>NC_067398.1:66824006-68024006 GCF_016432865.1 Antechinus flavipes | reverse complement strand
CACAATAAATATACATGATCAAACTGTTGTTTTGCTGTACAAATAAAATTGGACTCTGAAATATTGTACAATTAGCCTGTGAAGGAAACCTAAAATGCAGGCAGGCAAAAATATAGAGATTGGGAATTCAATGTAATGGTTCTTAGTCATCTCCCAGAGTTCTTTCACTGGGTGTAGCTGGTTCAGTTCATTATTGCTCCATTGGAACTGGTTTGGTTCATCTCATTGCTGAGGATGGCCAGGTCCATCAGAATTGGTCATCATATAGTATTGTTGTTGAAGTATATAATGATCTCCTGGCCCTGCTCGTTTCACTCAGCATCAATTTGTGTAAGTATGAGTATGTATTCTGATGGAAGTGGATATCTTCAACAAAGAGAAGATATAATTCAGTTCCAATTGATCAGTGATGGACAGAATCAGCTACAACAAGAGAAGAAACACTGGGAAATGAGTATAAACTGTTTACATTTTTGTTTTTCTTCCCAGGTTATTTTTACTTTCTGAATCCAATTTTTCTTGTACAACAAGAGAACTATATGGATTTGCACACATAGATTGTATCTAGGATATACTTTAATGTGTTTAACATGTATAATACTGCCTGCCATCTAGGGGAGGGGATGGAAGGAGAAGAGGGAAAAGTTGGAACAGAAGTGATTTCAAAGGACAATGTTGAAAGATTACCCATAAGCAACAAACTGGGAAAACATCTTTAAAGTTAAAGGTTCTGATAAAGGCCTCATTTCCAAAATATATAGAGAACTGACCCTAATTTATAAGAAACCAATCCATTCTCCAATTGATAAATGGTCAAAGGATATGAACAGACAATTTTCAAATGATGAAATTGAAACTATTACCACTCATATGAAAGTGTTCCAAATCACTATTGATCAGAGAAATGCAAATTAAGACAACTCTGAGATACCTCTAAACATCTGTCAGATTGGCTAAGATGACAGGAAAAAATAATGATGAATGTTGGAGGGGATGAAGGAAAACTGGGACACTGATGCATTGTTGGTGGAGTTGTGAAGGGATCCAACCATGCTGGAGAACAATCTGTGACTATGCTCAAAAAGCTATCAAACTGTGCATACCCTTTGACACAGCAGTGTTACTACTGGGCTTATATCCCAAAGAGATACTAAAGAAGGGAAAGGGACCCACATGTGCAAAAATGTTTGTGGCAGCCCTTTTTGCAGTGGCTAGAAACTGGAAAATGAATGGATGCCCATCAATTGGAGAATGGCTGGGTAAATTGTGGTATATGAATGTTATGGAATATTATTGTTCTGTAAGAAATGACCAGCAGGATGAATACAGAGAGGTTTGGAGATACCTACATGAACTGATGCTAAGTGAAATGAGCAGAACCAGATCATTATACACTTCGACAATGATATTGTATGAGGATGTATTCTGATGGAAGTGGATTTCTTTGACAAAGAGAGTTAACTGAGTTTCAGTGAATAAATGATGGACAGCTACACCCAGAGAAAGAACACTGGGAAACGGATATAAACTATTTGCATTTTTGATTTTCTTCCCGAGTTGTTTTTACCTTCTGAATCCAATTCTCCAACAACAACAAGTGCAACAAGAGAACTGTTCGGTTCTGCAAACATATATTGTATCTAGGATATACTGCAACATATCTAACATATATAGGACTGCTTGCCTTTTTGGGGAGGGGGTGGAGGAAGGGAGGGGAAAAATCGAAATATAAGCAAGTGCAAGGGATAATGTTGTAAAAAATTGCCCTGGCATGGATTCTGTCAATATAAAGTTATTATTAATTAAAATTAAATTTAAAAAAAGAAAGAAAGAAAGATTACCCATGCATATATTCTGTCAATAAAAAGCTATAATTAAAAAAAATACAGGAAGTTTTCCTTTTGATCCCCCACTGAAAAATTCCCTGTATTTTGGTGGGTTTATTTAAAATAATTTAAAGAAGCACATAGACCACACTTATAGATTTTATGAAGTCATGGAAAAGTAGCACTCTGTACTCTTTGAGACAGTACATGCATAAATGAGATCATAGATCCATCAATGTTGCAAAATACAGTTATGACCTAGTTTTTAATATCTTGATGCTTTAATACAATATTTCTTTATAAGAATCAATTCTGTTATTCATCAATAATGTGCATAATATGATATAATTAATTTTGTATTTACAAGTAGCATTGAAACATGTTGAATTTCTGTTGGGAACCTGCCTCCGTTAACAGCTGTATTATGCTACAGATAACTTAACTTATTGATTTTCTTGCCACATGTTTAGAACTGTATTTACTAAATCTTACTTCTGAAAATTCATGTTGAATTTTCACTGAAACAAGAATTTTAAAAATACATTATTCATGGCCTAAAGGAACTATTCACTGATGAAATCTTTGAAAATTAACCAGTGTATATCTTGTACAAGTAGCAAATAGCATCAAAAATATTTATTTGTGATATTCTAAAATTGCACTTGGGATTTTATTGTGGCTAAGATGACAAATTTTTATAGCTTTTTTTGTATTTTAAATAGAAATCAACCTTGTATTAAATGGAAATTAAATAGAAATATAGCCAGTATACCTGTAGAATTAAAGAAGATGTTCTGCTTATTATTTTTACCCCACAAAGACAAAACATTAAAATAATTGACTTAAACAAAAAACTCTTTAAGAATCATGTGTACTTATTTGAAACCAAATTCAAATGACTATAAAACTGTGCATACCCATTGATTCAACAGTATCTCTCCTGGGACTGTTTTCCAAAGAGGTTATAAAAGAGAGAAAGGGATCTACATGTGCAAAAATGTTTGCGGCAGCCCTTTTTGTAGTGTCAGGAAACTGGAAAATGAGTGGATACCTATCAGTTGGAGAATGGCTGAATAAGTTATAGTATATGCATATTATGGAATATTATTGTTCAATAAGAAATGATCAGGAGGATGATTGTGGAGAGGCCTGGACTTACATGAACTGATGCTAAGTGAAATAAGCAGAACCAGAAGATCATTGTACATGGCAACAACAATAGGATGATCTTTCTTTCTCATTTTTTTTTCCCTTTTTGATCTCATTTTTCTTATACAGCATAATTGTAGAAAAAGGTAGAGAAGACTTGCCCATGTTTAACATATATTGGATTACTTGCTTGTCTGGGGGAGGGAAGGGGAAGAATAGAGGGAAATTTTCAAATACAAGGTTTTGCAAGGATGAATGTTGCAAATTATCTATGAATATATTTTGAAAAATAAAAAGCTTTAATTAAAAAAGAAAAAAAAAGACATATGTGCTTGACTACAAACTAAATTGATTCTGAAAAACCTCTTCTTACTAGTAGATGAGTAATCAAGAAATAAATATCTCTAACTCAGACAAATACAATGTTCTATTAGATTTCAACATTCTATTACATTTTTATTTTATGATTACTCTCAGGCATTACAAGTATGCAATATGAAAGAATCCAAAAATTGAGATCATTTTTACTCACAATTACTCAAATTATTCTGTGATCTCATCAATTCTGGAGATATTCCCTAGTGACATATATTATAGACCATTCATTTCTACTTGTTAAGCTAGGATCATTAAATGAGCTTTGAAATATCCTAAAAGAAATTTAGAGAACTCTTCTTTTCAGCTCTAGCCTAAGCATCTTATTCATCTAAACTATCTCTCTGTGTTATCTATACCATTAAAATAAAACAATAATTGTCATTTATATGTATTACTAAAATAATATAACATTCATATAGTAAGCATAGTCTCTGGCATATAGAAAGAGTTTGATGTTTATTCTAGCTAGTCAACAGACTTTATAGTATATCCATCCAAATAGACATTGAAAACTGGAAAGTAAATATAATATATTCAATAAATTAAGTTCACTGAAAACCAAGATATTGATGTTTCATCTTTCTGTCTCCTGTTTGTCCACATTCAGGTTAGCTGAGGTCCTAGATCTTACATTTAATGTTCCTATGCAATATCATTGTTGTTAGACTCTCATCATTAGACACATTCTCAGTTGAACTTCCATCTGGAATAGGCCCAACCATTTCATTAGTACCAAGGTTATTTGTAGTAGTTCTCTGTTCTTCCCTAGTATTGTGCTGGACATCTTTCAACCTGATAGGGCTCCTTTTACCATGTTATTTCTTTTATTATTTTGATACTGAGCACAGGGTTTTCTTTTTTTTAATAATAAAGCTTTTTATTTTCAAAACATATGCATGGATTATTTGACATTGACCCTTGCCTATCCTTGTGTTTAATATTTTCTCATCCTTTACCCCACTCCCTAGATGGCAAGCAATTCAACATAAATTAAACATTTAAAAATATTTGTTAAATCCAATATGAATAACCATATTTATACAATTTTCTTGTGCCACAAGAAAAATCAGATTAAAAAAGAAAATAAATTAGTAAGCAAACAAAATGCAAGTGAACAACAACAGTAAGAGTGAGAATGTGATGTTGTGATCCACATTCAGTAACCACAATCCTCTCTCTGGGTGTAGCTGGCTCTCTTCATCACAAGATCATTGAAACTGGCCTCAATCATCTCATTGTTGGAAAGAGTCATGTTCATCAGAATTGATCTTCAGATAATATTGCTATTGCTGTGTATTATGATCTTCCCTGGTTTTGCTCACTTTACTCAGCATCAGTTCTCCAGGCCTCTCTAAAATCATCCTGCTGGTCTTTTCTTGTATAACAATAATATTCATAACATTCATATACCGTAACTTATTCAACCATTCTCCAACTGATGGGCATCCACTCAGTTTCCATTTTTTCTCCCACTCAAAAGAGGGCTGCCACAAACATTTTTGAACATGTGAGTTCCTTTCCCAACTTTATGATCTTTTTGGAGTATAAGCCCAATAGAAACACTGTTGGGTCAAAGGGTATGCACAGTATGATAACTTTTTTTTTTTTTTTTTTTTTTTTTTTTTTTATCATGGTTCCAAATTGGTCTCTACAATGGCTGAATCCATTCCCAGTTCTATCAACAATGTATTCGTGTTGCAGTTTTCCCACATCCCCTCCAATATTCATCCTTGTCTTTTCCTGTCATCTTAGCCAATCTGAGAGAAGGACCATTGAACAGACTTGGGAAGATAGTAGAGGCCTGGATTATTATAGTCCATATCATCATGAAGATTTGGGCATGATTGAAAGACTGAGTAAAAAAAATAAATAAATTCCTTGTTTCGGGTTCTCATCACTTCTCAACTGTACTACTAACTAATTCTCTGGCTTAAGTTTCTTCCTTCTTTTAGCAGAATTTTTCATGGTTGTTAAAGTTATATTCCTTTTGACTTGATTTTCTTGCCGCAAACATTAAGTGGATCCCCATTGCCTACAAAATCTTGTTTAATTTTTTATTCTAGCATTCATGGTTTTCTAAAATTGTGTTCTGACCTAACTTTCCAGTCTTACCTTAAACTTTCAGATTTGCTTTTTTTTTTTGAGCACCTGGTTCTTTGCACAGACCCCAAACCATTCTATGTGTATAATAAATATAATAAATTGAACAGATTCATTTAAATATGAATACTTACAAACTTTTCAGTCTCTTGATTACAATGGATTTCTTATTTCATATATATATGTATACAGAAGTTCCTCCCTTCAAGGGACAACTTAGAGTTTATCTCATCTGAAAAACAATTCACAATTCTTGCAGCTATAATTGTTTTCATCAAATTTAATTTTCCATTTTCTATACATATATGTGTGCATATGTATGTATATATGTATATATACATATACATACACACATATGTATACATGTTTGTGTGTATGCATACAATATCTTCCACAAAGGGACACAATAAATAAATAGAAGTTTAAATTGCTTGACTAACTTGATAACTTTTAAAATAATAAAATATTGCATTAATATTTTAGATTATTGCAGTCATGTCTAACATCTATTCAGAACATTTAAACTATGAGATCTTTATAGCCAAATATCACCTCCCTTAAGCAGTGCAGTGACCCAGACTGACTTCTCATATAAGTTTAATAATTTCCTTATATTTTATCTGGCATTTTCAATCAAGGGCATCAAGATAAAGTAATTGAAGACTGAGTAGATCAGAGACAATATCTTCCAAATAATATTTGTGAAAATTATCTAGCTCATGGCTTGGAAGTTCATAAATATTTATCTAATAGTTTTCTAGGAAACTGATCTAATTGTTGGCATAGGTTAACAATGGAAAGTATCTTTCCTTCTGCTACTCATAACCAGGGACTCTTGCTATGGCCTAGGGAGTTAAAATAGCAACATAAGTTTGAGCATCTTTATTTAAAAAAAATAAAACTTATGAATAGGTTACAAAAATAATTTCAGTATTGTTTAAGCAAGTATAATTTTCTGAATCAGAAATATGTTGGCAAATTGTTCCTTCTATATGCATGAAAATTTATAATTTTACATATAATTTTATTTAGTTAAAAAAGGCAAGATAAAAATAAAGATGTCTTTAAAATATTTGAGAAATGATTTATTTTGTCTATTATTTTCATTTTTTAACAACATGGAGTAATTTCAAAAAATTCTGTTTATATTTATACTTTTGAAAATATGTCATTTTTAATATTACACATCACACGTATGTGATCACCTATCATAATCTATGGAAATCCCTGTCAAAATACATCTTAAATCCTGTAGATATTTGTGCTATTTACTTTTTTTAAAGAACCAATTACATTATATAATTTGAGTCAATGCCATTTGGGATTAAACAATTTTGTGACTTTGTATTTCATCAAAAAAAGGCATCTCTAGTCCATTCTGAAAATAGATGTTATTTGGGATAATTCATTATGTATTGTTATGATAGTCTGTGCTATTCACTTAAAAAAAAAAGATAATCAATTGATTTGAACTTATGGAATAAAGAAATTCTTTCCAGAGATCAAGAATCTTTGCCTTTTTGTTTCTTTGTTCTTATTATACTTATAAGATGAATTAATTTTCAAGTAAACATTTGGAAAAGATACCTGGAATGTTCAGTTCTGGAATCTGATATCAATTTCAGCAGGTTTCCATACATACTCATAAGTTTTTTCTTCTATTCTTGTGTGACTTGTAAAATGGTTATGATATTTCTCCTACTATATATATCCCAGCTTTCTACCAACTTCTCCCCATTCACTTTTTCTATTTCCCTACATAATCCTTACTCTCAGAAACCATGTCCTATGGCACTTAATGATTTTTTCTTGAATTTCTGTCTTAAGACAATATTGTTTATATTGGTCAATCAGGGAAAGGCAAAGAGATATATATATAGTGAATCCACTCTCTGTCTCTCTGTTTCTCTCTGTCTATTTCTTCCTTACTCTATTTTTCTCTCTTTCTATCTTCATGTTCTTTCTTTTTAACTTTTGGCTATTTGGAAAAAGTAAATGTTAAGGTTATACTTGGAAATTAAGATTACTAGAAAACAGAGATACAAATACTACTTTGGAAAGAACTGTTGATAGTTAAGAAAAGAACCACAAATGTCATTTCAGAATCGGGTTTAAATTCATCAACAGAAAATAGTTACACTGTTTCCAAACAGGTGCCATCACACCACTTAATTCTGTTTGTTATAGTGAGAATATGCATAATAAATGTAAATTTAATTTTATACTATCTTCAGCTAAACTGTTTATCAGAAGGGATAAGAAGTTTTATAAAGTTTATTTTTCCTTCAAAAAACAAAAACAAACTAGAAGGGGGAAGAGCCAAGATGGTGAAGAGGACACACATTTCTTTCTGACCTCCTACAACTCTACAAATAAAACCTCTGAATTACTTCCCCCCCCAATCCAGGGGGAATTCATGGACATTTTACAAATTACCAGTGAAGAGTGACAGAAAACATCTCTTTCAATCAGGCACAGAGAAAGGTGGGACAAGTGCAATCAGTCCAAACACAGGTTAATCCCATTTTTTTCTGATGAAAAGACCAGAGATTAACAAAAAAAGTTGACCTCCAAATATAGGACTCAAGAAAAGCATAAAAAGGTAAAAAGAAAAAAAAAAACACTTGAGAACTGTATTTCTTTTATGAGTGTACATAGTATATGTATAATCTGATTTTACTATTATAATATACAAATAAACGAGAGGTGGAAAGTGGATTGTACTGAAAAACAAGGAAAGTGGAGGGGAAATGAGGGAAATTAATTACATCTCAGGAAGAGGCAAAAAAAAAACCTGTTATAATTAAGAGAAAGAATATTGTGGGACTCTTACTCTCATCAGATTTGGCCCAAAGAAACAATACAAAACTATATTTGGTTTCACCTAGATACATCTATCAACATAAAGAAAAGAGGAAGGAGAAAGACGAAAAGGGAATGGATAGGATAAAAAGAAGAGAAAACAGAAAGAGGAGGGGAAAAGTATAAGAAAGGGGGAGGGTCTGTAAAGAGGGAGGACTGAGGCAAATAGTGCTCATAATTAAAATAATGGGGAGGAGAGAAAGAGGAAAAGGTAACAGAAAAGCATAATTTAGGCTTAATAAGATGACAGGAATTACAGACCTAGTTTTAAACATAAATGTTAATGGGGTGAACTCTCCCATAAAGTGTAACTGCATAGCAGACTGGATGGCAGATAGAAAAAAAACAAAAAAACAACAGAATCCTACAATATGTTGTTTATAAGAATAACATTTAAAGCAGAGCAACAAATACAGCATAAAGGCAAAGGCTAGAGAAGAATAACTTTTGCTTCTGGTAAAGTAAAAGCACCTGGGGTAGCCAACATGAACTCAGATCATGCAAAAAACAAAAATTGATCTAATTGAAGGAGATAGGGAAGGAAACTATATCTTGCTAAAGGGTACCAAAGATAGTGAAGCAAGATCAACACTAAACATACATGCAGCAAATGGTATAGTATCTAAATTCCTAAAGGAGAAGTTAAAACAGTTGCAACAAGAAATAGACAGCAAAACTATAATACTGGGAGAGCTCAACTTTCTTCTCTCAGAACTAGATAAATCAAGCACACAATAACTAAGAAATAAGGTAAAAAGATATAGAAAATACTAGAAAACTTAGGTATGTTAGATCTTTGGAGAAAGTTGAATGGTGACAGAAAGGAGTACACTCTCTTCTCAGCAGTGCATGGAACCTATGCAAAAATATATTAGGACATAAAGATCTCAAAATCAAATGTAGAAAGCCAGAAATAGTAAATGAATTTTTTTCATATCATGATGCAATAAAAATTAGTTTCGATAAAAGGCCAGGTAAAAAGAGACCGAAAAGTAATTGAAATCTAAATAATCTCATTCTAAAGAATGAATGGGTGAAACAACAAATCATAGACATAATCAATACTTTCATCCAAGGGAATAACAAAATTTCATCCAAGAATGATAGCATACCAAACTTTGCGGGATGACACCAAAGTAGTAAAAGGGGGAAATATAATATCTTGGTAATTACTTGCATAAACTAGACAGAGGATCAATGAATTGGGCTTGCAATTTAAAAAGCTAGAAAAAGAAGAAATTAAAAACCCCCAAACAAATACCAAACTTTAATTTTATTTAAAAAAACCAACAAAACAGAAACCTTTAATTAATTTCATTAGAAAAAGGAAAGAGGTAAATCAAATTATTAGTCTCAAAAATAAAAAGGGAGAAATATTCACCATTGGGAAGAGGAATTTAGAGTAATGATTAGGAGTTATTTTGCCCAACTTTGTGCCAATAAATTTGACCACCAAAGCGAAATGGAGGAATACCTGCAAATATATAGATTGCCCAGATTAACAGAAGAGGGATTAATTTCCTTAAATAGTCCCATTTTAGAAAAAGAAATAGAACAAGCTATTAATTGACTGTCTAAGAAAAAATCCCCAGGACTAGATGCATTTACATGTGAATTCTAACAAAAATTTAAAGAGCAATTCACTCCAATACTATAGAAACTATTTGGAAAAATAGGGAATGAAAAACTCCTATCTAATTCCTTTTATGACAGACATGGTACTGATACCAAAATCAGGTAGGAGGGAAACAGAAAAAGGAAATTATAGATTAATCTCCCTAATAAATATTAATTCAAAAATCTTAAATAAAATATTAGCAAAGAAATTAAAGAAAATCATCCCCAGGATAATACTTCATGACTAAGAAGAATTTATACCAGGAAGGCAAGCCTGGTTCAATATTAGGAAAACAATTGGAATAATGAAAATATGATTATCTCAATAGATGTAGAAAAAACATTTGATAAAATCCAACATCCATTCCAACTAAAAATATTAAAAAGTGTAGGAATAATTTTTCCTTAATAAAGTCTATAGCATCTACTTAAAACAATGAACAAGCCTCACATGTAATGGGGATAAACTGGAACAATTCCAAATAAAATCATGTATGGAATAAGTTTGCCCACTATCACCATTACTATTCAATATTGTATTAAAAATGTTAGCTCTGGCAATAAGAGAAGAACAAGAGATTACAGGAATTAAAATAGGTAATGAGGAAACCAAATTATAAATCTTTGCAGATGATATGATTGTATAGTTAAAGAATGCTAGAAAATCAACTAAAAACTATTAGAAATAATTCACAACTTTAGCAAACTTGCAGGATACAAAATAAATCAACATTAATCATCAGCATTTTTTGTACATCACTAACAAAACCCAACGCAACAGATAATAAAAGAAATTCCATTAAAAATAACTGTCACTAACATAATGTATTTGGAAATCAATCTGCCAAGGGAAAGTCAGGAACTATATAAACAAAACTACAAAACACTTTTCATACAAATAAAGTCCAATATAAACAATTGGAAAAATATCAAGTGCTTTTGGATAGGTTGAGCAGATATAACAAAGATGACAATACTCCTTAAACTAATATATTTATTTAGTGCTATGCCAATCAAACTCCAATCAAAACTGCCAATCAAAAAGAAACTATTTTACTGACCTAGAAATAATAACAAAATTCATCTGGAAGAACAAAAAGTCAAGAATTTCGAGAAGATTAAGGAAAAAAAAATGAAGGTGTTCAAGCTGTACCAGATCTAAAACTATATTATAAATCAGTGGTCATCAAAACCAAAGCCAGTACTGGCTAAGAAATAGAGAAGAATAGATTAGTACCATATGCTACTAGCTAAGAAATAGAGAAGTTTATCAGTAGAATAGCTTTTGAGATAAGAACTCAATATTTGACAAAAACTGCTGGGACAATTGGGAACTAGTATGGCAGAAAATAGGCATTGACCCGACCTAACACTGTATACCAAGATAAGGTCATAATGGGTTCATGATCTAGACATTAAAAATAATATTATAAACAAATTAGAAGAATATAGGATAGTTTACTTCTCAGAATTGTGGAGAAGGAAGGGATTTGTGTCCAAAGAAGAAATAGAGATTATTATTTGTAATATCTGAACTAGCTCCCTGGAGGGCCTCAGGATCAATCAGAGTCAGGATTCATCAAAGTTCTTGGTCTTTAGGGGGAGAAGTGAAAGAGGCAGGTAAACTGCCACATGGCTTACCAAAGAAGTATCCTGGATTCTGGAGTCCAGAGTCTCTAGCCTCTCTCCTTCTCTTCCTGCTGCCAAGTGATTATGATTTCTCTCTCTCTGCCCTTCAATCCTTACCTATGATTATCTCTCCACCAAAACATTCAGCAAGCACCAATAGTAAGCAGAGCCATCACATTGCCATATCATGTAAACATGTATATAGAGCAATTATCTCACATCGAATGGGTAATTAGCATTAAGTACTCTGATGTCTGATTCATGAATACCTTTTTAGAGTTTCAGACCTTTACAATTATTGATAACAAAATAGATAATTTTGATTACATTAAGTTAAAAAGTTTTTATACAAACAAAACTAATGCAGCCAAGATTGAAGGGAAGCAATAAACTGGGAAAACATTTTTTACATTCAAAGGTTCTGATAAAGTCCTCATTTTGAAAATATATAGAGAATTGATTCAACTTTATAAGAATTCAAGCCATTCTCTGATTGAAAAATGGTCAAAAGATATCAACAGACAATTAACGATGAAGAAATTGAAACTATTTCTAGTCATATGAAAACATGTTCCAAATCACTATTGATCAGAGAAATGCAAATTACGACAACTCTGAGATACTATTACATACCTTTCAGATTGGCTAATTTGACAGGAAAATATAATGACAAATGGTGGAGGGGAGGTGGGAAAACTGGGATACTGAAAAATTGTTGGTGAAACTGTGAATGGATCCAACCATTCTGGAGAGCCATTTGGAATGATGCTCAAAAAGTTGTCAAACTGTGCATACCCTTTGACCCAACAGTGTTTCTACTGGGCTTATATCCCAAAGAGATCTTAAAGAAGGGAAAATGTTTGTGGCAGCATTTTTTCCTAGTGGCAAGAAACTTGAAAAAGAAGGGATGCCCATCAATTGGAGAATGGATGAATAAATTATGGTATATTATTATTATGGAATATTATTGTTCTGTAAGAAACGAGGAAACAGGTTGATTTCAGAGAAGCCTGGAGAGGCTTATATGATCTGATGCTAAGTGAAAGGAGCAGAATCTGGAAATCATTATACATGGCAGCAATAAGACTCTATGATGGTCAATTCTGATGAACGAAGCACTATTCAACAATTAGATTATTCAAACCAGTTCTACTTGTTCAGTGATGAATAGATCCATCTACAACCATAGAGAGGACTATGGGACTTGAATATGGAGCACAACATAGCATTCTCACTTATTTTGTCAATGTTTACTTGCATTTTGTTTTCTTTCCTTCTTGATCTGATTTTTCTTGTGCAGAAAGATAATTTTATAAATATGTATACATATATTGGATTTTATGTTTATTTTAATATATTTATCATGCATTGGACTACCTGCCATCTAGGGGAGGAAATGGGGGTAAGGAGGGGATAATTTCGAATAGAAAGCTTTGCAAGGATCAATGTTGAAAAATTATCCATGCAATAGTTTTTTTTTTAATAACTTTTTATTGACAGAACCCATGCCAGGGTAATTTTTTACAACATTATCCTTTGCACTCTCTTCTGTTCCAATTTTTCCCTTTCCTCCATCCACCCCTTCCCCCAGATGGCAAGCAATCCTATATATGTTAAATAGGTTACAGAAACCTATCCTAGATACAATATATGTGTGCAGAATCGAACAGTTCTTTAGTTGTACAGGGAGAATTTGGATTCAGAAGGTATAAATAACCTGGGAAGAAAAACAAAAATGCAAGCAGTTTATATTCATTTCCCAGTGTCCTTTCTTTGGGTGTAGCTGCTTCTGTCCATCCTTGATCAATTGAAACTGAGTTAGATCTTTTTGTCGAAGAGATCCACTTCCATCAGAATACATTCTCATACAGTATCGTTGTTGAGATATATAATGATTTCCTGGTTCTGCTCATTTCACTTGGCATCAGTTCATATAAGTCTCGCCAGTCCTCTCTGTATTCATCCTGCTGGTCATTTCTTACAGAACAATAATATTCCATAACATTTATATACCACAATTTGCTCAACCATTTTCCAATTGATGGGCATCCATTCATTTTCCAGTTTCTAGCCACTACAACCAGGGCTGCCACAAACATTTTGACACATACAGGTCCCTTGCCCCTCTTTAGTATCTCTTTGGGGTATAAGCCCAGTAGAAACAGTGCTGGATCAAAGGGTATGCACACTCTGATAACTTTTTGAGCATAGTTCCAAATCATGCAATATGTTTTGTAAATAAAAAGCTTTAATAAAAAACTAAAACAAATAAAAAACAAAACAAAAAAAATAGGAAAACAAATCAGAATTTTTAAGTTGTTGAATCCTTGGAAGGAAGGCAAAAGATGAAGCAAAGTCAGCCTCAATATTCTGAATCTTAAGAGCCCAGGAAAGTGAGAACAACATTGAGAAATTTATAAATATGAAACAGGAAACTTACCTGAAGGATGAAAATGAATTAGGATTTAAATGTTTTGAAAATGAATGTTTAAGAGGTAGTTATGAAAGAGTGGATAAACGTATATTGAATAAAGTTAGAAACTTTTGTTATGAGTGAAAAGGATAATTAAAGCCATAAAATGAAGTAAAATTGGTTAACATAACATTATTATAGATAATTTTATCCCATTTCTTCTAAAATGATAATTTTTTACATAGTGGGTAGAACATTGGAGCTAGATTTAAAATGTTCATATCCAGCCATTTGCTAAATATGTGACAATTTGAGAGCAACCTACTATCCTTTATTACTAATTTCCTCAGTGTTAGACCTCAATTAAATGTAAATCCCTCCCTATGTAATTACCCCTAAAGCATGTGCTAGATAGAGTAATGGGAGGCTCAAATGTGATACTGAACATAACATCCTTTCCAAAAAAAAAATAAACAAATACTATACAGGTATAATGTATAAATACAAGTTGTTATGACTTGTTTCTATTAGCTTTGGACAGTTTCCAATTAATTTATAAAATAGAAATGATAAATTATCATTGCTAATGGAGAAAGCTAAAAGAATAGATAGTTCATCTAAAATTATAATTATCATATTCATCTGTGCTTATTTGTGATTTGGGGGTATTTTTGCAACAACTGTTGATGCAATGGATAGAGTGTTATTTCTTGAGTCAGGAAGACTTGAACTCTTATCCAGCCTCAGAAATTTAGTATACGCATGATCCTAGTTAGTCAGTTAACTTTCATTTTCCTCAAATTTAAAATGGGGATAATATTAGTTTCTACCTGGCACAATTGTTGTGAGAATTTGATAAGACAATATTTGTAAAAAGCACTTAGAATATCTGATATATAAGAGACACTTTATAAATACTTATTCTCTCAATCCCACAAAACATTCTAAATGAAATGATGATTTAAATCAATGGAGGTTTGATTTTTGCAAATAGTGAAGTTATACAGATTCCATCATACAGTTCATCTATGCAGCCTTTTACTAAAAATAATCTTGTAGAGAAATATATTAAAGAATATTTAGCTTCCCATTAACTTTACCATTAATCACCATTTTTTAAAATACAACTATGGAGGTAGAAGTGAAGAAGAATGAAGATGATCTGATTTTTTTTCTCTTTCCCACTCTCTCCTGATGTCATTATGTAAGGAAAAAAGTAAAGCAAGGGATTACTAGCACAATTTTAATGACTGTCCCTTTCTCCTGTTGTTATTGTTATTCAGTTCTATTCAAATATGTTCAACTCCCATTTGGAAATCTCTTGGCAGAAGTTTTGACATTTCCTTTTACAACTTATTTTACAGATGAGGAAATGAAGGCAAACAAAATTAATTTACTTACCTCACATCACAGAGTTCCCAAGCATCTTAAATCATATTTGAATTCAGGGAGATGAATTTTATGGTCTAACAAGAGAAAAAGAGAGATAGGGGCAGTAGGTAGCACAGTGAATAAAGTATTCACTCCAGAGCAGGTACTTTATTCACTGTGCTACCTACTGCCCCTATCTCTCTTTTTCTCTTGTTAGACCATAAAAACAATCTATACTGAAAATATTTGACTTTCTCAAATGTGGTTTTTGGTTAAACCTATAATTGCTGCTAGAATGAAAATATATTTTTATATTTAAAGATGTTAGCAAATATCCTTCTTTTCTTAGGGCCATGATTGGTAAAGTGATGTGTCTGGGCTTTAATTAGACAATAGAAATCCATGAGGCTGCCTTCACTTAGCTCTCAGCTGTTTACTTTCCATTAGTAAAATCTATACACTTTGAAGAAGAGCTTAACTATAATTAAAAGTGTTATTGAACTAAACACAATTACCAGTGTTTATCTCCTTATGTAATGTTGCTGGCACCAAAAGCTAGGTTTTTTGTTTTTTTTTTTTTTTTTTTTTTTTGGCATCCTTGTTACCCATTTTTTAAATGTCTGAAATTGTCTCAGTAAAGACAAGTACCAATATAAAGTTGGGTGGAACAATGGCTGACTTACTTTTCAAGGTGTTATGACTAAAGAAACATTTGCAACAATTATCAAGTTAAATTGAAATTATAAAAAAAATTATGAAAAAAAATTTGTATCTAAATTTAAATTTAAAGCAATAACACATCTGTTATAATTGTTTAATACAATATGCTTCCAATATATTAATTCTATTTTTATGGATCATGATTGTATATTGCATAATAACACCTACAGAGATGGAAGACAAGTGAAAGAAAAAATTCATATAAGCCTTTAATCATAACTAGCTTACAGAGATGTTAGAAATACTCTTAGTAATTATACAAAATAAAAGTTGCTGGCACATGAAGATAACTTATTTTTTAAATTTCATAATGTATTGTTTTCTGTATTCTTCCAAAAATAAAACAAATAATTTAATAAAATTTAATTTTTAAATATGTATTATATCATATTATTGAAGAACAGTGGAAAATCAATTTTCCTTTGTGAATATTGCTTTTCTATGTTAATGCATTATCCTTAGGGTAAAACATATTAAACAGTCCTTTATATAGCTTACTCAACAGGTCTTCAGGGACTTATGTAGCTGGTTCATCTTTACAATAACCATCCGGTATGAACAGACAATTTTCAGATAAAGAAAATAAAATCATTTCTAATCATATGAAAATGTATGCCATATAAATCACTATTGATCAGAGAAATGAAAATTAAGACAATCTGAGACACCACTATACACATTTCAGATTGGCTAAGTTGATAGGAAAAGATAATGATGAATGTTGGAGGGGATGCGGGAAAACTGGAACACTAATGCATTGTTGCTGGACCTATGAACAGATCCAGCCATTCTGCTGAGCAATCTGGAACTATGCTCAAAAAGTTATCAAATTGTGTATACCCTTTGATCCAACAGTGTTTCTACTGGGCTTATATCCCAAAAAGATCTTGAAGGAAGGAAAGGGACCCAGATGTGCAAAAATGTTTGTGTCAGTCCTCTTTTTAGTGGGAAGTAAATTTGTTTCCTTAATCATTTTCTTTTCTTTTTGACCTGATTTTTCTTGTGCAGCAAGAAAATTGTATAAATATGTTTACACAAATTAGATAGCATATATATTTTTAACACATTTAACATATATTGAATTGCTTGCCATCTAGGAAAGGGGTGAGGAGGGGAAAATCTGAAACACAAGGCTATGTCAATATTGACAAATTATCCGTGCATATGTTTTGAAAATAAAAAAAAAAGCTTTAAAAATTCAAAAAATGAACATCTACTTTAATAGTCACATGTCTGAACATATAGAGGATTTTAAATTAGCTCATTTATGCTTAGAATTAAGAATGTATAGTGGTGCTGAGTGAAATGAGCAGGACCAGAAGATCATTAAATATTTCAACAATAATACTATCTGATGATCAATTCTGATGGATGTGGCCATCTTCAGTAATGAGATGAACCAAATCAGTTCCAATAGAGCAGTAATGAACTGAACCAGCTATACCCAGGGAAAAAACTCAGGGAGATGACTATGAACCATTACATAGAATTCCCAATCCCTCTATTTTTGTCTGCCTGCATTTTTGATTTCCTTCACAGGCTAATAGTACACTATTTTAAACTTTGATTATTTTTGTACAGCAAAATAACTTTTAGGACATATTTGTTTTAACATACTTAACATGTATTGGTCAACCTGCCATCAGGGGGAGGGAATGGGGGGAAGGAGGGGAAAAATTGGAACAAAAGGTTTGGCAATTGTCAATGCTGTAAAATTACCTCTGCATATAACATGTAAATAAAAAGATATAATAATAAAAAAAAAAAAAGACATAAACACCAAAAAAAAAAAAAAAAAAAAAAAAAAAGAATGTATACTAGAAGTAGAGTAAAATAGCAAAGATAGGGCAGGTATTGAATCTTTACTCCAGAATTATAGCCTTTGACTTATACCCATTTAGAAGTATGATATGATTATGTATGTTTATTGTGGGCCAGAACTCTCAATCAAGGATCTTTACAAGGTGTTAAGTCAGTGGAATTGATGAGACAATGGTTATCTAGTTTAGCATGGTGACAAATAGTTCTCTAAGTTCAGTATGATTGATTCAATCTTACAACAAATAATGGTTTCCTAGTAATATAATGATTGGAATATACTCAGTGTAGAGCATATAAATTGGTTCTCAAAGCCCGAGACAGACTCAGAAGGGCTGGGAGAGAGACTCAGACTCAGATCCAGATTCATTCACTTCATCTCACACCACCATGGCTAACTTGGCCTCCTGCACTTCCCCCACTGAGACCAAGGCCTCTCAGATACAGAGACAGACTCAGAAAGGATCAGAGAAAGACTCAGAAGGGACCCTGAGACACATTCATTCCATCTTTGGTCAGGCTCTTGGTGGCTCTCTTGGGGGACCTAGAGGCTCAGAGACAGAGCTAGAGAAGATAAGAAGACGAGGTGGGAGCTCAAGCTCTCAGAGCCAAGGAGAAACAGATTTATTCACTTCATCTCACAGCACTGTGGCTGGCATGGCCTCCTTCATTTCTCCACTGAGACCAAGGCCTGTCAGAGCCAGAGACAGACTCAGAAGATATCTGAGAGACTCAGAAGGGCCAGACACAGACTCAGAAGAGACTCAGATTCAGAGACAGATTCATTCTGAAATTATAGTGTTCCTATTTCACTGACATGTAACATCATTAATATTAAAATATGGTTCTTCATCTCTTCGAGAAATTTGGAATAATTTTAAAAGTTTTAAAGCTTACCAGAAGTAATCTTTCCAGACTATTGTCCTTTTACTCATTTTTCATTTAAAATGTCTATTCAGGGACAAGTAGATAATGCTAGATAGAGCACAGGCCTTGAAGTCAGGAAGTGTTAAGTTCAAATCTGGACTCAGAAACTTAATACTTTTTATCTGTGAGACTCTGGAGAAGTCACTTAATCCCAATTGTCTCAGCAAAAAATAAAATTAAAAAAATTATATATATATATATATATATATATATATATATATTATATATATATATATTCAAGATAGTTGCATTGATAAATGAGGGCTATCTTGTAAGATTTCCATCTACATAATAGGGTTTTTGAATTAACCCTTTTTCCATACAATTGAATATAATATGAATTTTATTATGAATTTTATTTTGGATGTAATATAACTTTTTCAAGAATTGTCACAATAATCAGTAGCATCCACAAAGAGGAACATCTAAAAGAGCTTTCCATATATAGGCAATTTCTTTTTTGGTTTCATTTTTTATACTGTACTCATTGACTAATAGTGGTGAATTCTCTTTAACAAGCCCACATCTTCTTTTATGTCCTTATAACTGATAAGATTTTTTTTATTATATCTTTTGAAAAATCTTATGTAACTCTAAAATCTATTTGAAAGATACCTTGTTTGTAAATGAATCTCTTATGTGCTATTTTACTATTCTGAATACATTGCTATTTCTAACTGAGCACACAATCAACAAAGTGAAATCTTATACTATCTTCAAATTTCAGTCCTTTGGTCCAGAAATTCATATTATCTTTGCACTGGCTGCCCTATAAGACTTTGCTCCCCCAAATCTTCAAAGAACCAAGAATTCTTAGATTTTTGCAGAGTGAAATGGGGGAAGGAATGATAAAAATAATTCACATATTTCTTACAAATTCAATAGCCTTAGAAAACCCTTTTGTTTCACATAAAATATAAACATTAACAGATATTTCTTATCTCTTAGAACCCTTAAATAAATAGATATACATTAACATTATTTGAGAGACTGTTTCAATGGCATAAAGATGAAGCTTACTGCTGTCATTTTAACAGTGCTAAACAATGTTACTCTGTTCCTGAAAAGCAGAGAATGTTAGGTCTTTAAAAAAATAGCCACAGGCTCTATATGATTAAATCAGGAACTGAGCATACACTTCACCACATTGGGCTGTGGTTCTGATGTGCCTTTGTTGTTTGCTAAGATTAAAAGTTAAAAAGCACTCCAGAGAGCTATTTTTGTATCAGGGGATTACCTACTCTGAAATTTCAAATCTGGACTCAATGACTTGCTGCCTATTTCTTCCCTCAGCTCTGTAGTAATCTGAAGTAACAACTAATATGTGTTAGTAGGTATTTAATAATATAATTTTGTCACCATGGAGAGTAAGCAAGTATATATAAATCTTTTATTTGAAAACTGGAATTTTTCAGACATTGTAAACTGACAAGCTGCTCTATTCTATTCATGTATTAAGGATTATTTAATGGAATGAAGTTTTTCATATATGAATATGCTATAGTTATTTCTCAGAAATCATAATTTACGAACTTTGAATTAATTATCACATTCTGATCAGTGCACAACTTTTTCCTGCCATGATGTATGCTTTCTTTTAAAGGTGGCTAATTGGGATAAGTAACCACAGGAAAGAACCAAGCCAAATGAACCTTTAAGAGATAGAACAAATGATATGCAGTCATTAGAATAATTATTGTTATCATTATCTACCAATACCAGGAATATTTCTTATCATCCAGGCTACTATGACTTGAAAAAATCAGAAGAAGAAATGTGAGAATAGATCTCATCCCCTTCTTTTCAGAGATAAAATATGTTAACAAAATTCTACATGTATTGTTGGACTCAAAACATGTTTATTGGTTTTGATGAATGATTTTTTTCTTTTTATATAATCTTCATTGTCATGAGGCATGGCTCATTAAATTAGGAAGATGGAAGAGATATATTATAAAATTCAAGGTAGGTCAAAACAAAACATATCAATCAGCATATTGTCAACTAAAAAATTACCTGATGACTATTAATGTACTTTGTTTTTTGACTATTCTAAATTGCATAAAACATTCTATATATTTTGCACATTTTCTCCTGAAAATTCTTCAACTATCACTCCATTTGTGAGAAAAATCTAAATTCCTCTGGCATTCAAAAGTTTCCATCATCTGGCCTCAATTTACATTTACATCCATAGTGATTACTATTCTCCTTCATAAACATACGCTGCCTGCAGCTAGATTTATCTACCATACTATAATGTTATCAATGAGGGAATCCCTGCAAATGATGGACATTGTACACTTTTCATACCTGCTCAATTTTACACAAATTAAAACCATCTTGAATTTAATATGTATTCCTGTCAAATGACGTGTTGAGCAAAATAGCCAATGTCATACTATAATGAGATATGTTCAAATTGTATTAATAAGATTTCAGAAATATTAATTTAGTATTCTATCATGAGTAAAAGAAATGCCTAAAGGAAAACTGATATCTTTTAAAATATATGTCTGTTTTTTTTTTTTTTTCTGCCTTAGACACTGTCTTATTTACTGAATGTGAGGAAGTTTTTCTAGTGCTGCTTTCATTAGATAAGAAGAGTTCTGAATATGGAAGTCATCCCAAAAGAAGAATTTAACCAACTTTTGTTCTTCTCATAAACATTCCTCTATAGTTTTAATTATTGTGCCCAAAATATGGCCTTTCTTGTCACTATCACTTTTGTTTATTATCTATAGATAAAATGTTCAACATTCCATTACTTTTAAAAATGTTTAATGTTTTCTAATTAATAAGCATTTATTTTCCTTCTAACCTCTCTAAGATTGAACAAAAAAATGAAAAAAAAAGTTTATTGATTTGCAGATTTTATTTCAGCTTCACCAACATTTCTCATTGAAGCAAGGAGACTTTCACATTCTCAAATTTTATGAATCTGTTAGTTTTCAATAAAACATCAAACATAGTTTATATCTTAATAAATTAAAAAGCAAATAGAACAATAATTTATTAAATAACTCTTATGTTCATGATGCTCTGCCAGTCTCCAAGGTTACAAGGATAGAAAAACAAACAATCCTTACCCTTAACAAGTTACATTCCAATAGAATAGTATGACACCAATATACAGGAATGCATTATAATTTGAGGAGGGAGATAGCATTAACATCTCAGGCAACCAAAAAAGACTCTGAGAAAGAAAAGGCACCTGAGTGGAACCTAACAGGAAGATAAGGTTTCTGAGATTTGAGTTGAAAAAATTAAGTATTATAGACAGAAGGAATGGCCTGTGCAAATGCATGAAGATGGGAGATATAATGATGATTTTGGAGAGAAAATTTGTGGTTGTTTGTCTATAACTCGGAGTGTGTGAAAAAGATTATCCAATTTATCTTGTATATATCTTGTTTATAAGTATTTATATACAATAGTTATCACTGCAATGTGAGCTCCTTGAGAGCAATTACTGAGGGAAACCCCATTCATTTATAGCCTTCGTGCTTAAGACATAGCAGGGGCTTAATAAATGCTCTGTGACTTAAGTTGATTGGAAAAATGTAAAATCTGGAGAGGTGACGTTAGATCTTGTAGCCCTTTGTACTTTGGGAATTTTGGAAGGCTTTAATTTTCAGACTTAAAATTGGTATCTTATTTAAAAAACAAAACAAAAAAATATAAACAAAAATATACATCCAGTAAGTCTCTGGCTTTGGAAAATGAGAGTAAAATGATTAGAATATTGCTTTAAAAAGATTTTTATGATTAATATTTAGAATATATATAACAAAAATGTTATATAATGGAAGGAATGGATATGAGAAAGGAAGACAGGAAGAAAAGAAAGAAATAAGGAAAGAAGGAAGCAAGAAAGAAATGGAGAAAGGACGAAATGAAGAAGGAAGAAAGGTAATAGAAAGAAAGAAGGTGAAGGAATAAAAGAAGGAGGAAAAGAAAGAAGGAAATGAAAGGAAGGAAACAAAAAAAAAGAAAGAAATAAAGGTCATATCATATATTTGGAGTGGACAAAACTATTAATGATATTTAGCCAGACATATTTTTTGGATAAGAAAATAATGATATATTAGTTATTTTGCTAAGATCATATTGGTATTAAGTGATAGATCCAGTGTCTTTGTACTCTACTTTCCATGGTGTCACTCTCAAAGGGACAGTTTCCAATTGAAAATGAAAAGGAATTTAATAAGGAGGGCATGTTTTGTATTAAGATATAAAGAGATTCTGAACTGTATTAAAGAGAATGAGAAGGAGTTTATGAAGGATAACAGTGTTTGTAGTACAGGAAATTAATTTGCTCATACAGATTCTTGAATAATATCTGTGTTGTTAGATTTGAAAAAAAAATTAGAATAATCAATTCAATGATATAATGGAGAGAAATCAGGGGTTGCTCAAAGAGATCACTAATCATGAGGCCTAACCCTGAAAATTATTATTGGTTCTGATCATTCAATGAAACATATTTACTCAATGACTACTAGCAGTATATTATGTTAGACTCATAAATTGCCCTCAAGAAGTTTACAGTCTTCTGATCTTGAACAGATTTAATTTGAATCTTGATTCTAATCTTTTATCTCTGAGAACTTCTTTATATTGATAGAATATTTATTATGGAAAATTGTGTGTGAGTCTCCGTGTGTATGTGTGTGTGTGTGTGTTTGTGTGTGTTTATTTTGAGAGAAAGGGTGAAGGTAAATTCCTATGGTCAAACCATAAATGAGGTACATAAATGAGGTACCCATTATTATTTGCCCCATTCCATGATATTTGTCAAGTATACTTAGCCTTGGAATCTTCAATAAATATATTATGTGCTATTAAAAATTAAATATTTGCCACAACCTTAAGCTTGGAATGAGCCATTTGGACAGCAAAATATTCATTTTCAGTTACATGTAGATTTCAAAGAAATATAGGTTCTGTTTGTGACTTTACTTTCTTTTGCTGAGTGTACTTTATAACATTCAAATTAAATGTCATGGTAACATAAAGATGTGCTTTATGTTAAATCACAATAAATGTATGTCACTTTAGTTCTCCTGTAAGTCTTAGGTGGCAGAAATCATTACTGTCAATTTTAATTCTGAATTGTTTCTCTGAAGAAATTGAATGAAATATTAAGCATATGGTTGTCACACACCACATAATGCAATTAAAAATTCTGGAAAAGAATACAAAACTTGTTAGACTGCTTTAAGGTCAATCCTTTTAATTTTTGGATGATACAAAATACAATTACATTACAAAATTACAATTGAAGGGAAGGGAAAGCCTTCGAGAGGTTGAAAATTTTATTTTTTGATGTTTTAAGTATCATCCCCCTGTCAATGGGGAGGTTGAAGTAAGAGATTAAATGTGAATTCAAACACAAGAGAAGCCAAGTCTTTAAAGAGCAATAAAAATGTTCAATAAAATACTAATTTTAGTTTCATCACAAAGACTTCCTAAATGTACTCACTGGCTTACCAATTGAAATACATATAAACACATAGACATAGTAAGTAATTCTGTTGAATAAAAAAGTTAAATTGCCTCTTTACATGGTTTAGCAGCCTCTGCCATCTCAAGGGATATATGTTATCATACTCATATTTGACCCAATAAGATTTTTTATTAAAGGTTTTTTTTTAATTTTCAAAATACATACATGGATAATTTTTGGCATTCACCCCTACAAAACCCTGTGTTCTAATTGTTCCCTCCCATCTCCACCACTTCCCTCAGTTGTCAAGTGATCCAATATATCTTAAACATGTATACTTCTATACATATTTCCCCAAATATCATGCTGCACTAAAAATTCAGATCAAAAAGAAAAAAATGAGAAAAAATAAAATGCAAGCAAACAACAACAAAAAGATTGAAAATACTATGTTGTGATCGATATTCAGTCCCCACTATCTTTTCTCTGGGTGTAGATGGCTTTCTTCATCCCAAAACCAATGGAACTGATCTGAGTCACCTCATTGTTGATGAGAGCCAAGTCCATTAGAAATTATTATCATGTAATCTTGCTGTTGCTATATAAACAATCTTCTGGTTTTGCTCATTTCCCTTAGCATCAGTTCATGTAGGTCTCTTCAAGCCTTTCTGAAATCTTCTGGCTGATCATTTCTTATAGAACAATACTATTCCATAACATTCATATACCATAACTTGTTTAGCCATTCTCCAACTGATGGGCATTAACTCAGTTTCCAGTTTTTTACCACCACAAAAATGGCTATCATAAACATTTTTGCACATGTAGGTCCCTTTCTCTTCTTAAGATCTTTTTATGATACAAGCACAGTAGAAACACTGCTGGATCAAAGGTTATATATAGTTTGACAGCACTTTGGACATAGTTCCAAATTCCTGTCTAGAATGATTGAATCAGTTCACAACTCCAGCAACAATGTATTAGTTTCCCAGTTTTCCCACATCCCCTACAAAATTCATCAAAATCTTTTCCTGTCATCTTAGCCAATCTGAGAGGTGTGTAATGGTACCTCAAAGTTGTCTTAATTTGCATTTCTCTCATCAACAATGATTTAGAATATCTTTTCATATGACTAGACATGGTTTTAATTTCTTCATTAAAGAAATTGTCTGTTCATAGCCTTTGACCATTTATCAATTAAAGAATGACTTGAATTCTTATAAATTTAGAGTCAATTCTCTATATATTTCAGAAACAAGGCCTTTATCAGTACCTATGAATGAAAAAAAAATTCCCAGTTTATTACTTCCCTTCAAATTTTGTCTGCATTGTTTTTGTTTGTTCATTCTTTTTTACTTAATATAATCAAGATTATCCATTTTTTTATTCAATATTGTAGTCAACTTCTTCTTTGGCCACAAATTCTTTCCTTTTCCACAGATCTGAAAGATAAATTAATCTTTGTTCTTCTAATTTGCTTATAATATCATTCTTTATGTCTGAATCATAAACCCATTTTGATCTTATCTTGGTATGAGGTATTAGGTATGTGACCCCTCCAGTCTTGAATTCATTGTCTTTGGTTGCCTTTGGCATAGGGGAAATAATTTTTAATTCTTATTTAGGACCCGGAATTCAAATTTTGATTTTTTACATCCATTACTTGTGTGATTTTGAAGAAATACAGTAACTTCTCTAGACATCATCTGTAAAATGGGGAAAATAATCCATAGAAACTCTTAGGGGAACATTTTATGAGAAATTAGTTTATGATTTTTCTTGTCCAATGATTACATGATTAGGTAACACCTAATTAATCAGGAATAAGCTTTACAAACTAGTCAATTGCAACCTTGGTAATGAGAGAAAACTTGATTTTCTGCTTCACTGAATGGGCAAACCTCCTCCAGTTCTTAATCTCTGATTTAGTCGCTTTTTTTCTGAAAACATTTTATATTATTTAAGATATTTCCTAATTTCTCACAGACTGTTCTTCCAGTGGTTTCTGAAGATTATTTTTTCAGTAAGGTATAGAAAACACCATTAAAGATGTGGCTTAAGGGTAATAGGGAGCCCTTAAAGGTAAACCAATACCAAGATCATAATAAAATACAATTTTTGGTTGTTATTTAAAACACTATAATCTATTTCCAGTCTATCTTTCCAGATATATCATTATCCTCTATACATTTCCTCTACTCTGATTAATATTTTCAGCTAGGTCTTAGCTGAAGTTAAAAATCTAGGTCCTGACTTTCAACAAACACATTAGAATTAACAGATCAATGCATTCTCCCCTTACTGTTCCTCTTAATATTAAAATCCTGATTTTCCTCAAAGATTTAGTTCAGGTGCCATCCATTACTTATAGGGAGAGTTTCCTGACTTCCTTATTTAGTAATCTCACCAGTTCCTTGAATTATTCTAAATTTACTATTTAACTCATATATTTAATTCTCCAGTAGCAGGTGAGCTCCTTGAGGGTAGAAAAAGCTTCATTTTTCTTTTGTATTCCCACCCAGCACAGTGCCTTGCCTTGTGAATACTACATAAATGCTTTTCTAATGGAATTAAATTAAATTATTTCATGCCACATAGGAAACTGTTGGAAGAGGATTAGCAAAGACTCCTGGAGATAGTAGAGGGATTGAACTGTCAATTAGCAAATGTCAGTTCTTCTGGATCTCTTCCAAATACTTGGGTCACATAAAAACTCGGCAGGGACTAAGTGCTGACACTAAGGCGAGAGAAGTGCTTTTCATCTGACTGAAGCTATTTTTGTGTTTTGGTACCCATTGCTAGAGATTTAGGAAGGATTGTTGCACACAACTTTTGGAAAGTATTTCAATAGTCTCACCCATGGATATATGAAGAAGTACAGAAAATAACAATATGGTTTGAATCCCTGGATAATTTGGGGACCACTAGTGTAAGGAAGGGCCATCCCTATCATAAATACCAATTCCCTAATTGACAATCTCCCTTGTCAATTCCCTGGGAGATGTAAAATATGACCTCTGACCTGCAATGGGCTTGATTGAGAAGGCAAGAAACAAGAATTGAATGTCTGGGACATCCTGTAGAAAGTGGTAATAATAGTAAATTACTTTACTTTGAATTTGTTTCATAGTAAAGCAAGGTTGGATTACAGGGATCTCAGTTATAGGATAAAAGTTGGAGAGAAGTGATACAGACTAAGAGAAAGCAAGGAATTATGTCACTAGAATTTTGTGTAGTAGTTAAATTAGAATTCTGAGATGGAATGCTGTGATATTAACCAACTCTTCATGGATGATAAGAATAACTATAACAATTAATGTAATAATTACATAATAAGGCTGTTTTTACTGTAGCCATAGAAGATAAGATTAAATTCCAAATTATTGTTCATTTCTAAAAGGGTATTTGTTTTTGTTTTTGTATGTGTAATAATCTGTAGAACTTTCAGCATAGAAAAATATCAAGAGGAGTAGATGAAGACATAACATAGCTTAGCAGCTAAAGGACCTGAATTCTACTTATTATTTAATTCTGCATGAATTACTTAAATAGTCTAATCCTTAGTTTACTCTTTTATATCATGAGACTGGACTAGATAAATTTTAAGGTGTTTTCCAATCTAATACCTATGTGATGCCATAATATTTCCTTGAATTGTATGTATTTTGATACAGCAGTATTTTGTATTTTGTAGTATTTTTATACTATAAAACAACATGAAAATGAAAGAAGATCTCGATAACAATATTTTTTTTAACATTAGCTGCTTACATTTATCCCTTAAAGTAAAAGCTAAAATACTGTCATTTGCGAGAAGCCTTTCCTATTCCCTTTTAATGCTAATTAAAAACTAATCTGAGATTGCCTCCAATTTGCCCTGTATATATTTTTTATTGTATGTGCTTATTGGCATAATTTTTCCTATTCTGATTATGGGTTTCTTGTGAATCAGGATTGTTTTTGCTTTTCTTAATATCTTCTGTGTTTAGAACAATGACTACAACATAAAAATTCCTTTAAAAATTCTTGTTGACTGTGACTGGCTGGAAAACATTGTGTATATATATATATATATATATTTGTGAATGTATGTATAAATACACATGAACACACACACAAACACACACACACACACACACACACATATATATATATATATATATTTGTATATAAGTATATCTAAGTGCATAACTTTTAACCCAACAAAAACATTGAGAGATAGGTACTATTATCATACATTTATTATAGAAGAGAAATGGGAATTTCAGAAAAGTTAAACAAATCCTTTATGGTTCTCAGACTATAAGTGACTGAGATAGAATTTAAAATTAATTCATCCAATGTAATTATTCTAAGGAAAATATATTTAGTACTATAATTTGCCATGGAAGTCTTTCACAGTAATTATGGATATACATGTTGAAGAAACATTAAATATGATGTAGGAAATGTTCTACCATACCAAGATTGCAGCACATTTTCCAAAAGGTGTGGTGACCTATGCCAATTGTGCTCTAAAGAAAAAAATGTTAATTTATGGCAACTTGGAGAGCATTAGAATCAGTAAGCCTTTGGAGCTTATATGAAAAAAAAAATCTTGCTTCTGAAAGAGGATAAGAAGAAAAAGATCAGACTTCCAATTGTTTGAATTGTCTGCTACATAGAGGCCAAGAAATCATCATGAACAGTTATTCCAGAGTGCTTGTCTTCTATATATTTTAGCCATTATTATAGGAAGGGTATTTTGTTCTCTGAATGATTTCCTTATCACAATTCAGAGTTATTAGGGTTAAATTAAGTTTAGATGCCATACCAAACTACAAGCTAACTTCAGGCTGCAAGTGGTATGGCTCTCTCTTCCACATGACACTTCTATTAATTAGATACTCCTAATCATTCTGGGAACATTGAGAAACCCAATCAGAAGGCTCAGTGAATTCAACATATGGTAAAGTAATCATGGATGTATGTAAGTCACTTACAAAGTACAAATGATTTTTGAAATGTTTTTCTTTTGACTTTAGAGATGCCAACATTCAAACTGAGCCTTCTATGAAGTAAGATTTTGGACATAGGACAGTATGTCCCCACACAGAGGAAAAAGAAAACAAGAAGTTAATAGTGATACTCGGTCACCATAAAATTGCCCACATAATCCAGGCAGGCACAAGATTGAAGTATAATACACTGAATTTCAGGAGAAAAGATGTATCCATGTAACTTACTGGTATTATCTAGAAAAGTTTTGATAAAGATGGACCATCATATAATTACATTGTAGAAATGATGTGTAGACCTGATCCAGATAAATTGGATTGGTCTGTCATATTATATGCAAAATGAATCATGCAAAATGCCAGGCTGAATGAATCAAAAACTGGAAATGCTTTTACCAGGAGAAATGTCAACAAATTCAAATATGGATATGAGACTGCTCTTAAAGCAAAAAGTGAAGAAAAATTAAAGAGTCTCTTGATGGTGAAGGACAATAATATATTTCATATTTAACATAAAAAAGAATAGCAAGCTACAAATCTTGGCAATTGGTCCCTTCACTTCATAACATGGAGAGGTAGAGTAAGGGGACAAGTATCAGACTTTTTATTCTTGGGTTCAAACATCACTTCAGACATCAATTGCAGTTGCTCCTTGGAAGGAAATTTATGAAAATCCTAGATAGTCTACTAAAAGGCAAAGATATCACCTAGCTACCAAGTGGCATAAAGTCAAAGCTATGTTTTTTTCTAATAGCAATGTGTGGTTGTGAGAGTTGAATTTTATGAAAAGCTCAGTGAAACAAAAAAATGACACCTTTGAATTGTGAAACTTGAAAAGACTTTTGGGAGTCTTTTGGAAAAAGAAACAAATTGGTTAATAATAAAGATATTATATAATTCACTGGGAAATTAAAAAGTAAAGCTGAAGCTTAAATACTTTGGCCACAGAACAAACTCATTGGAAAATATCTTGATGTAGGGAAAATTTAAAAGAAAAATGAGAAAGGGACAGCAGAGGATGAGATGACTAATTAGCATTAGGAAACAATGAACATGAGATTGGTCAGATATGAATCGATAAATGAAAGAAGGTTCTAACATGTTATTTGTGTATATATATATATATATATATATATATATACACACATATACATATATACATACATATATCTATGTGTATATATACATATAGATATATGTATATGTATATATACATATACATATGTATGTATGTGTATATATACATATCTATATCTATCTATATCTAACTATTTATATATCTATATATCTATACACACACACACAAACACACACACACAGACACACACACACACACACACACACACACACACACTATCCAAGGGACCACAAAGCATCAGACATGAAGGAATGATTGAGCAACAATAGCATCTTATCCTGTACTGTTTTTTTGGGAAAACAAAACCAAACAATACCATTAACAGTACTTTGCAGTCATATTGTCCTGCGTCTTTGCTGAACAATTGAAATTTCCCTTTATTCTGGAACTTAAAATATAAGTTACAGCCATGTTGCTGCTGACTATTGAGAATCCATAAGATGATATATTTATGGTTTAAACTTGAGTATCTTTGAATTTAGTAGAATGTTAAACAAATGACAGAAATAGTTCACTGTTAGGTCCATAATTGAAACCTTCTTTAAATGTTATATTCTGTCAAGGATCATGTTCTTCCTACAGAATAGAATTGTTATTGTACTGCTCTATCTTTTACCAACTTAGGAATGTAATTGTATAAGCTTCATGTTGTACTGGAAGTCTAGTCCTTGAGGAGCAATTTTAATCAGAAACTTTCATCAACAAATTTATTTCAGGTTTTTGACTTTTTATACTATAGATCATAATCTCTTTAACATTAAAATTACTTTACGCATACACTAATAAAAACAAGCAAATAAAGAGAAAAAAAAAACAATAAAGGATGCAGATAATTCCTTTATAGGTATACATTTCAGTTTGATTACATCATTCCCAAAATACTAGTATGAATGAACAGCTACTTTGTGTTCAAAATAATGCATTTTCTTCTTCTTCTTCTTCTTCTTTTTTTTTCTTTTTGAGAAAATAGCCTACTTTAAGTTCCTTTAGAATATAAAACCAAGCCTGGACAACCCAAGTGACTACATTTTATTAAGCATTACAGACATAGTCTAAAAAATAATAATATCCCAGATGGAATAACAATGATTTTTATTATTCCTTTCTATGGTGTGATCAGTCCAATCTTATCACCAATGAAAACGTTTTTATTCATACCACTATTCTGTTTCTGGACACTTCTTAAAAGAGTTCACCAGATAATTCAGAAAGCTTTCAAATTTCAAATAACATTTACCACCATAAAAATAACTCTTACCAGTTGAAAAGTAGATGAAAAATCTTGTTCAAATTGGTAAAAAATATTCCAATTGAAAGTTTTGCATGCTCCAATGCTCCAATTACATTATGTAATCTTAAAGAACATCAGAAACAAAGCATAAAAACATATCCCTATGTTTTAATGAATTCAGGATCCATTTGAACAAGGAGTGAAGTTTTAAGTTATGATCTTTCAGTACATTGATGCCTATGTAATTTGGCCAGTTTAGTCCTTTCCAAAGAAAGGCTTTCCAATCTAATTGTTTAAATTTTTATGATTCTTATCTAAAAGTATGTATATATAGTTGAAACTTTTTATTTTCAAAACATAGGCAAGTATAAATCTTTCAAAATTGTCCTTTACAATACCTTGGATTCCAATTTCTTTTTCTCTTCCCCCAGACACCCCCTTGAATGGAACTAATCCAATATATGTTAAATATGGTAAAATACATATAACTTGAATATAGGCATATATCTTTATGAAATAATCTTGTTGCACAAGAAAAATCTGGTCAAAAAAGAAAAATGAGAAAGAATAAAATTCAAGTGTATAACAACAAAATAAGTGAAAATACTATGTTGTGATCCACACTCAGTTTCCACAGTCCTATCTCTGAGTAAAGATGACACTCATCACCACAAGATCATTGGAACTGCCCTCAGTCATCTCATACTTGGAAAAAGTCACATCCATCAGAATTGATTATCTTATAATCTTATTGTTTCCATGTACAATGATCTCCTTTCTGCTCATTTCACTTATCATCTGTTCATGTAACTCTCTTCATGTGTTTCTGAAATCATCCTGCTAATCACTTCTCATAGAACAATAACATTCAATAACATTCATATAGCATAACTTATTCAGCCATTCTCCAATTGATGGGCATCCACTCAGTTTCCAGTTTCTTGCCACTACAAAAAGGAATGCCAAAGACATTTTTGCACATCTGAGTTCCTTTCCCTCCTTTAAGATCTCTTTGGGTTACAAGCCAATAGAAACACTGTTGTATCAAAGGGTATGCACAGTATGATAATTTTTTGAGCATAGTTCCAAATTGCTCTCAAGAATGGCTAGATCCATTCATGATTACACCAACAATGTATCAATAATCTAGTTTTCCTGCATCCCTTCCAACATTTGTCATTTTCTTTTCCTATCATCTTAGCCAATCTGAGAAGTGTGTAGTGGTATCTCAGAACTGTCTTAATTTGGATTTCTCTGATCAATAGTGATTTAGAGCACCTTCTCATATGATTAGAAATGGGTTTAATTTCTTCATCTGAAAATTGTTTGTTCATATACTTTAACCATGTATCAATTGGAGAATGACATGGATTGTTATAAATTTGAGTAAATTCACTATATATTTTAGAAATAAGGCTTTTATCAAAACCCTTAAATGTAAAAATGATTTCCTAATTTATTGCTTCCATTCTGACCTTTTCTGCATTAGTTTTGTTTGTACAAAAAAAAAAAAACTTTTAAACTTAATATAATCAAAATTATCTATCTGGTATTCACTTATGAATTCTAGGTCTTCTTTGGACAGAAATCCCTTCCTCCTCCACAGATCTGAGAAGTAAACTATGCTATGTTCTTCTAAGTAGTTTATAATATCGCTCTTTATGTCTACATCACGAACCTATTTAGATCTTATCTTGGTATGTGGTGTTAGATGTAGGTCAAGCCCTAATTTCTTCTATACTAGTTTCCATTTTTCCAGAAGATTTTGTCAAATAGTGAGTTCTTATCGCAAATGCTTAGATCTTTGGGTTTCTCAAACACTAGTTATTGCCTAAATTTTCCTGTGATCTTAGCCTATCCCACTGATCAACTACTCTATTTCTTAACCAGTACCAAAAGGTTTTTATGTCCACTGCTTTACAATATATATTTTAGGTCTGGCACAGCTAGGCCAACTTCCTTAGCATTTTTTTCACTAATTTCCTTGACATTCTTGATCTTTTTTTCTTCCAGATGAATTTTGTTATTATTTTTCTAGAACTGTAAAATAATTTCTTGGGAGTTTGGTTAGTATGGCACTAAACAAGTAGATTAATTTAGATAGTATTGTCATTTGTATCATATTTGCTTGTCTTACCCATGAGAAATTGCTATTTTTCCAGCTGATTAGATCTGATTTTAATTGTGTGGAAAGTGTTTTGTAGTTGTGTTCATGTACTTCCTGATATTCCCTTGGAAGATAAATTCCCAAATATTTTATATTATAGACGGTTACTTTGAATGGAATTTCTTTTTGTATCTCTTGCTGCTGGACTTTGTTGGTAATATATAAAAGTACTGAGGATTTATATGGATTGTTTTTGTATCTTGCCATTTTTCTAAAGTTGTGAATTGTTTTGGGTATGTTTTACTTGATTCTCTAGGGTTCTGTAAATATACTATCATATCATCTGTATTGAGTGATAATTTGGTTTCCTCCTGACCTAATCTAATTCCGTTAATCTCCTTTTCTTCTCTTATTGTCAAATATTTCTAATACAATATTGAATAGGGATGGTGATAGTGGGCAGCCTTTTTTCACTCCTGATCTTATTGGAAAGGGTTCCAGTTTGTCCCCATTACATATGATATTTGTTGATGGTTTTAAATAGATGCTACTGACCTTTTTAAAGAAAAGTCCATTTATTCCTATTCTCTCATTTTTTTTAATAGAAATGGATGTTGGATTTTATGAAATCTCTTTTCTGCATTTATTGAGGTAATCATATGATTTCTGTTAGATTGGTTATCAATATAGTTGGTTATGCTAATAGTTTTCCTAATATTGAACCAACTATACATTCCTGGTATAAATCCTATTTGGTCATTGTGTATAATCCTAAGAATCACTTTCTGTAATCTCATTAACAATATTTTATTTAAGATTTTTGCATCAATATTCATTAGGAAAATTGGTTTTTAATGTTCTTTCTCTGTTTTCACCCTACTTGGTTTAGCTTTTAACACCATATGTGAATCATAAAAGGAATTTGGTAGCATTCCTTCTTTAGGCAAGATTCTTACAAGATGTTAACTCAGTGGAATTGATAATATAATGGTTATCTAGTTTAGCATGGTGATTAATAATTCTCTAGTTCAGTACATGTACTTAGTACTTAATATAGTTCTATAGGATGACACCTATTCTACATGATTCACACCTATGATGATGTAATTATAATAGAGTATATAAGCTGGGACAAACTCAGCCAGAGACATTCATTCCATCTCCCATCGTTGTGGTGGCTGGCCTGATCTCCTACATTTTTCCACTGAGACCAAGACCTGTCTGAAGGCCACTGAGAAAGCTATCTGGGCCCCAAGGAAAGAGATAGACTGAAGGAGACAATAAAGAATTTGGACTTCATCCCTGGCTATTCTCATGGTGATTACTCTGCTGAAATGAAGGCTGGTCCAAAGACCTCCAGAAAACTAACCAGAACACAATAATTTGTAGAGGACTGAAACTCTGAAAAGTGCTTGAATCAGACAGCAGAGCACTTCAGACTAATTACCTATTGCATGTGAGATAATGGCTTTATATACATATTATTAGATGAGATGGTGATGTGATGGCTTCCCTCCCCATTGATACTTGCTGAATGTTTGGTGGTGAGGTAATCATAGTCAAAGATTGGAGGGTAGAGAGAGAGAAGTCAGAGTCACTTGGCTGCAGGACAAGGAGGAGAAAAACTGGAGACTCTGGACTCCAGAATCAGGGATACATCTTTGGCAAGCTGCTGGCAGCTTGCTTGCCTCCTTCATTTTTCCCTCTAAAGACCAGGAACTTTGATTGATCCTGACTCTGATTGAGTCCTCCAGGTCTCAGGGAGAGAACTCCAGGTCCTCCAGGGAGCTAAACTGGACTTTATATTTCCCTATTTTCCAAATAGTTCATAGGATATTGGAATGAATTGTTATTTGAATGATTGGTAGGAGTCACATATAAATATATCTGGTCCTGGGGATTTTTCTTAGGGAGTGGATTAATAACTTGTTCTATTTCTGTTTCTAAAATGGGACTATTTACATAATTTGTTTCCTCTTCTGTTAACCTGGCCAATCTATATTTTTTAGATATCCATCCATTTGATTTAGGTTATCAAACTTATTGGCATATAGTGGGACAAAATTAATTCTAATTATTCTTCTACTTTCCTCTTCATTGGTGGACAATTCTCCCTTTTTATCTTTTAAACTAGCAATTTGATTTTCATTTTTCCTTTTTCTAATCAAATTAAGTAAAGTTTTATTTATTTTGTTGATTTTTTTCATGAAACCAATACTTAGTTTTATTTATTGAATCAAGTTTTCTTTTCTTATTTTCAATTTTATTAATTTCCCCTTATATTTTCAGTTTCAAATTTGGTATCTAATTGAGGGTTTTTAATTTGTTCTTTTTTTAGCTTTTTTTTAGTTGTAAGCCCTATTTGTTGATGTTCTCTTTCTATTTTATGCAAATAAGATATAGAATTTCCCCTTATAACTGCTTTGACTGCATCTCACAAATTTTTATATATTGTCTCATTATTGTCATTCTTTTGGATGAAGTTGTTGATTGTCTCTATGTTTTGATGTTTTACCCACTGATTCCTTAGAATTAGATTATTTAATTTCCAATTAATTGTTGGTTTATTTTCTTCTGGCCTTATATGTGATATTTATTGCATCAGGATTTGGAAAAAAAATGCATTGACTATTTCTGGCTTTCTCTACTTGATTTTGAGGTTTTCATGTCCTAACATATAGTCAATTTTTTTATATGTTCCATGAATAGCTGAAAAAAAAAAGGAAACTCCTTTCTATCCCCATTCAATTATCCCCAAGATCTATCATAATTAACTTTTCTAACATTTTTAACCTCCTTAACTTCTTTTTTATTTATTTTATGATTTGATTCATCTAGTTCAGAGACAGCAAGGTTGAGATCCCTCAATAGTATAGTTTTGCTGTCTATTTCTTCTTGCATCTCTCTTAACTTCTCCTCTAGGAATTTGGATGCTATATCACTTGATACAAATTGTTTGGTATTGATGTTGCTTCATTATCTATAGTACTTTTTATGTAGTTTCCTTGCTTATCTTTTAATACGATCTATCTTTGTTTTTGCTTGATCTGAGGTGAGAATGGCTACCCCTGTTTCTTTTTAATTTCACCTGAAACAGAATAAATTCTGTTCCAGGCCTTTATCTTATGCTTTAAATGTGTTTGTTCTTTTTTTTTTTTTAAATTTTAAATAACGTTTTATTGATAGAACCCATGCCAGGGTAATTTTTTTACAGCATTATCTCTTGCATTCACTTCTGTTCCGATTTTTCCCTTCCCTCCCTCCACCCCCTCCCCCAGATGGCAAGCAGTCCTTTACATGTTGAATAGGTTACAGTATATCCTAGATACAATGTATGTGTGCAGAACCGAACAGTTTTCTTGTTGCACAGGGAGAATTGAATTCAGAAGGTAGAAATAACCCCGGAAGAAAAACAAAAATGCAAGCAGTTTATATTCATTTCCCAGTGTTCTTTCTTTGGGTATAGCTGCTTCTGTCCATCTTTGATCAATTAAAGCTCTCTTTATCAAAGAGATCCACTTCCATCAGAATACATCTTCAAACAGTATCATTGTTGAGGTATATAATGATCTCCTGTTTCTGCTCATTTCACTTAGCAAAATATGTTTGTTCTAAACAATATATTGTAAGATTCTGGCATTTAATCCAGTCTGCTATCTGCTTCTGTTTTATGAGAGAGTTTTTTTTTTTTCCATTCACATTCAGTTAAAATAACTAATTCTATATTTCCTGCCATCTTATTTACCCTGTTATGTTTTTCCTTCCTTCCCTCCTTTCCCATATTTTGCTTTTGATGACCACCTCCCTCAAACTGCCCTCACCCTTTAGAGCCATTCTGCATTTTTTACACTTTTCCTCTAATCTTTCTGTTTTCTCTTCTAGTGGTCTTTCCCTTTCTTTTCTACTTTTCCCTCTCACTTCCTTATAAGGTGAGACAAGTTTCTTGGTGAAACCAAATATGTGTGATGTTCTCTCTTTGAGCCAAATCTGATAAGAATAACAATGACACAATGCTCATTCCCCTTCTTTCTTTCCCTCAATTATAATGATTTTTCTTTGTCTCTTTGTGAGATATATTTTCCCTTATTTTATCTTCTTTTTCCTCTTTTTCTCAGTATCATTCCCTTCTATCTCTAATTTCTTTTTTTTTGTGTTATCATAAAAAAAATTCAATTATACTTGCATTCTCAGGTATAAAGAAATATACTTCTCAAGAGTTCTTTCTTTTTTACCTTTTTATGTTTTTCTTAAGTTTTCTCTTTGGAAATCAGGTTTTTTGTTCAGTTCTTGTCTTTTCATTAGAAATAGATAAAATTCAGCTATATCATTGAATGTCCAATTTTTTCCCTGAAAGATAATGCTCATTTTAGCTGGATAGCTTATTCTTGGCTATAATCCAACCTCCTTTGCTTTTCAGGATATCAGATTCCAGACCTTTCAGACCTTTAAAGTGGAAATTGCTAGCTCCTGTTTTATCCTAAATGTGGCTCCTCAGTATTTCCATTGTTTATTTTTGGATGCTTGCAGTATCTTTTCTTTCTTGTGATAGTTCTGAAATATAGCCACAGAATTCCTTTGGGATCTAATTTGGGGGTCTCTTTCAGGAGGTAATCAGTGAATTCTTTTAATTTCAAAGTTTTCTTTTATGATTTTCTGTAAGATAATATCTAGGTTCTTTTTTTTTTTTTTTTTTTTTTTTTCATCACGGATTTCAGGAATTCTATTAATCCTTGAGTTGTCTCCCCTAGATTTATTTTCCAGGTCAGTTGTTTTTGACTAGGATCTATTTCATATTTTCTTCTATTTTTTGTTTTTGTTTTGGTTTGACTGATTCTTGAAGTTTTATTGAGTCATTCACTTCCATTTGTAATTTCCATTAATGTTGTATTTTCTTCAGTAAACTTTTAGCTTCTTTTGTATTTGGCCAATTTAATTGTTTTGTTCATTGCATTTTTTCCCATTTCAAAAAATTTGGTTTTTGATTGGTATCTTTTTCATATCTATTTGATAGGGTATTATATGTTTTCCTTTCCTTCTTGCAATTACTTCATTTTCATTATCTCATTATCTCATTTCATTTCCACATTTTTCTTCTCTCTTTTAAGATTCTTTATATAGTCTTCCAAGAAAGCCTTGTGAAAATGAGTACCAGCTTATATCTCCTTTTGGGACTTCATGTGGAGTTGATTTTCCTTTAGCAACCTTAGTATTTGAGATCTGTTCTTCTTTCTCTCTCTATAAAAGCTGTCCATGATAAGATTTTCTTTTTTTTTGTTTGTTTGTTCATCATTTTGTTTAGTTTAAGGTTTGAGATCTGCTCAATGCAAAGAAGATACAGCTGCTTTAGTTTGCCCTAGGGCAGTTCTGCTAATTGACTTCCAGAGTTGGCTAATCTTGGGTAGGGCCTGTGTTCATTCAGGACTAAGTGATTACAATTTGCATTTTGTAGTAAATCTGCCAAACCACCTGTTTACAATCATGATACAATAGCCTAAGAGGCTCACAGAAGTTTCCCAGGTGCATGGAAGCTGCAATGCTCTGATTCCCTGCTTCAGGTCCTTATTGGGGTCTTCTGGTGCTACAGTCTGGGCTTGGCAGACTGTCCCCCTGCTCATTTGAAACAGACCTGTTCTGAAGTTCTTCCAAGATATCTTCTTCTAGAAATGTGTTGCATTCCAAAAATTTGTGAATTCTTTGACACCAAGACCAGTTTAGAGGCTTAATCAACTGATGGTTTGAGAGGTCAGATGAGGTCACAGAAAATCATGACTGTTCTCAGCCATCATGGTTCCACCCCCCATTAATGCCTAGTTACTTCCATATTAGTTTCCAATTTTCCCAGCAGTTTTTGTCAAATAGTGAGTTCTTATCCCAAAATCAGGGATTTAGGAGTTTCTCAAACACTAAATTAATATAGTCATTTAATATTTTGTCCTGTGTTCCTAACCTATTCCACTGATCAACTACTCTATTTCTTAGCCACTACAAAATTATTTTGATGACTGCTGCTTTGAAATATAGCCTTAGATCTGGCACAGCTAGGCCACCTTTATTAGCGTTTTTTTCATTAATTTCCTTGAAATTCTTGCCATGGGTATTTAAATTATTTCTTTTTGGCTACTTACAATATTATTTCCTTGTACAATAATTCTGAGATTTAGCCATGATATTCCTTGGGGATTTCATTTGGGGTCCATTTCAGGAGGTTATCAGTGGATTCTTTCGATGGTTATTTTACCTTCTGATTCTAAAATATCAGAGCAGTTTTCTTTTTCTATGATTTCCTATGAGATAATGTCTAAATTCCTTTTTTTTTTTTTTTCATCATGCCTTTCATTAAGCCCAATAATCCTTAGATTGTCTCTCTTAGATCTATTTTCCAGGTCAGTTGTTTTTCCTAGAAGATATTTCATATTTTCTTCTATTCTTTTATTTTTTACTGATTTTTATTCATTTTTTTTGTTTGACTGATTCTTGAAGTTTTATTGAGTCATTCACTTTCATTTCCTCAATTTTAATTTTTAATGTATTATTTTCCTTAGTTACCTTTTTTAGCTCCTTTTGTAATTGGCTAATTGAATTTTTTGTTAATTGCATTCTTTATCCATTTTCTCCATTACTTCTTGCAATGATCTCATTTCATTACCTCATTTTTCTTCTAACTCTCTTTAAACTCCTTTATGCAGTCTTTGAACAAAGCCTTGTGTATTGGGGACCTGCTCATATCTCTCTTTGGGGCTTCTTCTGAAGTTATGTTGACTTCAGGAACCTCAGGATTTGAGGTTTGTTCTCTCTCTCCATAAAAGCTGTCTATGGTAAGAGTTCTTTTTTTGTTTGTTTCTTTGTTTTAATTTATTTTTTTAAGGCTTGAAGTCTGTTCAAGGCAAGGAAGTGATAGCTGCTTTTATTTGCCCTGGGATAATTCTGCTGATTCATTTCCACTACTGGATAATGGATGCTGTCTGGCATTCTTTCACAGCTAAGTGGTTTACAATTTGCCAACTTTATGAGACTATCAGACATATTTGGTATCACAAAGAAAATTATCTTACCTTGTAGGGAAGTAAGAGGAAAAGCGGGAAAAGAAAGGGAAAGACTAATGGAAGGGAAAACAGAAGAATTAGGGGAAAGGGGTAAAACCAAAAAAGGGAGGGCCTGTAAAGGGGAAGAACTGTTTGAGGTGGTCATCCAAAGCAAAATACTGGGGAGGAAGGATGGGGGGAAGGGAAAAAAAATCAGTTCCTCGAATCCAACCACTCTGGAGAACATTTTGGAACTATGCTCAAAAAGTTGTCAAACTGTGCATAACCTTTGACCCAGCAGTGTTTCTAGTGGACTTTTATCCCAAAGACATCTTAAGAAAGGAAAGGGTCCTACATGTACAAAAATATTTGAGGCAGCCCTCATTGTAGTAGCAATAAACTGGAAAATGAATAGGTGTCCATCAATGGGAGAATGGCTGAATAAATTATGGTATATGAATGAAAAATTATTGTTCTGTAACAAATGTTCAACAGAATGATTTCAGAGAAGCATGGAGAGACTAAAATGAACAGGATATCATTATACACGGGAACAAAAGGTTATAAGATGATCAATTCTGATGGACATGTTACTCTTCAACCGTGAAATGATTCAAACCAGTTTCAATTGCTCAGTGATGAAAAGTCATATACAACCAGAAAGAGACCTGTGGGAACTGAGTGTGGACCACAACATAGCATTTTCAATATTTCTGTTGATGTTTGCTTTCATTTTTTTTCCTTCTTGGGTTTATGCTCTTTCTCGATCTGATTTTCCTTGTGCAGCAAAAACAAACAACAACAACAACAACAACAACAACAACAAAACAAAAACCCAGCATAAATATGTATACATATATTGTATTTAATATATATTTAACATATTTAACATGTATTGGACTACCTGCCATATAGGGGAAAGGGTGAGGAAAGGAGAAGGAACCTTGGAAGAAAAGATTTTTCAAGGGTCAATGTTGAAAAAAATACCCATGCATATGATTAGTACATAAATAAGCTTGAATAAAATAAAAAAATAAATAAATTCTTGAACTTTTTTCTTCCAGATGAAATCTGTTATGATTTTTTTCTAGGTATGTAAAATAATTTCTTTTGAGTTTGTTTCAAATGACACTGAACTAGTAGACAAATTTAGGAAATATTGTCATTTTTATTATATTAGATGGTTGTACCCATGAGTCCTTGGTATTTTTCAAACTGATTTGCTCTGACATTATTTGTGTCAAAGTGTTTGGTAGTAGTATTCATAAAGTTCCTGACTTTGCCTGGCAGATAGGCTCCCAAGTATTTTATATTATTGTTATTATTTTAAATCAAATTTCATATTGTATCTCTTGCTGTTAGACTTCTGGTAATACAGAAAAGACTGATGATTTATATAGTTTTATTTTTTATCCTGCAACTTTTCTAAAATTGTGAATTGTTTCTAATAGTTTTTTAGTTGATTCACTAGGGTTCTGTAAGTATACCATCATATCATCTGCTAAGAGTGATAATGTGGTTTTCTCATTACCTACTTTCATTCCTTTAATCTCTTTTTTTTTTCTCTTATTGCCAAAGCTAACATGTCTAATGCAATATTGAAAAGTAATGGTAATAGTGGGCAACCTTGTTTCAAAATCCATTATCTTATTGGGAATGGTTCGAGTTGGTCCCCATTACATAAGATGCTTGCTGATGGTTTTAAAAACATGCTACTTATCATTTTAAGGAAAAGTACATTTAGTCCTATAATATAAGCGTACAGGACTAAACTCTCTAGTGTTTTTAATAGGAATGGATGTTGGATTTTATCAAATGCTTTTTCTGACTCTATTGAGATAATCATATGATTTTTGTTAATATAGTTATTGATATAGCAAATTATGCTAATAGTTTTTCCTAATATTGAACCAGTCCTGCATTACTGGTATAAATCCTATTTGTAGAATAAAAATATCTGTATTTTTATCTAGATGACTTTCTGTGATCTCTTTGCTAATATTTTATTTCAGATATTTGCATCAATATTTATTAGATAAATTGGTCTAATATTTTCTTTCTCTGCATGCTATCTGGTTTAAGTATCAGCACTCTAATAGAAATCTGATAAAAATCATTTTTCCCCTATTTTTCAAATAGTTGTATAGTATTTAAAGTAATTGTTCTTTAAATATTTGATAGAATTCACATATAAATTCATCTAGTCCTGGAGATTTTTTTCTTCAGGAGTTTGTTAATAGCTTGTTCCATTTCTTTTTCTAAAATGTGACTATGCGATTTATTTCCTTTTCTGTTAATCTGGACAATCTATATTTTTGTAGGTATTCTTCCATTTCATTTAGGTTGCCAAATTTATTGGCATACAGTTGGGCAAACTAACTCCTGATAATTGCTCTAGTTTCCTCTTTATTGGTGGATAGTTTTTTCTTTTCATTTTTGAGACTAATGATTTGATTTTCCTCTTTCCTTTTTCTAATCGAATTAACTAAAGATTTATCTATTTTTTTCATAAAACCAACTCTTACTTTTATTTATTATTTCCATAGTTTTTTTTTTAGTTTCAATTTTATTGATCTCTCCTTTTATTTTTAGTATTTTAAGTTTAGTATTTGATTGAAGGATTTTCAATTTGCTCTTTTTCTAGCTTTTTTAGTTCCAAGTCCTGTTTATTGATCTACTCTTTCTCTATTTTATTCAAGTAAACATCTAATGATATAAAATTTTCCCTTATTAACATTTTGGCTGCATCCCACAAATTTTGGTATGCTGTCTCATTCTCTTGGATGAAATTATTGATTGAATCTATGATTTGCTGTATTACTCATTCATTTTTAAGATGAGATGATTTAGTTTCCAATTTCTTTTTGGTCTATTTTCCACTGGACCTTTATTGAATGTAATTTTTATTGCATAGCAATCTGAAAAAAAATGCATTTAGTATTTCTGTCTTTCTGCATTTGATTTTGAGGTCTTTATGTCCTAATATTTGGTCAGTTTTTCTATAGGTTCCATGAACTGCTGAGAAGAAAGTGTATACCTTTCAGGCTCCATTCAATTTTTTCCCAAAGATCTATCATATCTATTTTTTCTAGTATTCTATTTACCTCTTTATTTTTTTCTTATTTATTTTGCGTATTGATTTACCTTGTTCTGAGAAAGCAAGGTTGAGATCTCCCACTCTTATAATTTTGCTGTCTATTTCTTCTTGAAATGCTCTTAAACTCTCCTTAGGAATTTAGATACTACACCAGTTGATGCATATATGTTTAATATGGATATTATTTATTATCTATGGTACCCTTTAGCAAGATTTTGTTTTCTTCCTTATCTTTTTAAATTAGAATTAGATAAATTTTTGCTTTTGCTTGATCTGGGATCAGGATGTCTACACCTGCTTTTTTTTTTTTTTTAACTTCACCTGAAACATAACAGATTCTGCTCCAGCCTATTATCTTTACTCTGTATGTATTGCTATGTTTTAAATATGTTTCTTGTAAACAACATTTTGTAGGATTCTGGGTTTTTTCCAGTCTGCTATCTAGTTACATTTTATGAAAGAGTTCACCCCATTCATGTTTACAGTTAATACTACTAATTCTGTATTTCCTGCCATCTTATTAACCCCAAATTATACTTTTGTCTTTCTTTTTCCCCTTTCCCTCCTCCTCAGTATTTTACTTATGAGCAATAATTGCCTTAAGCAGTCCTCTCCTTGTAGAGACCCTTCCCCTTTCTTATATCTTTCTCCTACTATGTGTTTTTTCCCTTCTCTTTAGCCTATCTTTTCTTTTTCCCCTTTCCCCTCCCAATTTTCTATAAGATGAGTGATATTTTGCAGTGAAACCAAATATATCTAATATTCTTTCTTTAGGCCAAGTCTGATGAGATTAAGATTCACAAGATATTTGTCACATTCCCCTTTTCCCCTAAATTCTAATAGGTTTTCTTTGTGACTTACTGAAATGTAATTACCCTCATTTTACTTCCACTTTCCCCTTTTTTCTTTTATAATCCCCTTTCCATCTCCATCTCTCCTTTCTTTTTTATATTATAACAGTAAAATCAGATTATACATGTACTCTCAATGTATACCCATAACAGTAATACAGTTATCAAGAATTTTTTTTAACTTTTTTATGCTTCTGTTGAGTTTGATTGTTTCTTACAAAACAATAATATTCCATAACATTCATCCACTATAACTTACTCAGCCCTTCTGCAGCAGATGGGCATCCACTTAATTTCCAGTTTCTTGTCACTACAAAACGTGTTACCACAAACATTTTTGTACATGGGGATTTCTTTTCCTTCTTTAAGATCTCTTTGGGATCTAGACCCAGTAGAAACACTGCTGAATCAAATGATATGCACAGTTTGATAACTTTTTAGCATAGTTCCGAATTGCTGTCCAGAATGGCTTGATCTGTTTACTGTTCCACTAACAATGTATTAGTCATACAGTTTTCCCACATCCCCTTCACCAGTCATCATTATTTTTTCTTCTGTAATCTTAGCCAATAAGATCTTTTTTTAATTCTTCCAAGAAAATCTTGTGAAATGGGGAACAACTCATATCACCATGTGGGGCTTCATCTGCAGTTGGATCTTCAGGATCCTCAATGTTTGAAGTCCATTTTTCTCTTTTTTTTTTTTTTCCCATAGAAGCTGCATATAGTCAGAATTCATATTGCTCTTTGCCCACTTTTTAAAGTTTCATGTCTGTTTTTAAGGTAAATGGTTTACTTTACCCCTAGGTCAGCTCTTTACCCCTAGGTCAGTTCTGCTGGGTGACTTCTGGTGCTGTGTAGAAAATAAAAATCAGTGCAGAGTTGTAATCTAATGTTGATTTGAGGGATAAAAACAGAACCTATGAAAGAGACTAGTCTGCTTTTCACCATCTTGGCTCCACTCCCAGTCTACTGAACTTTTAAATGAGTTGTTCATTGGATACTTTTTTTTCCATTTCAGAAATTTTATTTTACAATGGGTAGCTTTATTTTCCATTTCATTAGAACTATTTTATATGTAGTTATATGCTTTTCCATTTCACTAAATCTATTATTTAAGGATTTTGCTTCATATAATTTATATCTTTGCTTTTCCAAACTCTACTTCAAAGCTTTTATTTCATTTCCTAATTTTTCTACTAACTCACCTATAACATTCTTCTTAAAGGATTCTTCCAAAATAATCTTCTGAAAATGAGATCCTTTGAGATCCTTACCCTTTGTGACTTCATTTGGAGATATTTTCCCTTTTGTGTTCTCAGAATTTGAAGACTGTTCTTCTCTGTATCCATAAAAGTTATTTATGGTCAGAGCTCTTTTTGCTTTTTTGCTCATTTAAAAAAAAAAAAAAGTCTGCTCTTAGACCAAAGGGGAAATTGTCCCAAGTGTCCTATAGAGGCAACAGCAGCTTTAGGCTGCTCTGGGGACTGGAGCTGCTAATTTACTTCCAAAGTGATATGGATATAGCCAAGTTCCACATTATTCTGGGTTTTATTATTGTCTATTGTAGTTGCATTTGATATAACACAGTTAGTCTGCTCATCTACTAATAGAACAGATTATCCAATGCTGTTGTATTTTGGCATGCCGAGGTTACTCTGTCCTGGGTACCTGTGCTGTGCCTGTATTTTCATAAAGAAGTTCTTTCAAAATATCTTCTATTGGAAATTTTTACACTCTAAATATTTTTGGGTTCCATCACTTCAAAAAAAGTTCAGAGGCTTGTTCTGGTGTTGATCTGAGAGAAGCCGTAAAGAGATTAGACAAATACTTATCTACTCCCCATCGTATCTCTGCCCCCTTTCCTTATTTACTAATTCATCAGTCTTGAATACAGAAGTCTTTGGAATTGGGAGAATCTTACATATAACTCAATTATTACATATGTTGAAAAACAGTATTTTTTCAACTAAGCAATCAGACCATGACAGAGATATAGTAAACACATCGAGTTTTAATGAAAGAATCAAAATTTGTGACCTCTAAGGTAACTGAAACATTTTCAAAATAAAATTTCACTCGGTGGTCTAATATTTTGTAATATACAAAAACATGTTTATGTTCAACATAATTCCATCAGCTCTTTATTTATTTTCTGTGGAACTTTCATTTCTCTCACAGTTTATTTATCTCCTGAATAATAGACTAATAATTAAAGCTTGGAGACTAATGAAAAGAAATCAAATTGTCCAGATAACAACTATTTACTCACAAGTAACTTAATTAAATAAATTAGTTTCTGGATCTCCTCCTCCCCAAAAAAGAGCAACCTAGAGCTAGTAGTTTTTGACCTTCATGGTCATCATTAGCAATTTTCAATTAAAATTCAGATGTTTATTTTCTTTTTTTTTAAGGAAGATGTTGATAGAAGAGAGAGCTGACAAACCAAACTGCATCAGTTGCAGTGCTGATAAGTATTATGTTTAAAAAGAAAACTGTTTTCTTCAAGTAGGAAGTTTAATCTCCTTCAGTTTTTGCATAATAATGTTTCCTTTGTTTTGATACATTGTCAGACATTAACAGACTTTCCAATCATATATTAATATTATGGTAGGGCCCCATTTGAGGCAACTCAAAGGCTTATTTCTTGTAGTGCACAAAATAGTTTTAATAGAATACTACAGTAAGGACAATATAGCCTTAAGGAAGATATTTAATAAATAATGGAAGTTATTCTTCTGGGAAATAGTTTGTATATGTATATGTGTGTGTGTGTGTATATATATATATATATATATATATATATATATATAATATATATATATAGCATATACACACTTTTCATTTCATTTCTTGTTTTATTTTATTTAATCTAGCATTATGATTTTTGTGGGAAAGGGTCCCTAAAAATTATGTAGTATATATATATATACATATATATATATATATATATATATATATATATATATATATATATATATACACATATATACACACACACACACACATATATATATATATATGTTAGAGCAGTCTAGTCCAAGAACTGAAGGTAAATTGTCTGGGGTATTGTTATTTATTTATAAGTATATCATCAAAGAGACATTTGGTTAGGTTTAAATCTGAAGTACCTTGCGTTGATATAAAATTATTCTCCAACTGTAAAATACGAGGATGACTCCATGGCAGAGAAATCCTTTTGGTATCCAGATGGCCCCAAAGCCTCCTAACTATCAGTGGAGAATATTTCTACTTTATGGGTAGCTAGGTGGTACAGTCCATAGAGTCTGAGGCTACAAGTCACGAGGTTTGTTCTTGTCAATTTTTAGTCATTTGTAACCTATCTGGGTTTTTCTTGACAAAGGTACTGAAATGATTTGCCATTTACTTCCTAATAAAGTGTTGGAAGTCCAAAGTTTCTGAATTTCCTGGCAATTGGGTGGGTAAAATTGGACCTGAAGTCAAAGAGACTCATCTTTATAAAATCAAATTAAATCTCAGATATTTACTAGCTGTGTGACTTGGGCAATAAACAACCCTTTATGCCTTATTTTCCTCATCTATCAAATGAGCTGGAGAAGGAAATGGAAAACAATTTGATTATCTTTGCTAAGAAAGTATATTAGGATATAAAATAAACTTACACAAATTATCAGCATTTCTAAATGTTATTGACAATATATTACTATTGTTTCAAGGGCTTTGATAAAGGCCTCATTTCTGAAATATATAGAGATTTGACTCAATTTTTTAAAGAATACAAGATATTCCCAAGTTGATAAATGGTCAAAGAATATGTACAGACAATTTTCAGATGACAATAGTGAATCCATTTATAGTCATTTAAAATTCCCTTAATCACTATTGATTAAAGAGATGTGAAACCTTGCTATTATTGTGTACAATGTATTACTGGTTCTGCCTGTTTCACTCAGCCTCAGTTCATGTAAAAGTAGGCCTTTCTAAAAATCATTAACATCAGCTTGTTCAACATTTTTATAGAACAATAATAGTATCTGTAGCACAATTTGTTACAGCCATTCCCTAAGTGATGGACATATACTCATTTTCCAATTCTTTGTTGCTACAAAAATTGCTACTACAAACATTTTGGCATATGTGAGTCTTTCCCTCTTCTTTATGATTTTTTTGGGATACATACCCAGTAATGGCACTGCTGGATAAAAGGGTATTCATAGTTTTATAGTCCTTTGGGCATAGATCCAAATTGTTCCCCAGAACAATTAGATCAGTTTACAATTCCATAAACAATGCATTAGTGTCCATTGGTTCAGTGATCCAATGCAATTTCAATAGACTTTGCACAGACAATGCTATGTGCATCCAGAAAAAATAGATATGGATTTTCTCTTCCAACATGATTCATACAATTATTAAATTGTGTATTAAAATAAATAATTTTTTGAAAAAAAAATTTGGAAAGAAAAAATAAATATCAAACAGTGTCATGAAGGATCTGACATGATTGAAATGATTGAATATTTTTACTTTATATACCAATAAGCCTGAATAGTAATAAAGGTGTTAGTTCATTAAGTGAGTAGTATTCATAAAGTTAGATGTTTTCAGCATCTAAAGAAACTACAGAATATTAGCACTAAAATTGTCATGTTAACAATTTATAAACATTTTTACCTTTTTCTTATGCTATCAATGGATAAGTTGATATTTTGTCATTATTTTGTCCTTTTGCTAAATCCTCATTTTTTCTATTTGAAGTATGGAAAATGTATTTTGGAGTCAAAGGACTTGGGTTCAAATATACTATCTAATTTTTTTTTTTTACTTATAATTGTGGGCAGGTCTTTTGACAGTTCTAAGCTTCAACTTATATATTTGCAAATGTAGAACATTTTTCCCTAGATGACATCTCAGGTACCTTATTTTTCTAAACATATGATCTTTTGAATCTATGACCTTTTTAAGATGTATTTTCTTATCATTTGTATTATTATATAAATATTAGATATTAATAATTGTTATTACTCTGTCATACTGGGCTCCAACTTCCTCTTATCTATTGAGAGGTAATAAGTCAACTTTTAATCCTGATTCAAATACAGGAAAGGGAATGACCTTTGGTGAAATTTTATACTTCTGACTGTCTTATACAAGCATTATATGAAAATGCCTTTTAGACTATTTAACCCATCAATTAAAGTCAGTTTAATGGAATTTATTTACCTGCATTTGTTGCATTACCCTATTTGTATTTAGCACTATTTTAAGAGTGGTTTAGAGACATGAAGTCTAATTTCTGAGCCCTGAGAGAACCCATCCAACATCAGGCAGGTGATGAAATTTCAGATTTCCTACTAAAAATTATTTCAAAAGGCTGAAGACCAATTTAATCAAGAAAAAAAATTAAGCCTGGAATTGTTAAATAACTTGCTTAAAGTCACCAGTTTCTCAAGGGTGATGTAAACATGGGTTCTTTGATTAGAAAAATCACTGTACTAATCATGCTGCTTATTCTGAGATGGCTTCTGTTTTCATATTACAAACTACCTAGGAAAATTCTAGATAATAGTGCTAAAGTGAATTTAATGAGGTGCCAAAATATACATTGTAGTATGGTCAGAAAATAGGAAGAGTCATGCTGATCAGAATTAATGTGGAATAGACTCCACATGGATAATCTAAAATGGATAGAATTTACCTAGAAAGAGTATATAGAATTCCAGGTAAAGAAAAATTTAAGGATAGGATTGGAGATAAAAAGAATATTGTGTTGAAATTCCAATAGACTTTTGATGGAAAGAGTCATCCACATCCAGAGAGAGAACTATGGGACTGAATGTGAATCAAAACATAGTATTTTCACATTTGTTGTTGTCTTTTATTTGCTTATTTTTCCCTTTCTCATTTTTTCCCTTTTGCTCTGATTTTTCTTGTGCAGCATGATAAATGTGGAAATATGTTTGGAAGACTTGCACATGTTTAACCTATACTGGTAAGGAGGAAGAAATGGAAGGAGAGGTGAAAAAAATAACAATTTGGAACACAGGTGTTGCAAGGATAAATGGTAAAAACTATCTTTGCATATATTTTGAAAAATAAAAAGTTATCATAAAAATTTTAAAAAGAAAAATTTGAAATGCACACATACATAAAGAATACTTTGTTGGAGGACATGAAGATAACCACCCAGTCAGATTTTTATGTAAAATAATATGGTGATTTTCAAGTTTTCCATATGGGAAAAATGGTGTAATTCTATGAATTCTAAAGGAATGGTTTATTAAAGATTTTAATTTAATTAATGTTGAAGCATCAAAATGAATGGATTACAAAAAGACGAAACTGAAGTCCAGGGTAGGCATTTTAGGATGTTTATTCCTAATATAAGGTAAAGATGACTGGAGTATGTATTCAGTATATAAATGGAGAGCAAAAAACACATATTAATACACTATAATATCCCACTCTATGCCTGAAAAGCTGAATGTCATAAGGGATAGATCATTGGATTTTGAGTCAGGAAAACCTGAACTCATATGTGATTCCATAAATTTCTTAACTATGAAATTTAGGACAAGTCACAATTTCTATCTACCTGGGTTTCTTCCACTATGAAAAAAAGATCACAAGAAGAAGATAATATTTGTAAAACACTTAGCATAGTGTATGATACATGCTGATTAATTCCTTTGCATCCAGTTCTTTCTGATCTAATGTAGGATCTTCTTGGCAAAGTTACTGGATTACATTCACAATTCTTTCTCCAGCATCTTTTACAGATAAAGAAACTGAGCCAAACAGGGATAAATGACTTGCTCAGAGTGGACAGATTTCAACTCAGGAAGAGATGTTTCCCCATCTCTAAGTTTATGCAGTATCCACTGAATTACCTCGCTGCATGGTGAGCACTTAATACACACTACTTTCCATTTCTTTTCACTATCTTGTATATTTGGAATAAAGATATTCAAAGTCATATTATTGTTACATATCACACACATATTGTCACATATATTATTTTGTTTTAATATACCTAGTTCATTTAATTTATTCTTTGAACTTTGGATACTAGTGAAAAAACCCTTTGAAGTCAAAGGTCTTATAAATATTCATCACTCATAGTCTCATTAGAAATTTAGGATATCTCAATTACTCTTCTAATTTCCTTGTGATTCCTCTCAAAGGACTCATGTTCTATAGATAAGCAGATTTCTCCATTTTTGTTTTTTTCTAAGTTTAAAGCCCTTTTATTTTATCTGTGATTGTGTGATTCTTCATCCTCAATCCTATAATATAGACAATAAAACACATTCCTGTTTTTTTTTTTTTTTTTTTCAAGAAGAGAAGTGGGAGACTGGGACTGAATATTGCTGTCAAAATCACTCATTTTGTCTTTGGTGTTTTTCTAAACTGCATTTCTGAGTCAGGGAGGATATTAACATGTTTGAGCAGATATCAAGATATGAATATAATTTATAAATATATCAATAACAGTACAAATAAAACACTGAGGACTTTTGTTGGTTCATTTTTCCTTTGTGTAGATTTCAGGCTGATTTTCATATTTTTACTTCAGACAAAACACTTTCTTTAATTTTTTTAATTGCTTCACTCCTAAGTAAAGCATATTTATTAGTTTCTAGTCACAATAACTTATTTTTTTTAAATAACTTTTTATTGATAGAACCCACACCAGGGTAATTTTTTACAGCATTATCCCTGGGCATTCACTTCTGTTCCGATTTTTCCCTCCCTCCCTCCACCCCCTCCCCCAGATGGCAAGCAGTCCTTTACATGTTGAATAGGTTACAGTATATCCTAGATACAATATATGTGTGCAGAACCGAACAGTTTTCTTGTTGCACAGGGAGAATTGAATTCAGAAGGTAGAAATAACCTGGGAAGAAAAACAAAAATGCAAGCAGTTTATATTCATTTGCCAGTGTTCTTTCTTTGTGTGTAGTTGTTTCTGTTCATCTTTGATCTATTGAAACTGAATTAGCTCTCTTTATCGAAGAGATCCACTTCCATCAGAATACATCCTCAAACAGTATCGTTGTTGAGGTATATAATGATCTCCTGGTTCTGCTCATTTCACTTAGCATCAGTTCATGTAAGTCTTGCCAGTCCTCTCTGTATTCATCCTGCTGGTCATTCCTTACAGAACAATAATATTCCATAACATTCATATACCACAATTTATTCAATCATTCTCAAATTGATGGGCATCCATTCATTTTCCAGCTTCTAACCACTACAAACAGGGCTGCCACAAACATTTTGGCACATACAGGTCCCTTTACCTTCTTTAGTATCTCTTTGGGATATAAGCCCAATAGAAACACTGCTGAATCAAAGGGTATGCAAAGTATGATAACTTTTTGAGCATAGTTCCAAATTGCTCTCCAGAATGGCTGGATGTGTTCACAATTCCACCAACAATCTATCAGTGTCCCTGTTTTTCCACATCTCCTCCAACATTCCACATTATCTTTCCCTATCACTCTAGCCAATCTAACAGGTGTGAAGTGGTATCTTAGAGTTGTCTTAATTTGCATTTCTCTGATTAATAATGATTTGGAGCATATTTTCATATGTCTATAAATAGTTTCAATTTCTTCATCTGAGAATTGTCTGTTCATATCCTTTGACCATTTATCAATTGGAGAATGGTTTGATTTCTTATAGATTAGTGTCAATTCTCTATATATTTTGGAAATGAGGCCTTTATCAGAACTTTTGATTGTAAAAATGTTTTCCCAGTTTATTGTTTCCCTTCTAATCTTGTCTGCATTTGTTTTGTTTGTACAAAAACTTTTCTATTTGATATAATCAAAATTTTCTATTTTGTGGTCAATAGTGATCTCTAGTTCTTCTTTGGTCATAAATCCCTCTCTCTTTCACAGGTCTGCGAGGTAAACTATCCTATGCTCTTCCAATTTATTTATAATTTCATTCTTTATGCCTAGGTCATGAACCCATTTTGACCTAATCTTGGTGTACAGTGTTAAGTGTGGGTCAATACCTAGTTTCTGCCATACTGATTTCCAATTATCCCAGCAATTTTTGTCAAATAATGCATTCTTATCCCAGAAACTGGGGTCTTTGGTTTTGTCAAACACTATATTATTAAAGTTATTGGCTGTTTTGTCCTTTGAACCTAACCTATTCCATTGATCAACTAGTCTATTTCTTAGCCAATACCAGATGGTTTTAGTAACTGCTGCTTTATAATATAATTTTAGATCTGGTACAGTTAGGCCACCTTCATTTGATTTTTTTTTTCATTAATTCCCTTGAAATTCTTGACCTTTTGTTTTTCCCTATGAACTTTGTTGTTATTTTTTCTAGTTCATCAAAGTAGTTTTTGGGGAGTCTGATTGGTATAGCACTAAATAAAAAGATTAATTTAGGTAGTATTGTCATCTTTATAATATTTGCTCGCCCAATCCAAGAGCATTTAATATTTTTCCAGTTGGTTAGATCAGACGTAATTTGTGTGAAAAGTGTTTTATAGTTTTGCTGATAAAGTTTCTGATTTTCCCTTGGCAGATAGACTCCTAAATATTTTATACAATCAGTAGTTACTTTAAATGGAATTTCTTTTTGTAACTCTAACTGTTGGGTTTTGTTAGTGATATATAAGAATGCTGATGACTTTTGTGGGTTTATTTTGTATCCTGCAACTTTGTTGAAGGTGTGGATTGTTTCTAATAACTTTTTAGTAGAGTCTCTGGGGTTCTCTAAGTATACCATCATATCATCAGCAAAGAGTGATAATTTGGTTTCCTCGTTGTGTATTCTTATTCCTTTAATCTCTTTCTCAATTCTTTCTGCCAAAGCTAGCATTTCTAATACAATATTAAATAGTAACGGTGATAGTGGGCAACCTTGTTTCACTCCTGATCTTATTGCGAATGGTTACAATTTGTCCCCATTACATATGAGGCTTACTGCTGATTTTAAATAGATGCTACTGATTATTTTAACAAAAAGTCTATTTATTCCTCTACTCTCAAGAGTTTTTAATGGGAATGGATGTTGGATTTTATCAAATGATTTTCTGTATCTATTGAGAAGATCATATGGTTTTTGTTAATTTGATTATTAATATGGCCAATTATACCTATAGTTTTCCTAATATTAAACCAGCCCTGCATTCCTGGTATAAATCCTACTTGATTGTGGTGTATTATCCTGGGGATGATTTTCTGTAGTCTTTTTGCTAATATCTTATTTAACATTTTAGCATCAATGTTCATTAGGGAGATTGGTCTATAATTTTCTTTCTCTGTTTTCAACCTACCTGGTTAAGGTATCAGTACCATGTCTGTGTCATAAATGGAATTTGGTAGGACTCCTTCATTCCCTATTTTTTTCAAATAGTTTATAAAGCATTGGGGATAATTGTTCTTTGAATGTTTGGTAGAATTCACATGTAAATCCATCTGGTCCCCGGGATTTTTTTTTAGGGAATTGATTAATAGTTTGTTCTATTTCTTTCTCTGAAATAGGACCATTTAAGCAATTTACTTCATCCTCTGATAATCTGGGAAGCCTATATTTTTGGAGGTAGTCATCCATTTCACTTAGGTTATCAAATTTATTGGCATAAAGTTGGGCAAAGTAACCCCTTATTATTTCTTTAATTTCCTCTTCATCAGTGGAAAGTTCTCCTTTTTCATTTTTAAGACTGCTAATTTGATTTCCCTCTCTCCTTTTTCTAATCATATTTACCAAAGGTTATCAATTTTATTGGTTTTTTCATAAAACCAACTCTTAGTTTTATTTATTAATTCAATAGTTTTTTTTTTACTTTCTATATTATTAACTTCTCCTTTTAATTTTAGAATTTCAAGTTTAGTAATTGATTGGGGGTTTTTAATTTGGTCTTTTTCTAACGTTTCAGGTTGCAGGCCCAATTCATTGACTTCTCTTTTTCTATTTTATTCAAGTCAGCCTCTAAGGATATAAAATTTCCCCTTATTACTGCTTTGGCTGTATCCCATAAATTTTGATATGATGTCTCATCATTGTATTATCTTGAGTGAAATTATTAATTGTGTCTATAATTTGCTGTTTCACCCAATCATTCTTTAAGATGAGATTATTTAGTTTCCAATTACTTTTTGGTCTATTTACACCTAACTTTTTGTTGAATGTAGTTTTTATTGCATTGTGATCTGAAAAGAAAGCACTTACTATTTCTGCCTTCCTGCATTTAGTTTTGAGGTCTTTATGTCCTAATATATGGTCATTTTTTGTGTAGGCTCCATGAACTACTGAGAAGAAAGTATATTCCTTCCTGTCATCATTCAGTTTTCTCCAGAGATCTATCATACTTAATTTTTCTAATATTCTATTTACCTCTTTAATTTCTTTCTTATTTGTTTTGTGATTTGATTTGTCTAAATTGAGAGTGCAAAATTTAGATATCCCACTATTACAGTTTTGCTGTCTATTTCTTCTTGCAACTCTCTTAACTTCTCTTTAAGGAAGTTAGATGCTATACCAATTGGTGCATATATGTTTAATACTGCTATTGCTTCATTGTCTATAGTACCCTTAAGCAAGATATACTTTCCTTCGTTATCTTTTTTAATTAGATCAATCTTTGCTTTTGCTTGATCTGAGATAAGAATAGCTACCCCTGCTTTTTTGACTTCACCTGAAGCATAATAGATTCTGCTCCAGCCTTTTATCTTTACTCTATATGTATCTCCCTATTTTAAATGTGTTTCCTGTAAACAGATTGTAGGGTTCTGACTTTTGATCCAGTGTGCTATCCACCTCCTCCTCTTTATGGGAGAGTTCATCCCATTCACATTTATGCTTAAAATAACCAATTCTGTATTTCCTTCCATCCTAATATCCCCAGATTATACTTTTCTTTTTCTTGCCCTCCTTCCCTTCTTCCCTAGTATTAAACTTATTTGACCCACTAATGTCACGGAGCTCTCCCTGTTTAGTATCCCTCTCTCCTCCCTTTGAATCCCTTCCCCTTTCTTGTACCCTTCCATTATTACTCTTTTTCCTTCTCCCTTTTCCTCTCCCACTTTTTATTGAAGTAAGAGAAGAATCTCTGTAAAAGAAATATATCAATTGTTTCCTCTTTGAGCCAACTCTGATGAGAGTAGGATTCACACAATGTTCCTCCCCCTCTCTTAAGTTCCCTCATATATAATAGGTTTCCTTTGCCTCATTGTCGCATGTAGTTTCCCTCTTTTTATCTCCCCTCTACCCTTTTTCTGACACTATCCCTTTTCCATTTCTACTTCCCTTTTTTATGTTATATCTGTAAAATGAAATTATACATATGGTTTTTATGTATATCCACAACAGAAATACAGTTCTCAAGAGGTCCTTTTACCTTTTTCTACTTCTCTTGATTCCTGTTGTTGGAGATCAAATTTTTTGTTTAAGTCTGGTTTTTTCCTTAGAAACAGATGGAATTCTTCTATTTCATTGAATGTCCATCTTCTTCCGTGGAAAAAAAATACTCAGCTTAGCTGGGTAGTTTATTCTTGGCTGCATTCCAAGCTCTTTTGCCTTTCGGAATATCTAATTCCAGGCCCTTCGATCCTTTAATGTTGAGGCAGCCAGATCTTGCGTGACCCTTATTGTGGCATCCCGGTATTTGAACTGTTTTTTTTTTCCTGGCTGCTTGTAAAATTTTTTCTTTAGTCTGAAAATTTTGAAGTTTGGCCACAATATTCCTTGGTGTCTTTATTTTAGGGTCTTTTTCAGAAGGTGTTTGATGAATTCTTTCAACGCCGATTTCCCCTTCTGGTTCTATTACTTCTGGACAGTTCTCTTTGATGATTTCCTGTAAAATAGTATCTAGGCTCTTTTGTTCATCATAATTTTCTGGTAGTCGGATGATCCTCAGGTTATCTCTCCTAGATCTATTTTCCAGGTCTGTTGTTTTTCCAAGTAAATATTTGACATTTTTTATCAAGCTTTCATTTTTTTGATTTTGATTGACTGATTCTTGATGTCTCAATGAATCAGTCATTTCTATTTGTTCAGTTCTGATTTTTAGTTAGTTATTTTATTCATTAGCTTTTTTAATTTCTTTTTGTATATGTCCGATTGAGTTTTTTTGCTCTATGGAATTTTTTTTCCATTTCACTAATTTTTTTTTTTTTTTTTAGTGAATTATTTTCTTTTTCCAATTTGCAAATTCTGTTTCCCTGCACTTCTTGGGAGTTTTTTTTTTTTTTTTTTTTTTTTTTTTTACTTTTTCCAATTCACATTTCAGGAAGCTATTTTCCTTTTCCACTTTATCAAATTTTTCTTTTAGTGAGTTATATGCCTTTTCTGTACTCTCTTGCATAGCTTCTCTTTCCTTTCCCCATTTCTCTTTTAGTTCTCTTTTAAGGTTTTTAATAGTCTCTTCTAGGACAGCCTTTTGCATTGGAGACCAACAATTGTCTGGAGACTGTCTGCTATTAGTCTCTTCTGGGTTGAAAAGCTGTTCTCTTTCTATATAGAAACTATCTATTGTCCTTTTGATTTTTTTACTCATTTTGTTAAAGCCTATAGGGTCTGCCTTCAGAGCCAGGAGGTTACCAGCTTCCTCTGCAGAGCAGTGAAAGGTATATGGACAGGTAAGCTATCCTGCCAACCAACTACAAAAAGCAGCGAAGTACTGGAGTGCTCTGGGAAAGAGTTCCCCACCAGAAAGTAACTCAGGCCTGCAGGGATGAGCTGGGAAAATGCCCTTCAAAGAATGGGGGCTGTGTGAGATAACGACTGCCCTGGGGCTAGATGCTGAGCAGTGAGAGTTTCACTTCCCAAGCCACACCCTGCCCTGGGGCTGTGGGTGTTAGCAGCAGACCAGTGAATGGATTTGCTGGGATCGGAACTATCTGCCCCAGAAGCACAGTCTGCTGGAGAGGTTCTATTGCCCCAGGCTCAGCCCCCCACTCTGCCGATTAGAGGATGCCCAGGCTGAGCCCCCCACTGTGCAGATTAGATGCTGCCCAGGCTGTGCCCCCTGCTGTGCAGATTAGTAACTGCCCCAGCAAAAGCCCTGAACTGCAGGATGTGGCCTGAGGGCTGCGGTAAAATCTGCCTGTGTCATTTCCAGGTTTGAGTGGTTACAGCCAGATCTCGTTATGTTCTGGTGTTTTTTAGAGGACCCTCTGTTTTAGGCTTTAATTTCTCTGCCACTTTATTGCTTTGTAATCAAGTCAGAGCAGTTATCATATAGCAGAGTCGTCTCTATAACTTCTCTAGCCACTGAGATCACCCCTGCCCTGGTCTGCTCAGGATGCTAGCCTCTCACTGCCTGTGGTAGTCTGTTCCTGGCACCTCAGGACAAACCTTTCCTGGCGATCTTCAGGATTGACTTTGGCTGGTAAGTTGTAGTGCTTCTAATCTTCATGAATTTAAGAAGCGAAGAGTTATTTTTGAGGCTGGATTAAATAGTTGGTTATGAGGGTAATGAGAGGAGCTTAGAGAGTCTTGCGTGCCTGCTCCACCATCATGGCTCCGCCCCCACAATAATTTATCTTAAGATGCCTGATCCTTGTTTGATATCAAACAAGGATCAGGCATCTTAAGATAAATTATTGTGTGTATATGTACATATACATACACACACACATATACACACATACACACACACACACGCACACATACACACACACACACACACACACACACACACACACACATATATATATATATATATATGTATGTATATATATCTCAAACAAGGATCTGGCATCTTAAGATAAATTATTATATACATACATATACACTCATGTAAATATTTGTGAGAAAAGTTAGGGACTCCATTCATAATATATCATCGTTAAATCTCATCAGCAGATACTAGTTAGATCTGACATTCTGTTTGCCAGATATAACCCATGATGGTCAAAACAAGCATTCACTACTAAGTGAAAAGTAGGTAAAAAGTCAATAATGAAAACACTTTGGCTCAAGTTTGAATATATTATTTTGATAGTATAAACATATGCATTCATGTAAGTGTAATAAATTATCTGCATACATATATATCCATATAGATATTACTAATATGCATACTATATACATATATATTATATAAATATGTAAAAGGTGAAATTTTTTATATATACATATAGACTTTTATCAATATACACGAATTTTGCATCTGATTTTATATATATAGACTTTTCCTCTATAGAAAATCCTTTCCTGACTGATGATTTTTTTTGACCTGTCTTTCACTTAAATTTTAATATAGTCACAAATCTGATGACCAGTCAACAGATTGTCAAATACATTCAAAAATGCTTTGATAAAACCTCATGGCAGTGTATTAAAGAAAGAAAACAAAGTGACATTGTTCAAATATTAGAGATAGAAAGGAAACTCAATCTAAGTTAGATCACTTCTTAAAGGGAAATTATTTTTGGACATCCCAAATAGATAAATATATATAGTTGCATAATATGTTTATTATACAACCAAAGAAAAAAATAAAGCAATTTAGACATATTGCATTTTGAATTCTATAAATTATCTAGATCCATTATTATTTTCTTCTCTTCCATTTTTTAGTCTTTTCAAGTCACTCATGACCAGGGTAATGGCATGTCATCAACCTCATCACCTTCCCACAGTCTATATTACATATAAGATTAAGGCTAACTTTCTTAGACTGGTTGTCATCCTGAGCAATAAAAAGCAGCAAGTCTAACTTCTTAATAGTTGGCACAATGAGGTATTTTTTTCCTATTAAACAAGCATAATATTTCATTTATTATGTATGACATAGTCAGGGTCTGGAAAGTTGGGCTATGTTTGATGTAAGTTTTAACTTATTCCAGAAAACAAAATTCCTTTATGGCTTTGTGTTTATTTAGCTTCTACTTTAAGTAAGAAATGTTGTCCTGTGATACACAGATAGTTGAGTTTAGTAAATAATTGTTACTGCTTTACATGGATAAAAATAAAAATATAAGAAAATAGATCATTTCATTTTCCTCCTTTTCATAACTGATTTGTTTAAAATTCCTTAAATCCTTCTCCTACCCACTTCCTTATCAGGAGCAGTTTTTATTTCAATCCACGTGAAATGGCTATGACACCAAGCCTCACCTTAAAAAAAAAAAATCAATGATCCAATATTCACCCTCTCTTCCACAAAGTAAAAATCCTTTGAGGAAAAGCTGAATAAATAGTTTGCATTCATCTTAGACCTACATTGCTCATGCAACTTATATCAATTGCCTTAAAACAATTAGAGCACTTCAGTTTTATTTACAGTTTGAATTTAATGAAATGTAATTCTTTTGGGGTCAGACCCAAGATTTCACTGGAGTGGCTAACTTCTAGTAAGGAAATATCAATGATCAGCAGCCCTTGCTTTGCAAAATATAATCTTAGATTCACAAGAAATACATTTCTAAGTGATTCTCAATAAATAAAAGACAGTTGCTTGTATTCTCACTTTTTGTCTTAACATCAAGTAATGTACATATTTCAATACTAATGATGGAAATCTTTACTTTTTTCTAGCCTTCACAACACAGTTCAGTGTTTGAAATGTTGAGGCTCAGAGAAAGATGAAAATTCTACCTAAGGAATGGAAAGGAAAAAACATTCAGATTTCTGTACTTCATATACTCTCTTCTTTCCATCATGTCACATCAAAAATGAAAAAAATATAATGAAAACCAAAGAAATTTTTTGGTTATAGGTATCTCTAAAAATTTCAACTGGGAAAAGGGACAGAGTCAACCTAAAATTTAATGATACTAGAATTCAAGATCTATGTCACAAATACATGTCACACTCTAAATCCAGAGATCAGTAATATTCCTACCTGAGACCACTTGAGCATGGTCTCTTATAGGTCAGCAAACTATAATGATTCTGAAAATATCAACATTGTGCTGGATGAGATCCTGGTTTTCATTTCTGTCTTAAAGCCTTGTCACTACTTCATGTTTAGATAAATGAGATACTCAAGGATTTTCCCAAGACCTTATTGAGTCAGGACTGGGTTAGTTTAGGTAATTTAAAAAATCACCTACAGTTGAGAAATTCAAAAAGTGACCCAGAAAGGGCAGCAATGGTATGAAAATCTTCCGTTCCAAATTTCCCACTGTCTAGGTTCACAAATTTTATGTTTCACTTAATACTGTTAATAAGAGAACATCTGAGATAAAACAAACCAACGAGCCAATCAATGTATAAGTGAAAATGGAAATGAGAAACTAAAATAAAAAGACTGCCATATAGAATTCATAAAATGAGGAATTTGTGAGACTTTTATCATTTTTGGATTTAATATAGTAAATATGGAATAGATAAAGACTTTAATCTTTGCTATGGTTTACTATGATCAGGGGCCTTACCATTCTCCCTGGGGTTCCCACCTGGATATATCAATGATGTCAGGATTGTATTAATTCCTCTTTCAGTACAATAACACAGAAAGAAGACCAAAATACAAATTAAAGGGCCTGAAGTTCAGTTATTGTTTTTGTCTTAGCTTAATGGGACAAGATTGAGATAATAAGGACCTACTTTGGATTGTGCCACTTGTTTGCTATGTTGTCTGTGATGAATTATGTAACATCTCTTCCCTCATCTGTGAAGTGGCTCCATATATGTGTGGCAAAAATATAATTTTTACTTTTATGCTTTTAAAAGACCAAATAAAAAATAATAAACTAAAGTGAATTAAACTTCTCTGAATTCAATTATAATAATAATGTAACTCTGATTTCCTACTATGGCTACTATATTATTGAATAACTATTTGTAATTCTGTGAAGTGTTACACAAATATATAATTAGTTTTGCTATGAATATACAGAATAATGATAATTTATATTTATAGAATGTGTATGAATAATGTAGTTAATAGGAAATGGCTTCCTATCCAGAAATACTTTTGTTCAAACACTACCCCTGAAATGCTAATATAATACTACTACTACAAATATTGGCTAAAAGAAATCTTGGGCAAGTCACTTCACAAACTATTGCTTGAGGCAATTGCCTAAAGCTATAAAAAAATACAGAGTACTGACCAGCATCAGTAAAATACATTTCATTATCTGGAAATTCCCTACATTAATGTAATCACAGTGCTAGTCCCTCTCTTACTACTGTATGCAATTTTTACAGTTAGCAAAAATGCTATGTAACCAAGTATATACATATGTGTATGTATCTATCATCTATTTAACTTACTATCATCTATTGTATCTATCATCTATCATTTATCTATCTGCCTATTATCTATCTACCTTTCTATTGGTCTAATTATATATGATGTAGGGATCCCAAAGACAGGTACTGTGGGTATTTTTTATTATTGAAAACAAAGAAATCAAGACTGAAAAGTTAGATAGCTTGCCTGTAGTCATACAGCTTGTGTCAGACAGATCAATGGATAGGCAGTTTTGACAGACCTGTTTTAGAGAAGGAGACATATGTAAATAAGTGTATAAATATCATAACATCAACACTTTTAATGGAATGAAGATACATATATTTGTGTGATTTGTGTATTAATCTTCATTTGTTTTAACCAGTTTTCTCCAAGCAACTCAATGAGAATTTTTAGTCTTAGTTTCTCTTCATGCTTCTGAAAAATGTAACTTAATTTACTAATTCTGTTTTATGTTACCCAAAGCTTTTATACTCCTGTTACTCCACAGTTTATTTGGTTTCTCCTGAAGATACCTAAAAAGACTATGTGAACACCAATTGAATGTTTCAGGAACTTCTCAGATTATAGATGAAATCAGTGACATAAGCTTTTCCCCTTTATCACCTTTAAAATATTCTCTTTATCACAAATTAGCTGCTGTCATTTTTTTTCAGTATCTTTAAGTGAAAAATGAACTTTAAGTATAGTCAAAGAGTTGAATAAATAAACTTAAAATCTGAATAACATTTTATTCTGTTTTGGAGGAATTTAGTTTATTTAAATTCCAGAATTCTGGACATAATATTTTCATAAACTTTATAAAGACAGAGCAAATTAATTTTTCTCTTGGAAAAGAAATCAATAGAAGATACTTTGGCAAGATTACATCTTTCTTCAGGAGGACAACTACAAATACCTTATTTGTCAGGTACAGGGCTAAATATAGGGCTTTTCGTCTATTAACTTCTTAAATAATAGCTACAAATTATTTAATGATAACCTCAGTTGTGAAAGTTTTCTGTCAGCCAAGCTGATCTGAGTAACAACCTTGTAGCCTTGTTAACTAGGGGGAAAAAAAAAACAAATTTCAGGAAATTCACATATTTACAATTGGCCATTGGTCTAGGACATTGTTCTGGTTGATTCATACCTGGTAATACTGCACAATAAGCCATGTGAGAGACTATGTATTGAAGAAATAACATCATTATGATTTGAAACTTGACTTTGGGATTTTAAAAGGGATTTAAATCTTTAAGTATAGTTCAATAAGTGCAGTACACTGTTCTGAGCATTCTTCTCACACAGAAGGAGAAAAAAATCATATAAAACAAAAAATAGAATCCTTTTATTAAAAGATTGATTATGGAAATTCCAGATATATCAGAGAGAAATAAGAATTAGGAAGGAGGGATGATTGCTAGCTGAGAAGGCCTTCAGGAACTTATTTCAGCTAAATCCTGAAAGGATGGGTCTTAAAAGAAGACATTGTTAAGAGAATCAGTTTTTGGCATGCAGGGATGACTTGGGCAAATACATAGAGATAGGAAAAAGCAGATTCAGATTCCTGCCAACTTCTCCAAAAACTTGGAATATTTGGAAGAATGCAATTTTTAAAGTCATTTAACTTCTCTGAAAGGGAAAAACATGTTTTATCTTTGTTTATCTATTTATTTGTTTGTTTGTTTATTGCTTATTTATTTATTCATTCATAAACTTATTTATTTATTTTTTGTTTTTTTATTAATTTGAAAAGCAAAAGCATGGGTAATTTTTCCAACACTGACCCTTAAAAAACATTATGTTCCAAATTTTTCCCACCTTCCCCCCACCATCTCCCCTAGCTGTCAGGTAATCCAATGCATGTTAAACATGTTAAAATACAGGTTAAATCCAATATGTGTATACATATTTATACAGTTATCTTGCTTTGATAAGAAAAATCAGATCAAGAAGGAAGGAAAAGAAAAACTGAGAAACAAAACAAAATGCAAGCAAATAACAACAAAGAGAGTGAGAATGCTAAGTTGTGTTCCACACTCTGTTCCCATGGATCTCTCTCTGGGTGTATGTAGATGGCTTTCTTCATCACAGAACAAGTGGACCCGATTTGAATCCTCTCTTTGTTGAAGAGAGCCACACCCATCAGAACTCATCCTTACAGATAATTTATGGTATATAATTGATCCAGCAGTGTTTTTTCTTCATCTGGAATCCATTTTTGTACATGTGATTCCCTTTCCCTCCTTTAAGATCTCTTTAGGATACAATGCCAATAGAAACACTGCTGGATCAAAGGGCATTCATAGTTTGATAACTTTTTGAGCATAATTCCAAATTGCTCTCCCGAATGGTTGGATCCTTTCACAGTTCCACCAATAACATATCAGTGTCTCAGTTTTCCCACATCCCCTCCAACATTCAGCATTATCTTTTCTTGTCATCTTAGCCAATCTGACTAGTATGTAGTGATATCTCAGACTTGTCTTAATTTGCATTTCTGTAATCAATAGTGATTTGGAGCACCTTTTTATGTGGCTACAAATAGTTTTAATTTCTTGATCTGAAAATTATCTGTTCATATCCTTTGACCATTTATCCATTGCAGAATGGCTTGAACTATTTTAAATTTGAGTCAATTCTCTATATATTTTAGAAATGAGGCCTTTATCAGATCCTTTGGATGTAAATATGTTTTCCTGGTTTATTGCTTCCCTTCTTATCTTGTCTGCATTAGTTTTGTTTCTGCAAACATCTGTTAACTTAGTATAATCCAAATTATCTATTTTGTGATCCATAATAACCTCCAGTTCCTCTTTGGTCACACATTTCTTACTCCTCCAAAAATATGAGAGGGTAAACTATTGTATGTTCTTCTAATTTATTTATAATATTCTTTATGTCTAGACTGTGAACCAATTTCAACCTTATCTTGGCATACAGTGTTAGGTGTGGATCAATGCCTAGTTTCTGCCATACTAGTTTCCAATTTTCCCAGCAGTTTTTGTCAAATAGTGAATTATTGTCTGAGAGGTCTGTCAATCCCTGTTCTAGTGCCAAAATGTGATGATTTTCTTCTTTTAAAATATATAAAATAGGATTATGGTTCTCTCTGGGTGAGAATGCAGGGTTCTTGAGGAGATTTTTTGGGGGCAGCCTTAGTATCAGTTCAAATCAATAATTACCCCAAATGCAGCCAGCTGGTAAAAATACAAACGTTTATTTCTCCTTTGAAGTCTTGTCTCTTTCCTTGGGCCCGGATAGCTAGATTCTATGACATCAGGGCAGTTCTCTTTGATGATTTTCTGAAAAAGAGTGTCTAGGATCTTTTTTTTTTTTCCATCATGGATTTCAGGGAGTCCAATGATCTAAAGATTGTCCCTCCTAGATACATTTTTCACTCAGTTGTGTTCCCAAGAGAGTATTTTACATTTTTTCTATTTTTTTTCATTTTATTATGGTTTTGTTTACTGATTCTTGTTGCCTCATTGAGTCATTCATTTCCATTTATTTAGTTTTGAATTTTAGTGAATTGTTTTCATTTACTTTTTTTTTTTTTTTTTTTTTTTTACTTTTTGTAATTGTCCAATTAAATTTTTAAATGAGCTGTTTTGTTCTATGGATTTTTTTTTTTTTTTTCATTTCACAAATTCTGTTTTGTTTTGTTTTTTTTTTGTTTTTTTTAAGAGTTATTTTCTTTTTTCTGTTTCACAGTTTCTATTTTTCTGGAAGTTGTTTTCTTTTTCCATTTCACCAAATTAATCTTTTAATGAGTTATATACCTTTTCCAAACCCTCTTGCAAAGTTTTCATTTCCTTTCCCTGTTTTTCTTCTAACTCTCTTTTAAGATCCTTTTTAAAATTGTTTTAATTAAGAGAGCCTTGTGTGATGAGATCCTGAATATATTACCTTTTGGGAACTCATCTGGAGACAATCTGCCTTTAGTCTCCTCAGTATTTTATAACTGTTTTTCTATTTCATCATAGAAGCTGGCTATTGCCAGAATTGTCTTTACTTTTTTACTCTTTTTTTTTTTTAAGTGAAGGTCTGCTTTTAAGGAAGGGGAGGTTTTTCCAGCTTCCTATACAAGCAGTGGCTTTCTCTATAAGCAGCCAAGGCTGCATTGGATCATCTCTGACTCACTCCTGGTGCTAGCTGGATGTGGCCAGGTCCAGTGAAATTCTGGAGTTTCAAGGTTCACTATCAACCTTTGTGTTTGAGTTGGATGTTTTCTAACTTCTCTTCTAATCCACTGGCTTGCTGCCAGAGCTGAGTATCCAACACTGCTGCTGTAGATTCCTCTCTGTAGATTCTCCACCACTTGGGGTCTGAACTGTTCCACAGAGTCAGCATTGTTGGCAGAGTCCACACTACCCCAGGACTCTGTGCTGTCTGCACTGGCGTTTGTACTCAGCTGCTTGCACTTGATTGCCTCCCTCCCATTTCCAATTGAAATGGACCTTTTCTGGCGATCTTTGAAATTATCTTCTGCTGGTAATTTGTTGCACTCCTAATATCCGTGAGTTCTGCCTGTCCAGAGCTAATTCAGAGGCTGGATTTGCTAATTAGTCTGAGGGTTTTAGGAGAAGATCAGAGAGAAATATGTGTCATCTCTGTTATCTTGGCTCTGCTCCCCATCTTATCTTTGAAAAATGAAAAAAAATAATAATACCTACTTCATATACCTGAAAGTTATTCTAAGTAGCATGGATATTGCAAGTGAAAATAATGTGTAAAATCTAAATCATTATACACACACACACACACACACACACACACACTTCTCTTTGGTATAGTGTGGAAGCTACTTATTCATGTTGGAGTCAAGAAATTCTCTATTTAGTTTCTGCTTCTGAAACTTATTAACTTTGTAATAATGGGTAATTTGCATTGCTTTTATGTGTCTCAGGCTTATTTTCCATAATTTAAGTTTATTGATTCTACTTTCATAAAGGTACTGAAAAAAATCATATTTCCTTACCTTTTTAGCATAGTTACATAACAAGTTACTATTAAATTTCACATATGGACATGACAAAAGAAATGCTATCTTCAATGTTCATCTGTATGATTTTAAAAAATAGATTGTAGCATTCATATTCTTATTAGTATTTTATCTACTTAATTCATCCAGATTAAAATGAAATTAAAGTCTCTTTTTTGTAAGATGACCACTGCGATTAAAAAAAATAATACTGGAACTCTAATATTAAATAGATATCAATGTTTATTTAATGTAAATACAAGATTAAGTAAGAATGTAAGTTAATGCCAATGTAGTGTCTACTGCAGGGAACTTTCACCTTTTATCATTAGGAAAAAAATATATATATTTTAGTCAATACTCAGCCACATATCAAGTTCTAAGATAGGCTTGGTTCTAGAAAAATCTGCATAGTTATATTTATATTTGCATTGGGACCTTACCAACATTTCAAGTGCCATATCAATAGTAAGTACTTAATAAAGAGATGTTGATTGGTAATGTAGTGGAGATATAGGCTAGATACTTTGGGAAGATAAAAATAAAAGAAACACTCTATAGTAACTTATTGTATAAGTGCTAAATATAGCACATTTCTCTTTTGTGTTTTCAGATAGTTGAATTTTTGGCATTAACCTATTCTTGCATCATTCTGAAATGGTTGGGTCCATTTAAACCGGCTAATACTTTATTATTTCCTTTATTAATTCCATCTATATACAGTGTTTTGAACTAAGAATAGAGAGACACAACAAAGAGTTGGACCTTATCTTTGCCTTGCAATAAATTATAGGTGAGAGGAAAGATAAATGTATATTAATAATCCATAAAAGAAAAACCACCCTAAATATGTAAGGCAACAGTATTGTAAGGATATAGAAATTCAAGTTGGCAAGTGCAAGAAAGGGTTTATAGAAAAGTAAACATGCGTTAGAAGAATTAATTATCTGATGGTATATTCTGAATACTTTGTGATTTAAAAGTAAATAACTGACTCAGTGAAAGATTTCGTTTTAGAGTAGTGAGCAAAAAGAAACAAAAGTAGTAAGCAAAATTACCATCACCATCAGCAAAAACAGGATCAAAAGAAATTTTATCTGAGTATCCATTGGTTATAATCAAAACATATAAATGAAAAAAAGATAAACATTAAAAATGTGAACTTTATTTTAGAACAGATTTAATAGATTGATTTTTATTTATAATTATATTTATTTATTCATTTACATTTAAATGGAAATAATTTATATTTATTTATAATAGATTATTTAGGGGATGGAGCCAAGGTGATGAAGAGGACACACACTGCATTCTGAGCTCCCTTCTACCCTCACTACCAATTAGATTTATTTATTTTATTAATAGATTTAAAGACTATAAAAGATGGATGTAAAAAAAGTTGAAGCGGTTATTTTTATTCTGAAGATGAGAAGACTAAATAACTTACTAATAGTTGTTTTTTCCTCATTTACTTTCCCTACTTAGATGGTAACAACAAAAAAAATTAACATCATATATAAATAAAGAATATACTTAAATAAAAAGGATATCTTTCTGATGAAGATATTTTTACATATTTCAATGAGTTGCTATGTTAAGTCACGAATTATTCCTCTATTGAGGACATTAAAATGGACTTGAATCATTTTTTTCCAGGAAGACTTCAATTTTGGACTCTCAGGGTCCATTTTATCCCTATGATTATGATAATAACTCACATTTATAGAACTTTTAATGGTTACAAAGCACTTTACATACATTATCTCATTTCATCTCCACAACAATCCAATAAGGTAGTATTAGGGGCTTCCCTGCTTAGCCATTTTTGGCAGCATAATTACCAAAATTGACATCTCATTAACTTCTAGCTATTTGAGATAGGGGACATAATACTTCATCATTCCTTCTTTCCCCCAACCTCTTGACATGAAGGAGAACAATTGGTCTTGGGAAAGTGAGCAGTAAAGAGACTTTTAACTATTAACAGGGCAAGACCTCCTTGATTTAGAACTGACATCCCTTGAAGAGCACACAGGGGTGAAAGAGGCCAAAGAAAGATATCTCCTCTGACTTTTGGATATATAGTAGAGCTTGAAATATATATATATATATATATATATATATACATATTTCTTCCAACAGTTAGGAGTACTTAAGAGCAGACTGTATACTCCAGTAATCAGGAAGATAATTGTGTATGATCTGCCCACACTGAGAACAGTAAATAGGCCTTCAACAGGTAAAGAAATTCTTAGTTTCTCCATTATCTTCCTGTTAAGTATCTGTTCTGAGTCTCAGTAAAACAAGTCGAAATAGTTTTTAATTGACATAGCATTTCTAATTTTCTCATTCTTCTCCTCATCTTTCTCCTTTTTTTCTTCCTCCTCCTCTTCTTCATATATCTCATTCCATGTTCTACTTCTGTGTCTTTGTATTGATTGTCTTTTATTTCTTGAATGAATATATTTCCTTTTTACATCCACTTTCTAGAATTCATATCTTCCCTTAAGAGAGATCAGAACCAACTTTCTATAGAAAGGCTTTCCTAATAGAAATAATTACTAGTACCCCAGATAGGGGCACCTTGGAAGGACAGTGGGGAGAGTTGTGGACCTGGAGTTAGGAAGACCTACATTCAAAGCAGAGTTCATACATTTACCAGTTGTCTCGCCCTGGAACAGTCACTTAACAAACAGGTTTGTTGTAAAGATGAAATAACTCAATATTTTAAAAATGCTATGCCTGGCATATGGTAGATTGTTAAAACATCATAATCTTTTCCTTCCAGATGACCAGAGACTAATTTGTATTTATTCCATTTATATTTACTTTATATCTATTTATGTATCTATGCATATATGCAAGAATGTATGCATGTGTGTATGTATATATGCATTCTTCTTCATTGTTTTGAGAGAGTCAAGACTGATTTATTCAGTTTAATTTATACTCCCATTATGAATTAGCTGCCTAGTTTTGTAAAAGCCCTATGAATCATTTCCCAGTTTTTCACCCTATCAAAAGAATTTTCCTTTAAAATGTTTATTTGTTTTTGTTTATTTTTACACTTAATCTAAAGAATTTGGTTCTTGATTGAGCTGTGTAACCCGTTGGTAAAGATACCAATCCAAAGCAGTTGAGATATGTCTTTCCTTGAAAATATATTATGGATGAATATGAGTAGGTTTTTTTGACTCCATTCATGAATTTGAATTTTTATCTACAGAGTCAAGCACAGTCCCATTTGTATTTCAGATATAACAATGGATAGCCAGAAAAATACATTTTGATCTTTTGTTTGTACATAGTGACAGGATTTCTTGTTTATTTATACCTCCAGTATTAGCCTCTACACTGGGGCATTGCTCCTAAATCAGGCTCCATCCTTCCTGAGTAGAGTAATTTACTAGTATTCCCTTTCATCTTCATCATTATTATTTTATATCATGTCTTTGTAGATTCTTTCTATGATATTTAAGCTAGAATTTGAAATCTAAAGGTTCTTTCATATTAACATCTTAACCATAACTCTTATTGTGTTTTAATGATCATTGCATATTAAAATTATTCGGGGACTATGTTTATGTTTAGGCATTGACATTTAAAACCTATAGGGAATGGTTGGCCAAATAAAAAGAGATAGGATGCTAATGATCTACTATTATAATGGGGATTTTAGAGTAAGTAATACATCATGTTCAAGGTCATTATAACCAAGAAGCATTTCACCTTTTCAGAAATGCTTGCTTCAGATATTTTTATTGCTTAGAGGTAAAAGTCTGATTGAAGAGATATTTTAGGACTTAACCTATGGGAAATTCACAACAATTCTTCTCTGCCTTAATGAAGGATGGAGTAATAAAAAGCAAGAATGAAAGAAAAAAAAATGTTGATCTTCCAATATAGTCAGAAATCATCTTTCTCTATATATATTTTATCTCCTTCCATTTGAGCACTATTGCTGTTTTGTTGCCTCCAGAGAGTTTTAATACTTTTAAATATAAAGCAGCAATTTATCTAAATGCCAGCAAATTCAGTGTGACTCTTTCATCTTACTGAGGAAAATAGTTTGAGTTTTTCCAAGAGTTTTAACTATTCTTGATAATTCAGTTTTCATAGAATCACAGAATTCAAGAAGGGTAAATAATGACATCACTAAAAGTAATGTTTACTGAAAAACTAAAGGATACTTATCTAATACTCTGAGGAAGATCTCAAGATCTGTAAAGCTTATTGAACATATTGATACCATATCAACCAAAATTGCTGTAATTTAATAATAAAAGATTTTCAACATCTACTACATATACATACATATATATAATACACTCATTTATTTTATGTTATGTAGTGTATAAGAATGAAATGAGGAAAAAAGAAACTTTCTGGACCAAATTATGTTAAATGGGCAGTTAGTACCTTGACAAGTTTTCCTTCAAATAAAGAGGAAAAAACACACAATACAGTTCTTCACTTAAAGAACATAATTTCTGATGAAGGCAACAATTTGTAAATCATTAGATATTTACATGAATATGAAAAACATTTAATGTGATACAGAATAGAAGACGACAATCTGAAAGAAGGAGGCATTGCAGGAGGGGATGGGCAAGAAAAGGTTCCTCAAGCAAGTAAGTTTTGAGCTGTCTGGAAAGAAGGCAGGAAGTTGTGAGGCAGAGGTGAGGACAGAGGGCATTTTAAGCATTGCAGACAGCCATCAAAAAGGCATGAAAATGAGAGATGGAGTGCGCGTTTCCATTAACTGCAGAAGGTCAGTAATGCTGGATCATAGAATTGATGAAAACATATAAATTATATGAAGGCTTGAAGGGTAGAAATGGTTCAGGCTAAAGAGAGGTTTAAATGCAAAACAGAGCACTTTAAATCTGGAGGTGATAAGGAGCTACTATAGCACATTGAATAGGAGTAGTGGTATTAATAATTAAATACTTTTTAGGGAAAAAAAAAAAAAAACACTGTGGCAGTTGAATGAAGCATGGATTGAATTGGTCAATATAGGGAGACCAAACATGACAGATCAGGTAAAAGAGAATGAAGAGCTGAAAATGGGTGGTGTTCAAATTAGTGCAAATAACAATATATTTGCAAAAGATGTGAAGAGAAACTTGACAAATTTAGCAATTGTGGATAATACTTAAGTTTATGATTCTGAGTGACTAGAATGATGGTGATTTCTTTAACAATCATATGGGATTTCAGAGATAAAAAAAGGTTATGAGGGAAAATAATGAGTTATGTTTTGTATGTGATTGATTTTATATGATTGTAAGAATCATTTTGAGATGCTTAAGAGGCAAAGCTATGACGTAGTGTAGCTGAGAAATTAGCCTGGTTTTATAAATTTAGCATCAGGTATAAAAAAAAGATGAAAATTAAAGTATTGAATATAAAGAGGTCATCATTTTGATCTGATATCATGCATTGAAAAGAGAACTATTTCCAGAACAGATTCTGGAAGGTTCCAAGTTTAGTGAGCATGAAATGAATGAAGATCAAGAAAAGGAGACTGATTTAAAAGCAGGATAGATATGAAGGGAACAGGAAAGTATAGGTGGGGATACAATATAGTTCTAAAATTTAATAATCTATTATCAGAGTTAAAGGCAGACATTTCAATCACAATTAAATGAGTATAAATATTTTACATGTTGCTGACTCATCAAAATAAACAAGCATAATAAACATTTGGTCACATTATTCCCATAAACTAAAACATATTCTCTTTTAAAATCTTTAAGAAATAATATTCTTTCCATGTAGCTGCTGTGTATTATCTGCAAAAATGCTAGAGACCATAACAACCTTTTCTTTGACAAGTATTTAAAGAATGCCATGGAATTCAGACAAATAAATGGTATACATTTTGACTGGATAAAACACATTTGGATGGATTAATGCATTGCTAAATTTAAGAAGCTTGTAAAAAAAAATACCCGCTCAATGTTCTGTATTCAAGTAATTGTTAAAATCTTAGTTTTTTCTAAATTTTCCTAAAGCTCTTTTTAGCCTTTAATCCTCCCAAACTTCTCCAGCATTGTATTGCCTTATCATTCTTCCAGACTTGTACTTCCCTCTCTCAGGAAACTTTGTAAGTTTTTATATTCTGAAACATTATAAAAATTTGCCCATTTCTTTAACTTCACTAAGACACTACAGGTATATTTGAAATAAGTCTGCTCTTATAACTACAAGTGATAACTTTTAAAAGTCTTCAAATAAGCTTCTGAAGCAGAATGTGGAATCAATTATTTGATTTAACACATAGCACATAGCAGGGAAACAATAAAGTGACAATAGAATAGAAAACAAATATGTGCACAGAAGCACACATACATCCAATCTTAATGTAGTTTTGTTAGGGGAAGGGGAGGAAAAAACCAAGAAAACAAAATAACAAGTAAACATTAAACAACAAAAGAAATCCTATAAGGAAGCAAAAAAAAAAAAAAAGATAGGCAGCTGAGTAAAATGTATATTATTATATAGGTTTTTTTTGAAACAGAAATTAATTGCTTTATATTTTGAATCTTTTCTGATGTTTTGATGAACACATGGCAATGTTTTTCTTTTCTTTTCTCATTTTGTATTTAAGATAAAAAAAAAAATAAGGCAAATTAATTGAATTAAAATAGATTTAAAACAACATATTATATGAAATAAGAGAGAGCAAAGATCATTTACCATAGATAGGCCACAAAACATTTCAAATGGGTACTAAGGAAATTATCTCCTTAACTTCTTTCTTATTTATTTTTTGATTCAATTTATCTAATTCGGAGAGAGAAAGGTTGAGATCCCCCACTAATGTAGTTTTGCTGTTTCTTCTTGCAGTTCTCTTAACTTCTCCCCTAGGAATTTGGATATATATATATATATATATATATATATATATATATATATAGTGGTATACACTTGGTGCATATATGTTTAATATTGATATTGCTTTATTATCTATGGTACCCTTTAGGAAGATATAGTTTTCTTCCTTATCTCTTTTAATAAGATCAATTTTTGTTTTTGTTTGATCTGAGATCAAGATTGCTACCCCTGCTTTCTTTTCTTCACCTGAAACATAATAGATTCTGCTCCAGTCCTTTATCTTCAGCACTCCATATAAATCACTTAGCTTTAAATGTGTTTTTTTATAAACAATATATTGTAGGATTCTGGCTTTTAATGCAGTGTGCTATCCGCTTCTGTTTTATGGGAGAGTTCATCCCATTCAAATTCACAGTTAAAATAACTAATTCTGTATTCCCTGCTTTTACCCCAAATTATGTTTTTCTCTTTCTTTTCCCCCTTGCCTCCTCCTCAGTATTTTGCTTCTGATCAGCATGTCCTTCAAACAGCTCTCTCTGTTTAGAGCCCCTCCCCTTTTCTTACACATTTCATATATTACTTTAGTTTTCCTTTCTATTAGCTTTCTCCTTTCTTTTCCCCTTTCCCCACCTAGTTAAGTAGCTAAACAGAACGTTAGAAAAGTTAGGTATGATACATGTCTAGAGAAAATTGAATGGAGTTAGAAAGAAGTATACTTTTTACTTGGTGCTTCATAGAACCTATACAAAAATTGACCATATATTAGGGCATAGTAACTTCAAAATCAAATGTAGAAAGGCAGAAATAATAAATGTATTTTTTAAGATTGTCATGCAATAAAATTACATGCAATAAAATGCCAGGGTAAAATAGAAAATAAAAACATTAATTGAAAACTAAATAAACTATTCTTTTTTTTTTTTTTTTTTTTTTTCACATAAAAAATATTTTTATTACAACACTGAACAATTAAGGCCACAACACTTTAGTAAGATTTTCAGAGTGTACTTCTTATACTAATATTATCAGTAGAAATAAATACCAATACCATGGTCACAATGTCCAAACCCCAAGAAAACAAAATTAGCTTACAGTACAAAGTTCATTATCAGCAACTTTCTTTCAGAAGTCATAATTTTTTTTTCAAGTATAAATTGCAACATGTGCATGGAGACCACAAACAATAAATATGTATTTATAGAATTGTACATGACTTTGACTTTCTCTCCTGATTAGATGATGAAGGTTCCATATGGTTCTGCCCTGTGTAGTTTTGGTTTTCATCCTTTCTCTCTTTCCTAACATTTGCTTGATCTATTGGTCTGCAAGGGTGAATGTTAAAAAAATTATCTTTATATATATATATATGTATATATATATATAGAAAATACAAAGCTATTATTAAAAAAAAACATTCTGAGAACATGTTCATAAGTTCCATCAGATTGCCAAAGGCATTCATGATTTTAAAAAGTTAAGAATCTCCAAGTTGGAGCAGCTATGTGGTGCGGTGGATAGAACACCAGTCCTGAAGTCAGGAGGATCTGAGTTCTAATTTGGACTCAGACACTTAACACTTCCTAACTGTGTGACCGTGGGCAGGTCATTTGACCCAAATTGCCTCAGGAAAAAAAAAAAACCCTCCAGGTTAGCATGTACCTCATAACTCTTCTAAACTTTCCATGTCATCTCCCTGGTATAAGATGGGACTTTTACAAGATCAGATTCCTTTTATTTATTTTTTTTTTCAAAAGTCTTTTGAACTCTTCCACCTTATTCTATCCCTCACAAGTTCCTGGCCCACCGCATTACAATGATTCACATCCCTTGGATTGGGTTTTTTTTCTCCCAGTTACTCAAAGGGGAAAGGGCGGGGGGGGAAGGAGACAACTATCTAAAGCTACTAATTTTCAATATTGTTTTTCTTCTTGCTAGGATGTAGGCAGCACACTCTCTCACACAGTCATTATATTCCTTTGAGTCTTTTTAAGGCCAGAAATAAACATTCAGTCTCCTTTCCCTTTCCCTCTTTCAACCTGTCATGTCCTCTAGCCACTCTCTAGGTCAGACAAATGGATTGAAATTTGAAAGTGTCAAGCAGGGACTAGAAACACTGAAAATAAGACAAAAGATAGAAACTTGGTTGACATTCTTGCCATTGCAGCAAAACCTATGTCTCTCATACCACTTATAGACCTTATAATATGTTATCTTTCTTTTTTTTTTTTTAATTTTTTTATTTAATAATTACATTATATTTACACTCATTTCTGTTCCGATTTTTTTTTCCCCTCCTCCCTCCACCCCCTCCCCTAGATGGCAAGCAGTCCTTTATATGTTGGATATGTTGCAGTATATCCTAGATACAATATATGTTTGCAGAACCGAACAGTTCTCTTGTTGCATAGGGAGAATTGGATTCAGAAGGTATAAATAATCCGGAAGAGAAACAAAAATGCAGATAGTTCACATTCGTTTCCCAGTGTTCTTTCTTTGGGTGTAGCTGCTTTTGTCCGTCATTTATCAATTGAAACTCAGGTCTCTTTGTCAAAGAAATCCACTTCCATCAAAATATGTCCTCATACAATATCGTTGTCGAAGTGTATAATGATCTCCTGGTTCTACTCATTTCACTTAGCATCAGTTCATGTAGGTCTCTCCAAGCCTCTCTGTATTCATCCTGCTGGTCATTTCTTACAGAACAATAATATTCCATAACATTCATATACCACAATTTACCCAGCCATTCTCCAATTGATGGGCATCCATTCATTTTCCAGTTTCTAGCCACTACAAACAGGGCTGCTACAAACATTTTGGCACATACAGGTCCCTTTCCCTTCTTTAGTATTTCTTTGGGATATAAGCCCAATAGAAACACTGCTGGATCAAAGGATATGCACATTTTGATAATTTTTTGGGCATAATTCCAGATTGCTCTCCAGAATGGTTGGATTCGTTCACAACTCCACCAACAATGCATTAGTGTCCCAGTTTTCCCGCATCCCCTCCAACATTCATCATTATTTTTTCCTGTCATCTTAGCCAATCTGACAGGTGTGTAGTGGTATCTCAGAGTTGTCTTAATTTGCATTTCTCTGATCAATAATGATTTGGAACACTCTTTCATATGAGTGGTAATAGTTTCAATCTCATCCTCTGAAAATTGTCTGTTCATATCCTTTGACCATTTATCAATTGGAGAATGGCTTGATTTCTTATAAATTTGAGTCAGTTCTCTATATATTTTGGAAATGAGGCCTTTATCAGAACCTTTAACTGTGAAAATGTTTTCCCAGTTTGTCGCTTCCCTTCTAATCTTGTTTGCATTAGTTTTATTTGTACAAAGGCTTTTTAATTTGATGTAATCGAAATTTTCTATTCTGTGATCAGTAATGGTCTCTAGTTCATCTTTGGTCACAAATTTCTTTCTCCTCCACAAGTCTGAGAGATAAACTATTCTATGTTCCTCTAATTTATTTATAGTCTCGTTCTTTATGCCTAGGTCATAGACCCATTTTGATCTTATCTTGGTATATGGTGTTAAGTGTGGGTCCATGCCTAATTTCTGCCATACTAATTTCCAATTATCCCAGCAGTTTTTATCAAATAATGAATTCTTTTCCCAGAAGTTAGGGGCTTTGGGTTTGTCAAACACTAGATTGCTATAGTTGACTATTCTGTCTTGTGAGCCTAGCCTTTTCCACTGATCCACTAATCTATTTCTTAGCCAATACCAAATGGTTTTGGTGACTGCTGCTTTATAATATAATTTTAGATCAGGTACAGCTAGGCCACCTTCATTTGATTTTTTTTTCATTAATTCCCTTGAGATTCTCGACTTTTTATTGTTCCATATGAATTTTGTTGTTATTTTTTCTAGATCAATAAAATATTTTCTTGGAAGTCTGATTGGTATAGCACTAAATAAATAGATTAGTTTAGGGAGTATTGTCATCTTTATTATGTTCGCTCGGCCGATCCAAGAGCACTTAATATTTTTCCAATTATTTAAGTCTGACTTTATTTGTGTGGAGACTTTTTTATAATTTTGCTCATATAATTCCTGACTTTCCTTTGGTAGATAGATTCCCAAATATTTTATGGTATCAACAGTTATTCTGAATGGAATTTCTCTTTGTATCTCTTGCTGTTGGGTTTTGTTGGTGATGTATAAAAATGCTGAGGATTTATGGGGATTTATTTTGTAGCCAGCTACTTTGCTAAAATTATGAATTATTTCCAATAGCTTTTTGGTAGAATCTCTGGGGTTCTCTAGGTATACCATCATATCATCTGCAAAGAGTGATAGTTTGGTTTCCTCATTGCCTACTCTAATTCCTTTATATCTTTCTCGACTCTTATTGCCGAGGCTAGTGTTTCTAATACGATATTAAATAATAATGGTGATAGTGGGCAACCTTGCTTCACTCCAGATCTTACTGGGAAAGGTTCCAGTTTTTCCCCATTGCATATGATGCTTACTGATGGTTTTAAATATATGCTCCTGACTATTTTAAGGAAAAGTCCATTTATTCCTATGCTCTCAAGTGTTTTTATTAGGAATGGATGTTGGATTTTATCAAATGCTTTTTCTGCATCTATTGAGATGATCATGTGGTTTTTGTTTGTTTGGTTATTGATATAGTCAATTATGTTAATAGTTTTCCTAATATTGAACCAGCCCTGCATTCCTGGTATAAATCCTACTTGGTCATAGTGTATTATCCTGGTGACAATTTTCTGTAATCTTTTTGCTAATATTTTATTTAAGATTTTAGCATCAATATTCATTAGGGAGATTGGTCTATAATTTTCTTTCTCTGTTTTCAGCCTACCTGGTTTAGGTATCAGTACCATATCTGTGTCATAAAAGGAGTTTGGTAGGACTCCTTCAATCCCTATTTTTTCAAATAGTTTATATAACATTGGAGTTAATTGTTCTTTAAATGTTTGGTAGAATTCACATGTAAATCCATCTGGTCCTGGGGATTTTTTCTTAGGGAGTTGATTGATAGTTTGTTCTATTTCTTTTTCTGAGATGGGACTGTTTAGGATATTTACTTCTTCCTCTGTTAGTTTGGGCAAGCTATATTTTTGGAGGTATTTTTCTATTTCATTTAAGTTGTCGAATTTATTGGCATAAAGTTGGGCAAAGTAACTCCTAATTATTGCTCTAATTTCCTCTTCGTTAGTGGTGAGTTCTCCCTTTTCATTTTTAAGACTAACAATTTGATTTTCCTCTTTCCTTTTTTTAATCAGATTTACTAAGGGTTTGTCTATTTTGTTGGTTTTTTCATAGAACCAACTCTTAGTTTTATTAATCAATTCAATAGTTTTTTTACTTTCAATTTTATTGATCTCACCTTTTACTTTTAGAATTTCAAGTTTAGTGTTTGACTGGGGGTTTTTTAATTTGTTCCTTTTCTAGCATTTTTAATTGCAAACCCAATTCATTGACCTTCTCTTTCTCTATTTTATACAAATAGGCCTCTAGAGATATGAAATTTCCCCTTATTACCGCTTTGGCTGCATCCCATACATTTTGGTATGATGTCTCATTATTATCGTTTTCTTGGGTGAAGTTATTAATTATGTCTATGATTTGCTGTTTTACCCAATCATTCTTTAGTATGAGATTATTTAGTTTCCAATTATTTTTTGGTCTACTTCCCCCTGCTTTTTTGTTGAATGTAATTTTCATTGCATCGTGGTCTGAAAAGGATGCATTTACTATTTCTGCCTTACTACATTTGAGTTTGAGGTTTTTATGTCCTAATATATGGTCAATTTTTGTATAGGTTCCATGAACTGCTGAAAAGAAAGTGTATTCCTTTCTGTCTCCATTACATTTTCTCCAGAGATCTATCATATCTAGCTTTTCTAGTATTCTGTTTACCTCTTTGACTTCTTTCTTATTTATTTTCTGGTTTGATTTATCTAATTCTGAGAGTGCAAGGTTAAGATCTCCCACTATTATAGTTTTACTGTCTATTTCTTCTTGCAGCTCTCTTAGTTTCTCTTTTAAGAATTTAGATGCTACCCCACTTGGTGCATATATGTTTAATATAGATAGTGCTTCATTATCCATGCTACCCTTTAGCAAGATATAGTGTCCTTCCTTATCTCTTTTAATTAGGTCAATTTTTGCTTTAGCTTGATCTGAGATCAGGATGGCTACCCCTGCTTTTTTGACTTCACCTGAAGCATAGTAGATTTTGCTCCAACCTTTTACCTTTAACCTGCATGTATCTCCCCGCTTCAGGTGTGTTTCCTGTAAACAACATATTGTAGGATTCTGGCTTTTAATCCATTCTGCTAACCGCTTTCTCTTTATGGGGGAGTTTACCCCGTTCACGTTTATGGTTAGAATGACCAATTCTGTATTACTTGCCATCTTGTTAACCCCGGTTTATGCTTTCCTCCCTTCTTTCCCCTTTCCCCCCCCTTCCAAGTATTAAGCTTGTGAGCACCCCTTGCTTCTCACAGCCCTCCCTTTTTAGTATCCCTCCCCCCTCCTTAGAGTTCCTCCCCCTATCTTACCCCTTTCCCTCCCAGTTCCCGTATTCCCTTCCCCTTAGCTTATTCCTTCCCTTTCCACTTTTCCCTTCTCACTTTTCAATGAGATGGGAGAAGTTTCACCATAGATTGAATATGTCTTAAGATTTTTCACTTAAAGCCAATTCTGAAGGCAGTAAGATACCCACTATATTCATCCCCCTCCATTCTTTCTCTCAGATATAATAGGTTTCCTATGCCTCTTCATGAGATGTACTACCCCCACTTTACCCTTTTTCTGGTACAATGTCCTTTCCACATCAATTTCTAGAACAAGGTATACATGTATTCTTTATACATCTATATAGTCAAAATATAGTTCCCAAGATTAATCTTTACCTTTTTAGATTTCTCTTGAGTTCTATATTTGTAGATCAAACTTTTTGTTAAGTTCTGGTTTTTTCATCAGAAATAGATGAAATTCGCTTACTTCGTTGAATGTCCATCTTCTTCCCTGGAAAAAGATGCTCATTCTCGCTGGGTAAGTTATTTTTGGTTGCATACCAAATTCCTTAGCTTTTCGGAATATCATATTCCAGGCCCTTCGATCTTTTAATGTGGATGCTGCCAGATCCTGGGTGATCCTTATTGTGGCTCCTTGATACTTGAATTGGGTTTTTCTAGCCGCTTGCAATATTTTTTCTTTCACCTGAGGGTTCTGGCATTTGGCCACTATATTCCTTGGTGTTTTGATTTTAGGATCCCTTTCAGTGGGTGATCGATGAATCCTTTCAATGTTTATTTTTTCCTCTGTTCCTATGACTTCTGGGCAATTCTCTTTGATAATTTCCTGGAAGACAGTGTCCAGGCTTTTTTTTTCATCATGTTTTTCTGGGAGTCCAATGATTCTCAGATTGTCTCTCCTGGATCTGTTTTCCAGGTCTGTTGTCTTCCCAGAAGGTATTTCACATTTTTCTCCATTGTTTGATTTTTTTGGATTTGCTTGACTGATTCTTCTTGTCTCCTCGAGTCATTCAATTCCACTTGTTCAATTCTGATTTTCAGTGAAGTATTCTCTTCACTCACTTTTTTAAAATCTTTCTCTAATTGTCCAATTGAGTTCTTTTGTTCTGTGGAATTTTTTTCCATTTCGCCAATTTTGTTTTTTAGAGAGCTGTTTTCTGTTTCCAGTTCACTAATCCTATTTTTCAAGGATTTTACTTCTTTATCCACTCTCTCTTTAACTTTCTCCAGACTCTTTTCCCATTTTTCTTCTAGCTCCCTTGTGAGAGCCTTTTTAATCACTTCTATGAGGTTCATCTGTGCTGAGGAACAGCCGATCTCCTCCTTTGGGGAATCACCTGGGGACTGCCTGTTTTTAGTCTCCTCAGGATTTAGAGTCTGCTCTCTATCTGTATAGAAGCTGTCAAGGGTTAAAGTCCTCTTCAGCTTCTTGCTCATTCTGTCTATTAATCAGAGATAAACTACCAAAGAAAAACAGAAAAAAACTGGAGTCTTTCTTTGGGGGAGGGGCTGGGTGTGTTATCGAGCTTCCTCTACAGACTGCAGGTGGCAGCAGTGAGGCACTAGCAGGACTGTGCTGCGCCTGCGCTCTGAGATCCCAGAGCGTGCTGAGTCACTAAGGGGGGGGAAGGGGGGGGGCCAGGTCTTGAGAGACTTCAGCTGTTTGCGGTTGTATTCTTCAGCCCCGGTGTTTTTAGCTTTTCTGCTGGGCTGTTGACTTGCTGCCGGAGGAAATTATCCAAACCTGTAGCGAAGCTCTCCCCGCAGAGACGGCTACGATCACTCTCCACCCCCTCTCCAGTCTGCTCCCGTGCTCTCACTGCCGCTGCCCTCAGCCTGTGCCCGATCTAAAACCGCCCCAGCCCTCCAGTAAAGACAGACCTTTCTTGGCGGATCTCAAGGATGGCTTCTCTTGGTAACTATTTGTGGGTTTTTTTCAGTCAAGCATTGATTCAGAGGCTTGTAATGAAGTGGATAGTGAGAGAAAGCGCGGAGCTTATGCAACTGTGAGCCTCCTCTCCGCCATCTTAACCGGAAGTCATCCTAAATAAACTATTCTTAAAGAATGAATAGGTAAAACAACTAATCATAGATACAATCAATAACTTCATCCAAGAGAAAAACAATAATGAAACAACATACCGATTTGTGGGATGCAGCCAAAGTGATTATTAGGAGAAATTTTATGAAACAGAGGAAGAGAAGATCAATGAATTACAACTTACAAGTAAAAAAGGCAGAAAAAGAACAAATTAAAAACCCTCATTTAAACACCAAATTTGAAATTCTGAAAATAAAAAGGGAGATTAATAAAACAAAATAAGACAACTATTGAATTAATTAATAAGACTGAGTTGGTTTTATGAAAAAATCTACAAAATGGAAAAACATTTAATTTATTAGAAAAAGGAAAGAAGAAAATCAAATTGTTAGTCTCAAAAATGAAAATGGAGAATTTTCTACCTATGAAGAGGAAATTAGAGTAATTACTAGTTATTTTGTCCAAATACATGTCAATAAATTTGATAATATAAGTGAAAGAGGAATATCTACAAAAATATAGATTGGCCAGGTTAACAGAAAAGGAAATAAATTATTTAAATGGTCCCATTAAAAAAAATGTTGACCAAGCTGTTAATCAGCTTCCTAAGAAAAAATCTCCAGAGCCACATAGCTTCACATGTGAATTCTACCAAGCATTTAAAGAACAATTCATTCTAATACTATGCAAACTACTTGGAAAACTTGGGAAAGAAAAAATCCTACCAAATTCTTTTTATGAAATAGACAAGGTGCTGATAACTAAAGCAGGTAAACTGAAAACAGAGAAAGAAAATTATAGATCAATTTCCCTAATGAATATTGATGCAAATGTTTTAAATAAAATATTAGCAAAGATACTACAGAAAATATTAAATAGAAACTATGTTTATAAGGTATTCTGATATTTTAAAAACTGAAATAATGCACAGTTTAAAATATCCCTAAAGAACAAAGCTCAATCAGTAAAAACTGGAGCCACAATTTAAAATCATTTAGCAAATTAAAAAAAAAATATATTAACTTTTCAAGTCTTTTTAGTATAATTGAGTGATTCGTGCTTAATAATAGTTAATTGATAATTAAAACCTTCAGTATTACTTGTATTTTTCATACTATGCACAAAGGGGAAAAAAAAATCTTAGGGTCATGATAATATACTTTCTACTGTTGAGAATTTTAATAAAAAGGGGACTCACTGCCCATAATGATAGAGAAGCAATTCAGACCTAAGATTCCCTCAGAAGATCCCTAAGATGATACCTATGCAGACTGATAGAATTATTTCCTAATTATTAGTAAGTGATTATTATTATCATTATTATTATTTGAGGCCTTCTTTCTACTTATTTGTATTATTAACCTATTTCCTACGATCTATCTCTGTCTGGTTATGACATTATGTGAGTTCAGATATCACCTGTTACTTAATTTTTTTCACTTATTTTCATATATATATATTACTGTGAATGATCACTATTTCTATTGACATCATTTCTGTAAATGAGTGTAAGCTATATTTCATGAATGTAGGAACATTTTTTGCTTAAGCATCAATCACATTGCTTAAGAAATATTTATTATGTCACTTTGTATATTTATATTATGGCAGCTAATTGCTAATTTTAGCTGTTTGTTGCATTTTTATCTTTAGAGGTACTTCATTCCACTTTTAATCAATACATATACAGTTGCCTACTAAAAAAACATTTTTGTTTTTACTGGCCATCTTACTGTGTCAAAATATATTATCTTATTCATTCTGATAAGTGAAAAATCCTGAATATTATCCATATTATTATTGTTATTATTATTATTATTATACTATTATTATTATCCATAGAATGTCCTTAAAAATAGTGCTTCTATACCATTGGCAATTACAAAGGATGATGAGAAACTTCCTCTCAGTTACAATTCTCATGGCCACAGCAGGACTACTAACAGGCTTTGCTTCAGCAGACTGTCTGCAGGAACATTGCCAAGGATTCTCCTTCGCCCCCCAGCCATATGTTTCAATATGTCTCTGTAGCTGCAGAAGCCAAACTCTGATATGCTTCATAAATTTTTGGATGAACTTGCAGAATGTGAATTCAAAAATTAATGAGCATATATTAACACTATCCCTGGGCAGTCTTTGTTTATATGCTTAGCACATTAGACCTATGACCCATTCAAATCATTATCACTGCATTATTGCAAACCTATGAACCAGATAGGTGCTGTTCAGTGGCATAATGTGAAATAATAAATAGTAGTATTGTCCGAGTTGTTGCATTGCATGAGTAGAAAAGATCTCATAAGATAATAATATTTTAACAGATACCTTTCTGATATTCTCTTAAAGGCAAAAAATATTTCAACTTGAAACATTCCAGTTCATAGAATCATGGAATCTGATGACCCCATCTTCTTTTAAGATTTATTTAAGATATCAGTTAGACGTGTTCTTGGTCATTCTGTCTTCAGTGGATGAATTCTTTCTTTTTTCACATTGTTCAGATCTCATTCCCTTCTTTTTTTTTTTTTTTTAGACGAGGGGCAGACACAATATATATTTTTTATAAAGCACATAGTCTCCTCCATTATGGAGCTCCTTGAAGGCAAGATCTTGGTATGCTTAATATCTGACACAGGGCTTTGCATAATTTGATTGTTGTTTGTCCATCCCTATAATTTAATCATCTGAAAGTCTCTACTTATGAAATTGTCTTATAAATATAAATAAATAATTATTTAGCAACTGTAGTCTGAGAGTATATTCTGGAATAAATAAATTAAGCAACACACCCAGAGCCACACAGCCAGTACATAACCAGGACAGTAGTCAGGAGACTATGTTTTTCAACTACTTTAGACAAAGTGAACATAAGAAAAAAATTAGAAATTTCTACCAGGTAATTTGTGACATGAAACTAGAGCTCAGAAATTAGATTAGAGCCAAATATATTTATTTTTCTTATAAGAAGATCTCAATGAAAATGTATTCCCAGTCAGCAAGTACTAAGGTAACCAAGAGCAAGTTATCTAATCGATATGTTAATAGAAGTGAGGGTTTATAATGGAGAAATAATTGGACATTCTCACTAAAATTCAGGAGTAAAGCATGGATGTCTCCCTTTCTTTAATATTGTTTTATGTTGTCCTAAGAAATGCTACAAATACCAATAACATAAAAGAAAATAAATGAAATCCTAAAGATAGGAAAAGCTATTTTCACTAAACCACTGTGCTTTTCTTTGTGAAGCAAGTGTGAAATAAATAATTTCTGTTAATATCTTCAACTTTAAATGCCAAAAGTATACCTAAGAAAAGAACTATTTAATATGATAAATATTATATATATACACACACACACATATATATATATATATATATGTATGTATGTATGTATGTATGTATAATTATGTAAACAGTATGTGTTAAGAGCAAGAGGGGGAAATGAAAGAGCTTTGGAAAATAGTATTTACAAATCCATTTCAAATACATGTAATATGTGGTATGTTGTATCAGACTATGAACTTCAATTCATAAAATGGGAATGGGAAAATTATACTCAAGTTCATGGCAGGTCAGAAAATGAAAGCTAATTAAAACCCACCAGTGTGCTTATCTTTAAATGTCATCCATTAGACTTAATTAGCTTAATACAAAAGAATTTACTGTGATATCATTGTAAGAATAATAGTATAACAAATTTCCTCCTTGAATACAGACTATACTCTTTCATTATTATACACATGAAAATTAGAAAGAATACACACATATATGTTATACATTAGTAAAGATGTATATACATAGGGAATATGTAAACAAAATACTCACACTTTATTTATTTTTATTTTTATTTTTTTAGTAACTTTTTTATTGATAGAACCCATGCCAGGGTAATTTTTTTTTTTTTTTACAACATTATCCCTTGCATTCATTTCTGTTCTGATTCCTCCCCCCGCCCTTCATCCACCCCCTCTCCTAGATGGCAAGCAGTCCTTTACATGTTGAATAGGTTACAGTATATCTTAGATACAATATATGTGTGCAGAACTGAACAGTTTTCTTGTTGCACAGGGAGAATTGAATTCAGAAGGTAGAAATAACCCGGGAAGAAAAAACAAAAATACAAGCAGTTTATATTCATTTCCCAGTGTTCTTTCTTTGGGTATAGCTGCTTCTGTCCAGCTTTGATCTGAATTAACTCTCTTTATTGAAGAGATCCACTTCCATCAGAATATATCCTCAAACAGTATCGTTGTTGAGGTATATAATGATCTCATGGTTCTGCTCGTTTCACTTAGGATCAGTTCATGTAAGTCTTGCCAGTCCTCTCTGTATTCATCCTGCTGGTCATTCCTTACAGAACAATAATATTCCATAACATTCATATACCACAATTTACTCAACCATTCTCCAATTGATGGGCATCCTTTCATTTTCCAGGTTCTAGCCACTACAAACAAGGCTGCCACAAACATTTTGGCACATAGAGGTCCCTTTCCTTTTTTTAGTATCTCCTTGGGGTATAAGCCCAGTAGAAACAATGCTGGATCAAAGGGTATGCACAGTTTGATAACTTTTTGAGCATAATTCCAAATTGCTCTCCAGAATGGCTGGATGTGTTCACAATTCCACCAACAATGTATCAGTGTCCCTGTTTTCCCACATCCCCTCCAACATTCCACATTATCTTTCCCTGTCATTCTAGTCAATCTGACAAGTGTGTAGTGGTATCTCAGAGTTGTCTTAATTTGCATTTCTCTGATTAATAATGATTTGGAGCATATTTTCATATGTCTATAAATAGTTTCAATTTCTTCATCTGAGAATTGTCTGTTCATATCCTTTGACCATTTATCAATTGGAGAATGGTTTGATTTCTTATAGATTAGTCTCAATTCTCTATATATTTTGGAAATGAGGTCTTTATCAGAACCTTTGATTGTAAAAATGTTTTCCCAGTTTATTGTTTCCCTTCTAATCTTGTCTGCATTTGTTTTGTTTGTACAAAAACTTTTCAATTTGATATAATCAAAATTTTCTATTTTGTGGTCAATAGTGATCTCTAGTTCTTCTTTGGTCATAAATTCCTCCCTCTTCCAAAGGTCTGAGAGGTAAACTATCCTATGCTCTTCCAATTTATTTATAATCTCATTCTTTATGCCTAGGTCATGAACCCATTTTGACCTAATCTTGGTGTGCGGTGTTAAGTGTGGGTCAATGCCTAGTTTCTGCCATACTGATTTCCAATTTTCCCAGCAATTTTTGTCAAATAATGCATTCTTATCCCAGAAACTGGTGTCTTTGGGTTTGTCAAACATTATATTATTAAAGTTATTGGCTGTTTTGTCCTTTGAACCTAACCTATTCCATTGATCAACTAGTCTATTTCTTAGCCAATACCAGATGGTTTTAGTAACTGCTGCTTTATAATATAATTTTAGATCTGGTACAGCTAGGCCACCTTCATTTGATTTTTTTTTTCATTAATTCCCTTGAAATTCTTGACCTTTTGTTTTTCCCTATGAACTTTGTTGTTATTTTTTCTAGTTCATCAAAGTAGTTTTTGGGGAGTCTGATTGGTATAGCGCTAAATAAATAGATTAATTTAGGTAGTATTGTCATTTTATTATATTTGCTCACCCAATCCAAGAGCATTTAATATTTTTCCAGTTGGTTAGATCAGACTTAATTTGTGTGCAAAGTGTTTTGTAGTTTTGCTCATAAAGTTTCTGATTTTCCCTTGGCAGATAGATTCCTAAATATTTTATACAATTAGTAGTTACTTTAAAAGGAATTTCTTTTTGTAACTCTAACTGTTGGGTTTTGTTAGTGATATATAAGAATGCTGATGACTTATGTGGGCTTTTTTTTATATCCTGCAACTTTGCTGAAGGTATGGATTGTTTCTAATAACTTTTTGGTAGAGTCTCGGGGGTTCTCTAAGTATACCATCATATCATCAGCAAAGAGTGATAATTTGGTTCCCTCATTGCCTATTCTTATTCCTTTAATCTCTTTTTCAACTCTTATTGCCAAAGCTAGCATTTCTAATACAATATTAAATAGTAACGGTGATAGTGGGCAACCTTGTTTTACTCCTGATCTTATTGGGAATGGTTGCAGTTTGTACCCGTTACATATGTTGTTTACTGCTGGTTTAAATAGATGCTACTGATTATTTTAAGGAAAAGTCCATTTATTCCTATACTCTCAAGAGTTTTTAATAGGAATGGATGTTGGATTTTATCAAATGATTTTTCTGCATCTATTGAGATGATCATATGGTTTTTGTTAATTTGATTATTAATGTGGCCAATTATCCTGATAGTTTTCCTAATATTGAACCAGCCCTGCATTCCTGGTACAAATCCTACTTGATCATGGTGTATTATCCTGGGGATGATTTTTTGTAGTCTTTTTGCTAATATCTTATATAAGATTTTAGTATCAATATTCATTAGGGAGAATGATCTATAAATTTCTTTCTCTGTTTTCAACCTACCTGGTTTAGGTATCAGTACCATATCTGTGTCATAAAAGGAATTTGGTAGGACTCCTTCATTCCCTATTTTTTCAAATAGTTTATAAAGCATTGGGGCTAATTGTTCTTTGAATGTTTGGTAGAATTCACATGTAAATCCAAATCCATCTGGTCCCGGGGATTTTTTTTTAGGGAATTGATTAATAGTTTGTTCTATTTCTTTCTCTGAAATAGGACCATTTAAGCAATTTACTTCATCCTCTGATAATCTGGAAAGCCTATATTTTTGGAGGTAGTCATCCATTTCGCTTAGGTTATCAAATTTATTGGCATAAAGTTGGGCAAAGTAACCCCTTATTATTTCTTTAATTTCCTCTTCATCAGTGTTAAGTTTTCCTTTTTCATTTTTAAGACTGCTAATTTGATTTCCCTCTCTCCTTTTTCTAATCAGATTTACCAAAGGTTTATCAATTTTATTGGTTTTTTCATAAAACCAACTCTTAGTTTTATTTATTAGTTCAATAGTTTTTTTTTTTTTAACTTTCTATATTATTCATTTCTCCTTTTAATTTTAGAATTTCAAGTTTAGTAATTGATTGGGGGTTTTTAATTTGGTTTTTTTCTAACTTTTTAAGTTGCAGGCCCAATTCATTGATCTTCTCTTTTTCTATTTTATTCAAGTAAGCCTCTAAGGATATAAAATTTCCCCTTATTACTGCTTTGGCTGCATCCCATAAATTTTGATATGATGTCTCATCCTTGTCATTATCTTGAGTGAAATTATTAATTGTGTCTATAATTTGCTGTTTCACCCAATCATTCTTTAAGATGAGATTATTTAGTTTCCAATTACTTTTTTGTCTATTTATACCTAACTTTTTGTTGAATATAGTTTTTATTGCATTGTGATCTGAAAAGAAAGCATTTACTATTTCTGCCTTCCTGCAAATAATTTTGAGGTCTTTATGTCCTAATATATGGTCAATTTTTGTGTCGGTTCCATGAACTGTTGAGAAGAAAGTATCCTCCTTTCTGTCACCCTTCAGTTTTCTCCAGAGATCTATCATACCTAATTTTTCTAATATTCTATTAGCCTCTTTAATTTCTTTCTTATTTGTTTTGTGATTTGATTTATCTAAATCTTGCACTAAATAGTGCAAGATTGATATCTCCTACTATTATAGTTTTGCTGTCTATTTCTTCTCGCAACTCTCTTAGCTTCTCTTTAAGGAAGTTAGATGCTATACCACTTGCTGCATATATGTTTAATACTGATATTGCTTCACTGTCTATAAGCAAGATATAGTTTCCTTCCTTATCTCTTTTAATTAGATCAATCTTTGCTTTTGCTTGATCTGAGATAAGGATGGCTACCCCTGCTTTTTTGACTTCACCTAAAGCATAATAGATTCTGCTCCAGCCTTTTACTTTTACTCTGTATATATCTCCCTGTTTTAAATGTGTTTCCTGTAAACAACAGATTGTAGGGTTCTGACTTTTAATCCAGTGTCCTATCCACCTCCTCTTTATGGGAGAGTTCATCCCATTCACATTTACAGTTAAAATAACCAATTCTGTATTTCCTACCTTCCTAATATCCCCAGATTATACTTTTCTTTTTCTTGCCCCCCTTCCCTTCTTCCCTAGTGTTAAACTTATTTGTCCCACTAATGTCACGCAGCTCTCCCCCTTTAGTATCCCTCCCTCCTCCCTTTGAATCCCTTCCCTTATTACTCTTTTTCCTTCTCCCTTTTCCTCTCCCACTTTTTAATGAAGTGAGAGAAGAATCTGTGTAAAACAAATATGTCAATTGTTTCCTCTTTGAGCCAACTCTGATGAGAGTAGGATTCACACAATGTTCCTCCCCCTCTCTAAGTTCCCTCATATATGATAGGTTTCCTTTGCCTCATTGTCGCATGTAGTTTCCCTCTTTTTATCTCCCTTCTTCCCTTTTTCTGACACTATCCCCTTTCCATTTCTACTTCACTTTTTCATGTTATGTCGGTAAAATCAAATTATACATATGGTTTTTATGTATATCCACAACAAAAATACAGTTCTCAAGAGTTCCTTTTACCTTTTTCTACTTCTCTTTTGATTCCTGTTGTTGGAGATCAAATTTTTTGTTTAAGTCTGGTTTTTTCCTTAGAAACAGATGGAATTCCTCTATTTCATTAAATGTCCATCTTCTTCCATGGGAAAAAAAATACTCAGCTTAGCTGGATAATTTATTTTTGGCTGCATTCCAATTTCTTTTGATTTTCGGAATATCTGATTCCAGGCCCTTTGATCCTTTAATGCTGAGGCAGCTAGATCTTGTGTGACCCTTATTGTGGCATCTCAGTATTTGAACTGTTTTTTCCTGGCTGCTTGTAAAATTTTTTCTTTAGTCTGAAAATTCTGAAGTTTGGCCACAATATTCCTCAGAGTCTTTATTTTAGGGTCTTTTTCAGAAGGTGTTTGATGAATTCTTTCAACGCCTATTTTCCCTTCCGGTTCTATTACTTCTGGACAGTTCTCTTTGATGATTTCCTGTAAAATAGTATCTAGGCTCTTTTTTTCATCATAATTTTCTGGTAGCCCGATGATCCTCAGGTTATCTCTCCTAGATCTATTTTCCAGGTCTGTTGTTTTTCCAAGTAAATAGTTGACATTTTTTTTTCCAATCTTTCATTTTTTTGGTTTTGCTTGACTGATTCTTGATGTCTCAATGAATCAGTCATTTCTATTTGTTCAGTTCTGGTTTTTAGTGAGTTATTTTCTTCATTAGCTTTTTTTTTACTTCTTTTTGTATATGTCCAATTGAGTTGTTTTGCTCTATGGAAATTTTTTCCATTTCACTAATTTTTTTTTTTTTTTTTTTAGTGAGTTATTTTCTTTTTCCAATTTTCAAATTCTGTTTCCCTGTACTTCTTGGGAGTTTTTTACCTTTTCCAATTCACATTTCAGGAAGTTGTTTTCTTTTTCCACTTTATCAAATTTTTCTTTTAGTGAGTTATGTGCCTTTTCTGTACTCTCTTGCATAGCTTCTCTTTCCTTTCCCCATTTCTCTTCTAGCTCTCTTTTAAGGTTTTGAATAGTCTCTTCTAGGAGAGCCTTTTGTATTGGAGACCAACAATCGTCTGGAGACTGTCTGCTATTAGTCTCTTCAGGGTTGAAAAGCTGTTCTCTTTCTGTGTAGAAACTATTAATCATTCTTTTGATTTTTTTTTTACTCATTTTGTTAAAGCTTGTAGGGTCTGCCTTCAGAGTCAGGAGGTTACCAGCTTCCTCTGCAGAGCAGTGAAAGGTATATGGATGGGTAGCTGTCCTGCCAACCAGGTACACAAAGCAGTGAGATACTGGAGTGCTCTGGGAAAGAGTTCCCCACCATAAAGTAACTCAGGCCTGCAGGGCCAGGCTGGGAAAATGCCCTTCAAAGGACCCAGGCTGTGTGAGATAACGACTGCCCTGGAGCTAGACACTTAGCAGTGAGAGTTTCACTTCCCAAGCCAAACCCTGCCCTGAGGCTGTGGGTATTAGCAGCTGAGCAGTGAATGGATTTGCAGGGACAGGAAGTGTCTGCCCGGGAATCGCTGTCAGCAGGGGACTTTCTATTGCCCCAGGCTGAGCCCCCCACTCTGCTGATTAGAGGCTGCCCAGGCTGTGCTGCCCTGCTATGCAGATTAGTAACTGCCCCTGCAAAAGCCCCGAACTGCAGGATGTGGCCACAGAGCTATGTGAAAGTCTGTCTGAGTCACTTCCAGGTTTGAGGGGTTACAGCCAGATCTCGTTAGGTTCTGGCATTTTTTAGAGGACCCTCTGTTTTAGGCTTTAATTTCTCTGCCAATTTACTGCTTTGTAATCAAGGCAGAGTAGTTAGCCTATAGCAGAGTCGTCTCTATAACTTCTTTAGCCACAGAGATCACCCCTGCCCCTGCTCTGCTCAGGATGCTAGCCTCTTGCTGCCTGTACTAGTCTGTTCCTGGCCCCTCAGGACAAACCTTTCCTGGCGAGCTTTCCGGATGGACTTCGGCTGGTAAATTGTAGTGCTTCTAATCTTCATGAATTTAAGCAGTGAAGAGTTATTTTTGAGGCTGCATTAAATAGTTGGTTATGAGGGGAATGAGAGGAGCTTAGAGAGTCTTGTGTGCCTGCTCTATCCTTCTTGGCTCCGCCCCCCAATACTCACACTTTAAAGTTGTCACAATAAATTGTTTTCCTTCCTCTTCCCTCTTTCTCTTCTTTTCCACAACACACACACACACACACACACATATGCGCGCGCGCACACACGCATACACCATGATATCTGGTTAAAGTAGATTGAAATAATTGATATGAAGAGATAAAAACTAATTGCTACAATTAGCTATATGAAGTATATGACTCTTGGAATTCTGGTTTACGATGATATCCCTGAGTAAATGTTAGCATAATACTCTTTCTAAGACAATGAAATGCATTATTTAGAAGTAGCATAGCAGCTAAGTCTCTAGACTGTTGTTTCTTGGGCAAGACATGAATTATCTTACTTAACTCATTAATTTTTTAAAACTTTATATAGTAACTACATGCAAAAATCACTGTATTGAAATTTTCGGGAAATTCAAATTTGGATAAGACAGAGTTTCTAATAAGAGTAATCTATAATTTTTTTTTTTTTTTTTTTTTTTTGTTGTTGTTGTTGTCTGAAATTTGCCAACCTACATTAGGAGATTTGGACTTCAACTATATGATTAAATTTTGGGATTTTGCATATGCCTTTAATGTCCAAAACATACGTCTCTCATTCTCCTGATGATTCCTTGAATTTCAGTTAAAAAAAAAAAGTCATTCCTTTGGCATGTGGTCTTTTTGTTTATTAAAATTCAAAAGGGGATAAAATAACAATTAGTACCTGAGGAGGAAGCTAAATAAATGCCACAAAAATGAGTAGAAAATTTAAGAGAGGATAGGGATGATAACTACATCCTACTTCCTGTTTTTCCACAGTTAAGTCTTGATTCTGCATAGTATAATGTACTTTGTATATTTGGTTAATTAGAGACAGTTTAGTTGGAGAGTATATACCATCATGAAATTGAATTACAGTGCTGGTGAATTTCAGGTAATCCAATAATTGTATGATTTTTCATAGATATCTAAAAATGCTATTACAAAAACAAAACAAAACAAAACAAAACAAAAAAAAAAAAAACTTGGTTAAGTCCTCTTTTCAGCACTTCTATAATGCTTCTAGCATTTCTGCTGGAGTCATAAATCAGCAAATGCCACTTAAAACATTTTACATTCCTTCTGAAAGCCAAAATGACTCTTTGGCATTGGAACCACCACCTTTCAGAGGATTAATCCACCAATTGCTAAGGTCTCTGACATGTCTCTTGACACTAATGACCTGTTTCCTTTTTTTTATGGAAGGAAACAGTGGAGGCATTCTTAAACTTCTCATGGATAACTTCCTTTATGAAATATTGAAGATTTTAGTTTGCTTCTGAATAAGCTATGATCCCTTCCTATACATTATAAATCTCTTCTGGGATGAAATCAGCAAAAGACACTTTGCCACTTGAGAGGAGCTTGATGACATTTAGTATCCCTTCTTCAATTGAAGGTTCAGCCAAAAAGGAACTGATTTCAATCCAAGGCACATGATCAATGGCTTCAGCAATGGATGATGTGTGTGTCTGTTAACAATTCTATGGAAGTGTTCAGTCCATCTCTACAAAATCATATCCTTAAACATTGATCAGTGTGGTTCTATCAGCTCTGAATACCTGAAATGGATAAAGGGTCTTTGAATTATAAATACTATTTAGAGCATTACAGAAGTGCTTACAATTATTGTTTTTGCATACAATTGAATCACTGCTGCCTTCTTGCTGAACCAAGAATTCTACTCTGAGCTTTGCTTGCATTTAGATTTTTTGTCATGCTTTTTCCTCAATAGTATTCTATTTTTCAAAATACATGTAAAGATAGTTTTCAACATTCATTTTTGTAAGACATTGTATTCCAATTTTTTCTTCCTGTCCCCCTTTTCCCCTTTCCCCAAGATAGCAAGCAATCTGATATAGGCTAAATATGTGCAATCCTTTTAAATAAATTTCCATATTTGCCATATTGTGCAAGAAAAATCAGACAAAAAGCAAACAATGTATCAGAAACAAAACAAACAAATATAAAAAGTGAAAATACTGTGTTTTGATTCACATTCAGTTCCATTGTTTTCTTTCTGTATGTGCATGGCAATTTCCATCCCAAGTATATTAGAATTGTCTGGAATTACTGCATTGTTGAGAAGAGCCAAGTCCATCAAAATTCATCATCATATAATCTTGTTACTGTGTAAAATGTTCTTCTGCTTCTGTTCACCTCACTCATGATAAATTCAAGCTTTCCAGGCTTTTTGAAATCAGTCTGCTCATCATTTCTTTTAGAACCATAATATTACACACACACACACACACACACACACACACACACACACCCCATTATATTTATATACCAAATTATCCAGACAATTGATTGACATCACTTAATTTCTAGTTCCTGGCCACTGCAAAAGAGCTTGCATTTTGCTTTTGCTGGCATTCATTGCTACCTTCTTAGATATGGACAAACTACCATCATCATCACAATATGCCATTTTCATCATGGAATGTTCATATATATTCTAGATTAAGGATAATGCTCTCATTCTTGTCTAGTCACCAGTGGAGTAAAAAGCAGGGTTGGACATGCTTATTTTCATGCTCTTCAGCATGATATTTTTTCATGATGTTGGCAGATAACTTCAATAAGGACAAAATGGCATTAAGATCAGCTTCTACACTGTTAGTAGCCTAAAGTGGAAAGGGAATTGGTACATGATTTTTTTTTTATTTGCAGGTGATTGTGCACTCAATGCAATCTCAATGAGGCAGAGATACAATAAAATACAGATTGATTCTCTCCTGCCTGTATTAATTTTGGCCTAACAACCAACACCAAGAAATCAGAAGTTCTCCACCAGCCAACAATGAATTATTCATATGGAATCATTGGTGAGGGTGAGTATATAAGAAGAAATTTTAAATGCTATGGACAATTTAGCCTACCTTGTCAGTACACTGCAAGGCTGTTCATATAAATGATGAAATTGATAAACATATTGCCAGAATTAACTCAGAGTTTTGGAGGCTCCAAAAGAAAGTGTGGGAGAGAAAAGTTATCAGGCTACATATCAAACTAAAGAAAATTGTAATCGTGACTACATTGTTATATGCCTGTGAAATCTGAAGAATCTATCAGCACATGCCAGAAAACATCACTTTTTTACTTGAATTGTCTCAGCAAGATACTGAAGATTTCTTGGAAGGAAACGAGAGGTCAACATCCTCTCTAGAGTTAAACTGCTAAGCCTTCAAACTCTATTATACAGTGCAACTCTAATGGGTTGGGAACATAGCTTGAATATGAAAAGCACAAATACTCAAAAGAATATTTTCTGGAGAATTCATGCAAGGTTAATATTCACATGATGGTCAGAAGAAACATATAAGGACATACTTAAGGTATCTTTAAAAAACTTAACCACTGACTGTGAAACATGGGAAATACTAACACAAAACTGTCCAGGATTGCATGCCCATATAAAACAAAATGCTGGAGTTCATGAACAAAGCAGAAAAGAAAGTGAGCTGTAAAAATACAGTTTTTTTTCCTGCTCTAAATTTACTACTTGACCATTTTTATCAATTCTGTTTTGTTGCCTTCTCAATTTGTATTCTTCTGGTCAGCTCCAATGAAACACATTGTCCTCTGATCCCGATATTGTAATACCATTGTTTTACTTAGAAAACAAAAGATTGACAAAAACAACAAACAATTGAAGGAAAATTAAGAGTTGAATTGCAGAAGACTATCATTCCAAATTGAACTGAAAATCATGAAAATATATAAATAGAAAATTAACCCCCCCAAAAAAATTTGAACATTAAATCTATGCACACTGTTACAATTATATTTGCATCTTAACATAATTGATGAATTTTCCAGGTCTCAAATTGCTGGTATTCATTCTATGCCAAAATTATTTTTATTCACTCATATACTTTATATATTTATCACTATACATATAGTATAATTTACCAGTATAATTTAAATTCCTTGATAGTATTGTTTTCTTTTGTCTTTTTGCCTGTACTTTTTTTCTCAATATTTTATCTTTTATTTCTTATTCTTTTTTTTATTATAGCTTTTTATTTAGAAGTTATATACATGGGTAATTTTATAGCATTGACAATTGTCAAACCTTTTGTTCCAATTTTTCCCCTACTTCTCCCCATCCTCTCCCCCAGATGTTTGCCTGTACTTTTTAGAACAGTACTAGTCACATAACAAACATTGCTTGTTTTCTGAAAGTTGAATGGTAGCTTTGATTTTAATCCAAGATGAGCTTGGAAAAAGCCTGTCTATTCACCTTATTCTTCCACAGATGCCTGAATGGAGTGCATCCATGAGCATTCCTGCACTATGTATTTGGGATTAAATTGTGCATTACCAGAGTCTTTTTGCTTGTTTTTAAATTTGTCCATGTCCTATCTTCTTATAGAGTGCAGTATTACTTCATGAAAATTGTCCCACTTATCTTCTTATTATTCCTACAAGGAGAAAAGGTAAACAAAGAAAAAAAAGGACCAGAGAAAAGAATATTCAGGACAGGGGCCTAGAACTAAAAATGAATTGGTAATCTCCTACTCCTACTTTGTGCTGCAGGACCAAAGACTGGATATAATGGACACATGGTCATTTACTTATGCCATGATTCTTGTATTTTCAATTTGTGTAGAATTTTTATTCAGCGAGTCCATATCCATATCACAAATATATCATTTTACAGTTATTTGAATGGATGAACTAATTCTGCGTATATTAAACTCAATCATAAACCATAATGAGTATCTTAATAGTGTGACCAATTTGTCATTTCTATTGCTTTATATCTTTTATAATAAAAAAGAAAAACAATGATAGATGATTTAATAGGCAAATTTATTACACAAAGTTCTTGACTTTTCTACAAATTCAGTAGTTATGAAATATATATATGTATGTGTATATATATATATGTATATATATATGTATGTGTGTGTGTGTGTGTGTGTGTGTGTGTGTGTGTATATATATTATATATATATATATATATATATATATGTAATGTAAAATTTAGAAGTTGGGGGAAAACAACAATAAAATGTTTGTACTTTAAATTCTATTTGGTAAAAACTAATTAAATACCTACAATGTGTAAGGCACTGTGTTAGGTATTATTGGTAAAAAAGAGATAAGAAAGAAGCAAGTTTGACTTTCCTATAGCTTACACCCTCCTGGGAAGAAAAAACAAACAAAAAAAAACAACAACAACAAAAAAAAACACAATTGTTAAGTAAGTAGGAAATATAAGGTAATTTTTTAAATGAATTATGCAGGGAAAGCATTAAATGAGTGAAACAGAAAAGAATTCTTATAGAATGTGACAAGAGCTAAGTGGCATAAGAATTCCAAAGAGTGGGATGATGGTGAGTATATTCAAATTCCAGTACTAGTTTCACTTTCATTCATATTCATCAGCTTGTTGCTAGAGACAGGAGAGTTGAAATAATATTAACTGTCCATTACCACCTTCTGGCTCTCTACCTACCTGTATCATTTAGTAACTTCTCCTCTAGTGAAGTGCATGCTATGTATATCTACCATGGGATAAAAATCCTGGCAACTTTTTTTTGAAAATATTCCCAAATCAATCCACTTTTTTTCATTCAATAAGTTTTGTACAGACCTATATATTTTTGTCTCTTCCCCAACTCCTGTCCTGATTCTAGAAGAATTCCAAAATACATATTGGCTTTCACTTGAACATCCTAACCACTCAGTTCCTCAACTTGCTCATCTTTCATGATCTACATCTGAGTTACATGCAAAGCTGATCTGCCATTTTGATACTGATTCTTTGATTTTGCCATCACTGACAAATATATCATGTCTATGTTCAAAAATTCTCAAATCCTTTTACTCAACTACAATTTGTTTGCTTTTCATCTCTATGCCTGTATTCCATTTCAAAGTCTACTCTTCTTCTTCATCTTTTCCTCTGATTCCTTGACCCCTCAATTCTCTCCTAGACTATTCCCCATACACTAGTATTTCTTATTCTTTTCCCCAATTATATCCCTTTATGAACCAATTTAACTTACAATTTCCTTCTCTTGTGAATCACTAATTCTGTTATCATATCATTGATTATACCCTACCAAGCTTAAGTGTAGATTGTTCCCACAATTTGCTATATTTGCTCAAAGATGCTACTGAGTGGAAGTGCAGAAAATCACTTAACCTTCTGCTTGGCTCAACCACAAATTTTTATTATACAACCTCAACTGGTCACACAATATTTTTTACATTATCCTATTAGTGCCTTATCACTTCTGAATCTCCCTTTCTACAGTGGCTCATTCAAATATTTTTAGCCATTCTCAAAGCTCCATTTTTCTCAGCTGAGAAACTTGTTTCACATTTGCATAAAAAAGAATCAATTTACCATGAGCTGACTCTTCTCCCTTATACCTTACCTTTTATAAGTCAAATGTCTTGTGTCACTATTTCTTCCTTCACTCCTGTCTTACATAAAAAAGTGCTCTTACTCCTTTACCTACTTAAACCATTTACCTATTCAAGCAATTCCATTCTATTCTATCTTCTCTTAAGAGTTTCCCCCCTTTTATCCACAACTATATCACTTATTTTCAAATTTCTCTTTTCTGCAGATTCCTTTTCTGCTTTCTGTAAACATGTTCATGTCTCCTGTCCTTAAAAAACAGCACTTTGATGTCTATCCCAGCTATTATCCTACGTATTTTTAGACCTTTGTAGTTAAGTACCATAAAATAAGTTGTCTATTTAATAGGTGCCTCACTTTTGCTCCTTCCATTTTTTTTCAGCTACTTTCAATCTGATGATCAATCTTCACCAATGAATTTAAGGGACAATGAGAATAATCTGTGACTAATGGGGAAATAAAAGTTTTTGAACAAATAAAAATATAGAAATCCAAATAAGTCTTATTACCAACTCAATCTTATATGATACAGTAGAAGTATCATGTGTGAAGATTTAAGAAACCTATTTTGGATTAAGTTCATAAAAAGCAAGGGAGTCCTTCAGGAAGTACTTTTTATTAAGTTGGATTCATACATATGAAATAAGAAAGGAAAAACTACATTACAGGTTAATATGTATTGAGACTAAAGGAACTCCTCAAGGGAGTTATAGTAATAATTTTAATCTAACAGTTTCTCTTTTCTGAGAAGCTTATTTAAATAGGATTTATTTAAGGGTTTTCTGAATCTTGTCTAGGAATACTTCTTGAGGGCAAAGGCTATCTTTTAGCTTGTATTTATATTTCTAGTACTTAGCATAGTGCTTGATTTATAATAACCAGTTAACAAATGTTGTCTCCCATCATCTTCCCTCATAGAGCCAAAGCTCAAGCTTCTGGAGTCTTAAAAAAAACAAAACAAAACAAAAAAAAAAAACAGAAATTGCAAAGTTTATGATTTGGAGCACTTCGAAGACAATGCTCTTCCCTTCAATTCTAATTTCCAACCGAATTCCAATAAAACATTAAGAGATCAAAATCACGCTTAACATACTTACAAAAAGGATGATGTTAAACTGAATTTTTGCATAACTTTTGTCAAACAAGTCTTGATGTTTGTGAATTTTCTGACCCCGATGAACAAAAGCAAGGCTTTACTTACATCAAAGCATTGAGAGGCGTCTCTCCTTTTCTGGTCCATTCTTGTTAGCTGTGTTTTGGTTCAACTTTCCCTCCAAGTTGGCAACAAACTGTTCCCACTTGGGAAAATACTCTAGTCTGTTGATATTAATTCTTCTCATAATCTTGGGGCTGTTATTTTTACCTTTGGACTGTTATTATTATTATTTTTTTTTTTTGGAGTTGCTCTTTTTGTTGAATGTGAATGCTTAATATTTAACATGTATTGGTCAAGCTTCCATCTGGGGGAAGGAGGGGAAAACTTGGAATAAAAGGTTTTGCAATTGTCAATGCTGAAAAATTACCCATGTATATATTTTGTAAATAAAAAGCTATTATATATACATACACATATACATGTATGTATGTATATAATATATATATATACATTTTATATATATATATATATATATTTGGGGAAAATCACACAGGGCAAGCATTGGGAACAAGGCCTCTCTTAAGGACATCAGAACTGATTGTATGTCATGGGAGACATTGGAACAGGACTGCCTAGCATGGCATACCCTCATCAGAGAAGGTGCTGTGCTCTATGACCAAAGCAGAATTGAAGTAGCTCCAAAGAAACACAAGATGTGCAAAGTTTGCCTAACTTATTTTGCCCAACCACCCCATGTGTTCACATGAATTATTTGTGCCATACCAGTGGAAGAGCATTTCAAGTTCATTTTGTTCTCATCACTCACAGTCATACACACTATAATTTGACTCTAATATACTGATACCTTTTTTGGTCCTCTTTGAGAACAAAGGAAAACAAGCAGATATTCTATGCCCAATATAAATTATATCTCTATATGAATAAATTAGGTTACATATAAATACCTGTGCATGATTTTTCATTTTCTCTTTTTAAGATTTATATATTCTGCTACTATAACAGCTAATGAAGTATAAAGTTCTTCATCGGACACACAAAGTTTACTTCAATAATATCAGTGATTATTCTACTAGCAGGTGACCATATTTAATGTATTATGTGCAATTCTTGGAGATGCCTTTTAAGTGCTATATCAATACTAGAGTGTACCTAAAAGAGAATAACCAGAAATCTGAAGGGAACCAAAATATATATCCTTTAAGAAATAGTTGTAGGAAATGAGAAAGCAATTTTTAGACAGGAGAATAGATTATGGGTATGTTGTGGACTGAATATGCCATAATTATCTGCAGATATTTGAATGTCTCTAACATAGAAGAGTATGTAGGTTTTCCTTATATAGCTCCATAACTAATCAATGGCTATGAAACATAACCAGCCATATTTCAGATATGTGTGAAGATAAACTTTCTTGAAATTAAGATTGCTCTATCCAACAATACAGTGTGCTGTCTCAGTAGGCAATAAAATTCTGCCCCATTAGTACAAATTTTTAAGCAGTCTCATGTTACCTTCTTTCAAGAATGTTTATTGGATATGTCGAACAAAGTGAGAAGATGGAGTCAAATTCAAACACAAAATCTGATTGCTTCACATTGACTTAGAAAACCTCAAACTTATGTCATGTATGTTGTTTTATAGTTTTATAGATTTTAAAAAAATATATTTCTTAATTACAATGTAATTAGGTTTTGCAACCAGTTTGGTACTATAAAAATTTGTTAGCAATATTACATGCAAAACACTAAACTAGTTATTAAGGGAGATACTAAATTTAGGGTAAAATATGCCCCCTATCACTTAGTACAGTGTATTAAAAGATAAACTACCATGATTCCATTTCATGATACTCAACTTTTTATTAATATCCACTAGATTCTGGGACAAAATGAACAAAAAGTGAAATATAGTTTCTGAAGGAAAGGAAATAACATATAAAGGAGTATTTATAAAGAAGCACAAAGTGATTTGAGGAGAAAGAGAATGTTAAAAAGTATGATTATTTGGGAACATTTCTTGTAGAAGGCTGTACATAAGCTAAACCTTGAAGCAAGCTATGGATTGTAACAAGATTTAGTGAGAAGTAAATGTATTTCAGGCATGGATGGCAGCCAATATAAAGGTAAACACAAACAATCATTTGTGACTTGGCAAAGAAAGATGAAATGTTAAAATAATCTACCTAAAACTGAGGCTTTTTTCTCACCAATAAAAAGTTAGAATGATTTCACTTTCTAAATAAATTTATCACACTTTTAAACCAAAATCATACTTTTAAGAATTCCAATGATAGAGTTTTGTTCATAGCTGATAGTCAATTAAAACCACAGTTAATATTAATAGTGCAACTTAAATTTTTTAAAACAGGTTATATATGTGAACTTATTTTGATCTCACCATTGTTATGTTAAATTGGTGCTATAATTATTCCTATTTTATAAAGTAAAGCTGAAAGATTATGTATTAGTAACTGAGACAGAGTTTGAACTTACTGTTTTTTTAATTGCAAATCATGCATTCTACATACTACATCATCAAGTTGACATCACTGAATCAATGATTTCTAAAATGACCTTTTTCTCAAATAAAGTGTCATTATTTACTTACAATTCAGATATCATTTAAAATATTTCACCTAAAAAGGTAGAAAATCTTTAATTCCATTGAGTTCAATAAGCAAGCCCACATTAAAAAATGTTTTACCAAATATGAATGTTATGGAATATTATTATTCTGTAAGAAATGACCAGGAGGATAATTTCAGAAAGGCCTGAAGAGACTTACATGAACCGATGCTGAGTGAATTGAGCAGGACAAGGAGATCATTATATACTTCAACAACAATACTATATAATGATCAATTCTGATGGATGTGGCTCTCTTCAACAATGAGATGAACTAAATCAGTTCCATTTGTTTAATAATGAATAGAACCAGCTACACCTAGCGAGAGAACTCTGGGAATCAAATGTGAACCACTACATAGCATTTCCGATCCTCTCTTTTTGTCTGCTTGCACTTTTGATTTCCTTCACGGGTTAATTGTACATTATTTCAAAGTCTGATTCTTCTTGTGCAGCAAAATAACTATATGGACATGTATACAATATTGTATTTAACATATACTTTAACATACTTAATATGTATTGGTCTACCTGCCATCTGGGGGAGGGAATCAGGGGAAGGAGGGGGAAAATTGGAACAAAAGGTTTGGCAATTGTCAATGCTGGAAAAAATTACTCATGCATATATCTTGTAAATAAAAAGCTATCAAAAATAAATAAATAAATAAATAAATACAAATAAAGGACAAAAAAAAGTTTTACCAAAACACAAATAAAACAAATGATAAATTAAAACTGTAGTGGACAGATCATTTTTAGAATGAAATTAGATACTACCCAATACAGAATTTTAAAATTCTGTCATTAAATGTTTGAGATGGGTAGTCAGCAAGTTGATGGGATAGCCAATGAAGAAGTATTGAATAATAACTCTTCCATGACCAATATTGGGTGAAGTAGTGTTTGCAGTACTGTCTTTGAAGCTTCTAAGGCTTGTTCAGCTATGGATGGACATACTGTATTTTGATCTAGATATTGTGATGTGATTTTGGTCCTTTTTGAGTACAAATTGCAGTAAATGCATATGCATTTGGAGTAGTTTTTTTTTTTTCTTTTTTATTATAGCTTTTTATTTATAAGATATATGCATGGGTAATTTTTCAGCATTGACAGTTGTAAAACCTTTTGTTCCAACTTTTCCCCTCCTTCCCCCCATCCCCTCCCTCAGATGGCAGGTAGACCAATAATTTTAAATATGTTAAAGTATGTGTTAAATATAATATATGTATATAAGTCCATAAGTTATTTTGCTGTACAAGAAGAATCAGACTTTGAAATACTGTACAACTAACTTGTGAAGGAAATCAAAAGTGCAGACAGACAAAACTAGAGGGATTTGGAATTCTATGTAGTGGTTCATAATTATTTTCCTGAGTTCTTTCACTGGGTGTAGCTGGTCCAATTCATTACTGTTCTATTGGAACTAATTTGTTTCATCTCATTGTTGAAGAGGACCACATCCATCAGAATTGATCATCATATAGTATTGTTGTTGAAGTATATTGGAGTAGTTATTTTTATTTAAAATATAGAAATAAAGAATTTTAAAGATAATTTCAGATCCTTTTCTTTTAAGAACTTGAATATATGCATCTTTAATGGAAGAATAGAAGATACACAGAAAAAGACAAACAGAGACAAAGAGAGACAGAGAGAGATAGAAAGACAGAGACAGATGGAGACACACAAAGACAGGGATAGAAATAGAAAGAGGAAGAAAAAAAAGAAAAGTGTTGGGATCCTTACTAACTGCTAACTAATTAGAGTTGATCTAATCTTACAAGAAGATGTTTTGGGCAGAACCTGAAACAAGGTACTAAGTAGAACTAATTAATACAAGGCTTGTGTTCACACCTTTACTCATTGGAGTTCAATGAGTTCACACCTCCCTTGAAGCTCTTTGGGCCAGAGAGCACTATGGGAGAAAACCCACAATCCCTCTCTTGAAGGAGCATAAATAGAGCTTCAATGGGCCAGTCAAAGAAGTTCTTCAGAGTGAAGAAGCTACAAGTTGAGATTTCACCGGAATGACATGAAGAGTGGAGCTGGCTGGAGGCTGAAGAAAGCAGAGGCAGAGGCTGAAGGATCAGACCTTTGGATTTGGCGACATTCGGAGAGAGCTCTTGGAACCAAGCAGAGAGATAGGCCTCTAAGCTAACCGGGCTATATTGGAGATAATAAAAGATCTGAACTTTTATTACCTGGCTGAATTTTGAGAAGAAAAAGCTTACCACATTTTGGCACCCGAACAGGGACCGACAAAATCCTGATTCCAGGGAAAGCACCCAGAGAGAACTTTTATAATATTTTAAAGAAGAACAAGAACTCAACATTTGAACTCACTACAGAAAAGCAGTAAGGAAGACAAAAAGAAGGAAAAGAGGTAATGGGGGAATGAGGGAGGGAGGAAAGGTGCAAGCAAGGAGGGTAAGGAAAAAGAGAAAGAGAGGGAAAGAGGAAAAGAAGGACAAAAGGATGGAAAAAATAATGGAGTAAGGAAAGAAAGAAGGGACCAATTTTGATTTTTTATGTTATTTGAGAGGTTTCATTTTATAAATTAAGTTCATCAATGAGTTTCCTTAGTAATCTTCCTTCAATTCATTATATTTTTCAATTGTAAATTGGTCCTCCAATATTCCTAGAACCTGCCATACCAGGTGGATTCACAGTAGGAAAAAATGTCCATGTTTCTGTCATCACCAAGGATGCATAGAGCTAGGATGGTAATCCCCAAATTTCCTTTCCTGATGTGACTGGAACTTTTCAAAAATGAAGGACAAATAACAACAACTCTTAGTTCATCTATCTTTGGTGTTTTTTCTAAAGAAAAATAACTCTGAATTTCTGTCCCAAATAATTTAAGAATCTTAAATGAGAAGGCTTATCACAAACTAATTTCATCAGGAATGAAGAATAAAGTTTAGCTCACAGAAAGATACTAACTCCATCTTCCAACTTCTTTTCTTTCATGTAATTACATCAGTTTGATCTTTGTTTATTTTGACATGTGTACTTTTGGTTTCCTCAAGATAGGGAAAAGAAAATATTTTTTTCCTTATCCAGGCCACAAAATTAATCTTCATTTTGATGATCTTTGGCATGTTTGACATATTTGTAATAATTGAAAATGTGTTTATTATAAAAGAAAAAACACTGGAATTAGAAATCTTAACACCTAAGTTAAAACCCATTTCTCTTAGTCATGCAATCTTGTGAAATAACTTTAAATAAGTCTGAACCATGATTTATTCATGAGAATAACAATAGTTTGGTCAGTTATCTCACTGGGATCTGAGATCTGGAAATAATAAAGTGGCATATTAATGTGAATTGTTATTTAATATGTAGTTTTAATAGAATATATTAGTAGTGAATGTAAAAAAAATATCAAAAGATAATGGGATTCAGTTTACAATGAACAATTTTTAAAGCTTTTTATAGGATGTAACAATACAGATTTTTGAAATTAATTATTTTTGCAATTTAAGAATCTCATTGTTTTAATCTTTTATAGCAGTTTTTAGTGAGTTTCAAGATTTACAAAAAAAAAAAGAACAATCCATATCCCAAATATTAACAGTTATAGACTCTTAAATGGATGAGTTTGACCTCAAATGAGAGGTCAATTTCCTACAGTTGGGCAAATAAGACAGACATATAAAGAGGCATTATGATTACTTTTATATTATAAACACTTGAGAGATGCAAGACTGAAAGAAAAGTTTTCAAGAATGCATCTGACTGTAAATCAGGGATTCTGGGTTATTTCTCAAGATTAACTTTCAGTCATGGCAGAAGAAAGAAAACCAATGATTATACAAGAAGTATGCTACAGATCATTGAATCCCCTTAATACCTTTATAGCATTTAGTAAGGATACTTATGCATTCATCTCAGTCACTATAATTACTATTTAATGAAGAAGTAGAGTAAGTATTTATGGGAGGAGTAGAATCTTGCTTAAAGGTAGACAATTTGATTAAATTTTACACTTATTGAGCTGGAGAACTGATAAAAGTATTAAACACATACTTGTGTAGAAAATTGTGAACTCTAATCAATTATTCCAGTTGCTAAGTTAGATTGTTAACATCTTTGAATATCAATTATAGGTAAAAATCTGCTGAAGCAAAATTATGAAGCATATGTTCTTGAGTGAAAATTGGAATGGTTTTATTTATACTGGGATGTAAGATTTCTTAGAAATCACATTTATTCCTGATTTTCTTTTTGTTTTGCAAGAAAACTGGGGAGGACAGACTTGCCCAGGTTCACACAGATAGTAAATATTAAGTATCTGACACCAGATTTGAAATCAAATCTTTCTGACTCCAGGGCTCGTAGTCTATCCACTATGCCATTTAACTACACCTATTCCTGTTTTTTGAAGATATCACTCTCAATAAAGTATTATTTTGCATAGGTATATCTCCAACTTCCCTAAGAAATCTATGTAAAATATGTATGTAATGTGTACATGCATGTGTATTTCTGTGTGTGTGTGTGTGTGTGTGTGTGTAATAAGAGGTAATGTATTGCAGATAATGTATTGCAGATAGTATTGCAGTTTCAAATCCAGGAAGACCTGGGTTCAAATTGCCTCTTAACTATACTGCCAGATTCAAGTAGTTTAACTTCTTAGTGCTTCAGGCTACTTCCTAAAATAAGAAATTGCCAAGAATGTAGTAACTTTCATTAGTGAAATGAGTTTCCTTCTCTAGGAGTCCCTTCTATCCCACGGGACCAGCTTCTATTCCCAATGTCATAATCAAATGAGTGTCAGTTAACAAAGAATCTTGCAGTTTGTAATCAAGAAGATTTGTTATTGGGGAAATGATGACAATGTTTAAGCAGGAAAAAGGGAGAATATGGAGAGCACAGTTAGTTTATATTGATAAAGAGTAGATTCAAAGAACATTTTCTTTTTTTGTGGAGAAACAGAATTCTGACAGCCATACGTCAGCAAATCTTATTCTTTTTTCTTAGTAGTCAGTGATAACATTGGAACCTTCTGGAATTTCATTATCATCAGTCAAATGCTGTCGTAACATAGTCGTTCACATCATACTCTAAGTAGTATAAAAATTGGTTTTCATGGTGGTCCTTTAAAATCTTTTAGCTTCATACCAAGAAATACTGATACAATTTTTGAAAAAAAAAACTTGCTCTAATTTTCAAGCCTATAAAAACCTAATTCTTTAAAAGTAAAACATAACTGAAAATTCTGCAACTAAAAGGCAATATTGGGATGTATGAGGCACCAACAGAGCTCAGCATTCTTAAAGAATGTTTCATGTGGAGTGAAACCCTTAATTAGCCAGTAGTGTTAGTGCAAGCTTATCCAAAATAAATCAACTAAATCCCTGCTGATACTTTCTGATTTCTGTATAAATTTTACCAAGTAATATGACTGTCTAGATAAAAGAAAATCTATTCCTTGATAAATTTCTTCAAAATGATGTAAACTTCCAAGCTTTCAAGAAAACAGGAAAATTATATTTAATTGTTCCCAAGATCATCTATCAAATAATATATATATTAAGTGTGTGATATGACAAAGTTAATATCTTGATAACTAAAGAAGAAGGCACTAGAAACCTTCACTGTTTTCCACTTGTAATGTCTGGCCTAGCTCTCTGGAGGATCTTCGGACCAGCCTTGGTCTTAGTGGAGGAGTGCAGAAGGCAGAAAAGCCATCAGGAGGGTGATCAAAGATGGAATATCTCATTTCCAGTCCTCTCAGCCCTTAAATACCTCAGTATGATTACATTATTACATCACACTATGTGTGAACTAGAGAACCATCATTTCATCATTCACATTGAATGATGTAAGTATCTTTGCTTCCAATATACTTTTCTCAGAGTTCCCTAATATGTATGGTCCTCTACATCACTCCATTTCCTGGACATTTCATGTACACTTTTTTCCCATTTCTCTTTCTTTCCTTGGTAAGTTCAATTCTCACATATTGTCTTAATTTAAATAAAATTATATTTGCATTATTATATTTTCATATTTATTTTTTCTTTCTATTTATAGTACCTGGAGTCTGAAAAAAAAAACCCGATAATAATAAACAAAAACATCACAACCACCAAGAAGAAAAACAAAGGCTCAAAGTGCTCAGATTAATTTCAATGCATTTCTACATTGGGAGTCTATGAATCTGCATTTCTGTTACTTCATATTTGACCTTAGTAAACCTTCAATTCTCTGTTCTTCAATATCCTCATTTTTCTCATTTCATCTCTAAATATATGAAAGAAAATGGGCTGCCTGGAAGATGATATTATTTAAATTTTTTATTTATATACTGTGTACTTGACATTCAAGAAAGTTAAATTAGCTACCCAAGATCTTGGGCACATAAAACCAGAATTGTTTTTCCCAGGACCTTATGCTTACCCAAGGCTGCCAAAGCTAGAACTAAGATTAAAACCTATTTCTCCTAATCTAGTTCTCATTCTAGTGTGTCCTATAGCTTTGGACACAAAAATGTAAAAATCTGTAAGGCAGAGCTCTATAATCTTTTAGCAGGATGTTTCTCTTTCCATTGATCTTCTAGATCCATCTACCCATAGGATAGACTTCTGAGTTATACTACACAATTTCACATATTTGCTTTTATCTCTTTCTGGCTCTAATGATTGTATGGTCCTCTTCCCCTATTCAGATGTGCCTTCAAAATCGCAGGCTCAGCTATAGACCATTGTTTTGTAAATTAGAAGTCATTGATCCTTATTCTAAATTCCACTACATTAAACTTTGCCAATTTGTTAAAAACACAACCATTGAACAGCCTGAATTCTGACTAGGGCAAACACAATTGCCTTGTGAAACAATGGAATTTATATGTTCAACATAAATCATCTCTAGCTTTGTTTTTGTGTAGATTTGATAAATGCTAATTATATACTAAACAAAATGTGTAACAATGAAAGTAAAATATGTTGAAGATGCAATGCTTCTTATTCTTACTCATTTTCTAAAATGAACATTTATTTTCCTAGTTATGCTTTAAACTTATATTAAAACAACTTTTAACTATAAAGGAAATACTACCTGAGAGGAGAAAAGAAAGGGAAGAAAGCAAGGAGAGAAAAGAGGTCAGAAAGTCACAGATGGCTAAATAGTCCACAAAAATAATAATATGTATTAGATGATAATACCTTGGTTATTACTCAAAGGCAAAAAAAAAAAAAACATTTCATAGGGATAATTAATTTAATGTTCTTCAAAGCAGAACTTCATAAACTTCTTTCCTGAAGATTGTTAAGAAAGAAAATGGGTTCATGGACAAGATTATTTAACTGCAATCCTAAGCGCAGAACAATGAAACAGATGACATGTCTCGTTAAGTCCAGAAAATGATTTTTGTGAGAGAGTAATATCTATGAAATAGGAAAGTTCTTTTTGAAAACACTTGCTTATAGATGACTGAAAATTATTCTCCAATAGAAAATTTATTAAAGGATATTAACAAAATGTTCCCAAAAGTATTGCCAAATATTAAAAACCAAAAGAAATGTTGCTCTAAATTATTAATGATAGAGTAAATAGAGTGTAGGCTGTGTTCAGGAAAAACTCTGGTGTGAGCACTTCTGAGCCATTTTCAGGATTATTTTCTACCTTTGGTATCTACTTCATGCATTTAACTCTCACCAGTGTTTCCAAAAATCTATAGCATGCAGTGGCCACAACACAGTATCATATTGGTAGATGAACTAAAACAAACAGGTTAATGAAAGTTCTCAAACCCATACATGAATTAAGGGATTGTCTACCGAATACCTTAAAATATTTTCCCTGTTGGAATACACAGATTAAAAAAAAATTCTTTCAATGGTGATGAGGAGAGCTGAAGTAGGTGCTCTGGATCACTTAAAACTGGTTGAACACTGAGGACACGAAGCTGGCCTCAGCACAATTGAAAATCAGTGAAAGACACTTGTCACCCTGAAAAAAAAAAAAAAGCTTAGGGCACTTTCCCCTGTACCCTAGTAGGAGAGCTCAAAATTTATATATATATCATTTATTTATTTATTTATTTTTCAAAATATATTTATAGATAATTTTCAACATTTACCCTTGCAAAACCTTGTGTGTTCAAAATTTTCCCACTTCTCCTCATCCCCTCCTAAATCAGGTAAAAAAGGAAAGACAGGAAAATAAAACAAAATGCAAGCAAACAATAACAAACAAACAAAATACCATACTGCTAGTCATAATCAATCCCCACAGTTCTCTTTCTGAGTGCATATGATTCTCTTCATCACAAGACCATTGCAACCATTATTTTCTGTCATTTTAGCCAATCTGAAAGGTGTATAGTATTACTTAAGAGTTGTCTTAATTTGTATTTCTCTGATCATTGGTGATTTAGAAATAGTTTTAATGTCTTCATCTGCAGGAAAACATAATAATGAATTGTAAAGGGCTAAAACTCTGAGTAGGTGCACTGGAATAAGACAATTGAGCACTTAAGGCTAATTACCTATTGGACAATAACTATTAGCATATGTTTGGAAAAATGGCCTTTCTCACTATTCCATGCTGGCTGGACCTTTTGGTGTATATAGATAATCATAGGAGGGATTAGGCAGTGGAGTGAGATAAGCCAAAGAGAAGGGAGGGTGGTGGAAAGCTTGTGGCAGTTTCATCCATCTCCTTTACTCCTCCCCCTAAAGACCAAGGACGTTTGCTTATCCTGACTCTGGCCGATCCTGAGGCCTCCAGGGAGCTAGTGCAGACTTTACAATGAATGTTGGAGGGAATATGGGAAAATTTGCACATTAATACATTCTTGGTGGAGTTGTGAACTGATCCATCCATTCTGGAGAGCAATATGGAACTATGCCCTAAGGGCTATAAAAGTGTGCATCCTTCAACTTGGGGGGGGGGGGTAGGGGGGAAAGGGGAGAATGAGGGAAACAAGAGCCAAATGGCTGAGAGTAGACAGGTCTGTGAATGAGTTCTTTCTGGTGCACTAAGTTCAACATTAATCAATCCTGTGAACTGGTTTTGGAGTGACAGAACCCATAAATATTCGGAGTGTAGCAAATGTGCAGAAGTAGATATTCTGGAAGAATTTTAAGTCTGTTTCAATTGGACACAATTGGACACAGAAGGAAGCGGCTGAGCCCCAGGGACTTCAATATTCTGGGGTATTTAACTGGGGGCTCTTAGCCAAAATATAATAACATAACAATAAGATAAGGATTGAAACAAGGATACATGTTATCACCATTATTATTCAACATTTTAGTAGAAATGTTGGCTGAAGCAATAAGAAAATAAAAGAAATTAAACAAATTAGAATAAGCAATTAGGTAATAAAACTATCACTCTTTGAAGATTTTATGATGATATACATAAAGAATCCTAGACAATCATCCAAAAATCTATTGGAAATGATTCACACCTTTAGCAAAGTTGCAAGATATAAAATAAATCCACACAAATCATCAGCATTTACATATATCACTGGCAAAGCCCAACACTAAGAGAGAGAGAGATTCCATTTAAAATTATTGTAGAGAAAATAAAATATTGGGGGTCTACCTGTCAAGACAAATCCAAGCACTTTATGACCAGAATTACAAAATGCTTCTCACACAAATAAAGTAAGATCAAAACAATTAAGAAAATATCAATATAATAACATGATAAAAATGACAATTCTGCCTAAATTTGTTGACTTGTTCAGTGCTGCACCAAACAATATAGCAAAACATTATTTTATATCACTAGAAAAAATAATAATAAAATTCCTCTGGAAGAACAAAAGATCAAGAATATCAAGGGAATTAATGGGAAAAAAATTACAAAGAATGTGGGCTTAGCAGTAGCAAACCTAAAACTATATTAAAAATCAGTAGTCATCAAAACTATTTAATACTAAGAAATAAAGTGGTAGATCAATGAAGTAGATTAGATATACACAACACAATAATCAAAGCCATAACAATCTTGTATTTCATAAATTCCTAAATCCAGCTTCTGAAATAAGAACTTCCTATTTGAAAACTTTCCTGGGAAAAGTAGAAAATAATGTTATAAATTTAGCATTGTAAAATGAGCTATAACCCTTCAGTTGGGTTATAGTTGAACTAATTGTGCTATATGAAAGCAATGGAATATTATTGTTCTATAGAAATGATGAACAAACTGATTTTAGAAAGGCCTGGAAAGATTTACATGAAATGATGCATAGTGAAGCAAACAGAACCAGAAATTATTTGTACACAATTACAGCAAGAATGTGCAATGATAAATTATGAAAGACTTGGTTCTATTCAGAGGTTCAGTGATATAAAGCGATCATAATTAACTTTGTACAGAAAATGCCAACTGCATCCTGAAAAAAAGAACTAAGGAGAATGAATGTAATTCAACACATGGCATTTTCACTTCTTTTTCTTTTTCTTTTTTTTTTCTCCCATGGCTTTTCCAAAACGCCCCAATCTTCTCCTCTGAACATGATCCATAAAGCAATATGTGTTAAATTCTTTTTTTTAGAAATTAATTCATTGACTTAAAAACAGCAGCATTGACTACTCTGTCCTGATAAAAATTTGTGAAATGGAAAAAAAAAATACACCGAACAAACAGCTAATTGAAAAAGTAAATTGGGTATATACAAAAGGAGGTAAACAAGATACCTAAAGAATATAACTCATTAACCTTATAATTGAATAATATTGAGTGAATGACACAATAAAGCAACATTCATTAGTAAGAAATAACAAATACAAAAAAAATACAAGAAAATGTAAAATACCTCATTGGAAAAAAAAAATTTGACTAGGAAAACAGATCCAGAAATGACAATTTAAGAATTATTGGACTATCTGAAAACCATGGTGAAACAGAAAAAGCCTAGACATAATCTTTTTTTTTTTAAATAACTTTTTATTGATAGAACCCATGGCAGGGTAATTTTTTTAACAGGATTATCCCTTTCAATCACTTCTGTTCTGATTTTTTCCCTCCCTCTCTCCACCCTCTCCCCCAGATGACAAGCAGTCCTTTACATGTTGAATAGGTTACAGTATAACCTAGATACAATATATGTGTGCAGAACTGAACAGTTTTCTTGTTGCACAGGGAGAATTGAATTCAGAAGGTAGAAATAACCCGGGAAGAAAAACAAAAATGCAAGCAGTTTATATTCATTTCCCAGTGTTCTTTCTTTGGGTGTAGCTGCTTCTGTCCATCTTTGATCAAGTAAAGCTCTCTTTATCGAAGAGATCTACTTCCACCAGAATACATCCTCAAACAGTATCATTGTTGAGGTATATAATGATCTCCTGGTTCTGCTCGTTTCACTTAGCATCAGTTCATGTAAGTCTCATCAGTCCTTCTGTATTCATCCTGCTGGTCATTCCTTATAGAACAATAATATTCCATAACGTTCATATACCACAATTTACTCAACCATTCTCCAATTGATGAGCATCCATTCATTTTCCAGCTTCTAGCCACTACAAACAGGGCTGCCACAAACATTTTGGCACATACAGGTCCCTTTCCTTTCTTTAGTATCTCTTTGGGGTATAAGCCCAGTAGAAACACTGCTGGATCAAAGGATATGCACAGTTTGATAACTTTTTGAGCATAGTTCCAAATTGCTCTCCAGAATGGCTGGATGTGTTCACATTTCCACCAACAATGTATCAGTGTCCCTGTTTTCCCACATCCCCTCCGACATTCCACATTATTTTTCCCTGTTATTCTAGCCAATCTGACAGGTGTGTAGTGGTATCTCAGAGTTGTCTTAATTTGCATTTCTCTGATTAATAATGATTTGGAGCATATTTTCATATGGCCTAGACATAGTCTTTCAGGAAATCATCAAGGAAAACTGCCCTGATTTCCTAGAACTGAGGGTAAAATAGCCATTAAAGGAATTAATCAATCATTTCCTGCAAGACACTTCAAAAGGAAACTCTAAGGAATAGCATAGCTAAATTCCAGAATTATCAGATCATGGAGAAAATATTGCAAGCAGCCAGAAACAGTTCAAATAAGGAGGACCACAAACAGTATTATCCAAGACCTAGCAGCTTCCACTTTAAAAGAATTGGGTCTGGAATCTGATATACCAAAAAACAAAATAATTTGGATTTTGTTGGATTATCCAACAAAATTAATCATAATCTTTCAGTAAAAAAAGGTAGACATTCAACAAAAGAGGTGAATTTCATTTATTTCTGATAAAAAGACCAGAGCCAAACAGAAAAAAAATAATCCTCAAATGCAGTACTCAAGAGAAAGAAAAAAGATAAAAAAGGAAAGGAAAAAAAATCTTTCTTTTACAAGTTAAAAAGCTTATATCCCTTCTTGGGAAGATGATCAGTTTTATTCTTAAGAACTGTATCTCTGTTATGGATATACTTTGATGGTGCAGATACAATTTGATTTTATTGTGATGTTATAAAAAAATTCAAGATGGAAAAGAGAGTGTATTGAAGAAGAGGAAAATGTAGATAAAATATGCCTTCTACATAAAAACTGACCATGTGGTCATAGCATAAAAAACTCACAATCCAATGCAGAAAAGCAGAAATATTAAATGTGTCATTTTTTGATCATGATGTAATAAAAATTAGATATTTAATAAAGGCCCATGGAAAAATTGTCAAAAGGTTGGGGGCAGAGATAAGATGGCAGGGAGCAAACATACTTTCTTTGACCTCCTCTGACTTTCTCTCAAACTGACAGCAGATTAATTCTCTAAACTCCTCTTGGAGTAAAAGAATACACAAATATTTAGAGTACATACACATTCCCAGAAGAAGATACCTTAGAAGAACTTCAGAACAGGTCTGTTTCAAATGGGCAAGGGAAGAGTCTCCCAAGCCAAGACAGCCACACAGGGATACTGGGGCTAATAACTGGGGCAGGGAGTCAGAGAGTTGAAGCTTCCACACACCTGGAAATCTTCTGTGAGCCTCTTTAACTACTCTGTCTAGGTTGCAAGTAGGTGGTTTGGTTGATTTGCCAAATTTGGCAAATTGTAAACCACTGAGCACTGGAAGAATGTGGGCTCTAGCTGCTATTATACAGCATTGTAAATCAATCAGCAGAACTGCCCCAGGGTAAATTAAAGCAGCTGTTGCTCCTTTGCATTGAACAGAACTCAAACCTTAAAAAATGAATAAATAACCAAAAACAACTCTCACTATAGACAGCTTTTATGAAGAGAGAGAGAAGAAAAGACCTCAAATCTTGAGCATCATAAAGGCAAAGCAACTCCAGATGAATCCCCCAAAGGAAACAGGAGCTGGTCCCCATTTCACAAAGCTTTCTTGTAAGATTGCATAACGGATCTTAAAAGAGAGTTAGAATAAAAATGGGAAAATAAAATGAGATCATTTCAAGAAGAAATGGAAAAAGTATATAATGTCCAACAAAAGAGATATGAAAAAAAATCACTGAAAAACAAAATTTTTGAAATGGAAAAATAATGCATTGAATAAAAGAAAAATTCAATTGGCTAATTACAAAGGGAGCTTAAAAAACTGAAGAAAACAATACACTAAAATTTGAATTGAGTAAATGGAGATAAATGACTCAATGAAACTTCAAGAATCAGTCAAATATAAACAAAATAAAATGAAAAAATAGAAGAAAATGTAAAATGAAAAAATTACTGACCTGGAAAATAGTTCTAGGAGAGAAAATCTAAGAATTGTTGGACTTCCTGAAAGGCATGATGAAAAAAAGAACCTAGACATTATCTTACAGAAAATCATAAAAGAAAATTGCCCTGATGTTATGAAATCAGAAGGTAAAATAGCCATTGAAAGAGTTCACCAATAACCTCATAAAAGAGATTCCAAAAGTAAAACCCCAAGGAATATCGCAGCTAAATTTCAGAACTATGACACCAAGGAAAAGATATTGCAAGCAGCCAGAAAGACATAATGTGCCAACTGTAAAAAAAAAAAAAACAATGTCCACCACCATTATCAGTGCCTAAATTTTCTCCATACCAATCCCTGATGAGGTTAAAGAAAAATTCAATGAGGACCTGGAGACACTCATAAATGTGCCAAAATAAAATGAGGCATAATAGAATGTCCTTGGGAGAAATGAAGTTGGGAAATATGATAGCCATGATCACCTACTACTAAAAACTTATTAACCTCATGTTCTTTTGATCACCAACACTATCTTCTGTTACATGGGGGATATTGGCACAGGTGTGTTGGCAATGGAGTATTCTTATTAGGAAAGTTTCTGTGCTATATAAGCAAAGCAAATTTGAAATGATTCAAGAGGAATGCAAAATGCACAAATTTGGAGAATGAACTCCCAAATGTATATACATTATTTTTGCTTCACCTATAATAGAACATTCTAAGCTCATATTTGCTCATCATTCACAGATACATTTCAAGTGGACTCTTACATAGTGGTCACATTTTTACCCTCTTTGAAAATAAAGGAAAACAACTAATGAAACAACAGAATTTTTTTTTAAATTAATAATAGCTTTTTATTTTACAATAAAAAAAGTGAAAATACTATGTTGTGATCCACATTCAATCCCCATAGTCCTCTTTCTCTATACAGCTGGATCTCTTCATCACAAGTCTATTGAAATTTGCCTGAATCATCTCGTGGAAAAGAATCAAGCCCATCAGAATGGACAACATAATCCAATTGTATAAAAGTCTCTCCAAGCCTTTCTGAAATGACATTGCTGATCATTTCATAAACAAGAATAATTTATATTAAATTCAGATACCATAACTTATTTATATATTCCCCAATTCATGGACATTTATTCACTTTCCAGTTCCTTGCCTGTATAAAAAGGACTGCCAGAAATATTTTTGCACATGTGGGTCCTTTCCCCTTTTTAATTACCTCTTTGGGATACAGGCCCAGTAAAAACACTGCTGTTTCAAACAGTATCCACAGTTTGAGAGCCCTTTAGGCATAGTTCCTAATGGCTTTCCAAAATGGTTGGATTAGTTCACAAGTCCACCAACAATATATTAATGTCCTGGTTTTTCTACATCCCCTTCAAAATATATCATTATCTTCTCCTGTCATCATAATCAATCTCATAGATCCATAGTAGTGTCTCAGAAGAACCAAGTCTTTTATACTTGCCTTGTAATGGGGTGAGGCTTGAGTTGATGCACTGAGGTCCCAAGCACGTGAGGATAAATAGTAATTGGACCATACTCTATTAATCTATATGCTTGGAGAAAGAATAGCCCTTGAAGATTTTTCTCTTAACCTGAATTCCTGACTCTGGCTGATATTAAATACGTGGTCATCACATTTGGCACACAAGTGTGGGAACCAAGGATCCTACTTTCACTGAAGAAGTCTCCAGTGACCAGAAACTTAGGTGAGTATTGTAATAGACAAACAAGGAACTTATTTTCTTAAAGACTAAACTAGTAACCTTTTTTGGCTGAAATGGTACAGATGCTAGCTAAAGATTCTCTCCCCCCCCCCCCATCCCAACTTCCCCCCCCCCCCTCCCCAGGAATGGTGCTATAGAAAGCATACTTAAGCTGATAGAAGATCAAGGGCTACTTATAACTTGGGAACAGACAGCTAGACTTCCGGGTACATTAAAACGCACCTCCACTTGGTTCTTAGAGGAAGAGCAAATCTCTCCAGATAATTGGACGTTGATTGGGCAACAGCTCTCCACATATTACAACGAAAACGGTCCTCATCCAATTTCCATCAAGGCATTCTATTTAAACAATATAATACACTTGGGATTAAGAAATCAGATAAGTTATAGAAGAAAGAATATGAATAGCCAAATGGGGAAGCCTGAGATAAAGGAGGAAGACAATGAATAGATTAATGAACATATCCTCAAAGGGAATGGAGACTTAAGTGAGGCTCAAGGGTGGGGTGAATCTGAGGCAGCTTCAGCTCCACCTAAGGAGCAGGTAATTGACTCTCCGTCAATTCCATCCTCTAGGATGGAGGGAGGAGGGATAGTGGGGGGTGGGGGAGGAGTGACAGCACCAGCACCTCCCCCCCAACATCCAGCTGCTCCTATGGCTAGATTGCAAAAGGGACTAATTAAGGCCAAAGTAGAAGGGAGAAATGTATTGGAATTTCAACAGCACATTTTTCCTGTAATCCTGGGTAATTAATTCTTTGGGTCAAGAAAGCAGGAAATATGCTCCTTTTGATATAGAAATCCTCAAAGACCTGAAAAAGACTTGCATTCTTTATGAGGCTACATCAGCTTATGTTAAGATGTTATTACAGAAGTGGCTAGAAGCTGGAAAATGAATGGATGCCCATCAATTGGAGAATGGTTGAGTAAATTGTGGTAGATGAACATTATGGAATATTTTTGTTCTGTAAGGAATGACCAGCAGGATGAATACAGAGAGGACTGGCAAGATTTACATGCACTGATGCTAAGTGAAATGAGCAGAACCAGGAGATCATTATATACCTCAACAATGATACTGTTTGAGCATGTATTCTGATGGAAGTGGATCTCTTCGATAAAGAGAGCTAATTCAGTTTCAATTGATCAAAGATGGACAGAAGCAGCTACACCCAAAGAAAGAACACTGGGAAATGAATATAAACTGCTTGCATGCTTGTTTTTCTTCCCAGGTTATTTCTACCTTCTGAATTCAATTCTCCCTGTGCAACAAGAAAACTGTTTGGTTCTGCACACATATATTGTGTCTAGGATATACTGTAACCTATTCAACATGTAAAGGATTGCTTGCCATCTGGGGGAGGGGGTGGAGGGAGGGAGGGGAAAAATCGGAACAGAAGTGAATGCAAGGGATAATGCTGTAAAAAATTTCCCTGGTATGGGTTCTATCAATAAAAAGTTATTTTAAAAAAAAGATGTTATTACAGAATTTGGCTTTTGAGATCTTGACCCCTAATGACTAGAAATCTATAGCAAGGGTATGTCTAGAACCTGGACAAAACTATTTGTGGCTTTCTGTATATAATGATCTCTGTAGGATACAAGCCCAACAAAACAGTCAAAGTGGAATTCATGCTGCAATCACCTATGACCTACTAACAGGTGTAGGTTCCTATGCAGACGTCGCAGTACAGATTAATTATTCCATAGCAGCATATGAGCAAATTGCTACTAATGCTATCAAAGCACGGACTTCTCTCCACAATAAAGACGACAAGGATGAGGCCTTCACAAAAATAACACAAGGGCTAAATGAACCCTTTGCTGACTTTGTGGGACGTTTGCAGACAGCTATCACAAGAACAAATGGGGAAAATGCATTAACAGACATTTTGATAAGGCAACTTACTAAGGAAAATGCTAATGAGGTTTGCAGAAGAATTATACTAGGACTACACAAGGATGCCCCTTTAGAGGAGCTCATAAGACGCTGTGCCACAGTGGGCACAAATGCCTTTTATAGCCAGGCTGTGATGCAGACTTCCCAAGATCCCAACATGGGATGACAGGGTCCCTTCTGGCAAGGGACTTCTAGAGAGACTTGTAGATGCTTTCAGTGTGGAAAAAGTTGGACTTTTGAGAGCTCATTATAGATATGGAGATAGAATGAGAAGACAAGATGAGAGAATAAAACCCAAAACCCTGTGTCCAAAATGTAACCGAGGCTTTCATTGGTGCTCTGAATGTAGATTGACCCAGAGAAATGAGAGGCAGGGCCCAGCTCCAAGGTATCAATCAAGATAGGTGGGGCATGATAGCAACTGAGGTTAAACACAGAGAGTCTTTAGAAATTCAGGACTCTGATGTTATCAACCAACAGAAAAGCAATCAGGATTACAGTTGGGGAGGTTACAGGCCTTTTAACATAACAGGGCAGTGTCCAGTGCAAACAGCTCCACTATCTTTAGATAATCACCAGGTGATGTGAAGAAATCCAGAAAGTGGTAAATAGAAGGGAGTTAAATAGGTTAACTGCTTGGGGAAGAGGGTTTGCTTGTATTTTTACAGGAGGAGAAGGAATCAGCTGGGTGCCAACGAGCTGTATTCACCTTGTCTATTGCGGAGAGATGGAGCAGACCCTTGAAACGAAGGAGAAGACCCAAGAAATATCGGGTGGTTCTGTTGCTGATTGTGCTCACCATCGAAAGAGCATGGCAGTTATGACATTTGACTCATGGACATAGAAAATTGTTGGACTTCAAAACCATCAGGAATCATTGGATTCTCTGAGACATAATAAGATTGTTGTAGGACTTGAAAATCCTCAGGAATCATTGGATTCTTTGAGACATAAGACTTGAAAGCCCTCAGGAATCATTGGATTTTCTGAGAAATGATGACTCTTAACAGGACTTCAAAATCTGCTGGAATCTTTGGATTCCCTAACCCATAAAAAGACTTTTGCAGGACTTCAAAAACTTGGGGGGGGGGGTCATTGGATTCCCTGGTATATGAAGCAATGGACAATAGATTGATTTTGGAGTATCTCTTGGTTGCTGAAGAAGGCGTATGTGTGACTTCTGTTTACATACTCTTCTTCTAGGACTTCTGGCAATCTTTTACAACATCATGTTGATTTATATTGTTTGTTATACCATTACTTGTGTGTACAATTCATGATTGTTACACCACATCGAGCCTGCATTGACTGTGAAGAGGGTCATCACTAATAGCCTCTGCGTTACTGCTATGTGCTTGTGCAATACTTCCCATGCTGATGGGTTTGTGCATAATAAGACCCTTCAGCCAGAAACCCGCTAGCAACCCCACTTCCCTTTGGTGCTTTTCATCTCCCTTCCTGAGAAGTCAGGGAGGGCGTGATCACCTCCTTTTTGGTGCTTTCACCTCCTTTCCTGAGAAGTCAGGGATCACCTCCCCTTGGGAGCTCTGACCTCCCTGAGGAGTCAGGCATGGCATGATCATCTGTATTCTAAAACAAAAGAAAGTAGGAGATGTAATGGGCTGAGGCTTGAATTGATGCACTGAGGTCCCAAGCACATGAGGCTAAATAGTAATTGGAGCATACTCTATTAATATATATGCTTGGAGAAAGTGGCCCCCGCCCACTCTTTGTGTAAGTCCTGATGTGTTGTATAGGAAATGACGATTTTGGTGGATGGAGGTAAGGGAGTGGAAAGGGAAGCAGAAGGAGAGACTGCGCTGGCATCTTGTCACAGCTGCTCGCATTGCTATTGCGACTGCCCTTCACCTCTGATCACCCTCTGCTAGCTGGCTTCCTGTCACAGCTGCCCATATTGCTATTGCAATCCTTCTTCACCTATACTGAGAATAAAGATTGAAGATTTTTCCCTTAACCTGAATTCCTGATTCAGGCTGATTTTAAATACATGGCCATCACATTGACCATCACACAATTGTGCTGTACACTGTGTACAATGTATTCTTAGTTCTTTTTATTTCACTCAGCATCAGTTCATGCAAATCTTTCAAGGCTTTCTAAAATAAGCTTGTTCATCATTTTTATAGAACAATAATATACCTTTACTTTCATATGTCATAACTTATTTAATCATTCCCTAATTGGTGGGCATTGACTAACCTTCCAATTCTTTGCTACCATGCAAAGAGCCACTACAATTATTTGTGCATATGTGAGTCCTATTCCCTTCTTTATGATTTTCTTGGGATACATATTCAGTAATTACATTGCTGAGTCACAAGGTATACCCAGTTTTATAACCCTTTGGTCATAGTTCCAAATTGCTCTCCAGAATGATTGAATCATTTCACTATTCCACCGACAATGTAGCAGTGTCCCAGTTTTCCCACATCCCCTCCAACATTTATCATTATCTTTTCCTGTCATCTTAGCCAATCTGAGAGGTGTGTAGGGGAACTTCAGAGTTATCTTAATTTGTATTTCTCTAATATATAGTGATTTAGAACATTTTTTCATATGACTAGAAATGGCTTAAATTTCTTCATTTGAAAATTAAATTGCCTGTTTATAACTTTTGATAACTTATCAATTGGAGAATGGCTAATATTCTTTTAAAATATTCATTTTTCTATATATTTTAGAAATAAGGCCTTTATTAAAAACTTTATATGTAATTTTTGCCAGTTTTATGATTCCCTTCTAATGTTGATAACGTTTTTTTTTTGTTTTTTTTTTTACCTTACACATGACATCTAATAACTGAATATAGGTAAGTCATTTAACCTCTTGGTGCCTCATGTTTTCTTTGAAGACAATAAGTAGAGCAATTATAATTTGCTCCAGAAGAGAGAATTTCCAAAGTTTCCAATTAATAATGATATTCCTAAGAAAATACTGGAACAAGGACACTTCTAGTTTTAGGTATCCTGTGAAGTTGTTATATTTAGTATTTATTAAATCAGAGGTTGTTGAACTGAAAAAGACTTGGGAAGTTCAATCGAATTCATTTATTGATTAGGAAACTGAATTTCTGAAAAAAAATTTAAAAAACTTGTCTAAATTCATACAACAAAAGAAGGAACTAAGTAACAAGGAAAGACAAATAGGAATCAGTAATTATCTAGCTACCTAATCAGTGAAGTTATCTTTTTTATTTGTAAATGTAGGGCTCTTTATCCTGTATTATTGTCTACTTTCAAGGTGCACACAGAGGCCAGAAATCACAACTCTAGGGGTAAGATTTGCAAGCTCTAATAATTGACCTAACCAGACTTCTAATCCTCTTGCTATAAAATAATGATTCCTCTCTTAGTAACTCCCAAACCTCTTTTACATTTTGGAAAACGTCAAAAAAAAATCAGTTCATTATTTTGCCATTTTTATTCATAATATTCATTAATAATAAAAAAGACAAAATACAAATTCTCAAAATAACTATTCATTTAAATGATTCCCTAAACGTTTGTTTTTGTATACCTAACACATTTTAGAATCTATTTAAATATTTTCCTCACCACATTGAGAATAAATTTGACTGACTCTTTATAGCATTCTAAAAGTCAGCTTTGCAATTGTAAGCATAACAAATTTGCCAAAAAATGGCTCTTAATGGAATTTTCAAACCTTCCTTTGTTTAGTAGGAGATTATTAAGAGATTTTATCCTCCCCACAATGTTTAAATGGATACAAATAATTGCAAAAGGAGTGCAAGATTCATTCAGAATATATGAATTAATATTAATCAAAAGGGAAAAATATGTACTAATTTGTTTTGTTTCATAAGTTAGTTCCCAAGTGCCATAATTGTAACACACTACACAGGAATCTCTCTTCATTCCATTCCCTTCATCTCAGTGTATTCCCAAAAGAATGAACTTGGATCAAACATTGAACTAAATTTAGATATGAGTCTTTATACATTTCTAAACTATTCTATAAATTCCACTCACAATCACATAATCTAAAAGTGAAGGCAACTGTTCCCCATTCAATTTTCCAGCTCATTTTATTTTTTGCATCCCATCTGCCTTCCTAACATTAGGCACTCAAAGTTTATTTTTAACAGTTATGAACAAACAGCAACATAACAAAAAAAAAAAAAAAGAAGAAGTAAACTCCACCCCCAAATCTAATACAAATGCATAAAATTGAAGTTCAAAAGTCTTAAAAATATTTTATAATGAGCAGGGGAATGCATCATTTTTTCAGAAACAAAGTTGTGTTAGGGGTAGCTTATCTGTTCCTTGAGTTTTGAAACCAAAAGAGAAAGTCAGCCTAATATTTACTTTATATATTTATCTAAAATATAAATATTTGCTGTGCTTTGCAATGCAATGAAAAATGTCTTTAAAAACTACTATTAATGTATATTATTTTTCATTGTTTGTCATCAGTACTACTTCAATAACAAAAGTTCAGTCTCAAATATGTATATTCTGTTGGCAAAATTATATCTGTATATATTTTCTACATCACTGTGGACACTTAAGCTCTAGTACAAAACTTTGGGCCAATCTAGCTTCAAGGTCAAGGTCCAATAAGAATATTTGTATTCTCAGATCATATAATTCAGCATTTCCAACCTTGATGTTGATGTCATTCCAAGTTTTTGTCCTATTTTTTGTAATCACCCTTCATCACAACACTCTATTTTATTCTTTTTAATTAGTTCTGTGTCTTGTTTCCTCAGATCTAAGGATTTATTTGGATTCTCTCATCGGTAACTTAGTTATTCCACTGGAGTCTTGCCTTGCTCTCATAAATCTTTTCAGTAATCTTAGACTGCTCCTCTTGGGTCACTGCCTTGTTATGTTGGAGAGGTTTACATACTTCACATAAAACTATGAGTTATATCATTCAGGGTTACCCAAGGCCGACAGATCATATAGCAGAGTTCTACCAAAAGGTGATCTACAGGAGAAGAAAATGACAAACCACTCACTCCATTATGTTTGACAAGTAATCTCCATGGAGAGTATTAAAATGATAAAAGAGATAACATCAGAAGATGAGCCTCTTAGGTCAGAGGATGTTCATCATGCTTCTGGGGAAAAGCAAAGAACAACTACAAGTAGTTCCAGTACTCATGAAGCAGCTGGGAAGAAGCCTAAAGGAAACTCAGCTACAAATATCTCTGGTGATAATAGGAAGATGCAATCCTGCAGAGTACAATATTGCTTAGAAATCAGGAATGTAAAATCTCTGAACCAAGGACAACTCGATGTGCATAAACAGAAGATAGAAAGAACAAACATTGACATCTTGGGTGTAACTTAAATTTATGGGAAAGGATGAATTTAATTCAGTTGATCATTACATATTGTACTTTAGGGCAAGAATCCCTTAGAAGAAAAATAGCCCTCATAATCAAAGATGGGTTGAAAAAAGCTATATTGGAGCAAAATCTCAAAAATGACAGAATATATGTTCAAATTTAAGTTAAATTATTCAAATTAATCTTAATATAAATCCATTTTCTGTCCACTGAAGCAGAAGGGCTCTAAGTAAATCTGTTCTATGTAAACTTACATTATCTTCTAGAAATATTTTTTTTTTCGAAAGTCACATTCATTATAAGGAATTGGAATGACAAAGTAAGAAAAATAATAATTTCAACAACAGGCCAGTTTGACCTTGAAGTACAAAATGAAGTGGGGCAAAGACTAATAGAATTTTATGAAAATACCTTGGTAACTGTAACAAACACTCTTTCAAAAGACAAAGGGCAACTGTATGCATGAATATCACTAAAAGGTCAATATATGATTCAGATCATTATTACAACATTGAAACAAATTGAAGAAAGTAGGGAAAAGTATCAGATAATAAGTAATGGAAGTGATAAGTTAAACTAAAGAATTAAATCTAAAGTTCCTGATAAAGTATTTGAAAAGCTATGTACAGAGGTTCAAGATATCACATAGGAGCAGCAGCAACAACAAAACAAAAACATTCTAAAGCTAAGGAGTAGCATGACAAAATGGCTATCTGACACAACTTTATAAATAGGGATACAAAAAGGAAAGCAAAAGAGAAAGGAGAAAGTGAAAAATATATCTATTTGAATTCAATATTCCATATTATTGTTCTGTCTTAAATGACCAGCAGAATGGTTAAAGAGAACTTGGAGAGACTTACATGAACACTTGCTAGATGAAATGAGCAGAACCAGGAGATCATTATTCACGGCAGCAACGAGACTATAAGATGATCAATTCTGATAGATGTGGCTCTCTTCAACAATGAGAGGATTCAAGCTAGTTCCAATTGTTCAGTGATGAAGAAAGCCATCTACCCCCAAAGAGAGAACTGTGGGAACTGAGTGTTTGACATATATTAGACTAGTTGCCATCTATAGGAAGGCATGGGGGAAGGTAGGGATAAATAGAACACAAGGATTCGCAAAGGCTAATGTTGAAGAATTATCCATATGCATGTTTTGAACAATAAAATGCTTTAAAAAAGAAATAATAGAAATCAGAATTCCAGAAAATACTAAGTAAAAATGGGATATTTTTTCTTAATTGAACAGTGCAAAAATATAATAAAACAATTGAATAGGAAAGATTAGAGATCTCTTCAAAATCAGACATATAAAAGGAATATTTCTGAAAAATGGGCATTTTAAAAGATAAAAATGGTAAGGACTTAACAGAAGCAGATGGAATTAAGAAGAGGTGACAAGAAAACAACAACAACAAAAACTACAAGAAAGGTCATAACAAAATGAATAAACTTGAATGTATGGTTACCATTTAAAGCCATACCCCCTGGATAATGAAGTCAAATAAATCTTAGGCAGCATTGCTAAAAATAAGCCTAGTATAATTTAAAAGATAGTTCTGTTAAAATATTGCACCCAAGAGGTGAAGCCACAATGGTAGAGAGGAGACAGGTCTTTCTTTGAGAGGTTCTTGGCATTCTTTGGATCAATATTAGACCAAGACTCTGACCTGGTTTTGAAGTTACAGAATCCAACATTTGGAGTATAAAAAAATCCAGCAGAAAATATTTTGGAAGAACTTCAGAAAAGGTCTGTTTTAATTGGGCACGGAAGTGAGGAGGCTGAGCACAGATGAAGTGCAGGAACCCAGTGTTGTATGGCTTCCACATATGAGGAAATCAATTGTGAGGCTCTTCACCAAAATACAGCAATGTTGGCTACTCTGTCCAAGTTCGGTAGCCAGTGGCTCTGCAAATTAGTTGTGAGACATCCAATGAAAATACATAAGGCAAATAATGAAACTTTGAAGTACAGAATAATGAGGGAATTGGCTGTGCCCATACAGCGCCAGAGGGAAGTAAGCAACAATGATCCAGGCCACCCTAAAGCCTATGTTAGCTCTGAAGGATACTTGTAACCATGCCCCCTTTGCCCTAAGAGCAGATGTCAATCTTTAAAAAATGAGCAAAAAAGCAAAAGGAACTCTGACTATGAAAAGAACTGACCTCAAATCCTGAGGATACTGAAGGCAAATTGTCTCCAGATTAAAACCCAAAGGGTGATCTGAGTTGGTTCTCACCACAAAAAGTCTCTTGGAAATTTTTTTAAATGATCTTTAAAGAGAGTTAGGAGAATAATGAGGAAAGAAAATGAACATTTTGCAAGAAATTTTGGACAAGAAAAAATAAATTATCTGAAAAATAAACCCTTTAAAATAGATTTAGTGAAATGGAAAAAAAAAATATGTAACTCCTTACAAAATGCATTTGGTGAAATAGAAAAAGCATATAATTCCTTACAAAATAGATTTGAAAAAGAAATCAACTCTTTGAAAATCAGAATTTGTGAAATGGGGAAAAAATGCAATGAACAAAACACCTCTTTTTAAAAGTTAAATTGGCTAAATGAAAAAGGAGAGAAATAAGCTCACTGAAGAAAATAATTCACTAAAATTAGAAATAGAAAATAGAAGTAAATGATGAAATGAAACTTCAAGCATCAGTCAGAAAAAATGAAAAAAAAAATAGAAGTGATTTAAAAGAATGATGATAACAAGAGCTTAGGCAACATCTTTCCAGAAATCACCAAGAAAAACTGCCCTGATATTCTAAAATCAGAATGTAAACTAGCCATTGAAAGAATTCATCAATCACTTCCTGAATGAGATGCCAAAATGAAAACTCGAAGGAATATCATAGCTAAGAAAGAAACAGAAGACACACATGTGCAGAATGTTTTGTAGTAGCTCTTTTTGTTTTAGCAAAAATTGGAAAAAAGTGGATATCCATCAATTGGAGAATGGATAAACAAGTTGTGGTAAATGAAGGTAATTGAATATTAATGTTTTTATAAAATGATGAACAAGCTAATTACACAGAATCTCGGGAAAATTTACATGAACTGGTGTTGCATGAAACAAACAAAACCAGGAATACATTTTATACAATAACAGCAAGAAAGTGCAATGATAAAGTATGAAAGACTTGGTTCTTCTCAGTGATTCAGTGATCCAAGGAATCTCAATAATCTTAGGACAGAACATGACATCTACATGCAGAAAAAGAACTAAGGAAACTGAATGTAAATCAATACCTGCTATGTTCACTTTTTTCTGCTTTTTTCCTCTTCCATAGTTTTTTTTTTTCCTTTACTCTGATTTTTCTTTCCCAATATTATTTATAAAACAATGTATATTAAACTTACTACTAATGAAAAATAAGGAAAATGACCATCATAAACCATTTCAAAAGGCAGATTCAAATAGGTTTTGAAAAAAAATTGAATTCGAAAACAATTTTAAAACGTATATTGAATAGGGAAGTTATAGAGTCAGATTAGCACTTCAAGAAAATAATTGAACAGATTTTTGAGTCATAGATTTAAAACAGGGAACCTTTTTGTAACACATTTCAGTTAATTTCAGTAGTATTATAAAGAAATGATGAAAGCTTAAAATTGTTATGTGAACATAGCAAAAATAATTACAGGAAATCTTGTGACAACAGAAAAAAGATGGTATAGTAACTACTTAGAGAAATGGAGTCCAAGACAATGAATAGGTAAAGATAATGGCAAGGTTGGGAATTTAATTAAATGAATGGTTCCCATATGATATAGCAGGTACTAGGTACTACAGATGTTCCAAGGTTCTTGGTTAAATATTAATAGCAATATTTACAGTGACTAGATTTGCACAACAACAGTTTAGGAATGGTCAGTGATTTAACTCGGGGGTATGACCATAAATGAATATATGCCCATTAATAAAATCAGAGATGAATTATGAATTAAAGGTGACTGCCTAAAACCAATGGACCCATGTTCTTGTATTCAAGGATAATGTTTAGCTCTCTCCTCTTATATAACTCATATAGAGCATTCAATTAATTTCCATGGCCAGGAGATTTCTAAATAGGAAATTATTATATCACTAAATATTAACAGTATGTTAAAGGTATTGCTTTAAAAATGGAAATGCAGGTGATTTTCCATAAACTTTTAATTTTTTTGTCAATTTATGGGTAACAATTGTATTAATAACCTGATTTCTTAAATAATTAAAAGGAAAAATATAAGTATATTCCATTTTATGAATTGATTGTATTTCTTGTTTGTAAAAAAAAAGTATTTCAAATATCAATTATTTTTTGCAAAGTAATTTTCAATTGCAACTGTTAAAAAACAGAAAAGATTATTTTATAAAAAATAAGGTGTATAAAATGGCGTAAAATATGTAGAGTCTAATAGCAGAAGAAATGAGTAAAAATGAACATTTTATATTGAATTCAAAACTCCAACTTTTCTGTTTTAACCGTCTCTTATCTCATATTCTCTAGGGGGGAAACTACCTCATTTTGTTTTATTAAGCATAACTTCTTAGTATTTTATTGAAGTTTCTACTTTTCTAAAAGACCAAGTTATATTAGAATAAAAAGAGAAGGTGATAGAAAAGAAGTGAAGATGGAAAGATACATAATGTGACATTAAATTAACAATGTGGGGAAATAGATCAAGTAGGAGTGAACCAATGAAATAATTAAGGGAATATTTAATGGCATGTTCAGCAGAAGTGAATGGAAAATTCAGCAAAGCAAATATTCAATTTTTTCAATTAGTTAGAATAGATTTCACATATTAGTTTGTATTTAATTCAGTCTTAGCCTCATGGCTTTATACATTTAGAGTTGTAGTGTATAGATACTGAGGTTGATCTTGTCCAAACCCATTATCTTCTAAAAATGAAAGTGAGTCCCAATGAAGTTAAGTTAGATGGCCAAGAACCAATAGTAAGTTAATAGCAGAATTTGGCCCAAGGAGCTTTGACCTCAAACTCAACTGCTCTTATTATAAAATGACAAATAAAAGAAATGGGTAACATGGGAAACATTATAAGTAGGTATTAAGTAGAATACTCTTCATGTAGTTTAATTCTGATGACTTTCATGAAAATGTTGATCTTATTTTTTCTTATTCTTTAGCTGTCCAGTTTGCTAAAATTTCATTCATACTAATTGCTTCTTATTTCATTTTTTCTAATAAACTAGTCTATTGAATACCATAGTTATTTTTCTTTTTTCTGCCCTCATGCAAACACCAAAAACAAGTTCAGAATTCTATGAAAAATATGCATTTAAACTGATACTTTCCATATAACATATGACAAATTAAAGTCATCTTTTATAATCAGATATTTAAAAGTTTGACTGATTTTAGGATGCCAAAATGTGGTAGGAAGTGTACTTTTTCTTTCTCCTGTTATTCCGACAATGTTTCTCAATGATACTTGTCTTCTTTTGGCTTATACATGGTGTTTCATTACTCTATCAATAATAATCATGAAGTAGCTACTATGTATCAGCAATGCTGCTAAGTATTAAAGTTATAAACCTATTAAAAGCTTTGTTCTCAAGGATCTTATTCAGGCAATATAAGAAAATTAGATATATGCAGGAAAAAATACAGAAGATCAATATTGGGGAGAGGAGGAAATGTCTTCCATATCTTACCTCATTTGATGATTAGACTACCTGGTCATGTAAGGTAGATACCATATGAATACTACTAAATTCCTTGTAATAGAGATATCATATTAATTCAATTTTCTGAATATTTGATAACAACATACGATTTTGGACATATAAGTTCCTTGTACAATGGGTAGCACTGATACTCTGTTTTTGGAGATGAGGAAGCTGAAAACAGAGCTGATAAAGTGTCTAAGATTGAATTTGAACTCAAGTCTTCCTGATTTAAGTCCAATTCCTTATTCACTGAGGCTGCCTTTGTTCACTCATATGTTGCTAATTGTTGAACCTCTCTTTTCAGGCTTGATATCTTCCACTCTCTACTGACCACCACTGTTGTAACTATTGCAGGGGATGTATCATTAAATACTATTTTACATGCTTCTGGACTAAAGCCTCTCTAATAGGGATAGATCATGAAGTTAGAATCTGGGCTAAACTCTATTAGTATGCCATAACCCTCAAGTGAATTTGGCCCAGGCAGGTATGATTTTTAGATTTGTAATTGGAGGGAATTAGTTATGACTCCTACTTTGGGCTCCAGTTTAGTTCAAGAGCCAATACAAAAGACTCAGTAAAAGTAACAGAAATATGAGTACTTTATGTCATTAAACATTCCTCATAGGATTTTATTGAATAGATTTTTTACAAATAGAATGTTATACCAATGGCAGTTGTGCTGATGGGAAAAAAAAAAAAAAAAAAAAAAAAAAAAAGAATGACTCCCTCGGAGGAACCCCATGTTAATCCAATACTGATCTTTAGACATATAGTTTCACTGGTGATAAGTCACTTAATGGATTACCCAATTTAATTGCACCAACTTGATTCATAAAATCTTTGATGCAGGATGAAAGAGTAATTCCCAAGCATGAATCACTTTTTCACAAACAATGCACTCCCACAGGATGCTGGGGACTAAAAATCAATAAGGAGTCACATCTCATTAACATCCCAATTTTAGAAGAGATTCAGTGGTTACCTGAGGCCTCAATTCAAACATGGTATTCTGTTTTTTTAGTTGTTTTGAACTTTATCTTTACTGAATGAACTGTACTGAATCAAAGCAGAAAAAAATCTAAGAATTAGATAATCTCTTTTCCCTGACAGACAAAGAAAATTACAAAAAAAAAAAAAAAAATCCCCTCCCCCCTTTATTTTTTTTTTTTTTGCCTCTGATATCTCCTGATATTTGAAACTTGTTTGTCTGAGATTGCAATGTGAAGTATTTGTTTGCTGGAAGGCTTCTTGTTTTTCTTTGCTTTTTCCTCAGTGTTTTTCTTTTATTTTGTATTGTTTCTGTTTACTTTTCTTCCAGAGTTAAAATGTGAAAAATATGTAAATAATAGTAATAAATTTAAAAGGCATAAAATAACTGATAAATGCCTCTTCTTTAGATGAATATTGCACACTCAAAGGAAGAAGCCAAAACAAGATTCAGAAAAAATAGCAAAGATAACATTGTGAAGGCCATAAGCTTAAAATATAATGAGAAACCAAAATTTCAGAGAGGCTTGACATGTCTTTAAATGTTGTATTAACTGTCATTTAGTGAGCTTTTAAAAACTTTATTTTCTGGTTACATAAATGTATTAGCTTTATAAAAAGATATGTCTTTATGAATCATGTTGCAAGGGAAAATGTAACAAAAATGAAAAACCACAAGATGGGGGGGGGAACAGAAAAAAGGAAGTTATGCGTGGGTTTGCATTCAATCCCCATAGTTTTTTTTTTTTTTTTTTTTTTTTTTTTTTTTTTTTTTTTTGTATGCCAATGATACATTTTATCAACGTTTATTAGGATTGTCTTGGATCATTCAAGCATTAAGGACAGTCGTTCATTTTTAATAATAGCTTTTTATTTTCAAAATATACAGAAATATAGTTTTCAACATTCACCCTTGCAAAATATTGTATTTCAATTTTTCCTCCTTCCTTTCCTCCAATCCCCTCTCCTAGACAGCAAATAATCCAATACATTTTAAACATATGCAATTCTTCTATGTATATTATCAGATTCATCATGCTGCATAAGAAAAATAAGATCCAAAAGGACAAAACATTTTTTGGACATGTGGATCCTTTTCCTTTTTTATGATTTTTTTGGGACACAGAACCATTAGAGACACTGCTATATCAAAGGGTATGAACAGTTTGATGGCACCTTTGAATATAGTCCCAAATTGCTCTCCAGAATGGTTAGATTGGTTCAAACCTTCAACAACAATATACTAGTGTGTCAGTTTTCCCACATTCTCTCCAACATTTATCATTAACTTTTCCTGTCATCTTAGTCAATCTGAAAAATGTAAAATGATACCTTAATTTGCATTTTTCTATTCAATAGTGATTTAGAATATTTTTTTATTCACATGACCATAGATGGTTTTAATTTAATTATCTGAAAATGGTCTATCATATCCATTGACCATTTATCAGTTGGGAGGAAATGACTTGTGTTCTTATAAATTTGACACAATTCTTTGTATATTTTAGAAATTAGATCTTTATAGGAAACACTGGCTTTAAAATTTTTTCCCTAGCATTGTATATCCTTTTTAATCTTGGTTCTGTAAGTTTTGTTCGTGTGAAAACTTTTCAATTTAACATAACCAAAGTTGTCCATTTTGCCTTTCATAATATTCTCTAACTTTTCTTTGATCATAAATTCATCCCTTCTCCAAAGATCGTATAGGTAAATTATCCCTTGCTTGTAGAGGGCTGGAATTCTACTATCCTTGTTTCAAGAATACTTCTTCAGATTTCTGGCCCTTTACACTTGCTCTCTTAATTTGCTTATGATGTCATCTTTTATACCATTTCACCATGTGTCCATTTTAACCTTATTTTGATATGGGGTGTGAGATGTAGATATAAACCTAGTTTCTGACATTTTATTTTCCAAATTCCTCTGCAATTTTTGTGAAATAGTGAATTCTTCTGAGTCTGGTTCACAACATAGTATTTTCACTCTTTTTGTTATTGCTTGCTTGCATTTTATTTTCTTCTCTTTTTTTCTTGTGCAGCATTATGATTATATGAATATGTATGCATATGTTGGATTTAATATATATTTCTGCCATGTTTAACATATATTAGACTACTTGCCATGTAGGGGATGGCATGAAGGAAGGTGGCAAAATTGGAACACAGGGTTTTTCAAAGCCTAATGCTGAAGAATTGTCCAGGTATATGTTCTGAAAAGTAAAAAGCTTTAACTAAAAATTAAAAAAAAAATAGTGAATTCTTATCCCAGAAACTGGAGGTTGGGGATTTATCAAATAATGAATTACCATAGCAATTGATTATTGTAACATGGCTATCTAACCTATGCCATTGATTCACTACTTTATTAGCTGGTACCAAATTGTTTTTATTATTCTTGCTTTATAATGTAATTTTAAGTTTTGTACTCCCAGGCCACCATCCTTAGTATTTTTTTTTCATTAATTCCCTTGATGTTCTTGACATTTTGTTCTTTAAAATGTATTTTGTTATTTTTTCCAACAGTATAAAATAAGTTTTTGGCAATTTGATTGTTATGGCACTGAACAAATAGATCATTTTAGGCAGAATTGTCATTTTTATATTTTATATTATATTATTTTTATATTAGCTCAGTCTACCCATGAGCAATTGATATTTTCTCAATTGTTCTGATCTGACTTTATTTGTGTGAAAAGTATTTTGTAATTGTGTTCATGTAGTACCTAAGTTTGTCTACTTAGAGAGCTTTTTATTGTTTACGTGATGCTGCTGTGGAACTCAATCAATTCCAACATATTATTTCCATGTCATTGTGTATGATTTGATATTGATCTGGGTGAATGAAGGACTACTGCATTTCATGACAATGACAAAGAACTCTCTTGTTAAGCACCATTTCTGGGTTAAAAGGCAGGTCAATTCTTCGAGAGCCTGTGGATTGTTACACTTGAGGGAGTTGTGGGAAAATTTTACTGACACAGATGTTGCTTGTGGACTGGGAATGAAATAAATTGGAGGCAGAGGGAAGAGGAAAGAGGTCAGACAATGCAATGGTCACTTAGTGGAGATATCAGAGAACAGCAACTGCCTCTAAGTCTACTTGAATCACAATCATCTGCTCCCAAGAAGAGAAGATAACAATTCCAGGTAAACCACAAAGGCAACAAATAACACTATACATTTTTGTTGGTGGAGAGCAATCTCTTTACAAAATATTAACTCAATTTGCTGAACTTTTACAACCACCACATGAAATGTTAAACATTGCAAGTTATTTACTTCAACTGGATTTATTTTCTTCACTACAGAAACAATAATTCTTTCCTTTATTGCAGTGTATGTCTATGGATGGAAATATATTTAGGATCTTTATCTAAGAATTAACTCTGTTGGGGGAAGCTATATTTAATTCCTTTCCTTTTATTACTTCTTTAAAGATCCATGTTAAGTTACCTCACCTCTTTATGTATGGGTGGGCCTTGAGCCTCTTCAAAAAATACACCTTATTTAACTCTAAAAATATACATTGAAGAAATATTTGTTCTTGCTTAGATCAGTTTCAAAACAACTAGTGACCATGCCTTGCCAAATGTTTCATATTACCTCAGCTTGCCATGGCTTCACACAGTGCAAACCCCAGAGAGGAAATGAAAGGGAAGAGAAATGAAGGTAAGAAGGAAAGAAGAATTAGAAAAAGAAGAGGTAAGAAAGAAGCAGGATATATAATTGCAATTTGAAAAGGAGGTAGCTTTCCCCCTAGTAACACTTTTCTTTATTTTCTCAGGTACAGATTTTATCCTGTATGCATCTGGACACATCCATGTCCATACTTCTATTAAAAAAAAATCATCAATTGAGATTCCTATAAAAATTTAAAGAAAAAATACAAAGGATCATTCTTTCACTGGTCAGAAAGATCTTGAAAGAGATAGCACTTGAGTTGCAAAAGGTGTTATCTGAGCCAGGCTTTGAAGAAAATGGAAGATTTCAAGAAGTAAAAAGTGGAAGGACTATATGTCACAAATGATACATGGACAGCACAACTGTGCACAGGCTCAGGAAAATGAAGCAACAGAAGTAAATGAGAAGGTAAGAAAATAATTATAATGCAAGGTCACACAGATTTAAGGCTAAATTTGATAGCAAAGCTTCCTGAATTCAAGCACAATACTATATTTGCTGTACTGCTAATTGTCTCAAATAGGTCAGCAGCTTTGGTTTGACTATAAAGTCTGTGAAGTAGTATCAGTTGAAATGATTCTAGGACACTTGATTGGGACCAGACTTTGAAATATATTTAATAACTGGTGATGGTGTCTGCATTTAACAATATACTCATACAATCAAAGAATGTTAGAGTTGGAAGGGACTTTAGTAAACATGTAGTCCAATTGGACAAATTAACCAAATAATGGTTATGTAGATTCTTTCTTAACTCCATCGAAAGCAACAAGTAACAGCCACAACTATTTCTAAAACAGTCTTATGTAGCTATAGCTATCTATATATCGAGAGGCAATTTTAATAGTACAGATTTTTTGTTGGAGATCATAGCATCATTTATCTAAAGTCAAATGTAATTTTGGAGGCCATGTGGATCATTTTCCTGATTTTACAAGGAAAATTGAATAGTCATGTAGTTGATGTCAGAGGTGAGATTTGAACTCAAATTTTCTCACTCCAGAGTTAATATTTTTCATTGTACTATGCTTCCTTCCTATCAGGTGGGATAGTCCATTAATTTGGGATAGCTTTAAGTAATAGAAAGTTTTTATTTTATTTTAAATTTGTTTCTTTATAATTTTGAAATTTAGTTTATAGTTCTCTTAAAAGACAAAAAGCAAAAATTTAATGTTTCAGGTGCCTTTGATTACATAAAAATACTCATCACATTCCTTCTTAATATTCTCTTCTCCAAACTAAATATTCATTCCTAGTTACTTCAATTGATCTTCCTTTGGCAGGAATTCATGGCTCTATGTTATCTTGGAAAAGTTTCTTTGGATATTTTTCAGTTTATCAATGTTCTTTCTACAACAAAGAATTAGATGTCATCTGTCTAGTACAAAGTATGTTCTCTCTCTTTTCTGGTCAAATAAATCAATAGCTTTTTTCTGAAGTTCAAAGCCGCGTTAGTAATTTGTAGACAGTTTCATAATGTTAGGTCATAACACTAAAACTACTTAAAACCTTAAAACTTTTTCATATGAAATATAGCTTAATGTGTCTCTTTCTCCTTGTGATTTTGAAAGAAATATTATTAACTAAAGCATAATGCTTTATATTTATGCCAAGTGAATCATATTTTACTATATTTTTCTTTATCAGGAGAATCATGGTTGAACACTCATTTTTCCCCCAAAAAAATTATAATTTAGGCAATAAAAGAGATGTCTCTATGTATGTAAAAAGATTTATATTCTCTGAGGCTTGCATAAAGAATCACTCTGTTGCTACAATAGCTATGTTTTAGGTTAAATATCTTGCTTTTTACTCTCTGAAAGCAAATTTGGAAAACTTAATTGTATTATGATTCCTCCTACTTTTTACTTCCTTGCTTCTTTTGGTATTTGTTTTCAGTCACCTGACCTTGCTATCATCTTTTATATGTCTTTTTAAAAAAAACTGGTGAGTTAAAATTCTATCTTAGATACATTCTTTGACTCTAGACAAGCCAATTTACTTTTGTCTATCTTGGTTTCCTTATCTATATAATGAAAATGTCTACCTAAACTTTCAGCATTGTTGTGAAAATTAGATAGTAAGTCTGAACTTGGGAAATCTTAAAGTAACAATTACTTACCAGGTATTTTCATTATGAAAAATAAACCTATTTTATTTATTCCACTTTTTTCATTTGTAAAGAGGAAATTAATTGTTTTTAATTTAACAAATGGAAAGAACTAATGAAAATAAGACAGATATGCTTGATGACACTTTTTTTTATTGGGAAAATGAAAAGTCACACAGCTAGAATTAAAAAAAAATATTGGGAAACATTCTACACAAAAATGGTATCTTATAACAATGTAAAAATATGAAATAAAATTTTAAAATTCTTAAAGATAACTGCCAGTCCATATTAAAAATAATTTTCAAAAGAGGAAATAAAAGTGATTAGTAATAATTGAAAAATGCTAAATTTCACCAATAATCAAACTCATGAGAATTAAAAATAAAATTGAATTAACAATTTAAGCCCAGAAAATTTCAAAAAAATTTCAAAACTACTTGAGAAAAATTGAAATTCAATACTGGTGAGATTGAGAAGAAACAAATACACTTATCACTTAAAATTACTGAAATATGTAGATCTCTTTACTTACTTATTCTATTTCTAAATTATATCCTCAAAACAATATTATCAAATACCAACCATTATATATATGTATATCTGTTTAATATTTCCATAGAAATATTATATGGAATTGCAATAAAAGTGGAAAAAACTACATGGTGAACAAAAGAATTATTAAATGTCATGATACATTAATAATAAATTCAACATATGACTTGCAAAACTGCTCTATATTCCTGTTTTTTTTTCTTCTAACTTTCTTTCATGAACCCTCTTAATTTTTTGAAGGATAATCATATCTTTAGGTACATTCTCTCTCTAATCACCATAGGAAAAATCAAAATAAAAACAAAATTCTTATTAAAAATATGTACAGCCAAGAAAAACAAATTCTTTCCCAAAAAAACTCTAAAAGGCATCATGAAGAATTAGACATGAATGAAACAACTGAACAACAAGCTATATATTTCCTTTTTTTTTTCACCATCATTATTTCTCTTCCATCCTTCCATATGTTCTCCATCCTCTCATGAATTTTCCACTATATGTTTTCCATATTTCCACTCCTTGATCTATTGACTTTTTTACTTGAGACTTTCTTAATAAGAAATAGTGTTGTATCACTCTCTCTTTTATTTAATGAGTTTGTTTTAAATAAGACATATCATTCAAAAGATAAATTCCAATTATGTCACCTTCTACAAAGTTTAGTTTTAAGAATATTTATAAAGTTGAACTATTTTCTTGCCATAAGAATTCTAATTTACCTTGTTGGGCTGCTTTGTTTTTTTTTTTCTTCTCTTTCATTTTGCTCTTTGATAGCAACTCCTGTGAATTATTGATCCTTGTCACTGATATTCATTGTACTAAGCCTATAAGTAAGTATAACGAAATCAACAGAATACAGAATTAAAATTATGATTCAATTACAACTAGCATGTGCTTCAAGAAAGATAAAGATCTAGATAAAATAACTGAAACACGACTAATACAAAAACATAGATGTAAAGGTGGAACAGAACTTATAGATGATACCATCTATGTTGAAAAAAAAAAAAACAGAATTAGAAGATAGAGCAGAATTATCACTGGATTGAGATCATTCAAACATATTTTAGCTTATATAGATCTAGAAAAAATTAATTGAAATACAACTAAAATGAAAAGATGTAAAGATGAAACAGGCTTTAGATATCGTATAGTCTATCTTGAAAGAAATTGTATAAATATGGAGAGCATAACTATCATGACATGGAGATCATATGAACATGTTTTAGTTTACACAGAATAATACTAAAAAATCTCAGAATAGAATACTAGGGAATGTAACTTTTAGACAAGCCATGTATCTTAGAGAAATGTTTTATTTGAATTTTAGGATTCCTATTGCCAATGATTTGTCCATAGTGGAAACTTTAATGTAGAGTAGTTAGATTAGTCTTTTTTCTATAAAAAGGTGGAGATGCATAGATATACATTTGTAGAGGAAATGATATGTATCCATGACTTAAAAATGATATGTATCCATGGCTCAACTAAATTGACCAAACCACTTTGTTTAATTTTATTTGACCTACTCAACAAGAGTACAATTTTAGCTCTCATAGTATAATTAGACTCTAGAGGCACCAGGAAAGCTGGTAGCCAAATCATGAATATATAGCCCACATTATAAAAAAGTCATCTTTTTTTTTTTAACATAGGACATCTATTGGTTGACAGTGAAATAGATTTATACATGCACTTCCAGTATTAGTAATATGTCTGAATCATTTATCAACAAAAACTTTATTAAGAGCAATTTAATATAAGCTGCACATTAAACTACTGATTTTGATCTTAAGTCTTGTTCTTTTAATTGATCAACTTTTGATCAAATTATAAGAATCACTTTTCACATCATTGGTGTCTTGTTGGAATCTTTACAAACTGCTAACTCATTAGAGTTGATAGATTATTGATCTGATCTTACAAGAAGATGTTTTGGGCCAGAACCTGAAACAAGGTACTAAGTAGAACTAATTGATACAATGCTTGTGTTCACACCTTTACTAATTGGAATTCACACATTTGGGAGATTTCAGGGTTTAGTATGAGATATCCGAATTCAAACCTCCCTTGAAGCTCTTAGGACCAGAAAGCACTATGGGACAAAACCCATAATCCCACTCTTTGATATATAAGAAAAAAGCAGAGGCCCAGTGAGGAGAATTCAGCTGAATTACATGGAGAGGGGAGCTTCAAGTCAGAAGAAGCTATGAGTCAGGAGTTCAGCTGATTTAGATTGAGAGGGGAGTGTCAAGTTCAGCCAGAAACCCTCTCTGAATGAGGAGTTTTACTTTGGATCATTGACTGAGGTCGGAGAAGAGCACTCTGGGAGATTGAAAGCCAGAAGCCCTCTCTCAGAGGCAAGACAGATACAACTTGGTGCTGGCTCTGGAGGCTGAATAAAGCAGAGGCAGAAGCAAAGGACAAAGCTGCAAGAGCTCTTGGAACCAAGCTGAGAGATAGGCCTCTCAACTAACCAGGCTATTTTGGAATGAGAAAATAAACATTTGCATTTTATCAGCTGGCTGCATTTTGGAGTGATTATTACTTTCAACTGCAACTAAGGCTGCCTTCAGAAAACCTGCATTCTCCCAGAGAGAATTATTATTTTAAAAAAGAAAAAGAACACCACATTTTGGCACCCTGAACATGGGGTTGACAGACCCCTCAGTAGATTTCAGTGGAAAAGCCTCCGATCCTGATCCAGTGGAAAAGCCTATGATCCTATTCCAGTGGAAAAGTCTCCTCAACCCAGAAATTAGGATGAGTACAACAAAGAAATTTTGTTAAAAGAGTTAAAATAGAATTTCAGCAAAGATGGGACAGATAGGGGGTGGAGCCAAGATGGCGGAGCAGGCACACACGACTCTCTAAGCTCCTCTCATTACCCTCATAACCAACTATTTAATCCAGCCTCAAAAATAACTCTTCATTGCTTAAATTCATGAAGATAAGAAGCACTACAACTTACCAGCCAATCCTGAAGCTCGCCAGGAAAGGTTTGTCCTGAGGGGCCAGGAATAAACTAGCACAGGAAGTGAGAGACTAGCATCTTGAGCAAACCGGGGCAGGAGTGCTCTCTGTGGCTAGAGAAGTTATAGAGACGACTCTGCTATGGGCTAACTGCTCTGCTTTGATTACAAAGCAGTAAACTGGCAGAGAAGTTAAAGCCTAAAACAGAGGGTCCTCTAAAAAACACCAGAACCTAACGAGATCTGGCTGTAACCCCTCAAACCCAGAAGAGACTCAGGCAGACTCTACCTCAGCGACTGTGGCCACATCCTGCAGTTCAGAGCTTTTGCGGGGGCAGTTACTAATCTGCACGGCAAGGGGGCACAGCCTGGGCAGCCTCTAATCGGCAGAGTGGGGGGCTCAGCCTGGGGCAATGGAACCTCCCCAGCTGACTGTGCTTCCCAGGCAGACACTTCCCATCCCTGCAAATCCATTCATTGCTCAGCTGCTAATACCCACAGCCCCAGGGCAGGGTTTGGCTTGGGAAGTGAAACTCTCACTGCTAAGTGTCTAGCTCCAGGGTAGTCGTTATCTCACACAGCTGAGGTTCTTTGAAAGGCACTTTCCCAGCCCAGCCCTGCAGGCCTGAGTTACTTTCTGGTGGGGAACTCTTTCCCAGAGCACTCCAGTATCTCACTGCTTTGTGTACCTGGTTGGCTGGACAGCTACCTGTCCATATACCTTTCACTGCTCTACAGAGGAAGCTAGTAACCTCCTGGCTCTGAAGGCAGACCTTACAGGCTTTAACAAAATGAGTAAAAAAATCAAAAGAACTATTGATAGTTTCTACACAGAAAGAGAACAGCTTTTCAACCCTGAAGAGACTAATAGCAGACAGTCTCCAAATGATTGTTGGTCTCCAATACAAAAGGATCTCCTAGAAGAGCCTATTAAAAACCTTAAAAGAGAGCTAGAAGAGAAATGGGGAAAGACACATAACTCACTAAAAGAAAAATTTGATAAACTGGAAAAAGAAAACAATGTCCTGAAATGTGAATTGGAAAAGGTAAAAAACTCCCAAGAAGTGCAGGGAAACAGAGTTTGCGAATTGGAAAAAGAAAATGACTCACTAAAAAAAAAAAAAAAAATTAGTGAAATGGAAAAAAATTCCATAGAGCAAAACAACTCAATTGGACATATACAAAAAGAAGTAAAAAAAAAAAAAAAAAAAAAAAAAAAAAAAAAAAAAAGCTAATGAAGAAAATAACTCACTAAAAAATTAGAACTGAACAAATAGAAATGACTGATTCATTGAGACATCAAGAATCAGTCAAGCAAAACCAAAAAAATGAAGGATTGGAAAAAAAATGTCAAATATTTACTTGGAAAAACAACAGACCTGGAAAATAGATCTAGGAGAGATAACCTGAGGATCATCGGACTACCAGAAAATTATGATGAAAAAAAGAGCCTAGATATTATTTTACAGGAAATCATCAAAGAGAACTGCCCAGAAGTAATAGAACCGGAAGGGAAAATAGGCGTTGAAAGAATTCATCGAGCACCTTCTGAAAAAGACCCTAAAATAAAGACTCCAAGGAATATTGTGGCCAAACTTCAGAATTTCCAGACTAAAGAAAAAATTTTACAAGCAGCCAGGAAAAAACAGTTCAAATACCGAGATGCCACAATAAGGGTCACGCAAGATCTGGCTGCCTCAACATTAAAGGATCAAAGGGACTGGAACCAGATATTCCAAAAGACAAAAGAACTTGGAATGCAGCCAAGAATAAACTATCCAGCTAAGCTGAGTATTTTTTTTTCATGGAAGAAGATGGACATTTAATGAAATAGAGGAATTCCATCTATTTCTAAGGAAAAAACCAGACTTAAACAAAAAATTTGATCTTCAACAACAGGAATCAAGAGAAGTAGAAAAAGGTAAAAGGAACTCTTGAGAACTGTATTTCTGTTGTGACTATACATAAAAACCATATGTATAATTTGATTTTACCGATATAACATAAAAAAGGCAAGTAGAAATGGAAAGGGGATAGTGTCAGAAAAAGGGAAGAGGGGAGATAAAAAGAGGGAAACTACATGTGACAATGAGGCAAAGGAAAGCTATCATATATGAGGGAACTTAGAGAAGGGGAGGAACATTGTGTGAATCCTACTCTCATCAGAGTTGGCTCAAAGAGGAAACAATTGACATATTTCTTTTACAGAGATTCTTCTCTCACTTCATTAAAAAGTGGGAGAGGAAAAGGGAGAAGGAAAAAGAGTAATAAGGGAAGGGTACAAAAAAGAAGAAGGGATTCAAAGGGAGGAGGGAGGAATACTAAAGAGGGAGAGCTGCATGAAGTTAGTGGGACCAATAGGTAAGAAGGGAAAGAGGGCAAGAAAAAGAAAAGTATAATCTGGGGATATTAGGATAGCAGGAAATGCAGAATTGGTTATTTTAACCGCAAATGTGAATGGGATGAACTCTTCCATAAAGAGAAGGCAGATAGCAGACTGGATCAAAAGTCAGAACCCTACAATCTGTTGTTTACAGGAAACACATTTAAAACAGGTAGATACATACAGACTAAAGATAAAAGGCTGGAGCAGAATCTATTATGCTTCAGGGGAAGTCAAAAAAGCAGGGGTAGCCATCCTTATCTCAGATCAAGCAAAAGCAAAGGTTGATCTAATTAAAAGAGATAAGGAAGGAAACTATATCTTGCTTAAGGGTACTAAAGACAATGAAGCAATATCAGTATTAAACATATATGCAGCAAGTGGTATAGCATCTAACTTCCTTAAAGAGAAGCTAAGAGAGTTGCAAGAAGAAATAGACAGCAAAACTATAATAGTGGGAGATCTCAATCTTGCACTCTCAGATTTAGATAAATCAAATCACAAAACAAATAAGAAAGAAATTAAAGAGGTTAATAGAATATTAGAAAAATTAGGTATGATAGATCTCTGGAGAAAACTGAAGGGTGACAGAAAGGAGGATACATTCTACTCAGCAGTTCATGGAACCTACACAAAAATTGACCATATATTAGGACATAAAGACCTCAAAATTAAATGCAGGAAGGCAGAAATCGTAAATGCTTTCTTTTCAGATCAAATTGCAATAAAAACTGCATTCAACAAAAAGTTAGGTGTAAATAGACCAAAAAGTAATTGGAAACTAAATAATCTCATCTTAAAGAATGATTGGATGAAATAGCAAATTATAGACACAATTAATAATTTCACTCAAGATAATGACAACAATGAGACATCATATCAAAATTTATGGGATTCAGCCAAAGCAGTAATAAGGGGAAATTTTATATCCTTAGAGGCTTACTTAAATAAAATAGAAAAAGAGAAGATCAATGAATTGGGCCTGGAACTTAAAAAGTTAGAAAAAGACCAAATTAAAAACCCCCAATCAATCACTAAACTTGAAATTCTAAAATTAAAAGGAGAAATTAATAATATAGAAAGTAAAAAAAAAAAAAAACTAATAAACTAATAAATAAAACTAAGAGTTGGTTTGATGGAAAAAACCAATAAAATCGATAAATCTTTGGTGAATCTGATTAGAAAAAGGAGAGAGGGAAATCAAATTGGCAGTCTTAAAAATGAAAAGGGAGAACTCACCACTAATGAAGAGGAAAGTAGAGCAATAATTAGGAGTTACTTAGCCCAACTTTATGCCAATAAATTCGACAACTTAAATGAAATAGAAAAATACCTCCAAAAATACAGCTTGCCCAAACTAACAGAGGAAGAAGTAAATATCCTAAACAGTCCCATCTCAGAAAAAGAAATAGAACAAACTATCAATCAACTCCCTAAGAAAAAATCCCCAGGACCAGATGGATTTACATGTGAATTCTACCAAACATTTAAAGAACAATTAACTCCAATGTTATATAAAGTATTTGAAAAAATAGGGATTGAAGGAGTCCTACCAAACTCCTTTTATGACACAGATATGGTACTGATACCTAAACCAGGTAGGCTGAAAACAGAGAAAGAAAATTATAGACCAATCTCCCTAATGAATATTGATGCTAAAATCTTAAATAAAATATTAGCAAAAAGATTACAGAAAATTGTCACCAGGATAATACACTATGACCAAGTAGGATTTATACCAGGAATGCAGGGCTGGTTCAATATTAGGAAAACTATTAGCATAATTGACTATATCAATAACCAAACAAACAAAAACCACATGATCATCTCAATAGATGCAGAAGAAGCATTTGATAAAATCCAACATCCATTCCTAATAAAAACACTTGAGAGCATAGGAATAAATGGACTTTTCCTTAAAATAGTCAGGAGCATATATTTAAAACCATCAGTAAGCATCATATGCAATGGGGAAAAACTGGAACCTTTCCCAGTAAGATCTGGAGTGAAGCAAGGTTGCCCACTATCACCAGTATTATTTAATATCGTATTAGAAACACTAGCCTCGGCAATAAGAGTCAAGAAAGATATAAAAGGAATTAGAGTAGGCAATGAGGAAACCAAACTATCACTCTTTGCAGATGATATGATGGTATACCTAGAGAACCCCAGAGATTCTACCAAAAAGCTATTAGAAATAATTCATAATTTTAGCAAAGTAGCTGGCTACAAAATAAATCCCCATAAATCCTCAGCATTTTTATACATCACCAACAAAACCCAACAGCAAGAGATACAAAGAGAAATTCCATTCAGAATAACTGTTGATACCATAAAATATTTGGGAATCTATCTACCAAAGGAAAGTCAGGAATTATATGAGCAAAATTATAAAAAAGTCTCCACACAAATAAAGTCAGACTTAAATAATTGGAAAAATATTAAGTGCTCTTGGATCGGCCGAGCAAACATAATAAAGATGACAATACTCCCTAAACTAATCTATTTATTTAGTGCTATACCAATCAGTCTTCCAAGAAAATATTTTATTGATCTAGAAAAAATAACAACAAAATTCATATGGAACAATAAAAAGTCGAGAATCTCAAGGGAATTAATGAAAAAAAAAATCAAATGAAGGTGGCCTAGATGTACCTGATCTAAAATTATATTATAAAGCAGCAGTCACCAAAACCATTTGGTATTGGCTAAGAAATAGATTAGTGGATCAGTGGAAAAGGCTAGGCTCACAAGACCGAATAGTCAATTATAGCAATCTAGTGTTTGACAAACCCAAAGCCCCTAACTTCTGGGAAAAGAATTCATTATTTGATAAAAACTGCTGGGATAATTGGAAATTAGTATGGCAGAAATTAGGCATGGACCCACACTTAACACCATATACCAAGATAAGATCAAAATGGGTCTATGACCTAGGCATAAAGAACGAGAGTATAAATAAATTAGAGGAATATAGAATAGTTTATCTCTCAGACTTGTGGAGGAGAAAGAAATTTGTGACCAAAGATGAACTAGAGACCATTACTGATCACAGAATAGAAAATTTCGATTACATCAAATTAAAAAGCCTTTGTACAAATAAAACTAATGCAAACAAGATTAGAAGGGAAGCAACAAACTGGGAAAACATTTTCACAGTTAAAGGTTCTGATAAAGGCCTCATTTCCAAAATATATAGAGAACTGACTCAAATTTATAAGAAATCAAGCCATTCTCCAATTGATAAATGGTCAAAGGATATGAACAGACAATCTTCAGAGGATGAGATTGAAACTATTACCACTCATATGAAAGAGTGTTCCAAATCATTATTGATCAGAGAAATGCAAATTAAGACAACTCTGAGATACCACTACACACCTGTCAGATTGGCTAAGATGACAGGAAAAAATAATGATGAATGTTGGAGGGGATGCGGGAAAACTGGGACACTAATGCATTGTTGGTGGAGTTGTGAACGAATCCAACCATTCTGGAGAGCAATCTGGAATTATGCCCAAAAAATTATCAAATTGTGCATACCCTTTGATCCAGCAGTGTTTCTATTGGGCTTATATCCCAAAGAAATACTAAAGAAGGGAAAGGGACCTGTATGTGCCAAAATGTTTGTAGCAGCCCTGTTTGTAGTGGCTAGAAACTGGAAAATGAATGGATGCCCATCAATTGGAGAATGGCTGGGTAAATTGTGGTATATGAATGTTATGGAATATTATTGTTCTGTAAGAAATGACCAGCAGGATGAATACAGAGAGGACTGGCGAGACTTACATGAACTGATGCTAAGTGAAATGAGCAGAACCAGGAGATCATTATACACTTCGACAACAATATTGTATGAGGACATATTTTGATGGAAGTGGATTTCTTTGACAAAGAGACCTGAGTTTCAATTGATAAATGACAGACAAAAGCAGCTACACCCAAAGAAAGAACACTGGGAAACGAATGTAAACTATCTGCATTTTTGTTTTTCTTCCCGGGTTATTTATACCTTCTGAATCCAATTCTCCCTACGCAACAAGAGAACTGTTCGGTTCTGCAAACATATATTGTATCTAGGATATACTGCAACATATCCAACATATAAAGGACTGCTTGCCATCTAGGGGAGGGGGTGGAGGGAGGGAGGGGAAAAAAAAAATTGGAACAGAAACGAGTGTCAATATAATGTAATTATTAAATAAAAAATTTAAAAAAAAAAAAACACCAAAAAACCCCCCCCAAAAAAAAAAAAGATGAAAAAGGAGAACTTATCACTGATGAAGAGGAAATTAAAGAAATAATAAGGGGTCACTTTGTCCAACTTTATGCCAATAAATTTGATAATCTAAGCCAAATGGATGACTACGTCCAAAAATATAAGCTTCCCATATTATCAGAGGAGGAAGTAAATTGCTTAAATAGTCTCATTTCAGAAAAAGAAATAGAACAAGCTATTAATAAACTCCCTAAAAAAAAAAAAATCCCCAGGACCAGATGGATTTACATGTGAATTCTACCAAACATTCAAAGAACAATTAGCCCCAATGCTTTATAAACTATTTGAAAAAATAGGGTATGAACGAGTCCTACGAAACTCCTTTTATGACACAAACATGGTACTGATACCTAAACCAGGTAGGTTGAAAACAGAGAAAGAAAATTATAGACCAATCTCCCTAATGAATATTGATGCTAAAATCTTAAATAAGATATTAGCAAAAAGACTACAGAAAATCATCCCCAGGATAATACATCACGATCAAGTAGGATTTATACCAGGAATTCAGGGCTGGTTCAATATTAGGAAAACTATCAATATAATTGGCCATATTAATAATCAAATTAACAAAAACCATATGATCATCTCAATAGATGCAGAAAAAGCATTTGATAAAATCCAACATCCATTCCTATTAAAAACTCTTGAGAGTATGGGAATAAATGGACTTTTCCTTAAAATAATCAGTAGCATCTATTTAAAACCAGCAGTAAGCATCACATGTAACGGGGACAAACTGCAACCATTCCCAATAAGATCAGGAATAAAACAAGGTTGCCCACTATCACCGTTACTATTTAATATTATATTAGAAATGCTAGCTTTGGCAATAAGAGTTGAGAAAGAGATTAAAGGAATAAGAATACACAATGAGGAAACCAAATTATCACTCTTTGTTGATGATATAATGGCATACTTAGAGAACCCCAGAGATTCTACCAAAAAGTTATTAGAAACAATCCATACCTTCAGCAAAGTTGCAGGATATAAAATAAACCCACATAAGTCATCAGCATTCTTACATATCACTAACAAAACCCAACAGTTAGAGTTACAAAAAGAAATTCCATTTAAAGTAACTACTGATTGTATAAAATATTTAGGAATCTATCTGCCAAGGGAAAATCAGAAACTTTATGAGCAAAACTACAAAACACTTTGCACACAAATTAAGTCTGATCTAACCAACTGGAAAAATATTAAATGCTCTTGGATTGGGTGAGCAAATATAATAAAATGACAATACTACCTAAATTAATCTATTTATTTAGCGCTATACCAATCAGACTCCCAAAAAACTACTTTGATGAATTAGAAAACATAACAACAAAGTTCATATGGAAAAACAAAAGGTCAAGAATTTCAAGGGAATTAATGAAAAAAAAATCAAATGAAGGTGGCCTAGCTGTACCAGATCTAAAATTATATTATAAAGCAGCATTTACTAAAACCATCTGGTATTGGCTAAGAAATAGACTAGTTGATCAATGGAATAGGTTAGGTTCAAAACACAAAACAGCCAATAACTTTAATAATATAGTGTTTGACAAACCTAAAGACCCCAGTTTTTGGGAAAAGAATGCATTATTTGACCAAAATTCCTGGGAAAATTGGAAATCAGTATGGCAGAAACTAGGCATTGACCCACACTTAACACCGTACACCAAGATTAGGTCAAAATGGGTTCATGACCTAGGCATAAAGAATGAGATTATAAATAAATTGGAAAAGCATAGGATAGTTTCCCTCACAGACCTGTGGAAAAGGGAGGAACTTATGACCAAAGAAGAACTAGAGATCACTATTGACCACAAAATAGAAAATTTTGATTATATCAAATTGAAAAGTTTTGGTACAAACAAAACAAATGCAGACAAGATTAGAAGGGAAACAATAAACTGGGAAAACATTTTTACAATCAAAGGTTATGATAAAGGGCTCATTTCCAAAATATATAGAGAATTGAGACTAATCTATAAGAAATCAACCCATTCTCCAATTGATAAATGGTCAAACGATATGAACAGACAATTCTCAGATGAAGAAATTGAAACTATTTCTAGCCATATGAAAAGATGTTCCAAATCATTATTAATCAGAGAAATGCAAATTAAGACAACTCTGAGATACCACTATACACCTGTCAGATTGGCTAGAATGGCAGGGAAAGATAATGGGGAATGTTGGAGGGGATGTGGGAAAACAGGGACACTGATACATTGTTGGTGGAATTGTGAACACATCCAGCCATTCTGGAGAGCAATTTGGAACTATGCTCAAAAAGTTATAAAACTGTGCATACCCTTTGATCCAGCAGTGTTTCTACTGGGCTTATACTCCAAAGAGATACTAAAGAAAGGAAACAGACCTGTATGTGCCAAAATGTTTGTGGCAGCCCTGTTTGTAGTGGCTAGAAACTGGAAAATGAAAGGATGTCCATCAATTGGAGAATGGTTGAGTAAATTATGGTATATGAATGTTATGGAATATTATTGTTCTGTAAGGAATGACCAGCAGGATGAATACAGAGAGGACTGGCGAGACTTACATGAACTGATGCTAAGTGAAATGAGCAGAACCAGAAGATCATTATATACCTCAACAATGATACTGTTTGAGGATGTATTCTGATGGAAGTGGATCTCTTCGATAAAGAGAGCTTTAATTGATCAAAGATGGACAGAAGCAGCTATACCCAGAGAAAGAACACTGGGAAATGAATATAAACTGCTTGCATTTTTGTTTTTCGTCCCAGGTTATTTCTACCTTCTGAATTCAATTCTCCCTGTGCAACAAGAAAACTGTTCGGTTCTGCACACATATATTGTATCTAGGATATTCTGTAACCCATTCAGCTTGTAAAGGACTGCTTGCCATCTGGGGGAGGCGGTGGAGGGAGGGGAAAAATCGGAACAGAAGTGATTGCAAGGAATAATGCTTTAAAAAATTACCCTGGCATGCGTTCTATCAATAAAAAGTTATTAAAAAAAAAAAAAAAGAAAAAAGAAAAAAAAGGGAAAAAAAAAATAAAAGATGGGACAGACATTTAGAAAACAGCCTGTTTCTGTTCAAGGGAAATGTTTAGACAGCATTGTCAAAGTTATGGAAAGCCAAGGTTTGATTACAATTTTGTAGCAGATCACTGAAGTTTTAGAAACTATAAAGAACATATGTCCTTGTTTCTCTCTGGAAAAAGAACTGAATCTAGACGAATGGGAATTAGTAGGAGAGGATCTTTGTCAATTCTATAATAAAAATGGACTTAACTCAATTTCCAAAGACATAACTAATATATATTATTTAATACAATTGGCTATAAGAAGTTATTTAAGTGTTAGAATGAAGAAAAAGAAAGTACAGGAGAGAGAAGTACCAACTTTACTAGGTGAAAAGGAGGACGAATCAGATGAGAATGGTGTTATGAGTTCAAATGTTGAGTTCTTGTTCTTCTCAAAACACAGCTGGTTTAGCTTAGGGCCCTCTGAATATCTCCAAATCCAAAGGTTCTGTCCTTCAGCCTCTGCCTCTGCTTTCTTCAGCCTCCAACCAACACAGAGATGGAATGTCTCTCTTGTCTCCTTCTGGGGAGCCCAGCCACCAACTACAGTGGTGTGAGATGAAGATGAATCTGGTTGTCCACTGAACTCTCCACTTGTAGCTTTAAACTCTGAAAACTCTTCGTCTGCCACCAGCCAGCCAAGAGGAAAAATGTATTCTCTCTTGCCTTGCCTCAGAGAAAGGGCTTCTGGCATAACTCCACTGAAATCTGACCAAGAGCCTCTGTCTGTTTCTTTTATCCAAGAGGGAGGAATTGTGGGATACGAGAGAGAGGGATTATGGCTTTTCTCCCATAGTGCTCTCTGGCCCGAAGAGCTTTAAAGGGAGGTGTGAACTCATTGAACTCCAATGAGTAAAGGTGTGAACACAAGCCTTATATTAATTAGTTCTACTTAGTACCTTGTTTCAGGTTCTGCCCAAAACATCTTCTTGTAAGATTAGATCAACTCTAATTAGTTAGCAGTTAGTAAGGATTCCAACAGAATGAAGTTAATTACAATTCTGAGTGTGATACTTCACAGCAGGAGGAATTAGATCATTCCACATCTCATGACCCTCCCCCCCTCAGTTTACCCTTCATGGGTGGAGGAAGAAGGGGAGAGAGAGAGGCAGAAACACAGTCAGCTTCTCCTGTAAAGCAGAATATGACAAGATTAGAAAAGGCATTAATTAAGGCAAAAAATGAAGGAGAAGATATATCTGATTTTATAAATGCATATCCTGTGATTGAAAAGCTTGACTTTTCAGGTCAAAAAGAGAGAAAATATATGCCTTTTAATTTGGAAAAAATTAGAGATTTGAAAAAGAGTTGCACTCTTTATGGGGCTACATCCTCTTATGTGAAGATGTTATTAGATAATTTGTCTTATGAAATCTTAACCCCGAATGACTGGAAATCCATAGCTAGAACATATCTAGAACCAGGAGAAAATTTATTGTGGCTTTCAGAGTATCATGAATTATATAGAATTCAAGCCCAATGCAACAGGCAAACAAGAACTATTGGACAAATCACTTTTGATCAACTAGCTGGTGAAGGTTAGTATAGAGAGAATTCAGAACAGATTTATTATCCCATAACAGTATATGAGCAAATTTCTAAGGCTGCAATAAAAGCTTGGCTGTTTAGCTACTTTCTACACATAACTAGTCTCAAATCAGTTAGCACACCATCCTGAACTTGTAATACCAAAGAGAACAATAGGATTACTTACAATAGATGTCATTCTCAAGTGAGGTTAAAAAAAAAAAAAAAAAAAAAAGGAGTCTGCAAATGATGACATAGTTGAAAGAATAGCTAAAAAGCTATGTTATCTTTAGATGTTATCCCCATCTAAAAATTCCTCCCTTATACTCTCCCCTCCCTCTCCCTATCCTTTTTCTCTCTTGTTTCTTCCTAAATTTACAACATTCACACACAAACACACACATTAGATAGGTAGATGTATATAGATAGATAGAAAGACAGACAGATATATATGGATGGATGGATGGATAGATACTATTCTCTATTTAACCCATTTCTGATGAGATTAGGATTCCAGAAGTAACAGACTTCCTTCCCATCTAATTGTTCTTCCTCTCACATATCATTTGTATCATAGCTTTTATAGAATTATATTTTTTTAGAATCACATAATAGTTATTCTTCAAATAGTTATGTTGTGATGGATAATTCAATATGAAGAGAGAGACCAAAAACTTAAATGAATATTTAGAAACTAATGGTTGAGTTTACCTGAAACAGTTTAAGTTTAAGATGATAGTATCAATTGTCACTTTTCAATCATTGCCTCAGTGTTCCTCATGTTTTACTGACCAGAGCAGTGTGAATTTATTGCTCTTATCCAGTTTTTTATACAGCCATTTTTCATATGTCAAATATTTTTTATAGATAGGTCTACCCACATGTCAAAGATGAACACAATGGGCATACCCACAGATACTTGATATGCTTTTCAGTGACAAGAAAGTATTTGGCTTTAGTGATTTCTTTTTGCTTCAACTCCCAGTGCTGCAGAATTTTTCAGTGTATACTATATCATAGAGACAGCAGGAATTTTGTTTGAGTGTATATATATTTTAGGCCATTACTGTTACACAGTCTAGATCTATCCTTTTTTTTTTTTAATTTTTAACATTTACACTTGAACAAATTACAAATTACTTTTAATTTAATTAAATCCGCCTGACAGATGTCATTATTATCCTATCAAAATAAAATTTATTAAGAATAATTGACATGCCCTTCCATGAATTGAAGGTCACAAGTGGATCTAGAACCATGTAGCCATAAAGTCCCAACTTCTCATTTTACTTATAAAGAAACTGAGAGCAATGGAGAATAAGTGATTAGTTCAAGTTCAGGAAGGCAGTAAGTCCTAGAGAGAAAATTTGGTCTCAGATTCTTTCCTTCTGAAATGAATTTACATTTTGTTAAATTCTAAACCTTATTGTATGTGATAATGATGTAGAAATAGCTTCAATAACCATCTAAAGATATCCATTAACATGTAATATAGTGAGGCTGCCCTCAGAGTAAGCAAAATCCTGCTTTCAAGTATTTCCTCTAACAGAACAGGCATTCCTAAGATACAATATTTTAATGCTCGAAGTAATGCTCTATGACAATACAATACAGATTTTTTTTTCTATTCAGTTTCAATGGGGGAAATTTCCACACCAGAAATTATCTATGCAGATTAAACTATAGTCTTGACCATTCTTCTATTGTAACAAAAACAAGAAGAAAAATCCAGGGTTCTAGACAGTAGCAATCCTAACTAGTCTGACATGTATGAGAACATTTTGAAATTGAAAATAATAAAAACAAAAAAATATTGTGTAGCTTATTGTCCTTTTCTATTCTTTTTAAAAATGTATTTTAAGCTTAAATTTAAAAAATAAGAAAGGAATAAAAATTGCCATGTGTATAGCAAAAAGTAAAAGAGGATTCAAAATATAAAGTGATATGTCCTTTCAACAAAACTTACATAATAAAGATGACTGTATGTTGCATTCAGTTATCTAAATTTTCTTTGTTTCCTTGTAAGTTTTCCTTTGTTCTCTGCTATGCACTTATTACTTTATTTTTACCTTTTCTCCTTCCCACACCAGCAAGCAGGTTAGAAATTAAGCATGGGTATATGCACACATACAAACATACATGCACATACACACACACACACATATATATATACACACACATACACAAGAACATATAAATATATGTAATGATACAGAAATATACATCCATATACCCATACACATATTTATAAAAACATACTATGCTTGTTTCTACTTGTCCTCTTTCTCTGAAAAAGGATAGCACCTTCCTTCCTAAGGTAAAGTTTTTCCCTATTCTTCTAAATATATCAGTTCATCATTTCCTATATCACAGCATTATCCCAATCTTATAATATCTAGTTATTTTAAATAGTTTAAACTTATATTGATTAATATGACTATCATCATGTAGTTTCCTTATTTTTCTTTTTTTGAAATATCTATATTATCTTTCACTTTGCCTAAGATCATGATTCCTACTCTTGCTTTTTTTATATAATTCCATCCCTGATCTTTATTTTATTTTTGTGTGCATCTCTTATTTTTATAACATTTCCTGAAAGAATCATATTGATGAGTTCAAATAGTTAATTTGCTAGCTGTTTATGTTATAGGGGTGAATTCTTCCAACTCAAATTCTAAGTGGTAATTACCTATAATTTATTTTTCTTCTTCCAATTTTCTTCACTGTCCTTTTCACCCTATCCCTATCCTTTCTGACTCCTCTGCTTTGCTTCTTCTTCTTACTCTATTCCCTTCCCTCCTAACTTCTCTACATTATTTCCATCCACTACGTTGTTCTTCTATCACATAAGTTATCCCCCTAAGAGAATCCCTCCATTATTCTCTCCCCCACCCTCTCCCTTAGCATTCTTGTTTCTATCTGAATTGAGAAGATATATATATATCCTTCAAAATACATATAATCTGTTTCTGATTTATATATTTCCTATTAACCTATATACTATTCTATACCTCTTTAACCTTTTGCTTCATGCCATTTTTAAACCTTAAAAAAATTTCTAAGATGTATATGCTATTCTCAAAAAAAAAATCTACCTAAACCTAGATATACTATGAGCAGATCCCCATCTAAAAATTCCTCCCTTATACTTTCCACTCCCTCTCCCTATCCTTTTTCTCTCTTGTTTCTTCCTAAATTTACAACATTCACACACAAACACACACATTAGATAGATAGATGTATATATATAGATAGAAAGACAGACAGATATATATGGATGGATGGATGGATAGATACTACTCCCTCTTTAACCCATTTCTTTTTTTTTTATTTTTTTATTTCTTTTTTTTAAATTGAATTTTTATTTAATAATTACTTTATATTGACACTCATTTCTGTTCCAATTTTTTTTCCCTCCCTCCCTCCCTCCGCCCCCTCCCCTAGATGGCAAGCAGTCCTTTATATGTTGGATATGTTGCAGTATATCCTAGATGCAATATATGTTTGCAGAACTGAACAGTTCTCTTGTTGCATAGGGAGAATTGGATTCAGAAGGTATAAATAACCCGGGAAGAAAAATAAAAATGCAGGTAGTTCACATTCGTTTCCCAGTGTTCTTTCTTTGGGTGTAGCTGCTTTTGTCCATCATTTATCAATTGAAACTCAGGTCTCTTTGTCAAAGAAATCCACTTCCATCAAAATATGTCCTCATACAATATCGTTGTCGAAGTGTATAATGATCTCCTGGTTCTGCTCATTTCACTTAGCATCAGTTCATGTAAGTCTCACCAGTCCTCTCTGTATTCATCCTGCTGGTCATTTCTTACAGAACAATAATATTCCATAACATTCATATACCACAATTTACCCAGCCATTCTCCAATTGATGGGCATCCATTCATTTTCCAGTTTCTAGCCACTACAAACAGGGCAGCTACAAACATTTTGGCACATACAGGTCCCTTTCCCTTCTTTAGTATTTCTTTGGGATATAAGCCCAATAGAAACACTGCTGGATCAAAGGGTATGCACCCTTTGATATTTGATTATTTTGATTATTATTATGGCAAATTATCAAATAATCAAATCAAATATATCAAATTATATTTGATAATTTTTTGGGCATAATTCCAAATTGCTCTCCAGAATGGCTGGATTCGTTCACAACTCCACCAACAATGCATTAGTGTCCCAGTTTTCCCGCATCCCCTCCAACATTCATCATTATTTTTTCCTGTCATCTTAGCCAATCTGACAGGTGTGTAGTGATATCCCAGAGTTGTCTTAATTTGCATTTCTCTGATCAATAATGATTTGGAACACTCTTTCATATGAGTGGTAATAGTTTCAATTTCATCCTCTGAAAATTGTCTGTTCATATCCTTTGACCATTTATCAATTGGAGAATGGCTTGATTTCTTATAATTTTGAGTCAATTCTCTATATATTTTGGAAATGAGGCCTTTATCAGAACCTTTAATTGTGAAAATGTTTTCCCAGTTTGTTGCTTCCCTTCTAATCTTGTTTGCATTAGTTTTATTTGTACAAAGGCTTTTTAATTTGATGTAATCAAAATTTTCTATTTTGTGATCAGTAATGGTCTCTAGTTCATCTTTGGTCACAAATTTCTTTTTCCTCCACAAGTCTGAGAGATAAACTATTCTATGTTCCTCTAATTTATTTATAATCTCGTTCTTTATGCCTAGGTCATAGACCCATTTTGATCTTATCTTGGTATATGGTGTTAAGTGTGGGTCCATGCCTAATTTCTGCCATACTAATTTCCAATTATCGCAGCAGTTTTTATGAAATAATGAATTCTTTTCCCAGAAGTTAGGGGCTTTGGGTTTATCAAACACTAGATTGCTATAGTTGACTATTCTGTCTTGTGAACCTAGCCTTTTCCTCTGATCCATTAATCTATTAGCAAATACCAAATGGTTTTGGTGACTGCTGCTTTATAATATAATTTTAGATCAGGTACAGCTAGGCCACCTTCATTTGATTTTTTTTTTCTTTAATTCCCTTGAGATTCTCGACTTTTTATTGTTCCATATGAATTTTGTTGTTATTTTTTCTAGATCAATAAAATATTTTCTTGGAAGTCTGATTGGTATAGCACTAAATAAATAGATTAATTTAGGGAGTATTGTCATCTTTATTATGTTCGCTCGGCCGATCCAAGAGCACTTAATATTTTTCCAATTATTTAAGTCTGACTTTATTTGTGTGGAGACTTTTTTATAATTTTGCTCATATAATTCCTGACTTTCCTTTGGTAGATAGATTCCCAAATATTTTATGGTATCAACAGTTATTCTGAATGGAATTTCTCTTTGTATCTCTTGCTGTTGGGTTTTGTTGGTGATGTATAAAAATGCTGAGGATTTATGGGGATTTATTTTGTAGCCGGCTACTTTGCTAAAATTATGAATTATTTCCAATAGCTTTTTAGTAGAATCTCTGGGGTTCTCTAAGTATACCATCATATCATCTGCAAAGAGTGATAGTTTGGTTTCCTCATTGCCTACTCTAATTCCTTTAATATCTTTCTCAACTCTTATTGCCGAGGCTAGTGTTTCTAATACGATATTAAATAATAATGGTGATAGTGGGCACCCTTGCTTCACTCCAGATCTTACTGGGAAAGGTTCCAGTTTTTCCCCATTGCATATGATGCTTACTGATGGTTTTAAATATATGCTCCTGACTATTTTAAGGAAAAGTCCATTTATTCCTATGCTCTCAAGTGTTTTTATTAGGAATGGATGTTGGATTTTATCAAATGCTTTTTCTGCATCTATTGAGATGATCATATGGTTTTTGTTTGTTTGGTTATTGATATAGTCAATTATGCTAATAGTTTTCCTAATATTGAACCAGCCCTGCATTCCTGGCATAAATCCTACTTGGTCATAGTGTATTATCCTGGTGACGATTTTCTGTAATCTTTTTGCTAATATTTTATTTAATATTTTAGCATCAATATTCATTAGGGAGATTGGTCTATAATTTTCTTTCTCTGTTTTCAGCCTACCTGGTTTAGGTATCAGTACCATGTCTGTATCATAAAAGGAGTTTGGTAGGACTACTTCAATCCCTATTTTTTCAAATAGTTTATATAACATTGGAATTAATTGTTCTTTAAATGTTTGGTAGAATTCACATGTAAATCCATCTGGTCCTGGGGATTTTTTCTTAGGGAGTTGATTGATAGTTTGTTGTATTTCTTTTTCTGAGATGGGACTGTTTAGGATATTTACTTCTTCCTCTGTTAGTTTGGGCAAGCTATATTTTTGGAGGTATTTTTCTATTTCATTTAAGTTGTCGAATTTATTGGCATAAAGTTGGGCAAAGTAACTCCTAATTATTGCTCTAATTTCCTCTTCGTTAGTGGCGAGTTCTCCCTTTTCATTTTTAAGACTAACAATTTGATTTTCCTCTCTCCTTTTTTTAATCAGATTTACTAAGGGTTTGTCTTTTTTGTTGGTTTTTTCATAGAACCAACTCTTAGTTTTATTAATCAATTCAATAGTTTTTTTTTACTTTCAATTTTATTGATCTCACCTTTTATTTTTAGAATTTCAAGTTTAGTGTTTGACTGGGGGTTTTTAATTTGTTCCTTTTCTAGCATTTTTAGTTGCAAACCCAATTCATTGACCTTCTCTTTCTCTATTTTATACAAATAGGCCTCTAGAGATATGAAATTTCCCCTTATTACCACTTTGGCTGCATCCCATACATTTTGGTATGATGTCTCATTATTATCGTTTTCATGTGTGAAGTTATTAATTATGTCTATGATTTGCTGTTTCACCCAATCATTCTTTAGTATGAGATTATTTAGTTTCCAATTATTTTTTGGTCTACTTCCCCCTGGTTTTTTGTTGAATGTAATTTTCATTGCATCGTGGTCTGAAAAGGATGCATTTACTATTTCTGCCTTACTGCATTTGAGTTTGAGGTTTTTATGTCCTAATATATGGTCAATTTTTGTATAGGTTCCATGAACTGCTGAAAAGAAAGTGTATTCCTTTCTGTCTCCAGTACATTTTCTCCAGAGATCTATCATATCTAACTTTTCTAGTATTCTATTTACCTCTTTGACTTCTTTCTTATTTATTTTGTGGTTTGATTTATCTAATTCTGAGAGTGCAAGGTTAAGATCTCCCACTATTATAGTTTTACTGTCTATTTCTTCTTGCAGCTCTCTTAGTTTCTCTTTTAAGAATTTAGATGCTACCCCACTTGGTGCATATATGTTTAATATAAATAGTGCTTCATTATCCATGCTACCCTTTAGCAAGATATAGTGCCCTTCCTTATCTCTTTTAATTAGATCAATTTTTGCTTTAGCTTGATCTGAGATCAGGATGGCTACCCCTGCCTTTTTGACTTCACCTGAAGCATAGTAGATTTTGCTCCAACCTTTTACCTTTAACCTGCATGTATCTCCCCGCTTCAGGTGTGTTTCCTGTAAACAACATATTGTAGGATTCTGGCTTTTAATCCATTCTGCTAACCGCTTCCTCTTTATGGGGGAGTTTACCCCGTTCACGTTTATGGTTAGAATGACCAATTCTGTATTACTTGCCATCTTGTTAACCCCGGTTTATGCTTTTCTCCCTTTTTTCCCCTTTCCCCCCCCCCTTCCCAGTATTAAGCTTGTGAGCACCACTTCCTTCTCACAGCCCTCCCTTTTTAGTATCCCTCCCCCCGCCTTAGAGTTCCTCCCCCTATCTTACCCCTTTCCCTCCCAGTTCCCGTATTCCCTTCCGCTTACCTTATTCTTTCTCTTTTCACTTTTCCCTTCTCACTTTTCAATGAGGTGGGAGAAGTTTCACCATAGATTGAATATGTCTTAAGATTTTTCACTTAAAGCCAATTCTGAAGGCAGTAAGATACCCACTATATTCATCCCCTCCATTCTTTCTCTCAGATATAATAGGTTTCCTATGCCTCTTCATGAGATGTACTACCCCCACTTTACCCTTTTTCTGATACAATGTCCTTTCCACATCAATTTCTAGAACAAGGTATACATGTATTCTTTATACATCTATATAGTCAAAATATAGTTCCCAAGATTAATCTTTACCTTTTTAGATTTCTCTTGAGTTCTATATTTGTAGATCAAACTTTTTGTTAAGTTCTGGCTTTTTCATCAGAAATAGATGAAATTCTTTTTTTTTTTTTTTTTTTTTTTTTTTTAATTTTATTTTATTTAATAATAACTTTGTATTGACAGAATCCATGCCAGGATAATTTTTACACGACATTATCCCTTGCAATCACTTATGTTTCGTTTTTTCCCCTCCCTCCCTCCTCCCCACCCCCAGGATGGCAAGCAGTCCTAGATATGTTAAATATGTTGCAGTATATCTAGATACAATACATATTTGCAGAACCGAACAGTTCTCTTGTTGCACAGGGAGAATTGGATTCAGAAGGTAAAAATAACTCGGGAAGAAAATCAAAAATGCAAATAGTTCACATTCATTTCCCAGTATTCCTTCTTTGGGTGTAGCTGTTTCTGTCCATCAAGAAATAGATGAAATTCACTTACTTCGTTGAATGTCCGTCTTCTTCCCTGGAAAAAGATGCTCATTCTCGCTGGGTAAGTTATTTTTGGTTGCATACCAAGTTCCTTAGCCTTTCAGAATATCATATTCCAGGCCCTTCGATCTTTTAATGTGGATGCTGCCAGATCCTGGGTGATCCTTATTGTGGGTCCTTGATACTTGAATTGGGTTTTTCTAGCCGCTTGCAATATTTTTTCCTTCATCTGAGGGTTCTGGCATTTGGCCACTATATTCCTTGGTGTTGTGATTTTAGGATCCCTTTCAGTGGGTGATCGATGAATCCTTTCAATGTTTATTTTTTCCTCTGTTCCTATGACTTCTGGGCAGTTCTCTTTGATAATTTCCTGGAAAATAGTGTCCAGGCTATTTTTTTCATCATGTTTTTCTGGAAGTCCAATGATTCTCAGATTGTCTCTCCTGGATCTGTTTTCCAGGTCTGTTGTCTTCCCCAGAAGGTATTTCACATTTTTCTCCATTGTTTGATTTTTTTGGATTTGCTTGACTGATTCTTCTTGTCTCCTCGAGTCATTCAATTCCACTTGTTCAATTCTGATTTTCAGTGAAGTATTTTCTTCACTCACTTTTTTAAAATCTTTTTCTATTTGTCCAATTGAGTTCTTTTGTTCTGTGGAATTTTTTTCCATTTCGCCAATTTTGTTTTTTAGAGAGCTGTTTTCTGTTTCCAGTTCACTAATCCTATTTTTCAAGGATTTTACTTCTTTATCTACTCTCTCTTTAACTTTCTCCAGGCTCTTTTGCCAAGCCTCCCTCTCCTTTTCCCAAGCCTCACTCTGCTTTCCCCATTTTTCTTCTAGCTCCCTTGTGAGAGCCTTTTTAATCACTTCTATGAGGTTCATCTGTGCTGAGGAACAGATGATCTCCTCCTTTGGGGATTCACCTGGGGACTGTCTGTTTTTAGTCTCCTCAGGATTTAGAGTCTGCTCTCTATCTGTATAGAAGCTGTCAAGGGTTAAAGTCCTCTTCAGCTTCTTGCTCATTCTGTCTAATAATCAGAGACAAACTAGCAAAGAAAAACAGAAAAAACTGGAGTCTTTCTTTGGGGGAGGGGCTGGGTATGTTATCGAGCTTCCTCTACAGACTGCAGGAGGCAGCAGTGAGGCACTAGCAGGACTGTGTTGCGCATGGGCTCTGAGATCCCAGAGTGTGCTGAGTCACTGTGGGGGGGAAAGGGGGGGGGGCGGCCAGGTCCCGAGAGACTCCAGCTGTTTGGGGTTGTATTCTTCAGCCCCGGTGTTTTTAGCTTCTCTGCTGGGCTGCTGACTTGCTGCCGGAGCAAAGTATCCAAACCTGTAGCGAAGCTCTCCCCGGGGAGATGGCTGCGATCACTCCCCACCCCCTCTCCAGTCTGCTCCCGTGCTCTCACTGCCGCTGCCCGCAGCCTGCGCCCGATCTAAAACCATCCCAGCCCTCCAGTAAAGACAGACCTTTCTTGGCGGATCTCAAGGATGGCTTCTCTTGGTAACTATATGTGGGTTTTTTTCAGTCAAGCATTAATTCAGAGGCTTGTAATGAACTGGATAGTGAGAGAAAGCGTGGAGCTTATGCAGCTGTGAGCCTCCTCTCCGCCATCTTAACCGGAAGGCTCTTTAACCCATTTCTGATGAGATTAGGATTCCAGAAGTAACAGACTTCCTTCCAATCTAATTGTTCTTCCTCTCACATATCATTTGTATCATAGCTTTTTCTAGAATTATATATTTTTAGAATCACATAATACTCAGTACTGCCCAAATCTTTCTCTTGAACTATTCAATTGCTAATAACAAACTTAGGCACACAGTTTATATTTCCACATAAAAAACTAAAAAAATTTTCTGAGTTCCTTGTAATTAGTCTTTGATGCCTATCATATTTCTTAGATTTTTGCCAAATTTTCTATTAAATTTAGATCTTTTTGCAAAAATTCCTGAAATTCTAGCAATTCATTCAATATCCTTTTTTTTCATTCTGTATTATATTAATTATGTTGAATATGAAATTTTTGATTGAATCTCCAGGTTCTTTTGCTCTTTAACATATAATGTTCCTGAACCTCTGGTCTTTTAATATAGATGCTGTTAGGTCTTGGATGATTCTTATTGTAAGTGGGTTATATTTGGATTTGTTTTTGTTTTTATTCTTCTTGATTAAATGCTAATTTAACTAGGAGTTTTAGAATATGGCCATGATATTCCTGTAGGTTTTCCTCTCAGCATCTCTTTCAGGCAGTGATCAGTGATATCCTCCTTCCCCCTCCCCCCCCAAAAAAAAATCTTCAAGAAAAATAAAGTTAAAAAAAAAAGTATGCTTCAAACTGTATTGAGATACAGTAATTTCTTACTCTGGGTATGAATAATGATTTTCATTATAAGTCCTTTGGAGTAGTAATATTATCTCCTCTTATCCAAATTACATCTTGCCCAAGTCTCTCTCTCTCTCTCTCTCTCTCTTTCTGTCTCCCATCTCTGTCTGTCTCTCCATCTCTCTCTGTTTCTCCATGTCTCTCTGTCTCTCTGTGTCTCTCTGTCTTTCTATGTCTCTCTGTTTCTCCATGTCTCTCTGTCTCTTGGTGTCTCTCTGTCTCTCGGTGTCTCTCCGCGTGCCTCTATGTGTCTGTCTCTCTCTCTGTGTGTCTCTTTCTGTCTGTGCATGTCTCTCTCTCTCTCTCTCTCTCTCTCTCTCTCTCTCTCTCTCTCTATATATATATATATATATATATATATATATATATATGTATGTATTTTTTCTTTCTAACTGCCGTAATAAAATATTGTTATGACTTATCAGTATAATCTTCCCATGTAGGAATGTGAGAAGATTAATCTATATTAAATTGCTTATGATTCCCTCTTCTTGATTCCACTCTTTTGCTTTTCCTAACATTGGTATTTCAGAGTCACATTTTCTATTCAGCTCTGGTCTTTTATTCATGAATGCTTGAATGTTCTCTATTTCCTTGAATATCCACCCTTTTGCCCTCAGTGATTATATTCAGTTTTGTTGGGTAGGTGATTCTTGATTGTAATCCTAGTTCCATTGTTCTCTGGAATATCATATTAAAACTCTCTAGTCCTTTAATGTAGAAACTGCTGAGCAAACCTACAAAACACTTTTCACACAAATTAAAAGTGATCTAACCAATTGGAAAAATATTAAATGCTCTTGGATAGGTGAGCAAATATAATAAAGATGACAATACTACCTAAACTAATCTATTTCTTTAGCGCTATACAAGTCAGACTGCCAAAAAAACTATTTTAATGACCTAGAAAAAATTAACAACAAAATTCATATGGAAAAACAAAAGTCAAGAATTTCAAGGGAATTAATGAAAAAAAAATCAAATGAAGGTGGCCTACCTGTGCCAGATCTAAAATTATATTATAAAGCAGCAGTTACCAAAAACATTTGGTATTGGTTAAGAAATTGATTAATCAGTGGAATAGGTTAGGTTCAAAGGACAAAACAGTCAATAACTTTAATACTCTAGTGTTTGACAAACCCAGAGACTCCAGCTTTTGGGATAAGGACTCACTGTTTGGCAAAAATTGCTGCGAAAATTGGAAACTAGTATGGCAGAAACTAGGCATCGACCCACACTTAACACCATATACGAAGATAAGGTCAAAGTGAGTTCATGACCTAGGCATAAAGAATGAGATTATAAATAAGTTAGAGGAACACAGGATAGTTTACTTCTCAGACCTGTGGAAAAGGAAGGAATTTATTACCAAAGAAGAACTAAAGATCATTATGGATCACAAAATAGATAATTTTGATTATATCAAATTGAAATGTTTTTGTACAAACAACACTAATGCAGACATGATTAGAAGGGAAGAAATAAACTGTGAAAATATTTTTACAGTCAAAAGGTCTGATAAAGGCCTCATTTCCAAAATATATAGAGAATTAACTCTAATTTATAAGAAATCAAGCCATTCTCCAATTGATAAATGGTCAAACGATATGAACAGACAATTCTCAGATGAAGAAATTGAAACTATTTCTAGCTATATGAAAAGATGCTGCAAGTCATTATTAATCAGAGAAATGCAAATTAAGACAACTCTGAGATACCACTACACCCCTGTCAGATTGGTTAGAATGACAGGGAAAGATAATAGGAGGGGATGTGGGAAAACAGGGACATTAATACATTGTTGGTGGAATTGTGAATACATCCAGCCATTCTGGAGAGTAATTTGGAACTATGCTCGGAAAGTTATCAAATTGTGCATACCCTTTGATCCAGCAGTGTTTCTACTGGGCTTATTTCCCAAAGAGATATTAAAGAAGCGAAAGAGATCTGTATGTGCAAGAATGTTTGTGGCAGATCTCTTTGTAGTGGCCAGAAACTGGAAACTGAGTAGATGCCCATCAATTGGAGAATAGCTGAATAAATTGTGGTATATGAATGTTATGGAATATTATTGTTCTGTAAGAAATGACCAGCAGGGTGATTTCAGAAAGGTGTGGAGAGACTTACATGAACTGATGCTGAGTGAAACAAGCAGGGCCAGGAGATCATTATATACTTCAACAACAATACTATATGATGATCAATTCTGATGGACCTGGCCATCTTCAGCAATGAGATGAACCAAATCAGTTCCAATGGGGCAGTAATGAATTGAACCACTTACACCCAGTGAAAGAACTCTGGGAAATGTCTAAGAACCATTACATTGAATTCCCAATCCCTATATTTTTGCCTGCCCACATTTTGGATTTCTTTCACAGGCTAATTGTACAATATTTCAGAGTCCAATTCTTTTTGTACAGTAAAATAACGGTTTGGTCATGTATACTTATTTTGTATTTAATTTATACTTTAATATATTTAACATGTACTGGTCATCCTGCCAGAGGTGGGGGGAAGGAGAGGAAAAAATGGAATAAAAAATTTGGCAATTGGCAATGCTGTAAAATTACCCATGCATATAACTTGTAAATAAAAAAGTTATTTAAAAAAAAAGAAACTGCTAAATTTTGTGTTTCTCATAGTAACCCCACTACATTTGAATTTTTTTTTCTTTCTGGATTTTCTCCTTGACCTAGGAGTATCTGAGTTTGACTTTAGTATTCCTGAGAGTTTTCATCTCAAGGTATTATTGATGTTAATTCTTATATCCCCTATTATACCATTTATAGAAATGTGTTAACATTCATAATTTTAAGGCCCATTTGTTTTCCATTTGTTTTTTAGTACAAAAATAGTGCTGCTATGAATATCATTATCCATAGCACTTTTTTTGATTTTCTTTTTTACTGTCATAGATTATATGACTAGTAATTAGTGAGCAGAAGAGCATAAGTAGTTTAGCAAATTCATCATGTACTTTCCAAGTGCATTTTAGAAGAGTTGGATCTATTCACAATTACATGAAGAATATTCCAATGTGTCCTCCTTCCCATAGTTTCTCCTACATTGATAGTTGTCTTTAATTATCTTTGGCACTTTTTCTTTTGTTTCCAGTACAAAATAATTTTTGATAGTTTGATTTGCATGGCACTGAATAGTAGATTAATTTCAGCATGAATACTTCAGAATACAGATCATCTAATAGAATCTAATACAGTATACAATATATCTAATATATTTCTTTTTATATGGAGAAAAACAGCTAATAGTAAGAATAGAGCACCACTTGTGAATTTTATTAACAAAATTTTACATTTTTTATAGACAAACTTTTTTTTTTACCTAATAATACTTTCTCCAATTATATTTAGAGATAGTTTTGGATATTCATCTTTATAAAATTTTGAACTCCATATTTCTCTTTCTCTCCCTTCCCTCCATTTTCTCCAACATAGCAAGCAACCTGATATTGAGGTTATACATACACTATCATATTAAACATTTTTTCACATTAGTCACATTCACAAGAATCAGAAAAAAAATCGGGGAAAACAATAAAAAAATGAAAATTGTATGCTTTGATTTGCATTCATATTCCATAATTCTTTCTCTGGCTGCAAATGGTATATTGCATCACCCATCTTTTAAAATTGTCTTGGATCACTACATTTCTGAGAGGAGATAAACTATGGTAGGTAGCTCTATCAAAACACAGTATTATTGTTACTGTGTCTAATGTTCTCTTTCTCCATAAATTTGACAAGTAAACTATTCCTTGCTTTTCTAATATGTTTATGGTATCATCTTTTATGTGTAAATGTTGTACCTATTTCAACCTTATCTTAGTATAGGGTGTGAGATGTTTATCTATGCACAGTTTCTGCCATACTATCTTCCAGGTTTCTCAGTAGTTTTTGTCAAATACTGAGGTTTTACCCAGGACCATTTATCAAAGATATCCTAGACATTATCCTCAGACATTTGAGTATTTGAATTTATCAAGCAAAAAATTACAATAGACAATTACTATGTGTCTTGAGTACCTAATTTATTCCATTGATCCAACACTTTATTTCTTGGCCATTACCCAAAACTTTTGATAATAGCATATTTCAAATATAGGTTTGGATCTGATACCCCTAAGACACCTTCCTTTGCATTTTTTATTAATTCCATTGATATCCTTGACATTTTGTTCTTATATGGGAATTTTGTTATTTGTTTGTTTTTTTAGTTCTACAAAAATAATTTTCGATAGTTTGATTTGCATGGCACTGAATAGTAGATTAATTTCAGCAAAATTGTTATTTTTATATTAGCTCAGCCTAACCCTGAGCAACTGATATTTTTCCAGTTGTTTAGAGCTTATTTAATTTGTGTGCAAAGTGTTTTTTAATTGAATTCATATAGTTTTTGATTTTATCTTTGGAGGGAATCTCCCTATAATTTTAGGCGGTACAGTTATTTTAAAAAGGATTTCTGTCTCAAGTTTCCTGGCTTTATTGGTAATATATAGAAATATCAGTGATTTATTTAGGCTTATTTTATATCCTGAAACTCATCTAAAGTTATTGTATTAAGAAGTTTTTAGATGATTTCTAGGATTCTTAAAATATGACATCAGATAATCTGCAAAGAGAATAGTTTTTTTTTTTTTTTTAATTCCTTCCATTTCTTTTTTCTGCTTTTATTGCTAAAGATAAAATTTCTCATACAATACTAAAAAAATATTCATGAGAACAGGCATGTTTCATCTCTGATCTTATTTGGAGTCCTTATAGCTTATCCCTTTACAGATACAAAAACTTAGGTACTGCTTATCATTTTAATGAAAACACAATTTATTCTGATGCTCTCTAATGATTTTAATAGGAATAAACATTTTTTTGTAGAAATCTTTTTTTTTTTGTATGTACTGATCAACCAAATAATTTTTTTGTAAATTTTGTTTTTCATATGGTTAGCTGTCCTTATAGTTTTCTCATATTTAATCAACTCTGTTTTGCGCCTGTTGTACCTGGATTCCAGGGCTTGAAATTTGCTTTCTGTGTTGTGTCTAAGAGCCTCTTGCTTTCCTAGGCCCCCATCTGTGCAAGGTTGCTTTTCTTTTTTTACCCAAGTGAGACAGACTTTTCCTGAAGTCCTTTTAAGTTATCTTAAGTTGGACAATTGTTTTGTTCCATCTTTTTTCGATGTTCTACTGCTCCAGAATTCTTTTAGATGCTTATATAATGTTTTTGAGGGAAACAGAGGAGAACTTTGCCAACAAGAAGCCAGAGTTTTTCACTGGCATCTTCACTCTGCTAAAAAAAAAAAATCATTTTTTTCTCCCTTTGAAATTTGCTTTGATTTTTTTTTTACAATTACAATTCCTAATTGTATTTTCCATCATTTATTCTCTCTCTACTTTCACCCTGTCCCTCCTCAAAAGTTTTTTGCTATTGACCACTCCTCACTCAATATGTCCTCATCACCCTCCCCCTTCTCCTAGCCCAATCCCCTGCTATTTTTTTGCAGGGTGAGATAGATTTCTATACCTCTATGGAAGATCTATATATTTTTTTCCATATGAACCAAATCTGTTGAGAGCAAGATTTGCTCACTGCTCCTTCCTTCTCCCTCTTACTTTCAACTGTGTAAATGTTTTCTTGCCTCCTTTTTGGCAGATAATTTGCATCATTCCACTTCTTTCTTTCCATTTCTCCCAGTACACTCTTATCTCATCCCTTAATTTCATTATTTAAAAAAATCATCTTTCATATTCAATTCATATCAATGCATTCCTTCTATCTGCAAGAAGGTCATTGGGAAAGTTCTAATGAAATACAAGTATCATCTTCCCATGTAGAAATGTAAACAGACAAACCTTAAGTCCCTTATGAAACCTTTTTCCTGATTATCTCCTTATGCTTCTCTAGAATCCGGTATTTGAAAATCAGGTTTTCTATTCTCCTCTGATCTTTTCATCATTTGTGCTTGAAAATCCTCTATTTCAATGAATGGATCACCTTTTCATCTGAAGGATTATACTCAATTTTGCTGTGTAGGGGATTTTGGTTGCAATCCTAGCTCCACTGCTCTCTGGAATATCATACTGCAAGGCCTCTGGCACTTTTATGTAGAGGATGCTAAATCTTGTGTTATCTTCTGGGTCCACTAGATTTGAATTGTTTCTTCCTGAGTGCTTGCGATATTTTGTCTCTGACCTGAGAGTTCTAGAATTGTGCTGTAATATTCCTGGGACTTTTTATTGTGGGATCTCTTAAGATGTGATCAGTGGATTCTTCCAATTGCTTTTTCACCCTATCATCCTAGAATATCAGTACAGTTTTCCTTGATAGTTTCTTGAAATGTGATGTCAAAGGTCTTTTTTTGATCATGATTTGCAGTTAGACCAATAAGTTTAAATTATCTCTCCTGAATCAGTTTTCCAGGTCAGTTCTTTTTCCAATGAGATGTTTCACATTTTTTTCTATTTTTTTTTCATTTTTTGTTTTGCTTGACTGTATCTTGATTTCTCATAGTTGGTAGCTTTAGTTAATTCATTAATTCCCTCAGTGAAATTTTGATTCTCTTTTCCCAATTGCCCAATTTTGCTTTTTAAGGCATTCTTCTCTTTATTAGCTTTTTATACTTTGTTTTGCACTTCTCTCATTCTTTCCACAATTTTTCTTCTATCTCTCTTACTTGATTTTCAAAGTTCCTTTTGAGATCTTTCATGATCTTAATCCAATTCTAATTTTTCTTAATCTTTGAATGTAGGAGTTTTGACTTTATCATTTTATCAGTGTGTATTTGATTTTCCTTGTCAGAATAATATCTTTCAAAGATCAGAAACATTTTTCTTGCTTTCTGCTTATTTTCCTAGCCTATTATTCTACTTTTTAATCTTGGTTAAAGTACAGCTATTTTTCCAGGATGGAGGGTTCACTGTCCCAAACTTTAAGGGCTTTGTGCAGATGTTTTCTGAAATTATTCTAGGAATCTGACCATAAGTATTTGTTTCTACCCTGGGACTATTAGTTGTGTCCTGCCCTACTGTAGCTTTAAGATCTAGTTTCCTGGCCAGGGCTGGATCTCCACTGACATGCTGAATACACTTCCACTTTGTTGCCACAGACCCTCTCCACTGATCTTCTGAGTCCTCCCTGATGTACCAAGGCTGAGAGATCCAGAAGCCTCCAACTCTGCTGCTGATTCAGAGTCCTGCCTCACTGAAGCTGGGTTCAGGAGGGAACTGGGAATGGATTGGGTCTGTGCTGGAATTGTGCACTGGCCTCCCACTCTGGATCCACAGACATTTTATGCTGATCTTCTAAGTCCTCTTTGGTATCCCCAGGTTGAGAGATCTGAAAGCTACAAGTATTGCCACTGATTCAGAGATCCCAAGGTCATCAAGACAGGGTTGAGGTTGGGTCCAGGACTACACTGAGGAATCCTGCAATGGGGCACCCTGCAGTGGGACTGCACTTTGAATTCCTATTCTGATGACACAGACTTTTTCTGTTGAACTTCTAAGTTGACTTCAGCTGGAAATTGTTTTACTCCATATTTTAAGGCATTCAGATGCTCTAAAATTTTTTAAGTCATTAAAAAAAATTAAAGCAGTTTGGGGGAGAGGTTGGTTAAGTTTCTGCCTTTACTCCAACATCTTGGATACATGTCCAAAAGCAAACAAACATTAAAAAAAATAAACACTCCCTTTGCACTCTTATGGGGCAGCAAAGGTTCAAAGTTGATAAATGACTTAATTTTTTTACTTCAAAAAGTTGACAGATATATATATATATATATATATGTATATATGTATATATATATGGAGAGAGAGAAAGAGAGAGAGAGAGAGAGAGAGAGAGAGAGAGAGAGAGAGAGATCTTAATTCATCATCTGCAATAAGAAATTTAGCTTAGAACAAGGACATGCTGTTAAATAAACACCTGGCTCCCTTAAAATAGAGGACATAGTTTAAAATTTAATTGATATTAGCATTTCCTCCAGAATTTCCTTAAATTCACAAGAGATAGGCTAACAGGGATTCAAGAGGGCAAAATTAAAATGTAGTATAAAAATGTTTAAAGTGTGATTTGCAAATGTTTAAGAAAATAAAATATTAAATGGTACAATAGAGATAGTTTATTTCTAATTTTATTTTAATATAACTTGCAGATATCTTGAGTTTGATGACACTGTTTTAGACAATTAGCAAAATAATAAACAAAGTCTTGGCTTATAGCTTGTTGACTTATCACAAAAATTTAACAATCTGCTCCCAAAAACTGATTTTGTCGTATACCATCTTTAAGATTTTTTTGAAGCACTGTGGTTTTTTAAAATAACTTTATTGATAGAACTCATGCCAGGGTAATTTTTTACAACATTATCCCTTGCATTCACTTCTGTTCTGATTTTTCCCCTCCCTCCCTCCACCCCCTCCCCCAGATGGCAAGCAATCCTTTACATGTTGAACAGGTTACAGTATATCCTGGATACAATATATGTGTGCAGAACCAAACAGTTTTCTTGTTGCACAGGGAGAATTGAATTCAGAAGGTAGAAATAATCCGGGAAGAAAAACAAAAATGCAAGCAGTTTATATTCATCTCCCAGTGTTCTTTCTTTGTGAAGAACTTTCCCATGTGAAGTTCTGCTTCTTTGTGAAGCCCATCTTTGATCAATTGAAACTGAACTAGCTCTCTTTATTGAAGAGATCCACTTCTATCAGAATACATCCTCAAACATTATCATTGTTGGGGTATATAATGATCTCCTGGTTCTGCTCATTTCACTTAGCATCAGCTCATGTAAGTCTCGCCAGTCCTCTCTGTATTCATCCTGCTGGTCATTCCTTACAGAACAATAATATTCTATGTACTAGAGTACATAGGTTAAATAAATTGCTGAGATACAGTTAGTAAATATCTAAGTCTAAATTTGAACTCTGTTTTTTCTGACTCCAGTTCTAGTCAGTGTTTTTGTTTATTTCTTTGTTTCTAGAAAACTGTCACATATTTATCACTTGAATATAGATTTTTATCCTGGGATTACACACACACACACACACACACACACACACACATACATACATACATACATATACATGCACACACATATACTTAAAGTATTTGAAATGTGCCAATGAGGAAAATATGCAACAGAACAAGAATCATCTAGTGACCTTTAAATGTATGGGTCCACCAAATCAGGGAAATTTAGAAATGGCCTTATAATGTTACTAAAAAGTATAATGCTCCATCTTATATATAATTATTTCTTTTCAATTGATCAGAAGTAATCATTTATTTGTTACAATATTCTTAATGTCATTAATTAACCTTCAGAGTGAGTTATATGTATAGGGTTCATATATTTTTTTTAACAGCTAACTTAATTAACCAAGAAGTTGTCAGGTAGTTTTCTATAGTAAGAAAGTAATAGATTTGAAGTACATGGAACTTGAGTCTGAATTCTGGCTTTGGTACTAGAAATGACAATTAGGAAGTCACTTAGTCAAAAAAGGCCTCAATTTCATTGTCTGTAAAATAAAAGGCAATGTAAAACATATGCTCTCTGAGGTCAGTTCCAGCCCAAGGCCCATAACTATAAATAACTAAAGGAATTGGCAAAATGAGAGTCTGATATGCTATCAGACTTGGGAGAATAGTGTTTATTCTTCTCAAAGAAATACTATCTGGTAATTCCTATTTTTATAATCACTTTGTCAAGGATAACAACAAAACAATAGTTACAATTTATAAAGCACTTTATAGGTTGCATATAGTAAAATATTTTTTTGGAGTGATGTACATAATACTTTCTTTAAAATAGTCCTGTGAAATAGGGAATATGACTGCAGTCCAATTAAAATAAAACTCAACTGATGCTTAGAGAATTTAACTGTTTTATAGATAATCAACTGGCTATTAAATATAAATCAACTTAGGTTTTAAGAATTTTACACATAATAACTGAAGATATGCATTTTGTAAAATGATAGTCATTAAATATATTCTAAGAATGTCATATCAATGTAAAAACACCAACATTATTAGCAGATACAATACCCATCAGTTTTAAAGAATCTCACCTGAAAATTTGTGGTCTCAATTTTCTCAGGGGGAAAATGAAAGACTTAGTCAAAATGATTCCTAATTTCCTTTTGACATTAATATTTTAACTCTGTTAAGTAATTATGTGGCTTTCTTTTCTTCATATATAAGATACATATTCAGAAGTTTGTGTTGATCTGAAAAAAAAATCATATTGTGCTCTAAACTTTTCAAATTTATCAAATCAGATAAAAGTACTACATCCAATGGTGGTAATAAGGAAATTAGAACAAATCCTCCCAGCTAATGCTCTCCTTTTTCCTACCTCCATGTTAAAAACACACAACTAAGTTTACATAGTTGGGACATATCATATAAAACCCTAACCAAAAATGCCTTCTAAACAGGGTTCTGGCTAGAGGAATAACAAAATATAGGTTATCAACATCAGTGGAACAGAGAATTTTCCAATGACAAGGAATGATAATGATAGGGAATCTCCATCCCCAAATAAAATTGTATTCTAAAATGTTAGGGAACCAGTAACATGGATAGTGACCCACTTCATTCCCCTATGATTTTTTCAATGTGACTTAGCTGCAATTTCAACTCAGAACTTCTCTCTATCCACTATGTTGAATCAATCTTCCTATTGGCAAGGACCTTCAAAAGCCTCTATTTCATAAGCAGATCCATGGAAGCCATATGTCAAAAGCCTCTAAACTATGTTTCTGATTCTCCAGATATAGTCACCATGTACCTAAATACCTCTTTCCTCCACAGTTTTTCAGCTCTCTTTTATGTGCCTTGTTCCCTCATTAAAATATTAGCTTTTTATGACTAGAAGTGTCTTTCTCATAGTGTAATGCAATACTCAGTATATAGCACAGAATCTAGTGCATAATCAGTACTGGTTTAATTTCTCCAAATGAGATACTTCATGACATTGGAACCTTGAGGGTGGGACAAGAAGAAAGAATGGAGCTATATTTCATGGCACAAAACAGGAACACAAGGACCCCAGAGTTTGGATCAGTTTAGAGTGTAAGTAGACATTAATCTGATGGTCCCAACCTACTTGCAATTATGCCTTTAATACTGACATTACAAAGGAGAGGGGGGGGAGTAAAAAGGAGAAGGACATTGAAGGGCCCAAGTTTTTCATGAAAATTTGTTTAATAAATGAACACATTCCTGTGGTCTTTTGGAAGAAACTATGCATCAAGTTTTGTCATATTTTATTTGAACTGAAGGTGTCAGAGTATAATACCCTCAAGTGGTGAATATTAAACAAGTGAAAGAAGAAGGGCAAAGAATAATAAAGACAATTTGTATTCTAACTGCACCTCTTGGGTATCCGAATGAACTATTAAAAACATCTCATTAATCCTCCCAATACCCATATTTTGCAGGTAGAAGGGAAATATAACCATTTTCATTTTGCAAATAGAAAGATGTAAGTAGAGAGACGTTAAATGGCTTGGCCTAAGTCACCAGAAATATTACAGGAGAGCAGAAATTAACCCTGAACTTCAGTGGAAGCATAGATAAGTGAACAGAGTACAATAATAGGAAGACACCATCATAGATTTGATAACTTACTCCATTATAATATTTTAAATGACACCACATTTAATTCTGTTTGAGAGGATGAAAGAATGTGGTTTCATTTCACATACCTGGCTATGTTTGGGGGGAGTGGGGAAGGGTAGTCCAGAAGGTAAAGTTATATAAAGACAGGTACTTTTGGAAAAACATGGCATTCTTTTTTTCTAGACTTAACAAGCAGCATCACACCATGGGGAAAGCCCTATTCTATGAGGCAAACAGATCTTGTTATTGGGGTTTAGATGATGAAATCAGGGCCATTGGGGTTGTGACATTCACAAGTTCACAGAGTAAATAGATAATCCAGATTAGAATTTAGGAAATCAGCTTCAAAATCATGACTCATGCTAGTGCAAGATATGGTCACATGCCAAACACAGTACTAATTTTTTTTTGCATTTTAAAATTTTTATTTGTATTATTAAAGCTTGTTTTATTTTTCAAAACAGACAAGGAAAACATTAGCCCTTGTAAAACCTTGTGTTCCAATTTCCCCATTTCCCCCAAACCCTCCCCTACATGCCAAGTAGTCCAAAATATATTTCACATGGTAGGAATATGTGTTAAATCCAATGTAGGCATATGTACTTATACAATTATTGTGCCACACAAGTAGAATTGAATCAAACCAGTAAAAAAGAGAGAAGCAAAATAAAATGAGAGCACAGAACAAAAAAGATTGAGAATGCTATGTTTTGAACCATAATCAGTTCCCTCAGTCCTTTCTCTGGGTGTAGATGGCTCTCTTCATCACTAAACAAATGGAACTGGTTTCAATCATCTCATTTTTGGAGAGAGTCATGTCCAGCAGAAGGGTTTTCATATAGTCTTGTTGTTGCTGTGTATTATGATCACCTGGTTCTGCTCATTTCACTTAGCATCAGTTCATGTAAGTCTCTCCAGGCCTGTCTGAAATCAACCTGCTGGTTGTTTCTTAAAGAACAACAATATTCCAATAAAACTCATATACCATAAAGTATTCAGTCATTCTCCAATGGATGAGTATCCATTTAATTTCTGGTTTCTAGCCACTACAAAAAGGGATGCCAAAAACATTTTTGTACATGTGGGTCCCATGCCCTTCTTTTTGATCACTGGGATATAAGCCCAAGAGAAAGAATGCTGGATCAAAGGGTATGCACAGCTCGATAATTTTTTGAACTGTAGTTCCACATTGCTCTTCAGAATAGATGGATCCATTCACAGTTCCACCAATGTATTGGTGTCCCAGTTTTCCCACATTCTCTCCCACATTTGTCATTATCTATTCCTATCATCTTAGCCAAACTGAGAAATATGTAATGGCATCTCAGAGTTGTCTTAATTTACATTTCTTTAATCAATATTGATTTAGAGCACCTTTTTATATGACTAGAAATAATTTCAATTTCTTCATCTGAACAATGTCTGTTCATAACTTTTGAGCATTTATCAAGTGGAGAATGGCTTGATTTCTTATAAATTTGAGTCAATTCTTTATATATTTTAGAAATGAGGCCTTCATCAGAAGCTTTGAATGTAAAAATGATTTCCTAGTTAATTGCTTCCCTTCTAATTTTGTCTGCATTAGTTTATTTGATTAAAATATAATCAAAATTATCTATTTTGTGATCCATAATGATCCCTAGTTCTTCTTTGGTCATAATTCCCTTTCTCCTCCACAGATCTGAGAGGTAAACTATCCTTTGTTCTTCTAATTTGTTTATAATATCGTTCTTTATGTATATATCATGAACTATTTTCAACCTTATCTTGGCATGCAGTGTTAGGTGTGGGTCAATGCCTAGTTTCTGCCATACTAGTTTCTAATTTTCCCAACAGTTTTTGTCAAATAGCGAATTATATTCTCAAAAGCTGAAATCTTTGGGTTTGTAAAAAAAACTAGATTACTATAGTCATTGATATATTTTTTTCTGTGAACCTAACCTATGCCATTGTTGAATACTCTGTTTCATAGCCAGTACCAAATGGTTTTGATGACCCCTATTTTATAATATAATTTAAATCTGGTACCTAAATCCTCTAATTAAAAATCAACTGAATTTTCTGTTTTCAGGTTTCTTCCATTTATTTCTAAAGGTACCATTATCTCCCAGGTAGCCATAAAAATACCTTCTCTTATCTTTGAAGAAAATAGGCTCCCAAAGTCTTTCTTTAATTCTTTTGTTTTTTTCTGAAATATTGTTTTTGCCTATTTTGGCTAATAGTTTATCTGCAATATTCCATTAATTAGGAAACGTCTCAAACTATTCCCACAAACAGGCTACTGCAAAAACAAAACAAAACAAAAAAAAAAGTCTTGCATTTAACTAATGTAAGAAGATTGAGCCTTTGAGTGTAGATGCCAAAATATAGAGAAAATATTGGTAATACTCCATTAATAGCATAAAATAAATAATTTTAGAATGTAATCATTGCAACTGAGTAATTAAAATAGGATGTTACCAAATAATATTCATCCTTTCCCAGACAGATGTATGCTAAGTGAACTCTTCCCTTATCCTCCAGAGTGGAGTAACTTCAGTGTTTCCTCTCTAGTTCCTTCCTTTTCTGAAGATAATAGTCTATAAAAGTTAGAGTTTTTACTTTATATATGTGTGCATGTGAGTATATGTGTGTATAGTTCACTATAAGTGTAAGATTTTATGCTTGATTTAAGCACTAAAAATTCTAAATAAGGTTTTATGAAGCATTACAAGAAAATTTTCCTATACTCTTCCCATTGATAACAAATTAGAAATTCAAGGTACCAAACTCTAATATAATATAGCAATTCATAGTGGTTCTGGCTGCCAAATGATACTGAACTCAATTGTCTTGAAACTATAACAGATGTGTATTGTGAGAGATAGAGCAAGGTACAAAAACAGAGAGAGAAAGAAACATATAAACAAGGAGAAAAAGAAAGGAAGAGTTTTAACAAGAAAGGACTAGGCAGCAGTCATTATCTCAGTCAAGAAAGTTCTCCCTTTTTTAAAAAAAAATGTTAGGACAATTAAATCTATCCCTTTCACTTTCTCAATGATTTGTTTTATGTACTATGACATGTTTAATGAAGGATATGGTATAATTATTGGAACTTGATCTGAGAACAAAAATAGTTTATAACCTTGAATTACAAGATTATTCTTCTTCCTATTATTAAAATAAGTAGGAAAAAATATATTATTAAATAGGGTTAGAGATCTTAAATATCTTTGTTCAAGTTCAATTATTTTAGTTTGACTTTGATACTCCCCATCCTAATACTTTTGTCTTTACAAAGTATTATTAAGCGTTATAAGATTATAAGCAATTTCAATAATAGTTCATATTAATTTGTTGCACTAGAAAATCATCTGCATCATAACAAAGTAAACCAAATTTTTGATTATTTAGTTATCATCCTAGAAGTATACCTTTTTTATCTAGCAGTGTTGCAACTGGATCTGTATCCCAAGGAGACCATAAAAAATGTGCAAGAATGTTTGTAGCGAGGTGGAGCCAAGATGGCAGAGAAGGCACACATGACTTTCTAAGCTCCTCTCATATGCTCACCACCAATTATTAAATTCAGCCTCAAAAATAGTGCTTGCCTGGTAAAATTCATGAAGAATAGAAGCCAAAGATAATCTGGAAGTTCTTCAGAAAAGATTTGTCCTGAGGGACCAGAGAAGATCAGTGAAGAAATGAGGAAACAAAATTACCTCTCTTAGCTGATGATATGATGGTATACTTAGAGAACCCCAGAGATTCTATTAAAAAGTTATTAGAAATAATCCACACCTTTAGCAAAGTTGCAGGATACAAAATAATCCCACATAAATCATCAGCATTCTTATATATCACTAACAAAATCTGACAGAGTTACAAAGAGAAATTCTATTTAAAGTAACTACTGATAGTATAAAATACTTAGGAATCTATCTGCCAAGGGAAAATCAGAAACTTTATGAGCAAAACTACAAAACACTTTCCACACAAATTAAGTCTGATCTAACCAATTGGAAAAATATTAAATGCTCTTGGATAGAGCAAGCAAATATAATAAAGATGAGAATATTAACTAAACTAATCTATTTATTTAGTGCTACACTAATCAGACTCCCAAAAAAACTATATTTATGACCTAGGAAAAATAAAAACAAAGTTCATATGGAAAAACAAAAAGTCAAGAATTTCAAGGGAATTAATGGGAAAAAAAATCAAATGAAGGTGGCCTAGCTGAACCAGATCTAAAATTATATTATAAAGCAGCAGTTACCAAAACCATTTATTATTGGTTAAGAAATAGATTAGTTGATCAGTGGAATAGGTTAGGTTCAAAGGACAAACAGTCAATAACTTTAATACTCTAGTGTTTGACAAACCCAAAGACCCCAGTTTTTGGGATAAGAACTCACTGTTTGAAAAAAATTGCTGGGAAAATTGGAAACTAGTATGGCAGAAACTAGGCATTGACCCACACTTAACACTGTACACCAAGATAAGATCAAAATGGATTCATGACCTTGGCATAAAGAATGAGATTATAAATAAGTTAGAGGAACACATTATAGTTTACCTCTCAGACCTGTGGAAGAAGAAGGAATTTATGACCAAAGAACTAGAGATCATTACTGATCACACAATAGAATATTTTGATTATATCAAATTGAAAAGTTTTTATACAAACAAAACTAATGCAGACAAGTTTAGAAGGGAAGCAATAAACTGGGAAAACATTTTTACAGTCAAAAGTTCTGATAAAGGCCTCATTTCCAAAATATATAGAGAATTGACTCTAATTTATAAGAAATCAAGCCATTCTCCAATTGATAAATGGCCAAAAGATATGAGCAGACAATTCTCAGACAAAAACATTTAAACTATTTATAGCCATCTGAAAAGATGCTCCAAGTCATTATTAATCAGAGTAGTGCAAATTAAGAAAACTCTGAGATACCACTATACCCCTGTCAGATTGGTTAGAATGACAGGGAAAAATAATACGGAATTTTGGTGGGGATGTGGGAAAACTGAGACACTATGCATTATTGGTGGAACTGTAAATACATCCAGCCATTCTGGAAAACAATTTGGAACTATGCTCAAAAAGTTGTCAAACTCTGCAGACCCTTTGACCCAGCAGTGTCACTACTGGGCTTATTTCCCAAAGAGATATTAAAGAAGCAAAAGAGACCTGTATGTGCAAGAATGTTTGTGGCAGCCCTCTTTGTAGTGGCCAGAAAGTGGAAATTGAGTGGATGCCCATCAATTGGAGAATGGCTGAATAAATTGTGGTATATACATATTATGGAATATTATTGTTCAACAAGAAATGACCAACAGGATGATTTGAGAAAGGCCTGGAGGGACTTACATGAACTGATGCTGAGTGAAATGAGCAGGAGCAGGAGATCATTATATGCTACAACAACAATATTATATGATGATTAATTTTGATGGATGTGGCCCTTCTCAACAATGAGATGAACCAAATCAGTTCCAATAGAGCACTAATGAATTGAACCAACTACACCCATTTTAAGAACTCTGGGAGATGACTATGAACCACTACATAGAATTTCCAATCCCTCTATTTTTGTCTGCCTACATTTTTTTTTTATTTCCTTCCCAGGCTAATAGTATACTATTTCAAAGTCCCATTATTTTTGTACAGAAAAATAACTGTTTGAACATGTATACTAATATTGTATTTAATTTATACTTTAACATATTTAACATGTATTGGTCAACCTCCCATCTGGGGGAGAGGGTGGGAGGAAGGAGGGGAAAAATTGGAACAAAAGGTTTGGCAATTGTCAATGCTGTAAAATTACCCATGCATATGACTTGTAAATAAAAAGCTATAATAAAAAAAAATGCAAGCTTTTTGATTTGTGAACTTCATGGTATAAGAAGTTCTTATATGTATGTGCTTTTCTCTTATAATAAACCAAGCTATTAACCATAAAAAAACAAAAACAAAAACAAAAACAAAAACTGTTTTGTCCTTCAGAATTGATCATCATGTAATCTTGCTGTTGCTGTGTATAAAGTTTCCCGTGTGTTATTTGTTTCATGTAGCATCAATTCATGTAAGTCTCTTCAAACCTCCCTGAAATCATCCTGCTGATTGTTTCTTATATAACAATAATATTCCATAGCATTTATACATGATAACTTAGTCAGCCATTCTCCAATCAAAGATGATGTTCTGGATCAAAGGATATGCACAGTTTGATAGGCCTTCGGTTATAATACCAAGTTGTTCCCCAGAATGATTGCATCAGTCCACAATCACACTAACAATGTGTTAGTTTCCCAGATTTCCCACATCCATTCAAACATTCATGATTACCTTTTCCTGTCATCTTATCCAACCTGATAAGTGTGAAGCAGTCATTCAGAATTGTATTATTTTGCATTTGTCTGAACAATGGTGATTTAAGACAATTTTATATGACTAGAAATAATTTTAATTTTTCATCCAAAAATTGTCTGTTCACATCCTTTGACCATTTATCAGTTGTAGAATAGCTTAAATTCTCATAAATGTGAGTCAATTCTCTGTATAATTTTTTCCCAACTTACTATTTCTCTTCTAATCTTGTATATGTTGGTTTTCTTTGTACAACAAAATTTTAACTTAATATAATCAACCTTTTTCATTTTGAATTTTATAATGTAATCTGTTACTTCTTTGGCCACATTTGGCCACAGATTTGAGAGGTTGACTATTTTTTGTTCTTCTAATTTGTTTATAGTATCATTATTTATGCTTAAATCATGAAACCATATTATGCTTATAGTGGTATAGGATGTAAGTTATTTAGGCCAGTGCCTAATTTCTATCATACTACTTTCCAATATTCCAAACAATTTGTGTTAAATAGTGAGTTCTTATCCCAGAAGCTTTGGTCTTTGGTATTGTCAAACAGTAGATCACTATAATCATTTATTATTGTGTCTTACAAACATAATCTATTTCACTGATCAATTAATCTATTTCTTAGCCAATACCAATGGTTTTGATGAGCATGATGAGCACTGCTTTGTGATATAGTTTTAGATTTGATACAATTAGACCAGCAAATTTCTATTTATTTTGTTATTTTCCTTGAAATTCTTGACCATTCTTTCAGATGAAGTGTGTTATTATTTTTTTCTAGATCTGAAAATTGATTTCTTGGAAGTTGTATTGGTATTGTACTGAATAAGTAGATTAACATAGGTACTATTTTCATTTTTATGATATTATTTCAACCAATAATAAGCATTTGATATGTTTCCAACTGATCAGATTTGACATTATTTGTGTGGGAAGTATTTTGTAATTGTATCCATATAGTTCCTGACTTTGCCTTGGCAGGTAGGCTCCTAAATGCTATGCATTATCCTCAGTAATTTTAAATGGAATTTCTCTTCATATATCTTGTTGTGGACTTTGTTGGCAACATATAAATATACTGACAAAATATGTTGATTTATTTTCTGTCCTGCAAATTTGCTAAACTTGTGAATTGTTTGTAGTAGATTTTACTCAATTCTCTATAGTTCTCCAAATATACTATCGTATCACCGGCAAAGAATAATAATTTGTTTCCTCATGACATACTAAAATTGGGTTAATTTTGTTCTTTCATTATTTTAAAGCTAATATTTCTAATACAGCATTGAACCTTGTATCACCACTAATCTTACTGAGAATTATTCTATTTATTTTAATTAGATATGATGCTTACTGATGGTTTTTAATAGATGACAATGAAAACACCTTTTATACCTGTACTCTCTAGTGTCTTTTAAGAGAAATGGGTGTTGAATTTTGTCAAATCTTTTTCTGCATATATTGAGATAATCATGATTTTTGTTAATTTGATTATAGATATAATAAATTATGCTGATAGTTTTCCTCATATTTGATAATCCTGCATTTCTGGGGTAAATCCTACTTGGTCATAGTTTATTATCCTGGGGATAACTTGCTGTAATCTCTTAGCTAATATTTTGCTTAAGATTTTATCATTGATATTCATTAGGGAAATTGGTCTATAATTTTCTATGTTTTTACCCTACATGATTCAGGTATCAGCACTATATCTGTATCATACAAAGATATGTACTCTTTTTTTTCCCCCTATTTTTCCAAATAATTTGCTTGGCATTAGAATTGTTACTTAAATGTTTCATAGAATTCACATGTAAATCCATCTGGTCCTGCAGATTTTTTCTTAGGGAATTGATTAATACCTTGTTCAATTTCTTTTTTCAAAAATGTGATTATTAAAGTAATTTATTTCCACCTCTATTGATCTGGGCGATTTATATGTTTCTAAGTATCTAATTCATATAAATTGTCAAATTTATTGGCATGCAGTTGGACATAACAGCTGCTAATTTGACTCAAATTTTCTCTTCATTATTGGAAAGTTTACCCTTTTCATTTTTGACACTAACAATTTGAGTTCCTTCTTGCCCCTTTCTAGTGAAATTAACAAAATTTATATTTGTTTTGTTATTAGTTCAATAGTTTTCTTACTTTCAATTTTATAAATCTTCCACTGTATTTTCAGAATTTCAAATTTGGTATTTCATTGGGGATTTTTATTTTTGTTCTTTTTTCTAACCTTTTTAGTTGTATACACAATTCTGTGAACTTTTCTTTCTCTATTTTATTCAACTAAGCATCTATAGATACAAAATTTCCCCTAAGAACACCTTTGCCTCCATCCCATAAATTTTGTTATATTGTCTCATTATTGTCCTTCCCTTGAAGCAAAATATCAATTGTTTCTATGATTTATTGGTTCACTCACTCATTCTTTAGAATTAGCCTATTTAGTTCACAATTTTGTTAACTCTATTTTCCCCTAGCTTTTGATTGCATGTAATTTTTATTGCATCATAATCTGAAAATAATTATTTTAATATTCTGCCCTTCTGCATTTAATTTTGACGTTTTTATGCCCTAATACATGGTCAAATTTTTTGTGGGTTCCATGTACTGCTGAGGAAAAAGTATGTGCCTTTATTGTTCCATTCAATTTTCTCCAAAGTTTATCTTACCTAACTTTTCCAAAATTCTATTGACCTACTTAACTTTTATTTGTGTTTCATTTTATGTACTTCTTATAGAACAAGTTTGATATTCTCTCCCCTCCCACCAGAATAATTTTGCTATCTAATTCTCCTTGTGGCTCTCTTATCATATCCTCTAGGAATTTAGATGGTAGACCACTTGGTGCATATATATATATCTAATATTGATTTATTTCATTTTCTATAGTGCCCCTAATAAATATGTAATTTCTTTCCTTATCTCTGTTAACCAGATTTATTTTTGTTTTTGCTTGATCTGAGATCAAGATCACTAGTATTTTTTTTAATTTCCACTAAAGCATAATAGAATCTGCTGTAGCCTTTTACCTCTCTATATCATTCTGCTGTAAATGTGTTTCTTGTTAAACAACATATTGTAGGATTCCGACTTTCAATCCAGTCTCCTGTACTCTTCAATTTTATGGGAGAATTCATTCCATTCACATTCGCAATTAAAATGACTTAACTCTGTATTTCCCACCCTGTTATTTTTTCCAAGTTATATTTTTCTTTTTCCTTTCCCCTTTTTCCTCATTTCCAGTTTTTTGCTTCTGACCACCAATCCCTTAATCAGCCCTCCACTTGTATAGCTCCTCACTTTCCTTTTAAACCTTCCCCATCTCCCTTCTATTAGCCTCTTTCTTTCCTTTCTTTTTTCCTCTCCTCCTTCCTGATAGGGTGAGACAAGATTTTGTCTTAAGTCTTTTTTTGTTTCTTCACTAAAAGTAACTTACCACATTGTACTTCCATTTTCCCCTTCTTCCAGTACAATGCCCTTTTTACTTCTAGTTTGTTTTTATATTATCACAATAAAATCAAATTATACCTACATCTTCTAAGTACACCCATAACAGAGACACAGTTCTAAGGAGTTAAATATATCATCTTCCTATATAGGGATGTAAACTTTTAAAGTTTTTTTTTTTTTCTTTCCTTTTTATCTTTTTAAGCTTCTCTTGAGTTCTGTATTTGAAGATTGCGTTTGCTGTTTGGCTCTCATGTTTTCATCAGAAATAAATAAAATTCTCATGTATCATTAAATGTCCATCTTTTCCTCTGAAAGATGATGCTCAATTTTGCTGGATAGTTGATTCTTGACTACAATCCATGTGTCTTTGCTCTTCATATTATCATATTCCAGGTGCTTCAGTTCTATCAAGTGGAAACTGCTAGATCCTGGGTAATCCTGATTATGACTCCTTGATATATGAATTGTTTCTTTATGATTGTTTGTAAGATTTTCTCATTGATTGATAATTCTTAAACTTATCTATGATGTTCCTTGGAGTTTTAAATTTGGGATCTCTTTCAGGAGGTGATCTGTGAATTCTTTCAATGGCTATTTTACCCTCTGGTTCTAGGATATCAGAGTCATTTTCCTTGATGATTTTCTGAAATATGTTGTCTAGGCTATTTTTTTTTCCATCATGGTTTTCAAGTTATTCCAATAATTCTTAGATTGTTTCTCCTGGATTTGTTTTCCAAGTCAGTTGTGTTTTCTAATGAGGTATTTAAATTTTTCTTCTATTTTAATTGTAATTTTTGAGAGATTATTTATGTCTCATTAAATCATTCACTTCCATTTATTCAATTATAATTTTTAGTGTATTTCTCTTCAGTTTGCTTTTTATCTCCTTTTGCATTTGTCCAATTTAACTTTTATGTAACTTGTTTTGTTTATTGTTTATTTTTCCACTTTACCCTTTCTGTTTTCCAAGTTGATTTCTTGTTTCCATTTTTTAAAATCCATTTTGTAATGATTTCTTCAGATAATTTCTGTTTCCTTTTCCAAACTCTCCTGAAAAGTTCAGATTTCTTTTTCTAATTTATATTTTAACTCTTTTAAAGATCTTTTTCCAATTATTCCAAGTAAGCCTTATGAGGTGGAGATCAACTCTCATTACCCGTTGCAACTTTAAATGCCTTTAGTGTCCTTGAGTTTTGAGGTCTGTTCTTCATTGTCTCTATAAAAGTTATCTATGGTCAGACCTCTTTTTGCTTAGTTTTTTACTCATTTTAAAATGATAAGGTGTACTTTTAGGGCAAAGAGGAGATTGCTTTAAGCTTCCTCTACAAGCATCAGCAGCTTCAGAAGGTCTTACAACCAGTATTGATGAATTTTCCTCCATGCTGGATGGGTGAGGTCAAGTACTTGTTCTTCTGGGATTCAGGGACTTGCTATTTTCCTTTTCTATTTTTTATTGGATATCTCACTACTAATCTTCTGATTCACAAGCTTCTGAACCAGTATATAGTAGTCAACACTACTATTTTTTGGCTAAGAGTCTCCCATTAGGTTCTCCTGGTGCATAGACACAACACCACCCTGATCCCTACACTTGTGTGTGTTTGGCTGCCTTTCCCTATGCCTGATTGAAACCTTCCTTTTCTGAAGTTCTTCCAAATTATTTTTTTTTGCTGGAAATTTGTTACATTCCAAATATCTATGTGTTACATCACTTTAAGACTATTTCAGAGGCATGATTTGGTGTTGATCTGAGGTAAGCAGGAAGAGCTCAAAAAAAGACTTGCCTAAGCTCCATTTTGGCTCCACTATCTTGGCTCTGCCCCCTTCCCTCTGAGATTTTCAACAGTATATGTGTATAATACAATGCCAATACATTTCCAACTGACAAAGTAGAAGATAAGATTCAGGTTAAAATCTACTAATGGTAAGATATTTTGGGGCTGTCTTCTTTTTATGATATTATATATTTCACATGTTATGAAAAAAGTGAATAACATCTGAAATCAATTTTATTTTATTGACATGTTAGCACAAAAGGTCATATACTTCTAGAGTATTACTAAGAAGGAAAAGTGTTTTACATATTACCAATTATATTTTGTGTATGACATGCATTTTTAGTATTATGCTTACTTATATGTTAGAAAATATGTATGTTATCAGAATCATTTTTTTCTTTTTATTTTTTCCATAAAGAATTATAAAGAGAAAAAAAAACTTTCAGTGATCTTTAGTGAAAGATCACAGGTTTTCTGATCATGAGCACATAATCCCTTATTTCTGATAAGTTCATATCAATATCTATGTTTTTATGTTTTGGGACATTTTCTAATTATATATCAAAGGAAAAGTAACAATCTTTGCTGGCTCACTTTAGTCAATTATAAAATTGGGGTACTTCCCCAATACCTTCCAGTATCGTTCTAAGTTTCAAATGGAATATATGTAAAATGATTAACACAGCATGTTATACATTATCATAGTTTAATAAATATTCTTTTCTACCTTTGTTTTTGCTCAAAAAAGGTAGCGAGAAGATCACAGAAAATAGATTACTTTTATTGATCTCAAGGGCAGATTTCTAAGTGCCTTCTGGATATAAAATGTTTCAAATCAATAATAATTTGATAAGTGAAAATTAAAGCAATCTTGTGATTGTGCTTGATTTTTTTTTATTCATTGCAATCTTTTGCTCACTAGATTTAAAAGTTAACAAAAAAGGAAAACAATAGATATTTAAGGGCTATGGGAAAACAGATATTTTGATTTATTATTGACTAGATTTGTGAAGCAACCATTTTGCAAATAAATTATGTGTCATACCCAAGTTACTACATTGTACATGACCACCTAATCAGATATTATTCTGAGTCTTATATCCAAAAGATATCAAAGAATATATCCTGTATGTATATACATCCACGTTTTTGTTAAAAGAAATGTTACATTTGAAGTCACAGGATATAGCTGTTAAAATCAGTTTTATTTCTTACTGTTTATATGATCCAGAGCATCTTTCTTCCCCAATATTGGCCTTTCCCCCTCCTTTTTATTTTGCCAAAATGAAGAGAATGGTCTAAGAGACCAGTTATTAAAACACCTTTTCTTTTAATATAACATGAAATAGTCAATGCCTTCTCATAGTGCATAATTTTATCAGTTTTACAAATAATGACCCAAATTATATACTCAGATGTTCCTTTAGTTCTCTTAATTGTACCAAGATTCCATCTGGGTTATCTACCTGCTATTTTTTATTCTCACTTTCTGATTATTCTATTTTTATTTTTATCATATTCACAATTGTGTCTTACATATCTTTCCACCTACAAATCAGTGTTGACAATATTATTTTTAATCTAAAATGACTTCTTCATTGACTCTTGTGTTACTGGTAATTTTTATTCATATGAGTCCACAATGTCACTGGAGTAATAGTGGTCTATGGGGATACTCAGGGGTACTATATTGTGAGGGCTTGAGAAGCTCCATTTAGGATTGTTTATCTATCTTCAGTTGTCTGCCTGTCTTTGTATTCTTGTGTGTGTGTCTTTAGGAAGCTATATCATGAGTAGTACTCACACTTTAGGAAAACTGATGCCGAGGATGGGCTGAATTGTCAACAAAGTTGATGATAAGCAAGTGACCTCAAACCAGTTGAGGAGGTAGAGGAAAATAATTTGTTCCAAAAACCATGAAGTTAGCTGAAGTGGGGATGGTGAAATGTTAAGAACTTGATCAAATATCAAAAACAACAAAATCATCCAGCCCATTTCCATTTGTTTTAACTTTTTTTCTTGCCAATAGACTTTGATGATTGAGTAAGGCTGATGACTTTTGCAATTCTGTGTCACAAATATAAGTCATGGGCAAATCAGGACCTCATTCATCACATCATGATTTCAGTGATCATCTTTACAAATGAAGGATGAAGAACAAGAGCAAATTGAGTCATTGATATATGACTCATTATCATTAAATATGCATTATCATTATTATCATTAAAATGCAGATTTTTGCATTTTTGATTATTTGAGGAAACCGAAAGCACTTCATAATTTTCTAAATATGGGATATTCTCTTATGTGATTTGCATATTGTTAATACTATATCTCAATTGTGTAAATATACATATTGGTATTTCAAATTTGATCATTTTGTCATATAGCTCCATGCCACAATCAAGGTGACAATAATTTCCCATTTATTTTCTTTTCGTAATGCGAATAATTGGTCCACCTTCCACATAGTTACAACTTTCACTTAGAAATTATTTTAGGCTTTCATGAATTAAGATAAAAATACTACCTGTGAATTGCATCATATGAAGATATAATCATTATCAGCAGGAATTAATTCTTTTGAACTTATACAGAACCCCTTTTGTGAAAAATTAAACCACTTTCAATAAATATATTTTCTTAGTTTTGCATCTCATATGCAAGCAAACAAAATAGAGTAGAACAGCATCCCATGATTTTACTATATTTAATGCATAATGGTAGACAATTAATCTGAGAACACCCCATGAGTATCTGTTCTGCTCTATTGAGAAATACTTCTTTAATATTAATCAGTATTTCACATTGTTGAGTGTTATAGTTTTTACCAATTACTAAATTGCGGTATCATAAATATGTGGTCTATTGTAGGAAAAAAATAATAGATTAGGATTAAATGAATAAAGATATAATTTATTCTCTAATCATACATCCACAGATCAGAGCTCCAACAAATCTGAAAGTTAAAGCATGTGTTCATAGGCTTTTGAGGTAGAGGGATGTTGAAAATATTCAAAATATATATCCACTATTTTTATCATACCATATCATTAGGATAGTTAAGGACAAAATCTTACATTCTTTCCTCTGGTATAATACTAACCAGTTATGCTTTGAATCTAGATAAACAAAAATTCCCCAAGAATTTATGTAATAATAATAATCATCTTATATTTTACATAATTTCTAGTATTTACAAAGCATTGCCCTCAGAACAGAACTGTGTTCACATCATAAAATCATTGAATCACAGAATTTGAAAGTTTTCAGGAACCGTCTAATACATGCAAAATTAGCATCATGCATATTTGTCCAACAAAGAAACATTAATTTCAGAAAATCAAATAAACTATCCAGGGTCAGTCCCATAGATAGGGAAGAGTAGACTAAGATGCCAACCTGGGACTCTTTTAATTCTATGCCCTACAATGCTGCTGCTATCATACTATCTCACATTTAAAGTAAGCGAGGGAAGAGAGCAATAGTGTTAACACACTATGTTTTGGTGTGTACAGATGGGATATCTTCCTTCATTATGTTCTCTCATGGCTGAAAATGATGCCACCTTGCCCTCCCTGAGCATATACACAAATTCATGACAAAGCAGTGGTAGGAGAAATCAATCTTCAGAACTCAAAAAACTGGAATATATATAGTCTTCAAAGATAATAAAGTGGTCAACCTACCTCCTCATTTTAACCATAAGATGAACACAAAGGATGAAATCTATATCCTGTCCAAAGTATTGTCAAATACAAAATATTTTGTAGTAGTTATTTTATAATGAATATTATAAATTGGCCATAAAATGATTATTATAAAATGGATGGTTTGAAATGTTTATGGATCAGGTAATAATTGAATCAAAGTGAGTAGAACATTTAAGTGTCTTGATGTTAACATTCGATACTTTTTTTTTTTTTCTGGACAGTAAGACAGTGTAAAGATCAAACTGTGGAGGAATTTATCTTTCCCTTTGGGACAAATAAAAATAATTCAATATAAGAATTTTATACATCTGTCAATGAACATAAAGCAAATGGAAAACATGAGTGTCTTCATTTCAAAGGTATATCTATAGCCCAGAGACATTTAAATTATAGAGGATGACTCAACAGTTTGTTGGTTTAGTAAAGAGAACAGGGATCAGTTAGATTTTCATGATTTTCATTTCAGGCTATATACCATACATGATGGATTCAAGTTGTAAAGTAAATTTTAAAAGATAAGATCCCATGGAAACTACAGTGAAAGCAAAATAATTACATTATTTTGGGTATTGATTTTTGTCAGGCAACATTTTCCTAATGGTATTGTTTTCATAAATACACTTAAATTGATAAATTGGCTCTTTTAAACAGAAGTCTTGTCAGATACAGATCATGTGCTCAACAAAAAAAATTTTAACCAATTCAGATATTGTATACAATTTGCTTTTTCTTGTATTCCTGTAATGGGCTGAGGCTTGAGTTGATGCACTGAGGTCCCAAGCACATGAGGCTAAATAGTAATTGGACCATACTCTATTAATATATAAGCTTGGAGAAAGAATGCCCCCCCCACTCTTTGTGCAAGTCCTGATGTGTTGTATAGGAAATGACGATTTTGGTGGGTGGAGGCAGGGGAGTGGAAAAGAAAGGGGAAGGAGAGACTTTTGGCATTGCCATTGCGACGGTTTGCTCAGCTCAGATCTCTTTCTGTTAGCTGGCTTCCTGTTGCAACTGTCCATATTGCTATCGCAATCTTTCTTGCCTATATTTGCTATCACAATCCTTATTCATCTCTTCACTTCAATAAATATTGAAGATTTTCCCCTTAACCTGAATTCCTGACTCCAGCTGATTTTAAATACACAGTCATTACATATTCCTTCTTGAAAGATCTAATATCTATATGAGGAAATTTGGAAAGGGGAAGACCAAGAGGTAAATACTCCATTATTTCACATTTCGTTGAGGAAATGCCCCTCCATTTGAGATGTACTGAGCAATGCAAATCTTAAACCCAGCACAACACCTATTGTACAGAATGTATTAGATAATATTAAACACCAGCCGCCTTATTTGCGGTATTTGAAATTATTAATTGAGTATCTGTTAAGTCCAAGACACAGAGATAGGTAACATATGATATTGGGATATGAATAAAACCTAACCCTCATGGATCCAGGGAGGGGGCTCATTATTTTAATCATTTTTAATGAAAAATTAATAATAATATGGAAACAGAATATGTTGAGGGTCAAAAAAGATGACAAAAGCTGAGATTTATTTAATATTTTAAGGTTGTAAAAGCACTTTTATTTCAATGAAATTGTTAGACAGTCAGTAATCACAGTTTTATAGATAATGCAACTGAACTAAAATAGAAGAGCCTGGATATAATGACATTATTAAGAAAGATCAAAACTCAAGTTCACAATGACAAATACTAATGATAAGTATAATGCTATTTTTGTATTATTTCCAGTAGTAAAATGATCCTATAAAGGTTTGGGAAGTATCAAGAGTAAAGTATTTATATAGTGTAAGGAATAGAGAGCTGGTTTGAAAATCACGAAAGATTTAGTTCAAATCTGATTTTAGACATTTATTAGATGTAGGATGCTGGGCAAGTGAGTCGTTTTCTATCTGCTTCATTATTTTCATCTATAAAATAGAACTAATAATAGATTCTGTAGTCTAAGGTTGTTGTTACAAATGAAAATGAAATTGTATTTACAAAGTGCCTGGAACAGAGTAGATACTTAATAAATGTTTCATTCTTTCCTAACGAGGAAGTCAACAAGTATAGAAAAAGTCATCCCAAGACATAAATAAATAAATATAAAATAATATGTTATCTTGAATGCAATAAAAGTTTTTGTGTTAAATAATTTCATGCTTTTATCAAATTCTTATGTTCTCAATGAAGGTAGAGGGAGAGAAGAAAGAAATTTTGGGACCCTATTTTTTAATGAATGTTAATTTTTTTTAATTGTACATATGAATGGAAAGAACAAAATACTTCAAATATAATTTTCTGGAAAATTTATACCTGAAAAAGGTATACACTAGCGAAAACAGAAAGAAAGAGATAGACACAGACACAGAAACACAAACTGAGAAATAGAGTTCACAAATTGGAAAAAGGAAAAGTGGAATCAAAGGCATAAAAAAGAGGCTAGTCAACTTAAGAAGAGGCACTTATTTATTATTTTTTTTATTATAGCTTTTTGTTGACAAAACATATGCATGGGTAATTTTTCAACACTGATTCTTGCAAAAACTTATGTTCCAACTTTTCCCTTCCTTCCCTCCCCCCTCCACTAGATGTCAGATAGTCCTATATATGTTAAATGTTAAAGTATGTGTTAAATACAATATATGTATACGTATTTATACAGTTGTCTTACTACACAAGAAAAATAGGATTTAGAAAGTAGGTAAAAATAACTAGGAAAGAAAAACAAAAAAAATTCAAGCAAACAATAATAAAGAGAATAAATACTATGTTATGGTCCACACTCATTTCCCCATGTTCTTTTTCTGGATTTAGCTGGTTCTGTTCATTCCTAATCAATTGGAACTGATTTGGATCCTTTCATTGTTGAAAATGACCACTGCCGTCAGAATTGAACTTCATATAGTATTGTTGTTGCAGTATATAATGATCTCCTGGTTCTGCTCATTTCACTTAGCATTAGTTCATGTAAGTGGGCACTTATTATTTTAAAGTGAATTAAAAGAAGAAGTAATGATTGCCTTATAGGAATCAATAGTCTGACAGACAACACTGATTCACAGTTTTATGAAGGACATGAGAATAATTGAACAGAAGCACAAATGAAATGAAATTTCATCTAATTCAGATGGGTAAAAATATTGTTGATACAGGAATATAGGGCTATAGGGAAACTCCAGTATAGATGGAAGGTGACATCCCATATTTTTCTTATAATTTTGAGATTTTGCTCCAAGACATTGAAAATCTAAGTGTCCTGACCATGGTCATATGTTGCTGCTATGTGTTAGATTGCACTCATGTAACCTTGAATCCAGCTTTTGCTGGCCCTTTATCTACTATGTCATAATGTCTTTTCTCATTGAATGAGAAAAAATAGATAGGCCAAATTGATAGAAAACATATGTAAGAACTGATTTAAAAAAAAAAGTTAGAAAAATTGCTTCAAATTTTGCCTGACAAGAATATCAGCAAAATGAAAAAAATAGTGTAATAGTACAAAAAAAAAAAAAGTCATAGAAGTACTGGAAATAAAAAGTCTACAGTAAACAGAGGAATCAATCAGCATTTAGAGTGATGCTTTTTTGAAATGTCAACACAAATAAGTTTAAATGATAGTTAATTAGGTTCCTGTTATCAGACAGTATCAGAGGTCAACCTGATTAATTAGTCAGTGTTTGCAAAGTATTTGCAAAATGAAAAGTGCTAGTTATGTGCTAAGTGCTATTATTGCTAGCTGAAGAAACTGCCTGTAATTATCTCCCCATTACCTGTGTTACAAATTAATGTTTTGCTAGTACAATCAAAAAGTACATATCTAATGTCAGTGAAATTTTATTTAAAATTTCAATAAACAGAAAAAAATAATGATGTATGGGGTTTAAAGGCCAGGATGAGCTATGTTCTCAATAATTCAGGGATATGGTTCTACCTTTCCTTTTGTATTAAAACATCTCATGGCATTTTTTTTTTCATAATCCAAATATGGACATATCAAATTGTATTCTATTAGTTAGTTACAATATTCCCCTGAGAATTGTTCCCATGTACATGATGAGAAAGGAAAGCAGAAATATCATGCATACTCACTATAATTATTTCATCCAGAAGTTTAAACAATGTAAATTAGCTCTCCCAACAGGGAGACAAAAAGTCACTTTAATCAGAAAACATTTGACTTTAAATTCCCAAAAAATAGGATTGGCCAAAGGCAATATCCATCCATAATAACAACTCTTTTATAAAATAATATGAAGAATACTGCATGATTATTAGAAGTATTACTTCATGAGGGAAAAAAGAACAAGCATTTATTAATTGCCTACTCTGTGCCAAGAACATTTTTGAGTGCTCAACACACATCTCATTTAATCCTCAGAACAACCTCAGGAGATAAATGGTATTTTTATTCCTATTTTACATTTGAGGAAATTGATACAGACAAAAGCAAAGTATTTTGCTCCATATCCCACATCTACTAAGTTTCTGAGGCCAGATTTGAACATAATTCTAGCTAAATCCAGACCCAACACTCTTATCAACTATACCACTCAGCAGAGAGCATTTGGCATTTAAAGAAAATTTAGTAAGCTATTAGACTAACCAAAACGACCCTAATGATATTAAAGGAGAAATGTGGAAGAATTACAAGTAAGAAAAAATGAAAAAAAATTGCAAAAAAAAATTTCAAACTATTTTCTTGACTGAACATCATTTAGGCACCAAAATTGCACCTTAACACCAAAGCTTCAGCTATGCTTAGGGGAAAAGATAGAGATGCTATTGAAAAGAATAAAGCCAGGAATTAGCATTTTGATCACCATTTTACAGAAGAGGAAACTGAAATTCAGAGAGATTGACTCTTCTGTAGAGAAGAAATTAGTTGATGTCAGAAGTTTGATTTACATTTAGGAGTTTCTGAATCCAAGGACAGCATTTAAATAGTCTGGTTATTTTTATGATTTTTTTTTGAGAGAATCCTGCTACACTAATCTATTGGCTCTAAAAATTACTAAATATTTATATTTTCCACTTATCATATTTATTTTACTTTGTAGTCAAAAAGTATAAAACTAATTTAATTCCATAAGGAAAAGAGAAAAGGTTTGACAAATTATGGCACAAGACAAAAAATAATAGATTTGGAATCAAGTTCTCCCTCAGAAATTTCTTGGAGTGAGAACATGGAAAACATTTTAAAACTCTAATTGTCTCCAACTTATCATATATGAAATCCATTTTTTTTGTGAAGAGAGTAAATGTAAATGAAAAATAATCTATAAATGTTGGTTATTATAGAATAGATATTTCTGGGTTGATGATTTAGGAGAAACAATAGAACTTAACATATATGAACATTGATACATAGTGATGTTGAGGATTTTGACAAATTCTAAAAAAGAATTTTTCCTGGCTGGGTATCAAAACTTTAGTGTTTTTCCAGATGTGTCTCACTACTGGACACTTGTTAGTGAAAATGCAATCCATTAATTTTCTCACATATGTATGTCATTTTATTTCATTATCATAAAATTTCCTCTAAGAACACTATCTATTATTCTGAAGACACTTGTTGGGTCTTTTAACTATTTCTTTGATGTTATCATTGTTGAACTTAAGTTATATGCCCAATCCACTTCCTTTTCCAAGTTCATGATGAGGGTTTTTTGGGGGTGTTTCTTGAATACATCATCATTATTGACATAAACATGCAGCATTTTTACAATTATATTTTTTCTATTATCCTTTTTATTATTGGAAATTGTGATTCTCATGAGACTGTGATGTTCCATAATTCACAGTCAGGTGTCATAACTAAAAGAAGGTTGGCTTTAAATGAGATAGACTTTTATAACAACTTGTGTCTTAGGATCATCAAAATTGCTGTGTGATTTATATCAATCCAGATGAGTGATAACTGGATAGTGAAAGAAATTTCTGCTACTGTTAGGCAATCTGAGGAGCTGATGGAGCTCAATTATAAATGAGATGGATAGAAGAAATCTTTCCAGAGTAATTTAAGCCCAATTTTTACAAGTATGACTGTGATAGTTAAGGAAATGTCACATGTGGACAGATTGAGCTAGTAGAAAACAGTAAGATAAAGTTCTTCACAAGGACAGAAGCTTTGAGTTTTCTTAGTTGTTCCTAGAAGTACAAATAAAGTTTTAGTTCTTATGTTTGTATTATCTGCAAGCATGAAAAGAACACATCTATTGCTTTGAGCATGTAAATATTATCAAAATCATTATCAAATATGAAGCTCAACAGTAAATGTGATTGATGACCCTGAGGTAGCCTTGTAGCATAGCATGTTATGCTTGATTAATTAGAAAGGAGAGAAAACAGAGGCTAAAGTGAACTGGAGCCTAATGTGAACATCCATGAAGAATAGGTCACATGGAATGTAATTTTGGTTACCACTATTTAATAAAACTCTTTAAGTCATACTAATAGAAGTACAGCACTGAAACTGTTGATAGTCTCCCGACTCTTAGACATTTCCATCTCTACAGGGGTGTCCTCAAAAATCTGTCTATATGATTCCATATGACCTATTATCAGGGTCATCTATCACATTCACTGCTGAGCTTCATATCCCCAATTAGATTGTGACTATAAAGGAAAGGCTAACATATTTTTTGGTAATGACCCTAACAAGTGACACAGAGACTGCTAAATTGTAAGTGCATAATAAATTCTTATGGTTTTTATTTAGTTTCCCACTCATAACAAATATGATAAACTAAAGTGAAGACTCAACACATCAACTCAGAGAGCAATTTTCCTTCAAATCTAAGACATATTGATAAAAGGGACATAATTGCTTTCATATATATTTTCCATGTTAAAAGGATTATAATTGTCTACTCTATATAAATGGTTTTAGCATTATCATTAAAAAGAATTTATCTCATAGAAATATCACTGGATAAGAAGTCAAAGTACATAGGTTCAAATCTTATCTCTATTTGTGTAACCTTAGCTAAATCACTTAGACTCGTTTCTTATATGTGACATGAGAGGGGCTGAACTCTATGCCTTCTGAAATTCATATCAATCAATTTTATTACTTTCAAAAATTATTCTGTCAGCATTTTGTATTCATATAATTTATATTTGCATTATATGAAAACACAAAGGTATTAAAACTGCCTCTAATATCCTACTCTGATGGGTATTGCACATTAGAAAAAAATTGTTTTTAAAGACCATAACAGAAGAAAAGATCAAATGGACTAGAGATCTGGCAAGGCTTTGATCATAGTTCTGGTAATTGATTCTACATATGTAATCAAGGGACCATTCTAGTTCAATTGAGAAAAATGGTTATTGAGTTTAGAGAGTCTGCTAAGTCAGTGGTGACTTTAACATTTTGAAAATAAAGAAATATTTTATTAAAATGACTGCCTATGAGCAGGACCTGGAGATCATTATATACTTCAACCACAATATTATATGATGATCAATTCTGATGGTCATGGCCCTCTTCAACAATGAGATGAACCACATCAATTCCAATAGAGCAGTAATAAATTTAACCAGCTACACCCAGCGAAAGAACTCTGGGAGATGACTATGAACCACTACATAGAATTCCCAATCCCTCTATTTTTATCTGCCTGCATTTTTGATTTCCTTTGCAGGCTAATCGTACACTATTTCAAAGTCCGATTCTTTTTGTACATCAAAATAACTGTATGGACATGTATACATATATTGTATTTAACTTATACACTAACATATTTGACATGTATTGGTCAACCTGCTATCTGAGGGAAAGGGTAGGGGAAAGGTGGGGAAGGGTTGGAACAAAAGTTTTTGCAATTGTCAATGGTGAAAAATTACCCATGCATATATCTTGTAAATAAAAAGCTATAATAATGAAAACAACAAAAATCAAATAAATAAATAAAATGGTTTCCTAACTTTTCAACATGATAATTATGGCAACAGGTTTATTTATTATAGTTTCTTATCTCTCCCATTAGAACATGAGCTTTTGAAGAGAGGACTCTTAATTTTTTTTTTTTTGGTATTGCCCATGTAGTAAGACAGTGCTTAGAACATAGTGAGGAGTATGTTTTTTTTAATGATTTGTAGCAGTTTTGATTATGATAATGTACCCAAAATTATTCTTTCTTGTATAAGGATTTATTAATCCTTTACTGCTTATAAAACTCATCAATAGATCTTCTAAAGTAGTATGTATGTGCAGTGAAGTAAAAATAGTCTTAGGATCAAAAACAGGATTTAAAAGTAGAAACTGAACAAGAATGTGCTCTTTGTGAAAACCTATGAATAGATATAAAGAAAAATAAGATTTGTCTCAGAAATCATGGGATAAGGAGCGATGCTGCTTTCCATAATGCCTAAATTCTGCTGTGTAAAAATACAATAAACTTCAATTTTTACAGTCATTTAGTGATTGCAATAATGCCATATGTCTATTAAGTATTTTTAAGAAGCATATTCATTTTTAATAGGTCAAAGGTTTCTTCACAGTTTTCTTATCTTTGGTCCATTTAATTTCATATGCCTGATACATTTTGAAATAAATTCCTTGTAATCATTATTTATTCCCACTATTATATTGAAGTCTCCAAGTTTAGTGAACATGATGAGCTAATCTGAAGAATTTTAATTTTTTTTCTTAGCATTTCTCTTTCTCTTTATCCTCTGGGGGGAAAAAAGATTGGAACATATGAGCTTTTTGCACATATTTTACATGTGCATGTCTACTGCAATATGAGATGACCAAATGGTTACTTTTAATTTGTTTTGTACTTTTAATTTTAATTATATTTCTCTATAAATAAAAATTGCAACATTATTTTTTTTTCCTTAGGATGCTCATTAAGAGTTTGCTTCATTTCTTTTTATATGATAGAGTTAAGTGTTCTATCTTCTCTCCTTTTTCTCTAGGAAATTGATAGTTTTTGGTAAATATTCATCCATTTCCCTGAAATTGTTACATTCATCAGCCTATAATTAGGCAAAATTGCTTGTAACAAATGTTTTAATTCATCTTCCCTTGTGGTGAGTTATATATTTCATTTTTCTTACTGATAATTTGATTTTTTCTTTCATTCTTTTAATTGAATTAACTTAGAAGTTCTTTTACTTTGTTTTTATCCCATAAACCTAGCTGCCTGTTTATTATTAAATTAATTATTCATTTCCATTTTATTAATCTTTCTTTTTATTTCATGATTTTCATTCTGGTTTTTAATTGAAGATTTTTAATTTCTTCTTTTTTATTACATACCCAGTTTATTGATCTGCTGCTTTTCTATTTTATCAAAATCACTATTTAGAAATAAAAAATTTTTCCCATCAGCAATGATACAGATCTTTTCTGTCAAATTTTTAAGTTTCCTTGGACAGGAAAGTAGTTTCAACTAAGTTTTTGTTGGATCTGCCAGTTTATAATTAAATTTGAGGAATTTTTTAGAGTTGTCTCAAAAGAAATTTGAAAGAGGTCAACTGAATATTCTCTACTCCTTCATCTTTGCTTCATCTCTTACTGATTGCCAAATATTTCAACAGATTATGATTTGGTCAATAAAATGTATATAAAACCAATTTTATTTTTATAGGTTAAAATAAATGTTCAGTTTGTTTTATTTAGCATCCAAAGACAATTAGAACATTATTTCATGACACATTTATTCATATCATATTACAGTCATAAACATGTCATTTGTCATGTCTTTGCTAATATTTCCCAGATCTATATATCCAGTCATGACATCTGTTCTGATCTTTGATCTTGTGATTCTGTTATATATTTTTGATATCTTGAACTTGATGTGATTTAGGCATCTCAAGCTCAACTCAACCAAAAGAAAATTTATGTTTCCTCCAAACCATCCTTTGTTCTCAACTTGTAGTAGAAAAGAATTGAAAACAAATTAGATTCTTACAAATTGGTGAATAGCTAAATATAAAGGAATATTTGCATGTACTGGCATAATCTTTTTCAACAAAAAATAATCATATGTGATAAATATTTCAAAACTTGGAAAGACAAGATGAAATAAACAAAGTAGAAGTAGGAAAGCCACAGAAAATAGCAATGAAAATAGTAGGAATCAAATCCAAAAACCTATAAAAATAAATATTGAAAAATTACAAAGAACCAATTTAGCCCTTAAAAAATATGATTCACTACAACTTTGTAGAGGTAAGGTTAACATAGTTTTGAAACATTGAATATCATGTCATTTTTTTCACTGTATGGAAACGAGTCATTGAATTTTAATTGACTTTTTAATTGCTTTAGTTCACTTAAAGCAAAATATATTTGGTAGGAAAAGAGGGAAAGACACAGTGGTCAATTTAAGTAATATAAAAAGATAATATAATTATATAAAAATGAAATATTGACTTAAACAAAAGTTGCTCTCATGTCATGACAACCACTCTACCCCTTTTTTCAGGTTAAGGTAAAATTTTGCTGTGTTTTTGAGCTGTAAGAATTATGAGTGTTTTAAGATAGTTAAATGATATTAACTTTTATCTAGTAATTAAAATATGTAAACACTTCCATGAAACTATAAATTTGAATTTATATCAGAAAAATTATACCATTTATGAATAGTTCTTTAAAAATAAAGCTAAACAAAGCTTTAACATGTACATAAAAATTAAAGATTTTTGTATCATGAATGAATTTAGATATATTAAAAGCTATATTTGTAGCTATATTATCACTGATTAGAATTTTAAAGATACTTCTCACATAATTAAGTTGATGACACCTTATCTTGTGATGAATCAATTATGAATGAAAGTGACATAAAAACACTCTATACAATTCTCAAGATTGGATGATGGATTTCCCACATCCATTAATTCTTGATTGAAGGACTCACAATAACTAGCTGTTTTTTTTTTTTTTTCTGTTTAAATTAGGAGCTTATTGATTTATTGATCTATATTCTTGGTTTAACTGGATTCAGTAGGGAGTTAAGTGAGCAAAAGCTTTTGAAAATACCAAATGCATCATTCACTCCTCTTTGGGAGCCATCTATGTAACACTAAGAAAGTTACTTTAGAACTATAGTTTCAAGTTAAAATAGAAACAAGAGCCACCAAACCATAAACAAAATTTCTCATAGGATGCATGCTGTCTTAGAAAATCACATATTAGATGAGAGATGTTTCTCAGTGAAACCAAATATATCTAATATTTTTTCTTTGGACCAAATCTGATGACAGTAAGATTCACACAATATCTGTCACCTTCCCTATTTCCCCTCAATCATATTATGATTTCTTTGCCTCTTCCTGAGATGTAATTTCCCTCATTTTCCCTCCACTTTCCCCTCTTTTTTCTGTTACAATTCCCTTTCTATGTCTAGTTTTTTTATAAGAATAAAATCAAATTCTACATGTACTTTCAATATATATCTATAACAGAAATATAGTTCTCAAGAGTTGTTTTTGTTTGTTTGTTTCTTTTACCTTTTTATGCTTCTCTTGAGTTCTATACTTGGAGGTCAATTTTTCTTTTGTTTAGCTCTGGTCTTTTCATCAAAAATAAATGGAATTCACCAGTTTTATTGAATGTCCATCCTCTTCCCTGAAAGAAAATGCTCAGTTTATCAGAAAAATTTATTCTTGGCTGTATTCCTATTTCCTTGCCTTTCCCCTTTCAGAATATCAGATTCCAGGCCCTTTGATCCTTTAAAGTGGAAGCTGCTAGATCCTGAGTAATCTTTACTGTGCCTCCTCAGTTTTTGAATTGTTTCTTTCTGGTTGCTGGTAGTAGTTTTTCTTTGGTCTGATAGTTCTCAAATTTAGCCATGATATTCCTTGGAGTTTTAATTTTGGGGTCTTTTTCAGGAAGTGTTTGGTGAATTCTTTCAATGCTTATTTTACCTTGTATTTCTATGATATCTGGGCAGTTCTCTTTGATGATTTCCTGAAAGATACTATCTAGGCTCTCTTTTTTCATCATGTATTTCAGGGAGTCCAATAATCCCTAGATTGGCTCTTCTAGATCTATTTTCCAGGTCGGTTCTTTTCCCAAATTTTTTCTTTTTTATTTTTATTTTTGGTTTTCTTTGACTGATTCTTGTTGTCTCAATGAGTCATTCATTTCCATGTATTCAATTCTGAATTTTAGTGAATTTTTTTTATTTAATTTTTTATTTTTTGTATTTGTCCAATTGAATTGTTAAATGAGTTGTTTTGTTCTATGATTTTTTTTTCTATTTCACAAATTCTGTTTTTTAAGGAGTTATTTTTTTTTTCTTTTCCATAAATTCTGGTTTTCTTGGAGTCGCTTTATTTTTCCATTTTATCAAATTTATCTTTTAATGAATTATTATTTTTTTCCATTTCACTAAGTCTGTTTTGTTGTGAATTTTCTTCAGATGGTTTCTGTGTTGCCTTTCTAAATAATCTTGCAAATTTGTCATTTCCTTTCCACACTTTCCTTCTAGCTCTTTAAGATCCTTTTAATTTTGGGGTTATATCACCTTTTGGAGCTTCATCTAGACATAATCTTCCTTCAGTCTCCTCAAGGTTTGAAATCTGTTCCCTTCTCTTTCGTCATAAAAGCTGTCAATTGTTAGAGACCCCTTTACATTTTTAGTCATCTTTTTTTTTTTTTTTTATTTGAAGTCTGACTTTGGGGTGGGGGAGGTTTTCCAAGTGGCTGCAGCTGAGCTGGATCAACGCTGATTCACTCCTGTTGCTGGTTGGGTGTGGCCAGATCCTGTTATTTTGGTATTCATTATTGATCTTTTGTGTTTCTGTTGGATGTTTTATAACTTTTCTGCGGATCTGGCTTGCAACAAGGGCAGAGTGGCCAACACTGCTATAGATTCTTGTAGATTCCTCCCTATAAATTCTCTGCCACCATCCCGCAGAGTCAGCAACTAGCTGATTTTCCTCCTGTTTAAATTGGGAACTTATTTATTTATTGATCTATATTCTTGGTGCAAGTGGATTCAGTAAGTGAGTTAAGTGAGCAAAAGCTTTTGAAAAAAGCAAATACTCCATTCACTCTTCTTTGGGAACCATCCATGTAACACTAAGAAAGGTACTTTAGAACAATAGTTTCAAATTCAAATAGAAACAAAAGTTACCAAACCATGGACAAAGTTTCCTGTAGGCTGCATGTTGCCTTTGAAAATCACATATTAACATCATTTGTGTTCTATTATATTTTTATTTTTTCTCAATTTCATTTGACCTTCTATTTAAGACCAAGGCTATTCCTGAGAATGAATGAAAGTGCAATCCCAGAATTTAGGTCACAACCCAAACTATTAGCAACAGATATTCTCTTTGTATCACAATAATTCATGACCAAAACAATACATAAGTTAAAAGTGTCTTATTGATGTGAGATGTGTATTGAAAAATAAAGTCAGAAATAAGATGAGGCTACATTCTCTTTCTGAAGCACCAGAGATTGAGATTTCAATTTATAGAGATTTCAACAGAACATCAACATCTTTAAAACACACATTATCACTGTGTATTTTTGAATTCCCAATACTGTCTTTTCTTATGTATACCTCCTCTATATTTTAGAAGGCCAAAGAAATATACATTGCCTCCTATTCATGCTTATTTCAATGGAATGACACAAGATCTCAAATTTGCCAACTCTTTTAAAAAATGCTAGTCCAATTGCAAAAGGCTAAAATTATTCTTAATGCAATAACCTAATAAACCTGCCAAAGATATTCCTTTGTGTGGTATCCTTAAAAATATCACATTCAGGTAGCCACAATGACATATTACCTACTCCAAGTCAGAGTTTTATAAAATATGGGATATGAATCTTGACTCGTGATAGACTGGGATTGTTTGCTGAATAAAGACAAGACAATGATTAGACTATATAGAGATACAAGATAACCATTGGATTAATCAATTGGGTTCAGGGTGACAAATACTTGTCATTACTTCCCATTGATTCAAGGTACATAGAATACCCTGGAATGAATTTTTAAGCACTGATAGCCATCATATTTTCTTCTTTTTCCCTCCCTAACTTTGGCACTCTAGGATATTATTCATTGACCTTCTGGAAAAATTGAAAGCATCCTTGTTTATCACAATAATTTATATGTAACTTAATATATCCCCATTTCATTTTTACAATTTAATAATTCATAGTTATAAAACAGCATATAATCCATGTCCTTTGATTCCCAGTAGAATAACTAGAATACTTTGATGCCTTCTCAATTTAAGAAGTCACATGTTTGACTTAAGTTTTCCACATTAGTTGTCATCTCTAAGAAAATAGCTTCCATCAACTCATCTTAAATTGTACCTTCAACAAAAAGGTTTTCCCAGCATTACTCCACCCCAATCTAATAGCAACTTAATCTCTAATATTATTTCCCAAGTACTCTGAATATATTTAGTTTGTATCATTTCATTTATATGTTACCAATTCTATAAAAAAATGTGAGTTTCTTAAAGTCAATGACCTTTTTAAAACTTTCTTTTTAGCCCCATTCCTGAGTATAGTACCTGTCTTATAGCAAGCATTTAAAGTACTCATTGATAATTAACTGAACAAAGTGAATATTGATAAATTTGATTTTTTGTATTTGTTTTATTTAATTTTTTCCCAGTTACATTTGAAACAATTTTTACATTTTTTTTTCTATTTGTGACTTCTAGGTTCTCTCATTTATCCCCACCCACAATTAAAATCACATCTGAAGTTATGCAAAACATTTTCATAAAAACCATGTTGTGAAAGGAAATAGATGTCCCAGCTTAATGAAAATAAAAACCCACAAGATAAATGATATTTTTGAAAGAGAGAAATATAGAAAGAGAGAATGCTTCAATCTGTATTAAGCACAATCAGTTCCTTCTAAGGTTATGAAAATGATTTTTTCATCAGAAGTACTTCATAGTAGTACTACTGAGAATAACAAAGTCATTCACATCTGGTCATCTCAAGGCATTGCTATTACTTTGTATACAGGACATTTTACTTTGCTTGAGCTCAAAGAGGATATTTCAAGGCCCCCCACCCCCCCCCCACCCCAAGACAATCCTGTTCCAATTGCAAAAGCCATTTCATTTCCCAGAGAACATTCCATCAAAAACACATGAGTCATTCCCCAAATGATGCTAACCCTCTCAATTTCTTTTTTTTTCCCTTGAGAAGAGACCTTCTATGAATGTTTTTGTATATGCAAGTTATTTTCTTTTTTTAATTTTGAATCTTTTTTGGTATTCATGCTTAGTGGTGTTGTTAGGTCAAAAGATTTATGTGAATTTATAGTCCTTTGGGCACAGATCATATCTTTTAATCATTTATCAGTTGGGGCATGGATCTTATTTTATTTATTTATTTATTTTTAAATTGACAGTTTCCTTTATGTTTGAGAATTGAGACCTTATCAAAGAAACTTGCTTCAAAATTATTTTTACAATTACTATTTATAACTGTATTTCTTCCCATTTATTCTCACTCTCCTTTTACCCTGTCCCTCCTCAAAAACGTTTTGCTATTGACTAATCCCTTTCCCAATATGTCCTCTCTTTTATCACTCTCCACTTTTCCATATCTAATTTTTCTTTAATTTTCCTGCAGTATAAAATATTTTTATACTCATAAAATTATTCATGTTATTTCCTCTTTGAGCCAGTTCTGATGACAATAAAGTTTATTCACTTGTGTTCTCTTACTCTCTTCTTCTCCCCTCTAATATCCTTTTTGCTTCTTTTTTATGGCAAATAATTTGCACTATTCCACTTCTCCCTTTTCCTTTTCCCAGTACATTTCCCTCTCATCCCTTAATTTCATCGTTTAAAAAAAAAAAAACATATTATCCCTTCATATTCAGGTTATATGTGTGCCTCTCTCTCTCTTTATATATGTATATTTCTTCTAACTGCCATAATAATGGGGAAGTTTGAATGAGTTACAAGTATCACCCTCCCATGTAGGAATGTAAACAGATAAGCCTCATTAAGTCCCTTATGTGATCACTTTCTTCATTACTTCCTTATGTTTCTACAGAATTCTGTATTTGATAATCAAATTTTCCATTAAGCTCTTGTCTTTTTATCAAAAATCTTTGAAAAAATTTCATTGAATAATATTTTTTTTCTGAAGGATTACACTGAATTTTGCAGGGAAGATGATTCTTGGTTGTAATTTTGGCTCCACTTCTCTCTGGAATATCATATTCCAAGGACTCTAGTCCTTTAATGTAGAAGTTGCTAAATCTTGTGTTATCCTAACTGTGGCTTCATTATACCTGACTTGTTTCTTTCTGGATGCTTGAAATATTTTCTCCTCGACCTGGGAGTTCTCGAATTTGGCTATATTATTCCTGGGAATTTTCATCCCTGGGATCTCTTTCAGAAGGTGATCGATGCATTCTTTTAATTTATATTTTGCCCTGATTCTAGAATATCAGGACAGTTTTCCTTGATATTTTCTTAAAAAATGATGTCCAGGATCTTTTTATCATGAATTTCAGGTGATCAATCATTTTGAAATTATCTCTACTGGATCTTTTTCCCAGGTCAGTTGTTTTTCAAAAGAGATTCTTCACATATTTTTCTACCTTTTTTTTTTCTGCTTTTGCTTTATTGTAATTGATTTCAGATGTCATTAGCTTCCATTTGCTCAATTCTAATTTTAAGGAATTATTTTCCTCATTGGGCTTTTGTACTTTTTTTTCAAATTGACCAATTTAATTTTAATGCATTCTTCTCATTAGTTTTTTGCATTTCTTTTTGCACCACTTTCAATTGTTTTCCTAAATTTTCCCCTATCTCTCTTAATTTTTAAGATTCCTTTTGAGTTCTTCCATGGCTTGATTCCTATTCTTATTTTTCTAGAGGCTTTGCATATAAGGACTTTGGCTTTGTTTATTTCCTGGGTATATGTTTTGATTTCAACTTTCCACCATCAGAACATTTTTCTGGTGTCTGTTCATTTTCCTAATATATCTTCCCCCACTCCCCTCACCCCCCCCAGCCAATTATGGTTAAATGATTTGCCCAAGGTCACACAGCTGGGAATTATGTGTCTGAGGGTATATTTGAACTCAGGTCCTCCTAACTTCAGGGCTAGTGCTCTATCTAGCTGCCCCTATTATTAGACTTTTAATTCTTTGTTAAGGGAGGTCTATGTTTCCACTATCCAAAGCTTCAGGGATATTGTGCAGCTCTTTTCAGAGCTTCTTCTAACTACAAGCCTTCTCTTTCATCTCTGAAACTGTTAAAAATGACCCTAAAGCACTGTAGCTGTAAGATCTAGTGTGCTATTTTATTTTGCTTCTTTTTTTTACTGGTTTGATTTGATTTTTCTTGAGCAGCACAATAATAGTATATATATATACATACACATTAGATTTAACATACCATGTTTACCATATATTGGACTAGTTACCTTCTAGGAGAGAGCGTGAGGGAATGGAGGGAAAATTGAAATGCAAGGTTTTGCAAGGGCTAATGTTGAAGTATTGTCCATGCATATGTTTTGAAAAATAAATTTAAAAAAAGCTTTAGTTTAAAAATAAATAAATAAATTCAACACATCAAAAAAAAAAAAAAAGATCTAGTGTGTTAAAGCAATAAAGGACTACTTTACTGACACTAGGCTCAGGGTTGGAGACAGGGTTGTGCTGATATGGTCTGTTCAGGGATCACATGCTCAGACTCACACCTAGTTGCCACCAACCATATCCATTGACCTACCAAGTTCTCCATGGTGTGCCCAGGCTGAGAGGTGCAAAAGACTTCTCTACTGCTAGTGATTCAGAGGTACTTCTTTCTTGATGCTGGAGTATAGCCAAGGCTGCCCTGGCTGAGGGTCCTCCCTGACAATGCATGCTAGACACCAACTCTAGTGTCACAGATCTTTTCTGCAGACTTTCTAAGTTGCCTTTGACTGGAAAATATTCTACTAAATCTTTTTGGGTGCTCCAATGCCCTAAAATTTGTTAAATATTATTATTTAAAGGATGTTGGCATGGTTTGGGGCAGAAGTTGGGTGAGTTCTAGCCTTTTCTCCCAAAATTTGAATTTTTAAAAATAGCAGGAAAGATATATTAAGAAAAGCTGTAAATATATAGTCCATTAAAAAATAACTTTCTTTATGTCTTCTTTATTCTTGTTTTTTTTTTAATTGTTGTGTTTATTTTTAATACACATTGATTTATGAATCATTTTGGGAGAGAAAAATCAGAGCAAGTGGGAAAAAACATGGGAGAGATTAAAAAATAAAACAGAAAAAAAAAGAAATGAACATAGTATGTGTTTGTTTACATTCAGTCTCATTAAATCTTTTTCTAGATGGCAATGATATCTTTTGGGATTGCTTCAAATCACTGGACTACTGAAAAGAATCAAGCCTTTCATAGTTGATCATCACACATTCTTGCTGTTATTCTGTACAATGTATTGCTCCTGGTTCTCCTTGTTCCACTCAGCATAAGTAAAGGTAAATCTTTCTAGGACTTTCTATAATCACATAGTTCATTTTAATAACTTTTTATTAGTCATTAATTTCATTTGGAACATGTATTTTAATAATGTCAGTATCACAGTATTTGAATACTAGTTAAATTATACACTTCCAAAGGAACAAAATGTTAGTTTCCTCTTCTGAAATCTCAGGAATGATCCATATAGCTTCAATATCAACAAGCTATTCATTAACATGAATGATGAACAAGGTGAAGGAATAGTTAAAAAGAATGGTTTAAAACAGTACTCAAAACATTTATGAATTTCTTATCTCAGTTGTGCTTTCCTAGATGTAAGAAAATTAAAATAATAGGATTTTCACTATTGGTTGCGTAAGATAATTTCTAACTGCCGTCATGCCTTTTTTTCTTATGATGATACCAATATAGAATTCTCTCCTTCTGGAAACAATCAAAGTATTTCTTAAAAGTGGGTATACCATGAACCAGACATCAAGCACCAGGAATACAAAGACAGAACATTTTCTTGCCTATCCCTATGCCTGTAAAGTTATCTCTCTTATACTCCATCTACCATATTTTTTTTTTTTACTTCTTTTAGTCCCAATAAAAATCCCTTCTCTTACATGAAACCTTTCCTAACTCCTATTTCTTCTAATGGCATCCCTTTTTAAATTATTATTTTAAAATTTATTTTATGAATAGTTTGCTTTTCATAAATGATAGCACACTGTCTTCTGTGTTATTGTTAGCTCTTTGGTCTTTTGTTTTTTGTATCTCCAATACAGTGTTTAAAATATAGTTTATATTTAATACATTTGTACTTATTGATTAATTGATGACACAGTCCTTGTCTTCATGATGGTTATTATTTTAGTGGATATATGATATACATACATATAACTATGGACATAAATATGTATAAAACATATGTAAACTGATTTTGAGGAGAGACAATGGCTATTTGGGAGTATCAGAGGAGTCTTATGCTATATTTGACAGTTGAATTGAATCATTGAAAATAAATATGTTTTAGAAATATGGGGTAATTTGCACAGAAAATGAAAAAGAAAAAAAGGAAAAGGAGATGCAGTATCCTATACAGAAAAAAAAAAAAGAAAATCAATTCAATTTTAATATAAAAGGAATGGAGGGAAAATAACTATGATAAGCCTGGAAAGGCAAATTGAAGTCAAGTTTTGAAATTTTTTAAATAAGAGAGAAATTTATATTTGAATAAAGAGGTAATAAGTAGACACTAGAATGTATTTAACAGGAGCATGATTTGGTCAAATTTATTTTGTGTTTATATTCTAATAATAGCTTTTTATTATCAAATATATACAAAGATAGTTTTCAACATTTATCCTTAAAAAATCTTGTGTTCCAAATTTGTTCCTCCCTTACTCCCATCTCTAAACCTAAACAGCAAGCAATTCAATATGTTAAACATGTAGAATTTTTCTACGCATATTTCCACATTTATTGTGCTTCACGAGAAAAATCAAATCAAAAAGGAAAAAAAAATGAGAGAAAAAAATCAAGCAAACAACAACAAAAAATTTAAAATACTATGTTGTGCTTCCCAATCAGTCTCAACAGTACTCTTTCTGGTTGCAGATAGCAATCTGTATCACAATTCTGTTTGAAATGACCCAGATCACCTCACTGTTGATAAGAGCCAAGTCAATTACCTTGATTCCCCACACACTTTTATTGCTGTTAACAATGTCGTTTTGTTTCTATTCACTTCACTTTGTATCACTTCATGTCTCTCCAGGACTTTTTGAAATTATCCTACTGATTGTTTCTTATAAAATAATAATATTTGGTGACATTCATATAATATAACTAACTGATGGGCACTCACCCAATATCTAGTTCCTTATCACTACAAAAAAGAGTTGTTACAAATATTTTTGCACATGTGGGTCTTTTTTCCCTTTTTCATGATCTCTTTGGGATTCAGGTCCAATAAAAGTACTGCTGGATCAAAGGGTATGCATAGTTTGATAGCCCTTTGCATATAGTTCCAAATAGCTCTCCAGAATGGTTAATCAGTTTATAACTCTACCAACAATAACTTGGTCTCTCAGAAAAGTTTATTTTAGATAATACTTCTTTTTGCAACTGTGTGGAAGATATATGGAGGTAGAAAAATATTTGAAAGAAGAAGACAAATTAAGTGGTAACTGCAAATAATTGCACATATTCAGGTAGGAAGTTGCTAGCATGAATAAAGAATAAGGAATGTATCTAAGAGATTTTTTTGGAAATGACAAGGCTGAGGAACTGAAGGGGCAAGGAGGAATGAAGAATCAGAATGACTTAGTGTGTGAACCTTAGTTGCTAAAAAGTAAATGGTATCCTTACTAAAAATAAGAAGTTTTGAAGAGGAATCAATTCAAGGGAAAGAACAATTATATTGCCTTTGTACATATTGAAATTTGAGATACCTGAAGGGCATTCCCAATGCCTTAAAGGCAATTGGTTTTGTGGGACTAGAGTTCAGAAGATAATAGGATAAGATGAATGGATCTGTGAGCTATCTTCAGAGAAATAATAATTAAATAGATACAAACAGATGAGTTCACCAAAAGAAAGTGTGAAAAAAGTGCAGAAAAGGAGACTAATTTTTTTTTTAATACTGATAATGGCATGATTTCTATTGCTATAGTAAGAAAAATGAAACTTAACCTTTTAGGTCACTTACTGAAAGTAAAAGAAAATTCAGCAAACAACATTCAACATAGGGTATTACATTCATATTTCAGCATGGACTTCATCAATGAAATCATGCAAAGACTGCAGTGATTCTTTTTCCTATTTGTTAATAGCTTTGTTTTACTATAACTTTGTTTACTATACCAGAGTTTTATGGAAAAAAAAATAAAGTCTCTCAATCAATTCCCAGGAATTTGGTATTCTTCAAGTATGAGCTTTAGTAAGTTTCAAAATTTTTACAGAAAAGTATTGTAAAAGGTAAAAATCAAAGAACAAATGTTTAGATATTTTGCCTGATGCAGGCCCTACTTTATTTGCTCAACCAGAGATGGATTTCTGAGCACCTAAGCACATTTTGCTACAATGCATAAAAAATTACGATAATGGGGAAATCTCTTGACTTTACTTTCTGAGAAGCTGCTAAGGCAGTAATGTGAGGAAAAACATGACTGAGCTTGCAGCACAAATTACAAAAGACAAACAACTAAAAATCACCCAATTAGAAAAATCCATTAAGTATCTATAGACTGAACATATAAAACAATGAAAAGCACAAATGTTCACTGCTCTCATTAATGCCCAATAGCAATTAAATTCTACAGCAGATGCAAAGAACAAATCTTTTCCCTGAGGACAACTATATTGTAAGACTTCATTAATACATACTTCACTAATTTGGAATTTGTGATAATTTGACCTAAGCTAAGAAAAATTACTCTGTATTATGAAAACAAGTATACTAAAACTGGAAGAAAACAGTCACATTATTGGGTTAACTCCATTAATCATATGACTTATAACCATGTATTCAGCCATTCTAGAGAAATGACAATGGAGCAGATAAGAGCAAGATTTAATCCCACCTTTGATTCATTCTGGCAGTGTTATGCTTGTCAATTTACTTGACTTCAGTGCTATAAGAGATCTGTACATGTGGAAGAAAAGACAACTGGTTAAAACTATTTCTCAACTGAAATTGAACTCTATGTCAATGAAATAATAGTTCTCTATGTCAATGAAATAATAGTTTAAGTTTCTATTTGTATTCCTTTATGCAAATTACAGAGCTGTATACTAGGAATATAAAGAAAAAAAAATGAAGTGAAATCTTACCTCTCAGTAAGCTTATGTTATAATGGCAGATATTCCATATGATTGAGAACAAATTGAAAGATGATTAAAGAAAGAACAATAGGGTCACAAAATGATCTAAAATTATGCTTTAAAAAATTTCTACATCAACAAGGTTTTTCACTAATTCATACTGGTCTTCCCAAATTTTATTACTAAACTTTTATTATTTTAGAGAATTTTTGGTCCATGAATAAATTGTCATGTTTTTGTCTTTAATTTAATTGTTATATTTTTGTAATCTTGTTACCTTTATAGTATTATTTTTTTCTTTCCTTCATGTAGAGGCTTCTTCTTCTTTCCCATAAATGACATTAACTAAAACATGAAAGCAGATAAAGGGAATCTTAGAAATGATAAAGTTCATTGCCTTTTTTATAGAAATGAAAATTGAAACTAGGAGGAGTGAAGTTACTAAACCCAAGTTTACAAAGCAGAATACACAACTTCAGCATGAACTCAAATTCCTTGACTTCCATTCTAAAACTCCTTAATGTCCTGAAATAATGAAAGATGATAGAATTCCCAATTATTTCCAACAACCCTAAAGATTGAACAAAAAGGCCTTCTTACTTAGGCTTAAACCACCTTCTGATTCCTTAATACCTAAAAACAAAACAAATCCTATTATGCTTGAAGAATGGATAATTTCTCTTTCCCTTCAAATGAATACAGTAAATGTAGTCATAAGATATTGTATATACTATTATGATATCAGGTGTAAATAGTTTCTTGTGTTGTCAAACTTGCTCTTTGACTTTTATTATTTGAGTAATTCTTCCTGATTTTTAAGATCTTGATGAAATTGATGGAAGGTACAGTTAAAACTAGACATGTTCAATATTCTACTTGGGAGAAATACACAGCGTTTATAAGTATTTGCAAGCTATTTGTCCTTGGTTAATACTGCTTTATTATAGGCAAAATGAAGTTATTCAGTCATTTTGAAAACAACTGGTGTTTTTTAAATTGCCTTTTTGTAGAGGGCTGAAACTCTTGAGTCAATGCACTGAGATCAGTTCAAGCACTTAGGGCTAATTATCGATTGGACAATACTCTATGGGCATGTGCTTGGGGAATGGCCCTTCCCACTATCCTGTTCTGGCTTGATAATTTGTATATACAGAGAATTGAAGGAGGGACTAGTGGGTGGAGTAAGACTAGTGAAAGTCACTTTGATTGTAGAGGAAGAAGAAGGAGGTCATGGAGATTCTACTTCCATCTAATTCAATCTTACCTCTAAAGACCAAGAATAAAGACTAAGAACTTTTGCTTATCCTGACTCCACTGATTTTAAGGTGTCCAGGGTACTAACGCAGTCATCACACCTTTTATGTAGAGTAGAAGCCCTGAAGTCAGAAGGACCTGACTTCAAATGTGTCTCAGACACTTCACACTTCCTAGCTATGTGACCTGGGCAAGTCACTTAACCCCAATTGCCTCAGTAAAAATTAAATAAATAAAAATAAATTTTAAAATGCTCCAGGACCATTGAGGCTACTTTGATTAGTCTTGAAATGTCAGAGAATGTGTTGTTTTATGTAAATATAACTCTTAAAATTCTGTTAAAATATATTTTAATGACTTTCATAGATGAGATGGATCTTTCTAAAGTTGAATTTCAGACAGTTTTTAATAATTTTTATTAAGTGAAATGTATTCACAAAAAGAAAATATAATGAATCAGTTATCTTACCATATAAAGTTCACAGTATGCTCATTACCAACAACCTAAAAGAGAATAAATTGAAGCTAAAATCATCCAAAGCACATTGAAAGACAAATTACTAATCAATTCTGTGTTTTTGGGGTAAAATTGCATTTTAATTTAATATCATAGAAGTGGAATTTAGTATGTTTCAGTAATATCTCTACTTTGTGAGGAGAAAATTTAACATGCAAATTAAATAATTTGTTTTTCTATTTGATTCTCTAAAGCTAAAGCATATCTAATTAGCTTTGTAGAGAGTCTGCAAATATTACACTTATAGTATAAAAATTCGATTAGTTTTATAATTCAAAATTAAAGCAAGGCTACTACTTATGCCATATAAAATATCTGATTGAAAATGTTTTAAATGGCAGTGCTTAACATTGAGTTCACAGACTTTCAAATTATTTATAAATAGATTTCAGCATGTCCACAAACTTGGATGATTTCTTTTAAAAATGTATCTTTATTTTAATGAATCTTTGGCTAATATTTATCATATCTATATCTATATTTTATGTGGATTTATATCTATCTCTCTCTGTATAGAGAGAGATAGATATATATCTATATTTATTCTGAGAATTATCACAGAGGCTTTACCAAACTGTCAAAGGGATACATGACACAATAATTAATATTTTTCCCTATGTGTGGATTTGTGTAAAGAGACATCACTGCATTTTGTATGCTTGCCAGAATATAGCACAGAAAATAAAGTCTTTTTGTGACTGATAGAAAACTACAATAAAATAAAAAATGTGGATTAGGATTTAACACAGTGCCTGACACATATTAAAAGCTTAATAATTGCTTGTTCATTTGATTTGACCTTTTCTGTTTAACTGAGCTTTTTTTCTTGATAGCTAACTGAAATGAAAAGGAGATGAACAGCATAGTGGAAAAAAATGGGAACAGAGATACAGTGACCAGTGGGGAGCACTTAAATGGCACTATCCTAGTTTTTTAATCTCAAAATATCCTGAAAATTCTTGTGGCATGAAAAATTTGATATGTTCCTGAATCATATGTTCACTGGGCCACAAGTATAAGGAAGGTAGATGCTAAATTGGTATAATAATAAAGAGCTAAGCAAGCAGAAACATGAGAATCACATATAAAATGTCTATAATAATGTAAATGAAAACTACTACAATGCAAATTAACACAGATACATTGCAAATGCAGATTTTGAATCTGTTGAAAAATTAATGAAACCCATTTCCTTTTCTCAACAGAGAAAACAGGAGCTACAAAATATAGTATTTTATATATGCTCTAAACTCTAATTATAATAATGATCTCTTTTGTATAACAAGTTTTTCTCTATTCCAAAGAGGAATTGAAAAGGGGAGGATTAGTTGATTCATTTATATCTACTCATTCTGCTTTTGCTATCAAAACTATGGAAAAAAATTATAGTTTTATAGAAATCATTTTGTGGAAAAGTAGTTTAGAGTAATATTATCTACTCATTCTGCTTTTGCTATCAAAACTATGGAAAAAAAATTATAGTTTTATAGAAATAATTTTGTGGAAAAGTAGTTTAGAGTAATATCCTAGTGTTTTTTTTTTTTTTTTTTTTTTTTTGTGCATGGTCATGATAAATCCCCAATTATGTTCCAATTTTTCTTCCTTCTTTCTTTCTTTTCTTTTCTTCCTTCTTTCCTCCCTCCCTCCTTCTCTCCCTTCTTTTCTCTCTTTCTCCCTCTCTCCCACTTCCCTCCCTCCTTCCCTCCTTTTTTTCTGCCTTCCTTTCTTCCTTCTTTTTTTCCTTCTTTTATTTCTCCCTCTCTTCCTTCCTTCCTTTCATTCATCCTTCCTCGCTTTCATCTTCTCCTCCTTCCTCCCTTCCTCCTTTTCTCTTTTCCTCCTTTCCTCTCTTCCTTCTTTCCTTCCTCCCTTCCTCCCTCCCTCCCTTCTTTTTCTTATTTCCTTCATCTTATTTATATTGCATAAGCATTAGATGAAGCAGGAATTGTAATAACAACTCCCTGGCACTATTATCTTCCTCACAGATTAGGGATGTTGCATTTGCTAAAGAATAGAATGCTGGACACATTATTTCTCATTTCTGAGGCTTAATTTTCTTTTTCTTTTCTTTTTTCTTTCTTTCTTCCTTCCTTCCTTCCTTCCTTCCTTCCTTCCTTCCTTTCTTCCTTCCTTCCTTCCTTCCTTCCTTCCTTCCTTCCTTCCTCCTTCCTTCCTTCCTTCCTTCTTTTCTTTCTTTCTTTCTTTCTTTCTTTCTTTCTTTCTTTCTTTCTTTCTTTCTGTTTTTTTTTGTATCTGCATCTTATTATAGTAATACCTACCTCTAAGAGGTTATGCATGGACTGTTCAAGGAAAACTAGTATCTCTGATATCAGAGCTTCCCACACCTTTTATAGGACATTTCATTCACAATGGTGCCAACCTGGCATTCAACTCTTTCCTGTAGCTACAAAAAACTAGTTTTTACGGAAACCAGAAAATCTAGAAAAACTAGATATGATAGATCTTTGGAGAAAACTGAATAGAGACAAAAAGTACTACACTTTCTTCTCAGGAGTTCATAGAAACTATACAAAAATTGACGATATATTAGGATATAAAGACCTCAAAATCAAATGAAGAAAGGCAGAAATTGTAAATCAGATCATGATGCAATAAAAATTATATTCAATAGAGGACCAGGAAAATATAGACCACAAAAATCAGAAACTAAATAATCTCATCCTAAAGAATGAGTGGGTGAAACAGTAAATCATAGACACAATCAATAATTTCATCCAAGAGAATGACAATAATGAGACAACATACCAAAATTTGTGGAATGCAGCCAAAACAGTAATAAGGGGAAATTTTATATCTCTAGAGGCTTACTTGAATAAAATAGTGAAAGAGAAGATCAATAAATTGGTGTTGCAACTAAAAAAAAGTAGAAAAAGAACAAATTAAAAACCCCCAATCAAATACCAAACTTGAAATTCTAAAAATAAAAGGAGAGATCAATAAAATTGAAACAAAAAAAAAAAAAAAACTATTGAATTAATAAATAAAACTAAGAGTTGGTTTTATTAAAAAAAATAAAATAGATAAACCTTGAGATAATTTGATAAGAATAAGGAGAGATGAAAAACAAATTGTTAGTTTCAAAAATGAAAAAAAATGGTGGAGAACTATCCACCAATGAAGAGGAAACTAGAGCAATTATCAGGAGTTACTTTGGACTACTTTATGTCAATTAATTTGACAGCCTAAGTGAAATGGAGGAATATCTTAAAAATATAGATTGCCCAGATTAACAGAAAAGGAAATACATTACTAAAAAGTCCCATTTTAGAAAAAGAAATTGAACAAGCTATTAATCAACTTCCTAATTAAAAATTCCCAGGACCAGATGGATTTACAAGTGAATTCTACCAAACATTAAAGAACAATTAACTTCAATATTATGTAAACTATTAGAAAAAAACAGGGAATGAAGGACTCCTACCAAACTTCGTTTATGATACAGACATGTTAACTGATACTTAAAACATGTAGGATAAAAACAGAGAGAAAATTATAGACCAATCTGCCTGATGAATATTGATGCAAATATTTTTTAATAATTATAACTTTTTATTAACAGTACATATGCATGGGTAATATTTAACAATATTATGCCTTGCATTCACTTCTGTTTGGATTTTTCCCTTCCCTTCCTCAATCTCCCCCCCTAGATGGCAAGCAGACTTATACATGTTAAATATGTTATAGTATAGCCTAGATACAATATATGTGTGCAGAAGTGAACAGTTCTCTTATTGCACAGGAAGAATTGGATTCAGAAGGTAAAATAACTTGGGAAGAAAAACAAAATTGTACAGTTTACACTCATTTACCAGTGTTCCTTCTCTGTGTGTAGCTGCTTCTGCCCATCATTGATCAATTGGAACTGAATTAGATCTTCTCTTTGTCAAAGATATCCATTTCCATCATAATACATCCTCATATATTATTGTTGTTGAAGTATATAATGATCTCCTGATTCTGCTCATTTCACTCAGCATCTGTTTATGTATGTTTCTCCTAGCCTCTCTGTATTCATTTTGCTGGTCATTTCTTAGAGAAAAATAATATTTCATAACATTCATATACCATAATTTACCCAACCATTCTCCAATTGATGGGCATCTATTCATTTTCCAGTTTTTAGACACTACAAAAAGGACTGCCACAAACATTTTTACATATAGAGGTACCTTTCCCTTCTTTAATATTTCTTTGGGATATAAGCCCAGTAGTAGCACTGCTAGAACAAAGGGTATACACAGTTTGATAACTTTTTGGGCATAATTACAAATTGCTCTCCAGAATGGTTGAATTTGTTCACAACTCCACCAACAATTCATCAATGTCCCAGTTTTCCTGCATCCTCCAACATTTATCATTATTTTTTCCTGTCATCTTAGCCAATCTGAGAGGTGTGTAGTGGTATTTCACAGTTGTCTTAATTTACATTTCTCTCATCAATAGTGATTTGGAACACTCTTTCATATGAGTGGAAATAGTGTCAATCTCATCATCTGAAAATTGTCTGTTCATATCCTTTGACCATTCATTTATCAATTGTAGAATGGCTTGATTTTTTATAAATTAGCATCAATTCACTATATATTTTGGAAATGATGTCTTTATCAGAACCTTTGACTGTAAAAATGTTTTTGACTTTTTAATTTGATATGATCAAAATTTTCTATTTTGTGATCAATAATGATCTCTAGTTCATCTTTGGTCACAAATTCCTTCCTCCTCCACAAGTCTGAGAGGTAAACTACCCTATGTTCCTCTAATTTATTTATAATCTTGTTCTTTATGCCTAAATCATGGACTCATTTTGATCTTATCTTGGTGCATGGTGTTAAATGTGGGTCCATGTCTAATTACTGCCACACTCATTTTCAGTTTTCCCAGCAGTTTTTGTCAAATACTGAATTCTTATCCCAAAAGTTGGGATCTTTGGGTTTGTCAAACACTAGATTGCTATAGTTGTTGTCTATTTGATCTTGTGGACCTACCCTATTCCACTAATCAACTAATCTATTTTTTAGCCACTAATAAATAGTTTTGGTGATTGCTGCTTTATAATATAGTTTTAGATCAGGTACAGCTAGGCCACCTTCATTTGATTATTTTTTCATTAATTCCCTTGAGATTCTTGACCTTTTGTTCTTCCATCTGAATTTTGTTGTTATTTTTTTCTAGAACATTAAAATAGTTTCTGGGGAGACTGATTGGTATAGCACTTATTAAATAGATTAGTTTAGAGAGTATTGTAATCTTTATTATATTCGCTCAGCCTATTGAAGAGCCCTTAATATTTTCCAATTATTTAAATCTGACTTTATTTGTCTGGAAAGTGTTTTTTTGTAATTTTGCTCATATAATTCCTGACACTCCTTTGGTAGATAGATTCGAAAATATTTTATGCTATCAACAGTTATTTTGAATGGAATTTCTCTTTGTATCTCTTGCTATTGAATTTTGTTGGTGATGTATAAAAATGCTAAGGATTTATGTGGATTTATTTTGTATCCTGCAACTTTGCTAAAGTTCTGAATTATTTCTAATAGCTTTTTAATAGAATCTCTGGGGTTCTCTAAGTATACCGTCATATTATCTGCAAAGAGCAATAGTTTGGTTTCCTCATTACTTATTCTAATTCTTCTAATCCCTTTCTCAGCTCTTATTGCTGAGGCTAGCATTTCTAATACAATATTGAATAATAATGGTGATAGTGGGTAACCTTTTTCCACTCCTGATCTTACTTGGAAAGATTCCAGTTTTTCCCCATTACATAGGATGTTACTGAAAGTTTTAAATATATGCTCCTGACTATTTTAAGGAAATGTCCATTTATTCCTATTATCTCAAGTTTTTATTAGGAATGGATGTGGCATTTTATCAAATACTTTTTTGGCATCTATTGAGATGATCATATGGTTTTTGTTAATTTGGTTATTGACATAGCCAATTATGCTAATAGTTTTTTTTCTAATATTGAACCAGCCCTGCATTCCTGGTATAAATCCTACTTGGTCATAGTGTATTATCCTGGGGATGATTTTCTGTAATCTTTTTGCTAATATTTTATTTAAAATTTTAGTGTCAATATTCATTAGGGAGATTGGTCTATAATTTCTTTTCTCTGTTTTCAACCCACCTGGTTTAAGTATCAGTACCATGTCTGTGTCATAAAAGGAATTTAGTAGGACTCCTTCAAAGTCTATTTTTCCAAATAGTTTATATAACATTGGAGTTAATTGTTCTTTAAATGTTTGATAGAAATCACATATAAATCCATCCGGTCCTGGGGACTTTTTCCTAGGAAGTTGGTTAATAGCTTGTACTATTTCTTTTTCTAAAATGGGACTATTTAGCCAATTTACTTCTTTCTCTGTTAATCTGGGCAAGCTCTATTTTTGAAAGTATTCTTCCATTTCATTTAAGTTATCAAATTTATTGGCATAAAGTTGGGCAAAGTAGTTCATTTTTTATAGCCTTTTATTTACAAGATATATGCATGGGTAATTTTTCAGCATTGCCAAACTGCAAAACCTTTTGTTCCAACTTTTCCTCTCCTTCCCCCCACCCCATCCCCCAGATGGCAATACATGTTAAATATGTTAGAGTATAAATTAAATACAATATATGTATATATGTCCATACAGTTATTTTGCTGTACAAAAAGAATCAGACTTTCAAATATTATACAATTACCCTGTGAAGGAAATCAAAATTGCAGGCACACAAAAATATAGGGATTGGGAATTCAATGTAATGGTTCTTAGTCATCTCCCAGAATTCTTGACTGGGTGTATCTGGTTCAGTTCATTACTGCTCCTTTGGAACTGATTTGGTTCATCTCATTGCTAAAGATGGCCAGGCCTATCAGAATTGGTCATCATATAGTATTGTTGTTGAAGTATATAATGATTTCCTAGTCTTGCTCATTTCACTCACCATGAGTTCGTGTAAGTCTCTCCAGGCCTTTCTGAAATCATCCTGTTGGTCATTTCTTACTGAGCAATAATATTCCATAATATTCATGTACCAGAATTTATTCAGCTATTCTTCAATTTATGGTCATCCATTCAGTTTCTACTTTCTGGCCATTATAAAGAGGGCTGCCACAAACATTCTTGTACTTACAGGTCTCTGTCCCTTTTTAAAATCTCTTTGAGATATAAGCCCAGTAGTAACACTGCTGGATCAAAAGATATGCATAGTTTGATAACTTTTTGAGCATAGTTCCAAATTGTTCTCCAGAATGGCTGGATGTATTCAGAATTCCACCAAAAATGTATCAATGTCCCTGTGTCAAAGTAACTCCAATTATTACTCTAATTTCCTCTTCATTAGTGACAAGTTCTCCCTTTTCAGTTTTAAGACTAACAATTTCATTTTCCTCTTTCGTCTTTTTTAATCAGATTTAATAAGAGTTTGTCTATGGTGTTGTTTTTTTCAAAAAAAAATTTTGTTAGTTTTATTAATTAACTCAATAGTTTTTTTTTTCTTTTTTTTTCCTTTCAATTTTATTAATCTCTCCTTTTATTTTTAGAATTTCAAGTTTAGTGTTTGACTGGGGCTTTTTAATTTGTTTCTTTTCCAGTATTTTTAGTTGCAAGCCCAATTCATTGACCTTCTCTTTCTCTATTTTATGCAAGTAGGTCTCTAGAGATATACAATTTCCCCTTATTACCACTTTGGCTGCATCTCACATAGATGGGTCTGACATCTCATAATTGTCATTTTCTTGGGTGAAATGATTATGTCTATGATTTGCTGTTTCACCCAATCATTCTTTAGTATGAGATTATTTATTTTCCAATTTTTTTGGTCTATTTTCCCCAGGTTTTTTATTGAATGTAACTTTCACTGCATCTTGGTCTGAAGAGGATGCATTTACTATTTCTGCCTTACTGCATTTGAGTTTGAAGTTTTTATGTTCTAATATATGGTCAATTTTTGTATAGGCTCCATCAAAGGCTGAGAAGAAAGTGTACTCCTTTCTGTCTCCATTTATTTTTCTCCAAAGATCTATTATATCTAACTTTTCTAGTATTCCATTTACCTCTTTGACTTATTTTTTATTTATTTTGTGGTTTGATTTATCTAATTCTGAGAGTGCAAAGTTGAGATCTCCCACTATTATAGTTTTGCTATTTCTTCTGGCTGCTCTCTTAATTTATCTTTTAAGAATTTAGATGCTACACCATTTGGTGCATATATGTTTAATATTGATATTGCTTCAATATCTATGCTACCCTGTAGGAAGATATAGTGCCCTTCCTTATCTCTTTTAATTAGATTAAATTTTGTTTTTTCTTGATCTGAGATGTGGATGGCTTCCCTCTTCCACAGGTCTGAGAGGTAAACTATCCTATGCTCTTCCAATTTATTTATCATCTCATTCTTTATGCCTAGGTCATGAACCCATTTTGACCTTATCTTGGTGTACAGTGTTAAGTGTGGGTCAATGCCTAGTTTCTGCCATACTAATTTCCAATTTTCCCAGGAATTTTTGTCAAATAATGCATTCTTATCCCAGAAACTGGTGTCTTTGGGTTTGAGGTACCCCTACATACCTGTCAGATTGGCGAAGATGACAGGAAAAATTAATGATGAATGTTGGAGGGGATATGGGAAAACTGCGACATTGTTACATTGTTGGTGGAATTGTGAACACATCCAGCCATTCTGGAGAGTGATTTGGAACTATGCTCAAAAAATTACCAAACAGTGCATACCCTTTGATCCAGCAGTATTATTACTAGGCTTATATCCCAAAGAGGTCTTAAATGAGGGAAAGGGACCCACTTGTTTGTGGTAGCCCTTTTTGTAGTGGAAAGAAACTGTTAATGAGTGGATGCCCATCAATTGGAGAATGGCTGAATAAATTATGGTATATGAATGCTATGGAATAATATTGTTCTGTAAGAAACAACCAGCAGGATGATTTCTGAGAGACCTGGAGAGAAATGAGCAGAACCAGGAGATCATTATACATAACAACAAAAAGACTATATGATTATGGATTCTTATGTACATGGCTCTCTTCAATATTGAGATGATTCAGACTAGTTCCACCTGTACAGTGATGAAGAGAGCCATGTACACTCAGAAAGAGAACTGTGGGAATGGAGAGTTGAAAACAGCATAGCATTCTCTCTCTCTCTTATTATTTGCTTGCATTTTGTTTCTTTTTTTCTCAGTTTTTCTTTTTCTTCTTTCTTGATCTGATTTTTCTTGTGCAAACAGATGGCAATGTGAATATGCATACATATATTGAATCAGACATGTATTTCAACATATTTGGGATGTATTGGACTTCCTGCTGGTGGGGAAGTAGATGGGGGAAGAAGGGCAAAATTTGTGACAGGGCGTTATGTGGGGGTCAATGTTGGAATGCATATGTTTTGTAAATAAAATGCTTTAATAAAAACAAAACATAACAAAACAAAACAATTGAATTAGATGGCAGAGGGATGAAGCATTCAGTGTGGCTTGATATTCCTCTTTCCTTCAGAAATTATGAACAAAGTTTTGATGGAATTTTATTTTATTTCCTAAATGAACAGTATTTAAGGGAACAGAGCTGTTTCTACTTTAGTGTGGTCACTTTCTCTGATAAGAGCAGAGTGGTGATCTTCAGCTTTAATTTTATACTTTACCTACTGGCAGAAATGAATGCATCTCTTGAAAAAGGGGAAGGGCAGAGGAAGATGGGGATGTCTTTTCTACATCCATGAAAATCATAAAATGAAAGCCTTACTAGCATAAGTGGATTCTCACAATTTGGTCCATTCATCACACTTTGCTACACTAAAAATAAGATTGAAATAGATTGGATCAAATTGATGCAAATTGTACCAGACTGGATTGAATTGGACCATACTGCAACATATTGGAATGGAATCAACAGAAATAGATGAGATTAAAGTGCATTGTAATAAATTGGATCATTGTCCTAATCTAGAAAAGAATGAACTGGGTAGAACTCAATAGTAACAAATTGTGATCATTTGAAAAGGACCAACATAGATTCAGCTGATTTGAATCAAATTGGAATGACTTGCTCAGACTTAGGCTGGATTGAATTGAAGTAAATTCAAATGGATTGAATGAAGTTGAACCAAGTTAAACCAACATGGACTGGATTGAACTGTATTAGACAGAATTGAATCAATGTGAAATCAATTAAATTGTATTGGACTAAACTAAATTGAACTTTTATTGGATTAGACTGGATAAGATTAGAGTGGATTAGAGGAGATCAAATTTTTTTGAAACTGGATTTGATCAGGATGAAGAAAATAGAAAGAAGTATAGTGGATTGAATCAGATTGGACTGGAATGAAATTAATTAAATTAGTTTGGAAAACTTGGACTGGAATTCATTTGAGCAAATGGGATTGAACTAGATTAGACTAGACTGATCCATATGAAATTGTTAATGGGATACAAATTGTATTGGACTAGATTTAACAGTGACCTTATTAAGATATTATTATAAATATAACACTATTCTAGGTTTTAAGAACAGAAATTTAATGAATTAAGAGATACTCATCTGCAAGGAGTTTATATTAAGATACCATTTTTTTCTATAAAATAAAACCATTGCCTACTGTATGCCAAGCATAGTATTAAGCATTAAATAAATGTTAACTCATTTGATCCTCAGAATAATCCTGGGAAATAGATTCTATTATTCCTATTTACATATCAGGAAAGTGATACAGACAGCAGTTAAATGCCTAATAAGTAGCAAGCACTATGGTATATTTTTACATCTACTTTCTCAGTTGATCCTTCCAGTAACCTTGCAAAGTAAATGTTATTGTCTTTCTTTAAAGCTGAGGAAAAGGGGGCAGCATAAATTTAATGATATGCCCAGGATCATATATCTAGTAAAGATTTGTAGCTTAATTCATGTCTTTCTCATTCTAGGCAGAGTACACTACTGACTATACTACCTAGCTCTCCTGCTTTCTATGCCTAGTCTCTTCTTTTGAATTTGTACTACTTGATTTTGTATTGCATCTGCTTCCATTTTTTTTTTAGTTATGATCTTAATGTAGAAAATTCCAAGATATACATATCTATTATTAACTTCTTTCTTACATTCTGTCCCTGAAGTCCAACTCCTAATTTGACATATCAAACTGCATTTTCTATGGTATCTCAAATGCAATATGTCCAAAACACAACTTATTATTTTTCCTTCCATATTAACCCCTTTCTGAAATTCCTTATTATTGTTGTAGTCATCACCACTTTCCTAGTCACTCAGACTCATACATTTTTGTGCCATTCTCAATTCTTCAGTCAAACAATTTACATAGTCTTAATTCTAAAAATTTCCCTTTTTGAGTCATATTTATCTTAGCTGTCAAGATAATTTCCCTAAATTGTAGATTGAACCATATCTTCCTTCTCAATAAGTTCTAGTAGTCCTTTCTTGTTTCCAAAATCAAATAGAAATTATTGTATTTAACACTTAAAATTTTGAATACTATGGATATTCTCTACATTTCTTATATATTATTGTTTTCAAATGAGCCAGTCAGTCTAATCCTGGGTTATTTCCAGGTTTTTGAATATGTGAATTCAGCCCCTTTCTCCATGCCTTTGCATTGATTTTTCCCCTATATTGTGACATGCTTTGCCTCATATCCATCTCTGTCTCCCTGACTTTCTTTGAGAAACAGATGTAATGCTACCCAAATTTTAAAGGACCTTTGCAGGCCCTTTGAGATTACTTTCATCTTCTGTACATATAACTTGTTAATTTATTTTTTTTATTTTTCTCCCCCCCTTGAGTAAAGAGATAAGTTCATTTTTTTTTCATTTTTTAACTATTATTACCAAAATTTAGCTCACTGCCTGTTTCATTAGTTCATGTCTTAATGAATAGCTCTTTATATTACAAATTATAGTTATTAAAATAAATAATAATTTTTGATTCTTACATGCTTATTTGCTTGACTTAAATAGGCAAAGAAAAAGGCAGAAAGGAAAAAAAAAATTAATGTTCCTATTGTTTCTTATGTTAATTCACAGCGTCTATTAAATCTCAAAGGTTGAGTGGTTATCTTTTTTCCCCCAGTAAATTCATTTATTTTTAATGCAAACTGCTTTATGAATCATGCTGGGAGAAAAAAAAAAGTGGGGTAAAATGGAAGAATCATTGGAAAGATTAAAAAAAAAAACAGAAAAGTAAACATAGCACGTGCTGATTTACAATCAGTCTCCATTGCACATTTTCTATATGCAGAAGGCATTTTCTATCCAAAGTCCATTGGGATTGCTTTAGATCACTGAACCACTGAAAAGAAACAAGGTTTTTCATGTTTGATCACCATACATTCTTGCTGTTATAGTGTATAATATATTCATGTTTCTGCTTGTTTTGCTCAATTTATATAGCTATTTTGAAGCCTTTATAAAATCAGTTTGTTCATCAATTTTCATTAAATAAATAATATTACATTACCTTAATATACTACAATTTATTCAGCAATTCCCCAGTTGATGGGCATTCACTCACTTTCCAATTCTTTGCTACCAAAAAAACAAAATAACAACAAAAAACAAACAAACAAAAGAACAACAACAAAAATCCACTATAAATCTTTTTGGACTGTACACTTTATCAAAATGTATTTTCCCTCTTTATCTGTTTTAATAAAAGCTATTTTTATTTTTGCTTTGTAATGCTGGAGAAACTGAGCAAGACAGACAGTAGAGACCAATTTAATAGTTTATTAAATAGAGAGATGTACTGGGACCAAGTAGATCCATGTGGTCCCAGGGCTGGACAAGACAATCATCTCAAAGAATCCGGCAGTAAGTATCAGATAGCAAGCTTTTTTATATGATAACTAGAACAATGACATAATGGGAGAAGTACCTAGATGGGGATAACCTAATAGGGGGAAGCACCTAGAATGACATAATGGGAGATACTGGAGAGGCTCCTGATATTCTAAGGATGTCTAAAATGGATAAAGACTTTTATCCCATTAAACATTAAGTGGGAATGGTTATAACCTGAGGCAGAGTAACCAAATCAAACATTAAAAGGGAAAAATTATAACCTGAGGCAGATAGGATAATGGGGAAACTAAGTCAGGACATCAAAAGGGAACTGTGGCACAACAGCTTTACCTGAAATCAGAATTGCTGCCTCTGTTTTTTTTTTTTTTTTTTTTTTTTTTTTTACTTCAGCTGAAGCGTAATATATTTTATTCTAGACTGTTACCTTTACTGTATATGTCTCCTTCTGTGTCAAATGTGTTTTTTGTAAACAACATATTTATTGAAGGATTCTGTTCTTTAATCCAGTCTGCTATTTGCTTCCACTTCATAGGAAAGTTCTTTCCATTCACATTCACAGTTATGTTATTACCAACTCTGTATTTCCCTCCATTCTATTTTCTCCTCTGTATATACTTTTGTTCTCTTTCCACCCTGCCCTTAGTCATGTGATTTTTTTTACCCACACTACTCACTACCTTATCTCTTATACCATTTCCTCATCTCTTACTAGTGTTTTTTTTTTTTTTAACTCACTCTATTTACTACCTTATCTTCCCCCTTCTATTATCTTTTTTTCTAGTGCTTCTGACCTCAATTCTATCCAGTCCCTCCCTTTTCTTTTCCTTTTTTTCCTTCTACTTTTTAAAAGGATTAAATAATTTTCTATACCCAACTGAATGAGCCCAAACTGATGAGATTAAGTTTCAGACAATGCTCATTCCTCTCCCCTTTTCCCCTTGATTGGAATAGGTCTTTTGAGCCTCATATTATGAATTAATTGTCCCATTATACCTTCCCTTTCCCTTTTTCCCACTATAGTGCTTTTTTTCTGTTTTTTTCTTTGGTAGCATCACCTCAGACTTCATTCATAACCACACCCTTAACATGTCTCCCTTTATTTGCCCCAGTATCTCATACAGTGCTCAAGAGTTGCAGTATTCATGTAGATTTGTAAACAATTCCACCTTTAAATATATATTTTCCACTATTTACCTTTTTTATGCTTCTGTTCAGATCAATGTTTGTAGATTAAGCATGTAGAATAACCATGTGACCATTATGCAGTAAAGAGGTATCATCTAATTGCTTTATATAAGGAGAAGTAAGGGCAGTGACTACTTACTACTGCTAGTATATTAAAAATTAGCTTCAACACAGTTGTTTATGATTACCCTTGAGGAGATATATATTTTTAAATCAATGAAGAAAAGAACTGAAGAAGATAAAGTATTAGTACACAGTGAAAGGAACCAGTACCTTTTACATGGATATTACTAGAATCCTTCCTATGTTTTTTTGTTGTTATGCTGGGTTTTTTTTGGTTTCAAATAGATTATCTATTTGGACAGAATCTGGAGATGTCTCTTTACTTAAGATATTATATATAAAGTGGTGATATTTTGGGTTATGAGTATATGTAGGGAACCAATTCATAAGAATAGAATATGTATAAGGACATCATAATTCATAAACAATCGAGGTGCCATATGTGTAAAAGCAATAGATCTGAGTATAAATGAATCTCATGATAAATGGTTGGTATAATATCCCTAGAGAAAATTGAAAACACAATTTTATGGCTTTTCTTTCCTGAAAATCTTTTGAATATAAAAAAAAGATAATATACCACATTCTTCAGTTTTTAGGGCATAATATAGTTGTACAAATCTATTTTTAAGGTGATTTTCCATTAGCATACAAATTAGACAATTTCTTCTTTATGGAGTGATTGATATCATGCACATCCTTTCCTCTATCTTATTTGTTAAGATTTATTATTATTTTAATTAACATTATTTAGAAAATTTGTGTCCTACAGCTATTGTAATAAAGGAAACAATGCTTTATCTATCTAAATTAATACAACCTCTAAATATCTAATGTGATTTCCCATTGTAAAATATCCTGCATTTAAAATATAGCATTATAATTCCACCAAAATGATACATGCCATTTGATATATAGCTTCTTCATTTTCTTTGCATGTTCTTTAGTGGGTCTGGGGATTAAATGAAGCAGGAACACACTTTTATAAATGAACTTTAACCTCATCTTTGCTTCTTAACATTTTAGACATATGTATTAAAATACAAGTGGAACTTTAAAAGGTTAGATTGATAATATACTATTATTATCAATCTTGGCCCAGCAGCCCAGACTTGGTTCTCACATCACACACACACACACACACACACACACACACACTGCATAATGTTTATGGTATATTATTTTTGTATATCTATATAGCTATACACACATATGTACTATATAAACAATTTATGCCTTATGCTTATCTATGCAAACCTTGTAAATATATATATACACACACATAACCATGTACATATAACTACATGTATTGATATATAGAGAGATGTATAAAACACATATCTAATATACACAAATGCCTACCTACCTTAAATATGTGCATGTATGTTTGTTTTATTTTTCTATTTCCTGAGATTCCTGTTAAAAAAAATGTTCAGAATATTCCTTGAATATAGGTCAAACACATTTCCTTGCAGATACAAAAGAGCTCTTATATCCTTTATAAATATTCAGATCAAGAATGAACAAATATAATAGAATAATTTACATTATATGGCATAGAAACTATAAAAATACAGAAAACGAACAAATACAATGATATCTTTTCTTTGATGATTTATTCTCATTTCTCTTTGCCTGGTCTTCATATATCCATTATAGTAGGTGAACTATAGACAACAAAAGGTATGAGAATCACATGTATGAAACCATTATGGAGAGCAGAGGTATCATTTAGATGGGTTAAATAAGAGGAATTGTGATCACTAGTTATTTAGGCTAGTAATTACAAAACTATAGCATAGTTGCCCAAAGTCAAAATTTATTTATCAGCAGAGAGAACTGAACAAGATATATTGTTGGTACATAATGAAGGATATAAGCTCCTCTTCATTGGTACAATAATCCTTATTTACATAGCTTTTTTTTTTTTTTTTTTTTTTTTTGGTTTTTTGTTAAGGACTGACTCACTGGACAAGTATTCTGAAGATTCTGACATGTCTGAATTCCCTTTTACATCCACATTTTATATATTGTAGTAGTGTGTAGTGGCAATAATTGTCTGAAATAGGAGTTCCCTTAACAAGGAAAAGATTACTAGAACTACATAATAATTCAAAAGCAACCTAATTTACATATCTGTAAAAGATACAGAACTGAATTCCTGTGCATTCTGTCAGAAAATGTGTTTGAGAACCTACAATTGTATGTAAAATGAGATGAAAATTAAATTTCAAAATCTATTGAATATTAAAAGATATTTCCATTCATTAAATTACTACTCTCATTGAAATTATAAAAGTATTAAATATTTTTTGATAAATTCCTCATTATATTTATTAGGTCAATTAAAAGATAGTTGAAAAGAGACTGTGATCATCTGAGACTATACACATATTAAAGAATAACAATTAATTCTTTAATTAAACTTCTGTTTATACTTTCTCTTCTCAATGCAACTGTTTTCTCTTTAATTAAGTTTTGATCAAAAGGATTAGCACATGAAATTTTTTGCTGACTTTAGATTTATGCTGCAATATGTAAAAACTGCAAGATGCAAACATACTTTAGAAATACTAACACACTTTCATTTACAGATGGATGTATCAGAAGAGAAAAATAACAAGTATCTTTTAGATTGCCTACTTTCCTCCTTCCAAAATACATTTTCATGTCTTCCCCTCATAAAAAATAGAAAGACAACAAAATAACAAAAATAAACAAACTCATTTGATTGTACCATCTTCATTATCTTCCCTTCTCTACTGTTCTCCTTGAGAATGTCATCTACACTCACTGCCTTCCTTACTCCACTTATGAAAAGCAAATCCTCTTGCGTTATGGCTTCTGGCCTTATCATGAACTGAAGCTGATGTTTGTAAATCTAACTAATAATTCCTGGTTGGCCAATCTAACATGTCAAACCTATCTTCAATATTTGTAGATTGTCTTCTCATTCTTTATATTTCCTCCTATCTCTCTTTCATTACACTGCTTTCTCCTGATTCACCTCTAATTTACACTTTACATATCATTCTTTTTTCCCCTTGAATCTTAATTTAAATCACTTAGGTACTCCTCCTCCCAATGATCCATAGTGAAGTCCCTTCTCTTTTCTTCTATACTATCTTCTTTGATGCTGTTATGAGATCACAGAGGTTCAGCTATCATCTCTGTATAAAAGAGCCCTGGATCTAGATTTTCAGACTTAATATCTCACATTAACTCTACTCTGATGATAGCAATTCACTTTTTAAATATCTTTTATGCTTGTTTGCATGATCCACAGGTTTATTTCTTTTGCCCTGGTTATCCTCCATGATAGCTTCTTCTTCTTACTCAACTTTGCATATTGGATTCTTGGTTGGCTTTCCTTGAGATTCAGTTATAACCCTTACCTTCTTCAGGAGTCCATTTTCTGGTAATTTTCAATGCATCTTCTCCACTAGTATCTTTCCATTAAGATCACTTCCCATTTATTATCTGTAGATTTTATATTCACATAGTAATTTCAATAATGACTCATTAATTACAATATCATCTTAATAGCAAGAATAATGTTTGTTTTTGTTTTCTTTGCCTTTCTTCTTATGTTTAGTGCCCACTTCATTTCCTAGCATATGCTGTTTTCCTATTGTTTCAGTCATGACAGACTCTTTATAGTCACATTTAGGGTTTTCTTGGTAAGGATAATGGCAGGGTTAGATATTTCTTATTCTAGCTCACTTTAAAGATGAAGAAACTGAGGCAGTTAAGTGAGTTGTCCAGTGTCACATAGGTAGAAAGTGTTTAAGACTGGATTTGAAATTGTCTTCCTAACTCTAGATACCATAATCTATCCACTGTGTCCCTAATTGCTTCTTCTGGAAAATAGTAAACTCTTAATAATTGTTCATTGATTTTATTTGACTTGTTGATCAATAATTGAATATTGCCAAACTTGGATTCAAGAAGCATGACAAGACATTTTTCTATTCATTATTTTCTTTCTAAATCTATTCAGGTAAATCACTTCAATATTTTGTCAGATAATGCCACTATGAACCTACCTAATAGAGATGTTTCTAGATTAATGAAATGATATATGTAAAATGCTTTAAGTCCTGTGAAAGACAAAGCCATAGTTATCAGGGCAAAAGCTTAGATCTATTATTTTGGTTTGGCATTTCCAGAAAGATTAATTTGAATGGTCTGCTTTATTCCTCCATAGAAAATTTACTGTAGATTCAGTTTAATATTGCATGTCCAGAAAGTAATGGTTAGGTAAATGAGGTGTCGTTCAAACGAGGCCCTGAAATAGGAATAACACTTTGCCCTTTCTAGAATCAGTTTTACCTTTGTATTGTACACCATATTGTAACAATCTTTTGCACTATCAGACATAAATAAAAGACAAAGAAATAACCAAAAAAAATTTAAAAGTCAGGTTTTCTCTATTCATATCTCCTTAATTTGTGGATGATGGAAGAATTACTTACTTGTGCTAACAGTTAATATTCAAGTGAACATATGATGGAAAGGAGGAAAGAAAGAAGGTAAAAAGGAAGGAAGGAAAGAAGAAGGGAAGGAGGAAGGGAGGGAGGAAGGAAAGAAGGGAGAAAGGGGGCATTTATTAAATATCAATTGCATGCCTAACTGCTCTAAAGATAGTCTTTCATTTTATCCTCAGCAAAACCCTGACAAGTTCTTGGTATTATTAGCCCCATTACACCGTAAGGGAAATTGAAGCAGAGACAGTAATGATTTCCATAATGATGACACAGTTTCTAAGTATCTGAGGCTAGATGGGAACTAAAATCATCTGAACTTCAAATCTCAGTCCTCATCCATTCTTCAACGTAACTGCCTGAACTTTAATTTTTAATCTGTATTTCTTTTCCCTTATGTTGCTCCTCCATTTATAATACTCAATTTAAAATTATGTTGACATTCATCAAGTAGATATAATATTTATTATATATAGTTTTTATGTATATATATATATATGAATGATACAAAATGATAATTATATTTCTAGTCTTTGGATTTTACTTATTTAATTATTTATAGAGAAATAGAAATATTTACACAATAAACATTGACCATTATTATTTTCCCCCCTTCTAATTACTGAATGTCTTTCAAGAGATAAATACAAAATATGCCTCAGAGGGGTTGAAGTCCAGTTGGACCAGGAGTAAAACTGAGAGTGCACCAGTGAGGAGGAGCAAGAAGAGGTAATGGAAGACTAAAACAAGCAAAAGGAGGAGGAAGGAGAAAAACTTTTTGTCTAGCCACCATGGCCAGATAGCTCTTCTGGATTCTATCCTTCAGACTCCAGACACAACTGCAGTGTTCCCTCCATGGTAGCCTGTTCCTGGGCTGAGACCCTTCAATCCAGCACCCTCCATCTGGCTGGTCTGCGGAGCTCCTCACCCAGTGGCCAAATCCCAGTCCTCTATAGAAAGAAACACAAGGGAGAAGAGAGAAGTGGTAACTACCCCCTAAGGAAAAAAATACTGACAGAACCTGTTTTGTGCCATCCTGGTGATTGCTTTCTCTGTGTCCATCAAGGCATAAATATCTAGGGGCAAATGAGTACCAGGCTGGCCCCTTCTGCATTAAGCAGTTTCAAAATTCTCTGTAAGGAAATGGATTAAACAACAGGAGAGCCACTGCGTGAGACTGCGGAAAGAAAGCTTCCTGAGACTGAAGACTGGACAGTTGATGAAGTTGAAGCTGGCAGATGCATCAGCGCCCTGTCCCATCCCATTCTTTCTGATACTCTGAAGAATACAGGTCTGAAGAGTGCATTTGATGACATCCTTACAAAGATAATAATTGAGTTGGTAAACTGTTCTTCCATAGAATTGATACTCTGGAAACTTCTCCAGGAATTCCTTCCAGATAAGCTAAAGCCTTCATCTTATGCTAAGAACCATGCAGAAGACTGTAAAGAGATTCTTTGGTCCACAAAAGGACCAAAATAAACACATGAAAACTACCTTCCAACAGATAGCTCTTTTCTGACACTACTAAATAGTAGTTCCTCTCTACAAAAGCCTAAATACAGATGGCTGCAAAAAGAAAGAAAAAAAAAAAAAGAAAACCAATTTAAACAGATGTGAAATTATTGCAAACTCCTGTTGTTTGTATGACCTGCTCAGCCTATGGACTTGAAAATTGTATCAAATGTGAGGTATAATATCTTTACATATGATTTATTATTCTTTTGTTTTGTTATTTTGATTTGGGCTGCTTCTTACCAGACTCAACATCTTATCAAGGAAGTTTCTAGTTAGAACAAACAGTCTTCTGGGAGGCTTATTGGGAATGTGAAATTACTGCCCTTGGGAATGAATTAGAAGAGTTGGATTCAGAATGTTGGAGTCTCTCATCTTATTATCTTCTAACTGTTAAAAAGCTTTTGAAGAATACTCTCCTTGAGATATTCATAAAACAAACCAGGAGAGGAAGGTTTGGCTGTTAAGACAAATATTCTTGGCAAAATGAAGTTCAGTTTACAGCTTTCTGATGAATTAGTGAGAGAAAGGTAAAATTTTTGTCTGAGCCTCTTTGTGAAACGCACCAGGGATAAGGTAGCTATTGTGCTTGCTGCTCTGGTCCACTCACTGGAGGGCTCTACTGTCTGAAAAGGGCTCAACTTTTTGCCTCTGAAGAGCAGTTCAGGACAGAGAATGCTTTGGAAAGCTCCCTTGCTTGTGCTGCTATTCTGCCTTAGTTTGTTGTACCCTAATTAAAAAAGCTTGATGATCCAATGATGTTTCCAGGTTATTTAGTGTTAGATGGTATAAGTACTTTGATGATTGAGAGTATAATTCATGTAAATTTGATGATAGAATGCCATCCTTTAGGCAAATCTGAAAAAAAAAAAACTGTATGCATTCTGTTAAATACAGAGTTGATTGCCTATGAGAAAGTACAGTTGCCTTACCAGAGACATTATATGGATGAATGGATTAGAAGCCCAAGGATGAGGTGTTGATCTCAGTTGGCGAAGGACACTTATTGGGATATACATATATAGCTTGTTGGTTTGATGCTCTGCCTATTACAATTGCCTCACACTTCATAATGTTGCCATTAAGGAATCATTTGAATTTCTGCTTCTGGAATTGTGGGGATAGAAAGTTTGCTTCTTTGAGGGGAGCTAGCCCAGGGAGTAGTTAACTTGGGATGCTATATGGATTAACTTTTTAGTCCCTTGGCTACCAAAAAAACAACTTATACCCTGCCTTGCTGTCACAGGTTGTGACTGACTTGTCAGAATGCTCTTCAAGCTTTTCTCTTTGTAGCAGTCTCATTATCCAGATAGGAAAACAAAGACAAACAAACAAACGGAAAAAAAAAAAAAACAAAAACAAAAACAACAACTGTTACATGGTCCAGAACACGTCCCTTGCCTTAGTGAAGTTCTTGGTGAAGACTCTGACCTTAGAGAAGGCCAGCTTATCATTGGGTCTGGTTCTGCTCTTACCTCTACTATTTTGGCTTTCACTATTTCTGCCTTTATTGTCAGGAAAAGTAAATGCAATGTTTAATATTGAAACTATTTAATGTATAAACAGCAAAAATATTCACATTTCAAACCATTGTTGAAGATAGATGAAAACCAGCCAACCATTTCTTTTTCTTGAACTTGAGGCTGCATGTAAAGTGTCCTTAGAAATGTGCCCCTTCACAAAACAGCCAATAACTTTAATAATATAGTGTTTGACAAACCCAAAGACCCCAGTTTTGGGGATAAGAACACATTATTTGACAAAAATTGCTGGGGAAATTGGAAATTAGTATGGCAGAAACTAGGCATTGACCCACACAACACCAAACACCAAGATAAGGTCAAAATGGGTTCATGACCTAGGCATAAAGAATGAGATTATAAATAAATTGGAAGAGCATAGGACAGTTTACCTCTCAGACCTGTGGAAGAGGGAAGAATTTATGACCAAAGAAGAACTAGAAATCACTATTGACCACAAAATAGAAAATTTTGATTATATCAAATTGAAAAGTTTTTGTACAAACAAAACAAATGCAGACAAGATTAGAAGGGAAACAATAAACTGGGAAAACATTTTTATAATCAAAGGTTCTGATAAAGGCCTCATTTCCAAAATATATAGAGAATTGACTCTAATTTATAAGAAATCAAACCATTCTCCAATTGATAAATGGTCAAAGGATATGAACAGACAATTCTCAGATGAAGAAATTAAAACTATTTACAGACATATGAAAAGATGCTACAAGTCATTATTAATCAAAGAAATGCAAATTAAGACAACTCTGAGATACCACTACACACCTATCAGATTGGCTAGAATGACAGGGAAAGATAATGACAAATGTTGGAGGGGATGTGAGAAAACAGGGACACTGATACATTGTTGGTGGAATTGTGAACACATCCAGACATTCTGGAGAGCAATTTGGAATTATGCTCAAAAAGTTATCAAACTGTGCATACCCTTTGATCCAGCATTGTTTCTACTGGGCTTATACCCCAAAGAGATACTAAAGAAGGGAAAGGGATCTGTATGTGCAAGAATGTTTGTGCCAGCCCTGTTTGTAGTGGCTAGAAGCTGGAAAATGAATGGATGCCCATCAATTGGAGAATGGTTGAGTAAATTGTGGTATGTGAATGTTATGGAATATTATTGTTCTGTAAGAAATGACCAGCAGGATGAATACAGAGAGGCTTGGAGAGACTTACATGAACTGATGCTGAGTGAAATGAACAAAACCAGGACATCTTTATGCACTTCAAGGCCTTTTGAAAGGCCTTAGAGGTTTCTTAGTGAGTTAATTTACTTTTTCATCTGGGTAATGCAGCATGGACCAGGAATCAGTGAATATTGAAATTGGGATTTTTTACTAGAAAATTGGGATTTTTACTAGAAAATAAGTCCCTTTAAAACAATTGTCAATTTCCTGCAAATTTTGACCTACAATGTAGGGTTTTTGATAATTATGAAATGTGAAGCTAATTCTCACAAACTTGGTTAACTACAAGAAAGAAGTGCTTTTCATCCTTAAAAAGAGGGTAAGAATGAAAGGATGAATATTGATGAATATGATGGAAAGTAAGTAAGAAACACTATGCATACTAATGTTGATTCCTCCTCCCAGAAAATGGGATTGTGGGTTTCTGAATTGTGAATCGCATGCTGAATACTGACTTGTGAATCTCCCAAAAGTGTGAACTCCAATGAGTACTTAAATACATTAGTGAGCTAGAGGATTTGCTAAGTACTATGTTAAATTAGGCAACTGACTTATCACTTTGTAAAGATTCTAACAGAGCAAGGAGCAATAATTTGTGATCATGGGAATGAGTAAGCTGGAGGATCAGAGCCAGTGGCTCTCACCTGTGAGCAAACTGTAGAATTGCTGGATTGGCTCTCCTCTTATTGGCAAGTATATTGCATACTCAAAGCCCAGGATCTGCTTCTCTGAATGGTGATTGGGGATTGTCTACTGTTCACACACTGATCATGCTTGCAAAAATGTGTATCAACATAATAAATTGGAGCTCTTTTCACACTTTATGAGTCTCCCACCTCATTCATCTTGTATCTGAGATCAAAGGGCTTGTATGCTTTGAGCTCTTAAAGATAGCCATAATACCCTCCAACATTTGTCATTATTTTTTTCCCTCAGTTTAGCTAAACTGAGAAGTGTATAGTGGTATCTCAGAATTGTCTTAATTTGTATTTCTCTGATCAATAGTGATTTAAAGCACTTTTTCATATGACAAGAAATGTTTTTTAATTTTTTCATCTGAAAATTGCCTGTTAATATCCTTTGGCTTTTTAAAATTTGAGTTTGATTTGATTTTTTATGAATTTGAGCCAATTATCTATGTATTTTAGAAATGAGGCTTTTATCAGAATCATTGAATGTAAAAATTGAATGTAAAAAATGTTTTTTAAGTTTATTGTTTCCCTTCTAATTTTGTCTGCACTAGTTTTGTTTGTATAAAAATTTTTAAGTTCATATAATCAAAATTATCTAATTTGTGATCAATAATAATCTCTAGTTCTTCTTTGGTCATAAATTCCTTCCTCCTCCACAGATCTGAGAGGTGAACTATCCTATGTTCTTCTACTTTTTTTATAATATCATTCTTTATGTCTAGATCATGAACCCATTTCAACCTTATCTTTATATAAGATGTCAAGTGTGGGTCAATGACAAGTTTCTGCCATACTAGTTTCCAAATTTCCCAGCAGTTTTTGTCAAGTAGTGAATTCTTATCCCCAAATCTAGACTCTTTGGGTTTCTCAAATACTACACTGTTATAATCATTAACTATTTTGTTCTGTGAACCTAACCTATTCCACTGAGCAACTGTCTATTTCTTAGCCAGTACCAAATGATTTTGATGGCTGCTGTTTTTTTAATATAGTTTTAGATCTGGTACAGCTAGGCCACCTTCGTTTTCTTTTCTTTTCATTAATTCCCTTGAAATTCTCAACTTTTTCTTATTCAGATGAATTTTGTTGTTATTTTTCTAGGTCAGTAAAATAGTTTCTTGAGAGTTTGATTGGTATAGAACTAAATAATTAGCTTATTATTATAGATTAGCTTAGGTAGTACTATAACCTTATATTCACTTGACCTATCCAAGAGCACTTGATATTTTTTTTAAATTGTTTAGATCTGATTTTGTGTGGAATGTGTATTTGTAGTTTTGCTCATATAGTTGCTGACCCTCTCATGGCATCTATATTCCCAAATATTTTATCCTAGTGACAGTTCTTTTAAATGGAATTTCTCTTTGTATCTCTTGCTGTTGGATTTTGTTAGTGATATATAAAATGCTGATGATTTATGTGAATTTATTTTGTATTCTGCAACTTTGCTAAAGTTGTGGAATACCTCTAGTAGTTTTTTAGTTGATTGTCTAGGGTTCTCTAAGTATACCATCCTATTTGTAAAGGGCTGAAACTCTGAATAGGTACACTTGAATCAGACAACCCAGCACTTAATGCTAATTATCTATTGGACAAGAACTCTATTAGCCTGTTTAGAGTTTCTCTTCTCACAGTTAATGCTAGCTCAATGCTTGGGGTTAAGAGAATTGTAGGGAGGAATTAGGGGATGGAGTGAGAGAGGTGAGAGAACTTCACTTGGCCTCAGAAGGAGGAGGAGAAAAGTGTAGATATTCATTGAGATTCTGAACTCTAGAATCAAGGAAGGATCCTTGGCAAAACTCCTGGCAGTTTTGTCCATCTACTTCACTTCTCCCCCTAAAGACAAGAACTTTTGCTTATCCTGACTCTAGCTGATTCTGAGGCCTCCAGGGATCTACCCCAGACTTCACACTTATCATCTGCAAAGAGTGATCATTTGGTTTCCTCATTACCTATGCTAATTCCTTTAATTACTTTTCCTTCTCTTAATGCTGAAGCCAGCATTTCTAATACAATATTGAATAGTAATGATGATAGTGGGTATCATTGTTTCACCCCTGAACTTAATGAGAATGGTTCCAGTTTTCCCCTTTACATATCATGCTTGCTGACAGTTTTAAGTAAATGATACTGAGTGTTTTAAGGAAAAGTCTATTTATTCCTATACTCTCAAGTGTTTTTAATAGGAATGGGTGGTTGGGTTTTCTCAAATGCTTTTTCTGCATCTATTGCAATGATCAGTGTTAATTTGGTTATTGATATAGTCAATTATGCTAATAGTTCCCCCCCCCCCCAATATTGAGCTTCCCCTGTATTCCTGGAATAAAATTCTATTTGATCGTGGTGTAATGTCCTGGGCATGATTTTTGGTAAATGCTTTGCTAATATTTTATTTATGATTTTTGCATCAATATTCATTAGGGAGATAATAATAACCCTTTTCTTTCTTTCTTTCTTTTTTTTTTTTTGGTTTTGCTTAACTGATTCTTTTTGTCTCAATGAGTTATTCTTTTCCTCTTGTTCAGTTCTGAATTTTGGTGAATTAATTTCTTAATTTTCTGGTTTTTAAACTTGTTTTTGGTTTTTGTTCAATTGAATTTTTAAATGAGTTGTTTTGTTCTATGGATTTTTTTTCCATTTCACAAATTGTGATTTACTCATTTTTTACTTATTTTTTTCTCTATTTTTTCTTTTATCTCTCTTACATGATTTTCAAAATCCTTTTAGAGGCCTTCCATGAACTGAGGCCAATTCTTATTTTTTTCTTGGAGGTTTTGAATGTAAATGAGCTTTGCCTTTTTTTTTTTTTTTTAATTTGTGTTTTGATCTTTCTTTTTACAATAGTCACTTTCTAAGGTTAGAATGATTTTTTCCTGTTTTTTATTCATTTTCAAGCCCATCTTGGGACTTTTTACTCATTGTTAATTGAGGGTTTTTGTTCTAGGGTGGAACACGCATTATCCCAAATTTCAAGAGTTTTGTGCAGTTGTTTTCAGGGATACTTCTAGGGACTTGCAAGTTTTCAGTTCTTTCAAGTTGATATTATCTAAAAAGTGCTATTTCTATTCTTCTGGCCTTTGCTCTAGAATGTGAGTCAATACAAATATTGGATTTTTGCCCTGAAACTTAGGAAAGTCCCTAATCCCCTGTAGTCACAAGCTTTGGTGTTCTAGTGCTCCTCTTAGTCTTGGGACTATCACCCAAAATTGTGATCCAAAGACAAGTTTGGGCAAAGCAATAGAGGACTGCCCTAGTACTAGTAAAGAGAAACCTGTAATTTATTTCTGACAATTTATTAAACCTTCTCCAGATCTATAAAGTGAAAGGTTGGGAAGCCATTGCTGCCACTGATGATTCAGTGATTCCCAAGACCTGCTCCTGGTTTTCTAGCAATTGCTCTTTGCTGGCAAAACCTGGACTGGGCTGTGATACACACTCACTCTGCTACAACAGTGTTTTTCTGCTGATCTTCTAAGTTGTCTTAGGCTGGAAATTTCTTTGGGCTCTAGAATTTGTTTAAACTCTTTATTTAGAGGTATTTTGAAATGTTTGGGGGAGACCTCAGGTGAGTCCCTTTCTTTACTATGCCATAATAGATCATCTAGTTTGTGCTCTAGTTATAGGCTATGATGATATGTTATTTTAATTGTTATCATTATTTTTAATGTTTTTGAAGTCTGTTTCATTTATATATTTTTTTCTTTAACATCTGATAATATGACAGCTAAAATGTAATGACTCCTTTACAATAATCCATGAACTGAAGAAAATTGCAAAGTGACTCTTTGTGCATCAAAGTATCTAATTAGAAGCTTAGAATATATATGTACAGAAATTAAATTAATGTTCCTGGCTTTTAGTAAATCCTTTTTTCCATTTTTGTGATATTCATCAGGATTTTCCAGTCATTGTATAGCTTTTCCACTGGACTCATTCATAATAGATTTGTGAAAAGGTTTTTGTTTTTGTTTTCTTTGTTCCTTCAAAGTGACTAAGTTGTCTTCTACTCTTTATATAGACAGGACCTCAGCAATTGTAGCACAAGAAGCTGATGTGACATCAACCAAAATTTATGTATAAAAACATATACTATGTTAAAATAATAGATTGTAATAAAATTGTGTATGCTTCTGGCATTTGTAGAAAATAAGAAGTTGCAAACATGATTTATGGCATAGCTGAAGTGAAAATAGATAATGTCAAGAAAGACAAATAGGGAAATTGCATTCTGCTTAAAAGAACCATAAATAATGAAATAATATCAATATTTGTTATATATAGCACTATATTGTGAGACACTAAAAGAGCAAAATTCCCAGCACTGGCTATTTTTGAATGAAAGTTGTGGAGGCTGTGTGCATAACTATTTGGAATTTGTTCATAAAGAAGTTAAAAGAAACAAAAGTTGAAAGAGTATTATGGAAATATAGAACATGCTTATTTTTGTGAGATAAATATTTGTAAAGATATTTTTGTTCTCAGTTTCACACAGAAAAAGAAAAATCACCCTTGTTGATTATCCTATCACATGCTACTGCCCAGAAAGATTTTAACTGGCCAAGGAAAGAAAAAAAGAAAACCATGAGGTATAAAATGCATATGAAGCCAATAATATGGAAATACTATGTCATCTTCATCTAAGACCTGCCTCCTTGTGATCCTGCAATATTATATTTCAATTGTACAAGGTTATATTGGAAAAGCATGTTGTAGAGCCTAAATTACAAGGAATCTGAGTAGGTTCTTCAAATAAATCTATAGCATATGGAACTACCTCTTAAAACCTCAACATTAGTTTGAGATACACACACACAAACACAAATGCATGCACACTCACTTACATATCTCACAAAGCAAACAAGTCATCCTTTATGTATTTGTCTCTCAAGACTGAATATACCATATTAATTTCAAATTTCATAAAACTGTCTTTTTACTGCCTTCTTAATTATTTTCTGAAGGAACTCAATAAAAAATACAGCTTTAAATGAAAATGTAATTATGAAATATTAAATAGTGATAGGACCAAGAAAAATATAAAATTAATAGTTATGTGAAAAAACTATAGTGATGAAATAATATATCAAAATTTCTGTAATATAGCAATTTTTTGAAAAAGATTTTGAAGCTTGCTAGTCTTTTTTCAAATATGTCATTCCTTTTGAATCACCTTGGAATACATAGATCCACCTCCATTCTACATTGAAACATTGCAATGAGAATTGAATGGAGGATTACAAGGAATTTAATAGATTACTTAATTTATTTCATTTTATTTTTTATTATTAAAGATTTTTATTTATAAAGCATATGCATAGGTAATTTTTCCAAGATTGACCCTTGCATAACCTTTCCTTCTAAATTATCTCCTTCTTCCCCCAACCTCTCCCCTAGCTGGCAGATAGTCCAATACATGTTAAGTATGTTGAAATACATGTTAAATTCAATATATGTATACATATTTATACCATTATCTTGTTGCACAAGAAAAATCAGATCAAGAAGGAAGAAAAAGAAAAACTGAGAAAGAAAACAAAATGCAAGCAAATAACAACATAGAGAGTAAGAATGCTATACTGTGTTCCACACTCTGTTACCATGATTCTCTCTGGGTATAGATAGCTCTCTTCATTGCTGCATAAGTGGAAGTGGTTTGAATTATCTTAATGTTGAAGAGAGCCACATCTATCAGAATTGATCATCGCACAGTCCTGTTGTTGCCATGCATAATAATCTCCTGGTTCTGCTTATTTCACTTAGCATCACTTCCTGTAGATCTCTTCAAGTCTCTCTTAAATCATCTTGCTGCCTGAATACTATTATTTTATAAAACAATTGTATTCCATAGCATTCATATACCATGATTTATTCAGTCAAACTCCAATTGATGGGCATCCACTCAGGTTCCACTTTACTGCCACAGATGGCTGCCACAAACATTTATGCACATGTTGGTCCGTTTCCCTCTTTTAAGATCTCTTTGGCATATAATCCCAATAGAAACACTGCTGAATCAAAGGGTATGCACAGTTTGATAACTTTTTGAGCATAGTTCCACACTGCTCTCCAGAATAGTTGAATTTGTTCACAATTCCACCAACAATGTGCCAGTGTCCCAGTTTTCCCATATCCCCTCCAACATTCATCATTATCTTTTGCTGTCACCTTAGTCAATCTGAGAGGTATGTAATGGTAAGACAATTTAGTTGTCTTAATTGCATTTCCCTGATCAATAATGATTTGGAGCACCTTTCCATGTGACTACAAATAGTTTCAATTTCTTCATCTGAAAATTTATCTGTTCATATCCTTTGACATTTATCAATTGGAGAATGGCTTGAACTATTATAAATCTGAGTCAATTCTCTATATATTTTAGAAATGAGGCCTTTATCAGATCCTTTGGATGTAAAAATATTTTCCCAGTTTATTGCTTCCCTTCTAAACTTGTATGCATTAGTTTGTTTGTACAAAACTTTTTAAACTTAATATAATAAAAATATCTATTTTATCAGCAATAATGATCTCTAGTTCTACTTTGGTTACAAATTTCTTCCTGCACCACAAATCTGAGAGGTAAACTATCCTATGTTCTTCTAATTTGTTTATAGTATAATTATTTATGTCTAGATCATGAACTCATTTTGACCTTATCTTGGTTTATGGTGTTATGTGTAGGTCTATGTCTACTTTCTGCCATATTAAGTTTCCAATTTTCCCATCTTTTTTTTTTCAAATAATCATTTCTTATCCCAAAAGTTGAGGTCTTTTTTTGTCAATACTAAATTGTTATAATAATTAACTCTTTTGTTCTGTGAATTTAACTTATTTTGAAAATTTTTCAGGGATCAGGTTGGTAAATTTGTCTGAAGCTCTTTCTCTCTAGCAAGGAAAAACAAAACACAAATCCAAAAAAAAAGCCTAATAAATGCACATATTTGGAAATGCTTGTAGAAAATTAATTTGTATTCATTCCATATAACAGCTACAGTATCATATCATAACATCATAATTATTAATAAAGGAAATTATTATTCCTCAAGCAAAGAAATATGTCAGTTAAATAAGGGAGTAATGAACAATCATATGATTCTTTAAGATATAAAATCTATTTTTATGAAGATATCTTTCCTATTTATTATAAGAATAAAAATATGAAGGATACATAGAAGATAAAAAGCAATTATTTCTGAGCAGGTTTGTTGTGTCAGCTGACCTTTCATTATGTTATTTTAATGCTAGAGAATTTTCAAAATTATGTTCATGGTATTTTTTGTCTTATTCACTTAGCATACTATGATTTCAATTATACACACACATACACACACAAATATGTTTCTGTGTATATAGCTACACATGTGTGTGCATGTATTCATGTATATATTGATCTATTTCTCCTAAGTTGTGAAAATATTTCTTTTTATTGTTAAGTCTTCAGTTCATGTAACACTGGACCTGGAGTCAGGAAGACCTGATTTAAAATCTGATCTCAGATATTTACTGTGTTTTCCTCAGGTTCCCCAATTATAAAACACTAAAAAATAATAGCTTACCTTGAAAAGTTGTTGTGACAATTGTGGATTATTTACTATTCCTGAATAATATCTGAATGCAATTTTATATGACTAGAAGTTTCTCGCACCCAAAATGTCTCCTGATCTCAGTAGCATCAGGAATTCTGGAGCTGAATACAAGGAATTTTGGATTCCCTTCTTTCCTATATCTACTAAAACAATTCTTGTTTTGCATTCCCACACCTAGAACATGGTTAGTTTTCCTCAAATCATTTTTGGAGGAGTGTGTGACTGACACAGTGAACTTTTTTGAAATCCTATATAACATAAACTTCCAAGAACAGTTGTCACTCTCTTCTTTTCAGCTCTCCCTCTGTCTCTCCATATCTTTGTCTCTCTTTCCTAATAACCAAAGATACTGATACTATTTCTTTGTAAGAGCTTCTTTCTTTCAAAAAAAAAAAGATGAAATGAGGTAATTTGTCTAATCCCTTACATTAAATTTACCAGTGATGACCATATCAGTTTTCTTCTGATATTTTGGAAATATCAATAATATACTCAGGTTCTCTACAGGTTATCACTCATTCTTGCCTTGTGCTATTCAAATTTCACTTTATATCATTCATTTTTCTAATCAAACCCTTTAATCCTGTTATTCAACATTCCTTAATTTTTTTTTTGCATTGTAGCCTGCACATTACCATAGTGCATACCTCAATTAACCTCTTTATGAACCTCATTTTTAAATCTTCAGAGAATATAGCATTTCATTATTTGACATTATATAACACTACTGGAAGAATATCCTAGATGTGCTTATAGAGGACATTAAAATTCAATTTAATTTAAGGTAAAGATGTGCAGGTGGAACCACAGTTATGAGAAAAAAGAGCTTGAAATTGACTTAAAAGGCATATGCTGAAATGGGAGATGTTAAATGTATGTTGAAGAATACTTAAATTTATATAAACGATGACCAAAAATGAGCAACTCTTGACCTATATGCTTAATTCCTCATTTATATGTTTTAATGGGAATAATCAATGTTATCAAAACATTATGGATGAAATTTATATGAAATGTGAAAGATTTTCATGGTTATATTTCATAGTAGACCATGATTGTCACCTTATGAACTGGCTTATATAGGTACAGAATACAATGTTTTAATATTCTGGTGTTTGATGATTAAGGAAATGGATCTGTTTTGCCATAAAAAATGACAAAAATCTCCAAATAAAGGTTAAGGAATTCCCCTTAAGAATGCAAAGCTTTTCTGTACTAATATTCTTAGACTATCTAGCCAAACACTGACAAAGAAGTGGAAATTCAACACAGATCTTAACTCTAGTACTTGTAAGTTTCATATGAAATAACAATGTAATGTGTTAGCCCAAAAAGCCTACTTTGAATTGCATCAAGAAGACCTTATTTCAAAAAATTACCTATGCATATATCATGTAAATAAAAAGCTATAATAATAAAAAAATGAAGACCATATTTCTTGGCATGGAGGTGATAGTTCCACTCTACTGTGCTCTCAGCAAACTTCATATGCAATATTGTATTCGATTCTGCGCACTGCTGTTTAGAAAAGCATTGATAAATTAGGGATTATGTAGAGAAAAGTAACTGTGATGTTGAAGGACATATGGGAGAATACAAATAATGCTTTCAAGGCAGAGAGTAGTAGTTAAATTCATTAAGTAGCAGAAATCCTACAAGAGTAAGAGAGAGAGAGAGTAAAACCCCTGAGTGTTGTGATGCATCTTTCACAAGATCACACTACCAACACTTTGGAAGCAACAAAACATAATAGGTCTCCCAAACAAGCTATGAAAGGTGAAAGAGATAATAGACAAAAGCTAAAATCAATAATTCCTTCTAACCCAGGAGATTAACCAAGCCCAAATCAAATTACAAAATCAAGAAATTTTATAAAAATGTCAAAAAAAAAACCTTTAAAACATAAAATGTTGCTGTGTTGAGGGGGGGGAAAACTCAAGATACAAACTGGAGCAAAAATAGAAAAAAAAAAACAATGGCTTCAAAGCATCTATAAATTTCAAAGAAAAAATGAAGATTGGGTATAAATTCAACAATAATTCCTAGAGTGAAAGAAATAATTTTAAAAAAAACTAAGAAACTAAGCTAAAATTATATTTGATAGAAGTAAAATTGGGGGAAGTATGAAAAAATAACAGCTTGATAAAAGATGCCCAAAATTATTGAATAAAACAATTTCCTAAAAATCAGAGAATTGGCTAAATGACATAAGAGATACAAAAAATATTGTAAAACAAAACAAAACAAAACAAAACAAACAAACAAACAAACAAAAAAAACCCTGAAAATCAGAACTGATTAAGTAGCAAAAGATGTACAAAACTTCACACAAGTAAATAATTCCTGAAAATAGAGGTGTGTAAGTGGAAGCTCGTGATTCCATGAGAAATCAAGAAATGATAGAACAGTATAAAAATTTTGAAAATATAAATTTTGAAATATAAAAGAAATCATGAAATTTACATTGAGATGAGATACTTTGAAATTAGGGAACTATATAAAAACCATGATCAAATTGTATTTAAGCAAAAAAAAAATACTTTCAGATATCTTAGCCTTGAGGTCAATGTAAAAGTTGACAATATTCATCAGTCACATCCTGAAGGAAATCTTTATCTGACAGCTACCAAGAATAACATAGGCTAAATTCAGGGGTTTTAAGTCAAGGAGAGAATACTGGAAGAACCCAGAAAAAAAAAAGCCAGGGAACCAGAGTCAGAATTAACCAAGATTTAGCAGCTACCACAATGATGAAATGGAAGGTTTCAAATATGATATTCTCAAAACTAAAGAGTTAGAATCATAGCCAAGAATAAGCTATTCAGCAAAACTAAATGTTATCATAATGGAGAAAAGAACATTTAATGAAATAAAGCATTTTGAAGCATTCTTGATGAAATATCTAGAGAGGAATTGAGCTTTGCACATTTAAAAGAAGAATCAAGAGAAGTATGAGAAGATAAATATACAAGAGAAATACTAATTATAAAACAATATATAAATAAACCAATCAATAGGCAAATAAACAAATAAATAAAGTAGTCTAACATGGGGTACATTAATGGTCTTGTTTTTGTTTCTAGTATTTATTTCACTATGGTCCTCTTCAATGTGCCCCCCAGACACTCTTCTCAGGATTTGAATGAAAAGGATAGTGGTATTGAAAATCAAAACAAAGACATCTCATTGTTACAGCAAATGACTGTGGCTGATGGGCTTGTATCCAAATGTGAAAATAAAATGAATAATGTTGAAGTCATGTAGAACAAAACCATGCTCAATTATTTTTAACCAAAAAACTTTAGAGTAAAATATTATTTGGTGATAATATTATTCAGCTTACACTGGGGTCTCTGACTATAAGAAAAGCCAGAATGTGATGCTTTTATTTCATGTTAGTAAATTCAAAATGGGGAAGCTAAGTGGTGCAGTGTGTAGAGTGTCTTGTCTCCAATCAGAAAGATGTCATTCCTGAGATCAAATCTTGTTTTTCTAGCTGTGAGACTATGGACAAACCACTTAACTCTAATTTTCTCAATTTGGTCATCTGTAAAATGAGCTGAAGAAGGAAATGGCAAACCACTCAGGCACCTTTCAGAAGAAAACCCCAAACAGAGTTACAAAGAGTCAGTAACAACTGGAAAATGACCAAAAGAAAAATTTAAAATAATAAGAAGATACCATATTTCCATTGATTTCACATGAACATAAAATTTTGGTTCACAATTCAAGAACAAAATATTATGTATAAGAGAACTTGTAATTTTGTACTAGTATGTATAACAGATAATTGCAATGACATATTTACTCTTATTGTTACATATTAACTGTCATCCATGTCTTCTTTTTCTTTATAATTTCTTCCTATCTTGCTCTTTGAGTCTTACAAAGAGTATACATCCTTTATTGTAGGTAACATTTTCTAGGCTTTGAATATTACTGAATTCAATACAGGCATTGGAATGTCCAATAGTTATACTATGCAACAAAAATACTAGCTGATGTTGTAATAGCATATTAAAGTATACAGGCTAATTTATTCACAATAGGCTGGTTTGGTCTATAGAAGGGTTGTAATTGTTCTCATCTACCTATTTTATAGATTAGAAAAATTGTGAATTAGTTAAACAGCAATCTAAAAACTGAAAAATCTGGCCTCTAATTGAATTCTCATGATTACAAATGTCCTATTGTTTCCTGCACATGAAATTTTATAAGCTAAAAATTATGGAATGTTCTACATCAAATTATTATCCCTTGAGCTATTCTCCTGTAGGGCTTCACTTCACAGGCATCCCACTAAGCTTGCCTTAAATTTCCTCCATGACACTATAGCATATTGCTCATCCAGGAATAGGTATTCATTACAATCACAGGGACTGGAACAGAATTGGAAGGAGAATAGAAGTCTTTTTGAAAATTTTTCCAACAATTTAACAGCTGTGAAGATGAACAGATGCAGTTGATTAGCTGTGCAATGTTGCTGATTCTTGGTAATTGTTATGAGTATTGAAATGTGTCTGAAATGATATGCTTGGTAATATCAATTTCTGCAGCATCTTATTCCTATTCATCACATTTGTAATTCTTCTGTTTACTCAGTTCATGGGAATTTTCTTTTTATGATTGTTTAGCTTTCATTAGTCCTCTTTTCCGATAACATCTCAAGCTGTGGCTACGTTTGTTAGTAAAGAATAATGAACAAGAGACATGAAAAGAAATAGGATTCTCAACCTGAAGAGCTAAGTATGATACAATCAGAGTCATTGTTAAGTGATACATCACTGGTATTGTAATAAACTTGAGACCTAAAAGACCTATGTTTATGCATGTTTAGCTCTTGTGATTCAAAAAAGTATGGCATTATTTTGTATAGTTGGGTTGGAATACGCTGAGCTAATTTTTACCTGTGCATGAGCAAATTGATTTTATGAGATGTGATATTAACCTCAGAGAGTTAAACTATAAACTCATGGATTTTGTTACAATGTGATTAAGATAAATCATGGACTGATCTCTCCAAATGGACATAACAACAACATAGCTTGCAATAGTTTAATCAGATTACTAAATGTTAAGATTGTGTACACAAAATGGGAAGCAAAAGATAAACCATTTGTGTATTCATCTGTACTATTTGTATATTCTAATGTGATTTCTGAAAGAATTTGGCAACTCCAAGACATGTATAGGAACATGGCTGTCTGTTAGACCAAAATGAAAATTAGCTCCATCTTTTGCAAAGACGTCTCTCTACATTTATGTATTTTGTACCTCAAATACCTGTGTCAATGTCTAGAACAAAAGTTTGTAGAAACTTTTCTGTAGAAAATTCATGGCATATCTGTATGAGAACTAATGAGTTCAATATTCTGATCTCTGTTCTTATACTTGGTGACACAATATTCTGTCATTGAAATCATTATGCTCCATTCTTCCCTTTTCTAAATCCCACGTTGGACTGCCCAGGAGAAATTAGATTACATTGTTTGGCACTGCTTCTAAATCCAGATGTAAAGATTTTTTATTATTATTAATAAATTGGGTAGACTGAATTCATGGATTGTTTTGTTTCAATGCCAAACTGAGAACCTCTTAATAGGCCTGGGGGCTTGCATATTAAAGTCTATCACAAGACTTATAGATATAATAGGGATACAGAAATCATTATATTATATATTGCTTCACTATTTTCTGCCATCATTTTTGGGATACTCATCAATGGTTGGGAGTCAGGATTTCAAAAAGCTGAATTTTTCTCGGGGTAGAACTAACCCAGATCTAACCCAAAACTTCCTGATTCTTAATTATCCACTATTTCAATCTGATTTAGAAATGTAAACAATTATTAGAATTGTAGAAAAATAGCATTTATTAAAAAAACAAGAATAATTAAATGAAAAAGAATCTCATACCCCCATATTAAATAAGTTTTAATGTTAAACAATAATTTCATACCAAAGAGACATTTGGGAGTGTTTATATATGATAAATTCTTAAAACAATTGATCTATAACATTTACTAAATATGTCATTCTATTACCATCATGAAGAGAATTATAAAAATAATTCCAATAGAAGTGGCTAGGTGGAGCACTGGATACAACACCAGCCCTGAAGTCAAGATGCTCTTACTTGTGACTTCAGATACTTAACACTTCCAACCTATGTGATCTAGGGCAAGTCACTTAATCCCAATTGCTCAGCAAAATAAGTAAATGAATGAATGAACAATAATAATAATTCCAGTAAACTAAAAATATGTTGATGTTTTAAATACAAATTAGCTTCCATGTAATACTGATAACACTTTTCACAAAGTAATGAGAGATGAGAGCCAATTCATTGTATGGGATTATTGCTAACGATATAAATTTTAAAGTAAGATTTATATGTAAAACAACTACACATGAGGGACATAGCCAAGATGGTGGAGAATAGACAGTTCTTTGTCTGAGCTTTTCCTAGTTTCCCTCAGATCAACAAGACTCTGAATTAATTTTGGAGTGACAGAACACAAAAATGTTTTGAGTGTAAAATATTTTCAGAAGATATTTTGGAAGAACTTCAGAAAAGATCTATCTCTATAGAGCATGGGTGTCAAGGAAGGAAGTAGGAGAAGTAGACTGTTTTTGTTTTGTTTTGTTTTGTTTTTTAGCACAGGGATCCTGGACAGCATGCTGTGCCTGGACTAGGAAAATCTACCCTGTGTCTCTTAGTGAAATTACTGCAGGGTTGGCTACTGTGTCCTGGTTCAAAAGCTAATGTATCACTGAGACATTTAAAAACTACAAAAGGCAAATAGTGAGTCTCTGATACCCAGACAAAATGTGGGATTTGGCAATGTCAATCCAACATACCCAGGAAATCAGCAGCACTGTACACCAGGGCAGCAAGAATCTCTTTCACCCTAAAGAGAAAGCTTGGAACAATCTCTCCTTTGCCCTAAGAGCAGATCTCAATCTTTAAAAATGAGCAAAAAAGCAAAAAGAATACTGACTATAGATAGCTTTTATGGAGACAGAAAAGAATAGACTCTCAAATCTTCAGGATGCTAAAGTGTGACGCCAGAAGGTGACATGAGTTGGTCTCCATCACATCAGGCTCTCCTGGAAGAATTTGAAAATGATATTTAAAGAGAGTTTGGAAAAGAAAACAGATATTTTCTAAAGAAAACTCTTTAAAATAGTTTTGAGAAATAGAAAATGTATGTAACTCCTACCAAAATAGATTTGATGAAATGGAAAAAGAAAAAAACTCATTGATAAACCAATTTTGTGAAAAGGAACAACAACAACAACAACAACAAAACAAAACAAAACAAAACAAAACAAAAAATGAACAACTCATTTGAAAGTTCAATTGACCAAATGCAAAATTAGATAAAAACCCTAACCAAAGAAAACAATTCACTAAAAATTAGAATTGACCAAATAGAAGTGAATGACACCATAAGACATCAAAAATTAGTTAAATATAACCAAAAATGGGGAAAAATGAAGAAAATATAAAGTCCCTTATTGTAAAAGCAACTGACCTGGAAAATAGATGAAAATAGATGTAGGAGAGAAAAATCTATGTATTATTGGACTTCCTGAAAACCATTTTGAAAAATAAAAAGAGCCCAGACAACATCTTTCAGGAAATCATCAAGGAAAACTGATGATGTCCCAGATCCAGAGGGTAATATATTCATTAAAACTGATCACCTCCTGAAAGAGTCCCAAAAATGAAAACTCCAAGGAATATCAGCTAAAATTCAGAATTATAAGATTAAAAGGAAAATATTGAAAGCAGCCAGAAAGAAACAATACAAATATCAAGGAGCCATAATTAGTATCACACAGGATCTAGTATCTTCCATTTTATAGGGCCAAGAATATGATGTTCCCAAGGACAAAGGAAATTGTATTGCATTCAAAAATCAGCTATCTAGCAAAAATAAGGATTATATTTCAAGGGAAAAAAGTGTACATTCAATGAAGCAGGTGAGTTTTATTTTTTTATTTTTTGGTGAAAAGTCCAGAGATGAATGGAAAACTTGATCTTCAGTTACAGAACTCAAGAGAAACATAAAAAGATTTAAAAAAATTGTTTTAAAATTTTAAAACATGCATACCTATGTAGGAAGATGATATTTTTAACTCCTGAGATCTGTGTGTCTATTATGGGCACACTTAGAGGCTGTAGATGGAGTACTTTTTTATTTTATTGAGATGCTGTGATGACCACGTATTTTAAAATCACACAGAGTCAGGAATTCAGGTTAGGGGAAAATCGTCGATCTTTATTCTTAGTAGAGGTGAAGAAGGATCAAAGGTGAAGGGGAACAGGAGGTGAAGAGAGGTCGCAATAGCAATGTGTGCAGCTGAAACAAGATGCCAGGCAGCAGTCTCTCTTTCTGCTTCCTTTTCCGCCCCCCCTGCCTCCACCCACCAAAATTGTCATTTCCTATACAACACATCAGGACTTACACAAAGAGTGGACAGGGGCCATTTTTTCTCCAAGCATATATATTAATAGAGTATGGTCCAATTACTATTTAGCCTCATGTGCTTGCGACCTCAGTGCATCAACTTGAGCCTCAGCCCATTACAAGATGCTATAAAAAAGCAGTTAAAGGTGGAGAGGGGAATGTACCAGAAGAAGAGGAATGGGAAGATAACATTGGGTAAATTACCTCTCATGAAGAGGAAAAAAAGATCAATTACAATTGAAGAAAAGAATGGATGGGGATGAGCATTGTATGAAATTTATTCTCATTGAATTTGGCACAAAGAGAGAATATCAAACATATTTAGTTTCACAAGGGAAACTTGTCTCACCCTATAAAGAAGTAGGAGAGGAAAGGAGAATGGAAAGATGGAGAATAAGAAAAGAGAGAACAGAAGTAGGAGAAAATGATAAGAAAGAGGGAGGGGCTTTAAAACAGGGGGAGGGGAGCTTTTGAGAGAGTTGGTGGTCAAAAACAAAACACAAGAGAGAAGGAATAGCAGGAAAAGAAAGAGAAAAATATAATTTGGAGAAAATAAAATGTTAACTGTGAATTTTACCTATGAATAAGTATGGAATGAATTCTCTCTTAAAACAGATGCAGAGAGTCAAATGGATTAAAAGAGTAGCTGAATGCTATGATATGCATACAAAAAACAAATTAAGAGCAGAGTTATATATATATATATATATATATAATTAAATATATAAATAAATATAATATAATTAAAATATAAAATAAATAAATATTATATATATATATATATATATATTAAAATAAAAGTCTGGAACAGAATCTGTTATACTTTCGCTGAAGTAAAAAAAAAAAAAAAAAAAAAAAAAGCTGGCATAGTGACCCTGATGTCAGATCAAGTAAAAGCAAAATATATCTAATTAAAGAAGGTAAGTAAGGAAACTATGTTTAGCTAAAGGGTATAATAGAAAATGAAGTAATATCAATATTACATTATGCATGATGTGTATAGCATCCAAATTTTTAAAGGAAAATTTAAGACAGATGCAAGAAGAATTACACAGAAAAACTGTATCAGAGGGGAATATCAAACTTGCTCTCTCATAACTAGACAAATCAACCCACTATATAAAATAATAAACAAGATAAGGAGGTAAACATAATTTTAGAAAAGTCATGTATACAAGACTTTAGGGAAAATTGAATGGAAACAGAAAGGAGTATAGTTTTTTTTCTCAAAAGTAAATGGAATCTCCATAAAAATTTAACCATGCATTAGAGTATAAAATCCTCAAAATCAAAATGCAAAAGACAAAAATAGTAAATTCATCCTTCTTCAGATCATGATCTAATAAAAGTACATGGCATAGAGGATCTGGGAAAATAGAAAACTAATTGGAAATTAAATTACCTAATCCTTAAAAATAAATAGGAAAACCTAAAAGTATATTATAAAGCAGTATTCATCAAAACCAATTTTGCTGGCAAAGAAATACAGTAGTCAACAAGTAGAATAGGTTAAGTTCACAGGTACAATAATCAATGCCTACTGTAAATTAAAGATTGATAAATTCAAAGACCCCAGCTTTGGGGATGAAAACTCAACTATTTATGGAAAAAAATGTTGGGAATATTGAAATTTGCATGTGACAAACTAGGCACTGACCTTCACTTAACTCTTTATACCAAGACAAGATGGAAATAGCTTCATGATTTAGACATTAAGAGTGATACTATATGCAAATTAGAAGAACAAAGGATAGTATACCTAGAGAAGGAAGGAATTTGTGACTAAAGAAGAATCAAAGTACATTATGGGATGCAAAATGGATAATTTTAATTATATTAAGTTAAAAAAAATGTACCAACAACAACAACAACAATAACAACAAAAACAGACAAAATTAGAAGGGAAACAATGAAGTAGGATTTTTTTTAATACCCAAGGGTTTTGATAAAGGATTCTTTTTTAAAATACATAGAGAAGTGACTCAAATTTATGAGTTCAAGCCATTCTCCAATTGATAAATAGACAAAGGATATGAACAGACAATTTTCAGATGAAGAAATTAAAACCGTTTTAGTCATGTGAATGAATGCTCTAAATCAATGTTAATCAAGGAAATGTAAGTTAAGAAATATCTGAGATACCACTACACAACTCTCAGATTTACTAAGATGAAAGGAACGACTAAGATGGAGGAGATGTGGAAAACAGGGACATGCTGTTTGTTGGAGCTCTTAAGTGATACAAACATTCTGCAGACTATAAGAAACTATGCCCAAAGGGCATTTTGATAAAAGTGCATACCCATTAAACCAGTAATACCTCTACTGGGTCTATATCTCTCTTTTTTTTCCCCTCAGAACAAATTCTTTCTTTAATGTAATATTTCATTTTTTCTTGAATTACATGTAAAAAAAATTTCAATATTTAAAATTTTTTTAAGTTCCAAATTTTCTCATTTCTTTCCCTCTCATTGAAAAGACAAGCAAATTTGATTATCAGGTTATACATGTGCAGTTATGTTAAATATGTTGAAAAAGATGCAGACAAAAAAAAAAAAAAAACAAGAAAAATAAAGTAGGCAAAAAAGTATGCTTTGATCTGCATTCAGACCCCATCAGTTCTTTCTCTGGAAAAAGAAAGTATTTGTTATCATAAGTCCTTCAGATTTGTCTTAGATGATTATATTACTGAGAATAGTTGTTATTTTTTTAAATAACTTTTTATTGATAGAACGCATGCCAGGGTAATTTTTTACAGCATTATCCCTTGTATTCACTTCTGTTCCGAATTTTCCCCTCCCTCCCTCCACCCCTTCCCCCAGATGGCAAGCAGTCCTTTACATGTTGAATGGGTTGCAGTATATCCTAGATACAATATATGTGTGCAGAACCGAACAGTTTTCTTGTTGCACAGGGAGAATTGAATTCAGAAGGTATAAATAACCCAAGAAGAAAAACAAAAATGCAAGCAGTTTATATTCATTTCCCAGTGTTCTTTCTCTAGGTGTAGCTGCTTCTGTCCATCTTTGATCAATTAAGGCTCTCTTTATTGAAGAGATCCACTTCCATCAGAATACATCCTCAAACAGTATCATTGTTGAGGTATATAATGATCTCCTGGTTCAGCTCATTTCACTCAGCATCAGTTCATGTAAGTCTCGCTAGTCCTCTCTGTATTCATCCTGCTGGTCATTCCTTACAGAACAATAATATTCCATAACATTCATATACCACAATTTACTCAACCATTCTCCAATTGATGGAAATCCTTTCATTTTCCAGCTTCTAGCCACTACAAACAGGGCTGCTACAAACATTTTGGCACATACAGGTCCCTTTTCTTTCTTTAGTATCTCTTTGGGGTATAAGCCCAATAGAAACACTACTGGATCAAAGGGTATGCACAGTTTGATAACTTTCTGAGCATAGTTCCAAATTGCTCTCCAGAATGGCTGGATGTGTTCACAATTCCACCAACAATGTATCAGTGTCCCTGTTTTCCCACAGCCCCTCCAACATTCCACATTATCTTTCCCTGTCATTCTAGCCAATCTGACAGGTGTGTAGTGGTATCTCAGAGTTGTCTTAATTTGCATTTCTCTGATTAATAATGATTTGGAGCATATTTTCATATGTCTATAAATAGTTTCAATTTCTTCATCTGAGAATTGTCTGTTCATATCCTTTGACCACTTATCAATTGGAGAATGGTTTGATTTCTTATAGATTAGAGTCAATTTTCTATATATTTTGGAAATGAGGCCTTTATCAGAACCTTTGATTGTAAAAATGTTTTCCCAGTTTATTGTTTCCCTTCTGATCTTGTTTGCATTTGTTTTGTTTGTCCAAAAACTTTTCAATTTGATATAATCAAAATTTTCTATGTTGTGGTCAATAGTGATCTCTAGTTCTTCTTTGGTCATAAATTCCTCCCTCTTCCACAGGTCTGCGAGGTAAACTATCCTATGCTCTTCCAATTTATTTATCATCTCATTCTTTATGCCTACGTCATGAACCCATTTTGACCTTATCTTGGTGTACAGTGTTAAGTGTGGGTCAATGCCTAGTTTCTGCCATACTGATTTCCAATTTTCTACTGGGTCCATATCTCAAAGAAATCATAAAAAGGGGGAAAGGATCCACATGTGCCAAAAAAAAAAGTTTGTAGTGGCCCTTTTTGTAGTGGCAAAGAATTAGAAGTTGAGTAGATGCCCATCAATTGGAGAATGGCTAAATAATTTATAGTTTTTGAATTATGGAATATTATTGTTCTATAAGTAATGAGTAGCAGAGTGATTTCAAGGTGCAGAGACTTACATGAACTGATGCTACGTCTAGTGACTTGAAAACATTGTACAAAACAAGAGGAAGATTATATGAGGATATATTTTTATGGACATGGTTCTTTTCAAGAATGAGATGAATAAGGCCAGTACCAATGATCTTGTAATGAAGAGCCTCATCTACATCCAGAGAGAGTACTATGGGGACTAAATGTGTGTGCATCACAATATAGTATTTTCATTTTTATTTGTTCTTTCCTTTCATTTTGTTTCCTTTCTCTCTCTCTCTCTCTCTTTCTCTCTCTCTCTCTCTCTCTCTCTCTCTCTCTCTCTCTCTCTCTCTCTCTCTTTAACTTTTTGATCTAATTTTTCTTGTGCAGCATAATGGTGGAAATATGTATAAAATAATTTCACATGTTTAGCATGCATTGGACTACTTTCTGTTTAGGAAAGAGAGGTGGGTTGAGAGAGGGAAAATTTGGAACAAAAGGTTTTTGTAAGGGTGAATGTTGAAAATTATTTATGCTTAGGTTTTGAAAATGAAAAAGCATCACTAAAAAAATAACTATAAGGTATACATTTCCATGCAAAAAAGGTAAAAAAAAAAGAATAAGTGCATGGAACAACAAATCATAGACAAAAATACATAATTTCATCCAAGAGAATGAAAATAAGATGAATTTATGGGATGCAGCCAAAGCAGTTCTTAACGGGATTTTTTTTTTTTATCCCTAGATGGTTACTTACATAAAATAGAGAAAAAGAAGATCAAAGAATTGTGTACCCCTTAAAAAGATAGGGGGGAAACACATTTAAAACCTCCAATCGGATACCAAATTTGAATTTCTGAAAAGAAAATAGGACATAAATAAAATTAAAAATATCAAAACTATGGTAATAATAGACAAAAGTAATATTTGGCTTTATGAAAAATAAACTATATATATACATATATATATAACTTTGGTTAATTTTTTATTGATTTTTTAATTGAAGCATTTTATTTTCAAAACATATACATGCTTAATTTTTTGACACTGATGCTTGAAAAACCTTATGTTCCGGAATTTTTCCCTACCTTCCCTTCACTCCTTTCTTCAGATGGCAAATCATCCAACGTATGTTTACCATGTGCAATTAATTCTATAAATATTTCCTCAATTATAGTGCTGCCTAAAAAAGTCAACTCAAAAATGGAAAAAAAAAAAAAAGAGAGAGAGAGAAAGAAAACAAATTGCAAGTAAACAATAAAAAGAGTGAAAATACTATGTTGTTATCGACAGTCACTTACCACAATCCTTTCTCTGGGTGTAGATGACTCACTTCATCACAAGACAATTGGAATTGGCCTTAATCACCTCAGTGTTGCAAAGAACTATGTTCATCAGAATTGATCATTGTATAATCTTGCTATTGCCGATTACAGTGATACCTTGATTCTGCTCACTTCACTTAGCATTGGTTCATGCAAGTTTCTTCAGGCCTCTCCAAAACTATTTTTCTGATCATATAGATCAATAATATTCCATACCATTTATATATTATATCTTAGTCAGCCATACTCCAACTGATGGGCATCCATTCAGTTTCCTGTTTCTTGCCACTACAAAAAGGGTTACCAAAAATATTTTTGTATATGTAGGTCCCTTGTTTTCCATTATAATCTCTTTGGGATACAAACCCAGTAGAAACATTGCTGGATCAAAGGGTTTGCACAGTTTGACAGTCCTATGGATATAGTTCCAAAATGCTTTCCAGAATGTTTGAATCAGTTCACAACACCATAAACAATGTATTAATGTCCCAGTTTTCCAACATCCCCTTCAACATTCATCATTATTTTGGCTCTGATCTAAGCCAAAGTGAGAGTTGTGAAGTGATCCCTAATAGTTGAGATAATTTCATTTCTCTGAACAATAGTGATTTAGAGCACTTATTTATATGAATAGAAATGGTTTCAGTTTTGTCATTTGAAAATTGGCTCTACATAACTTTTGACCACTTATCAATTGGATCATGGTTTGAATTATTGTAAATTTGAGACAATTCTCAATAGATTTTAGAAATGAGAACTTTTTTCAGAAACCTTAGATCTAAGTTTTCCCACTTTATTGCTTCCTTTCTAATCTTGTCTACATTACTTTTGTGTGTACAAAATAAACTTAACTTAATATGCTCAAAAATATCTATTTTTATTCAATAATCCACTTATTCTTTGGCCAGAATTCATTTTTACTCCACAGATCTGAGAAGTAAACAATCCTATGTTCTAATTTGCTTATACTATCACTCTTTATATCTAAATTATGAATCCATTTTGACCGTATCTTGGTATATAGTGTTAGGGTTAAGTCAATGGCTAGTTTGAGCTGTGCTAATTTTCAATTTTCCAAGCATATTTTGTCACATAGTGAGTACTTATCCCAAAAGCTGCAGTCTTGGTTTGAAAAACACTAGATTATCATAGTCAATTAATATTTTGTCCTGTGAACCTAAACAATTCCTTTGATAAAAATTCTATTTCTTTTTTTTTTTTTTTCAATTCAAGAAATTTATTAAACATCCACTTTGGGCTATAATACAAAGATGCAAAGATCAAAAAAAAATGATTTTGTTTTTACTTTCTTTTAGTGGGAAGAACGTCACCTCCTTTTTTTTTTAATAACTTTTTATTGATAGAATCCATGCCAGGGTAATTTATTACAACATTATCCCTTGCATTCACTTCTGTTCCGATTTTTCCTCTCCCTCCCTCCACCCCCTCCCCCAGATGGTAAGCAGTCCTTTACATGTTGAATAGGTTACAGTATATCCTAGATACAATATATGTGTGCAGAACCAAACAGTTTTTTTATTGCACAGGGAGAATTGAATTCAGAAGGTATAAATAACCCAGGAAGAAAAACAAACATACAAGCAGTTTATATTCATTTCCCAGTGTTCTTTCTTTGGGTGTAGCTGCTTCTGTTCATCTTTGATCAATTGAAACTGAATTAGCTCTTTTTATCGAAGAGATCCACTTCTATCAGAGCACATCCTCATACAGTATCATTGTTGAGGTATATAATGATCTCCTGGTTCTGCTCATTTCACTTAGCATCAGTTCATGTAAGTCTCGCCAGTCCTCTCTGTGTTCATCATGCTGGTCATTCCTTACAGAACAATAATATTCCATAACGTTCACATACCACAATTTACTCAACCATTCTCCAATTGATGGGCATCCATTCATTTTCCAGCTTCAAGCCACTACAAACAGGGCTGGCACAAATATTCTTGCACATACAGGTCCCTTTCCCTTCTTTAGTATCTCTTTGGGATATAAGCCCAGTAGAAACAATGCTGGATCAAAGGGTATGCACAGTTTGATAACTTTTTGAGCATAATTCCAAATTGCTCTCCAGAATGGCTGGATGTGTTCACAATTCCACCAACAATGTATCAGTGTCCCTGTTTTCCCACATCCCCTCCAACATTCCACATTATCTTTCCCTGTCATTCTAGCCAATCTGACAGGTGTGTAGTAGTATCTCAGAGTTGTCTTAATTTGCATTTCTCTGATTCATAATGATTTGGAGCATATTTTCATATGTCTATAAATAGTTTCAATTTCTTCATCTGAGAATTGTCTGTTCATATCCTTTGACCATTTATCAGTTGGAGAATGGTTTGATTTCTTATAAATTAGAGTCAATTCTCTATATATTTTGGAAATGAGGTCTTTATCATAACCTTTGATTGTAAAAATGTTTTCCCAGTTTATTGTTTCCCTTCTAATCTTGTCTGCATTTGTTTTGTTTGTCCAAAAACTTTTCAATTTGATATAATCAAAATTTTCTATTTTGTGGTCAAAAGTGACCTCTAGTTCTTCTTTGGTCATAAATTCCTCCCTTTACATCTGAGGTCTGAGAGGTAAATTATCCTATGCTCTTCCAATTTATTTATAATCTCATTCTTTGTGCCTAGGTCATGAACCCATTTTGACCTTATCTTGGTGTACAATGTTAAGTGTGGGTCAATGCCTAGTTTCTGCCATACTAATTTCCAATTTTCCCAGGAATTTTTGTCAAATAATACATTCTTATCCCAGAAACTGGTGTCTTTGGGTTTGTCAAACACTATATTATTAAAGTTATTGGCTGTTTTGTCCTTTGAACCTAACCTATTCCATTGATCAACTAGTCTATCTCTTAGCCAATACCAGATGGTTTTAGTAACTGCTGCTTTATAATATAATTTTAGATCTAGTATAGATAGGCCACCTTCATTTGATTTTTTTTTTTATTAATTCCCTTGAAATTCTTGACCTTTTGTTTTTCCATATGAACTTTGTTGTTATTTTTTCTAATTCATCATAGTAGTTTTTTGGGAGTCTGATTGGTATAGCACTAAATAAATAGATTAATTTAGGTAGTATTGTCATCTTTATTATATTTGCTCGCCCAATCCAAGAGCATTTAATATTTTTCCAGTTGGTTAGATCAGACTTAATTTGTGTGGAAAGTATTTTGTAGTTTTGCTCATAAAATTTCTGATTTTTCCTTGGCCTATAGATTCCTAAATATTTTATACAATCAGTAGTTACTTTAAATGGAATTTCTTTTTGTAATTCTAACTGTTGGGTTTTGTTAGTGATATGTAAGAAGGCTGATGACTTATGTGGATTTATTTTGTATCCTGCAACTTTGCTGAAGGTGTGCTGTGGTGTTCTTTTTCTTCTTTAAAATATATATGTGAGTTCTCTCTGGGAGAGAAGCAGGTTTTTCAGGGGAGGTTTTCTTGGAGCAATAATTACCCCAAATGCAGCCAGCTGGTAAAAATACAAACGTTTATTTTCTCCTTCCAAAGTAGCCTAGTTAGTTGAGGTCTCTCTCTCTGCTTGGTTCCAAGAGGTCTTGCAGTTTTGTCCTTTGCTCCTGCCTCTGCTTTCTTCAGCCCTCAGTCCAGCTCCAAATTGAATCTGCCTTGCCTCCAAGAGAGAGCTTCGTGCTCTCAATCTCCCAAAGTGCTCTGTGGCTGCACCAGAGTGCTCCTCTCCAATCCAGCTGAACTCTCTTCTGCCACCAGCCAGCCAAGTGGAAAATATTCTGCAGAATCTCTCTTCACTGGGCTTATACAGGACTCTTCTGAGAGAATGGGATTATGGATTTTCTCCCATAGTGCTCTCTGGCCCTAAGAGCTTTAAGGGAGGTGTGAATTCACAAAGTTACAAAGTTTACTTTGTGAATCTGGCATACTTGTGAACTCCAATGAGTAAAGGTGTGAACACAAGCATTGTATTAATTAGTTTTACTTAGTACCTTGTTTCAGGTTCTAGGCCAAAACATCTTCTTGTAAGATCAGATCAATAATCTATCAACTCTAATGAGTTAGCAGTTTATAAAGATTCCAACAATGTCGGTTCTTTCTAATAACTTTTTAGTAGAGTCTCTGGGGTTCTCTAAGTATATCATCATATCATCAGCAAAGAGTGATAATTTGGTTTCCTCATTGCCTATTCTTATTCCTTTAATCACTTTCTCAACTCTTATTGCCAAAGCTAGCATTTCTAATACAATATTAAATAGTAACAGTGATAGTGGGCAACCTTGTTTCACACCTGATCTTATTGGGAATGGTTGCAGTTTGTCCCCATTACATATGATGCTTACTGCTGGTTTTAAATAGATGCTACTGATTATTTTAAGGAAAAGTCTATTTATTCCTATACTCTCAAGAGTTTTTAATAGGAATGGATGTTGGATTTTATCAAATGCTTTTTCTGCATCTATTGAGAAGATCATATGGTTTTTGTTAATTTGATTATTAATATGGCCAATTATCCTGATAGTTTTCCTAATATTGAACCAGCCCTGCATTCCTGGTATAAATCCTTCTTGATCGTGGTGTATTATCCTGGGGATGATTTTCTGTAGTCTTTTTGCTAATATCTTATTTAAGATTTTAGCATCAATATTCATTAGGGAGATTGGTCTATAATTTTCTTTTTCTGTTTTCAACCTACCTGGTTTAAGTATCAGTACCATGTCTGTGTCATAAAATGAATTTGGTAGGACTCCTTCATTCCCTATTTTTTCAAATAGTGTATAAAGCATTGGGGCTAATTATTCTTTGAATGTTTGGTAGAATTCACATGTAAATCCATCTGGTCCTGGGGATTTTTTTTTTTTAGGGAGTTGATTAATAGCTTGTTCTATTTTTTTTTCTGAAATGGGAATATTTAAGCAATTTACTTCCTCCTCTGATAATCTGGGAAGCCTATATTTTTGGAGGTAGTCATCCATTTCACTTAGGTTATCAAATTTATTGGTATAAAGTTGGGCAAAGTGACCCCTTATTATTTCTTTAATTTCCTCTTCATCAGTGGAAAGTTCTCCTTATTCATTTTTAAGACTGCCAATTTGATTTTCCTCTCTTCTTTTTCTAATCAGATTTACCAAAGGTTTATCCCTTTTATTGGTTTTTTCCATAAAACCAACTCTTAGTTTTATTTATTAGTCCAATAGTTTTTTTTTTTTACTTTCTATATTATTAATTTCTCCTTTTAATTTTAGAATTTCAAGTTTAGTAATTGATTGGGCGTTTTTAATTTGGTCTTTTTCTAACTTTTTAAGTTGCAGGCCCAATTCATTGATCTTCTCTTTTTCTATTTTATTCAAGTAAGCCTCTAAGGATATAAAATTTCCCATTATTAGTGCTTTGACTGCATCCCATAAATTTTGATATGATGTCTCATCGTTGTCATTATCTTGAGTGAAATTATTAATTGTGTCTATAATTTGCTGTTTCACCCAATCATTCTTTAAGACAAGATTATTTAGTTTCCAATTACTTTTTGGTCTATTTACACCTAACTTTTTGTTGAATGTAGTTTTTATTGCATTGTGATCTGAAAAGAAAGCATTTACTATTTCTGCCTCCCTGCATTTAATTTTGAGGTCTTTATGTCCTAATATATGGTCAATTTTTGCGTAGGTTCCATGAACTGCTGAGAAGAAAGTATACTCCTTTCTGTCACCATTCAGTTTTCTCTAGAGATCTATCATACCTAATTTTTCTAATATTCTATTTACCTCTTTAATTTCTTTCTTATTTGTTTTGTGATTTGATTTATCTAAATCTGAGAGTGCAAGATTGAGATCTCCCACTATTATAGTTTTGCTGTCTATTTCTTCTTACAACTCTCTTAACTTCTCTTTAAGGAAGTTAAATGCTATACCACTTAGTGCATATATGTTTAATACTGATATTGCTTCATTGTTCATAGTACCCTTAAGCAAGATATAGTTTCCTTTCTTATCTCTTTTAATTAGCTCAATCTTTGCTTTTGCTTGATCTGAGATAAGGATAGCTACCCCTACTTTTTTGACTTCACCTGAAGCATAATAGATTCTGCTCCAGTCTTTTACTTTTACTCTGTATGTATCTCCCTGTTTTAAATGTGTTTCCTGTAAACAACAGATTATAGGGTTCTGACTTTTGATCCAGTCTGCTATCCGCCTCCTCTTTATGGGAGAGTTCATCCCATTCACATTTACAGTTAAAATAACCAATTTTGTATTTCCTTCCATCCTAATATCCCCAGATTATACTTTTCTTTTTCTTGCCCTCCTTCCCTTCTTACCTATTGGTCCCACTAACTTCATGCAGCTCTCCCTCTTTAGTATTCCTCCCTCCTCCCTTTGAATCCCTTCCCTTTTCTTGTACCCTTCCCTTATTACTCTTTTTCCTTCTCCCTTTTCCTCTCCCACTTTTTAATGAAGTGAGAGAAGAATCTGAGTAAAACAGATATGTCAATTGTTTCCTCTTTGAGCCAACTCTGATGAGAGTAGGATTCACACAATGTTCCTCCCCCTCTCTTAAGTTCCCTCATATATAATTATGTTTCCTTTGCCTCATTGTTCCATGTAGTTTCCCTCTTTTTATCTCCCCTCTTCCCTTTTTCTGACACTATCCCTTTTCCATTTCTACTTCCCTTTTTTATGTTATATTGGTAAAATCAAATTATACATATGGTTTTTATGTATATCCACAACAGAAATACAGTTCTCTAGAGTTCCTTTTACCTTTTTCTACTTCTCTTGATTCCTGTTGTTGGAGATCAAATTTTTTGTTTAAGTCAGGTTTTTTCCTTAGAAACAGATGGAATTCCTCTATTTCATTAAATGTCCATCTTCTTCCATGGAAAAAAAATACTCAGCTTAGCTGGATAATTTATTCTTGGCTGTGTTCCAAGTTCTTTTGCCTTTCAGAATATCTGATTCCAAGCCCGTCGATCCTTTAATATTGAGGCAGCCAGATCTTGTGTGACCCTTATTGTGGCACCTCGGTATTTGAACTGTTTTTTCCTGGCTGCTTGTAAAATTCTTTTTTTAGTCTGAAAATTCTGAAGTTTGGCCACAATATTCCTCAGAGTCTTTATTTTAGGGTCTTTTTCAGAAGGTGTTCGATGAATTCTTTCAATGCCTATTTTCCCTTCTGGTTCTATTATTTCTGGGAAGTTCTCTTTGATGATTTCCTGTAAAATAGTATCTAGGCTCTTTTTTTGTCATGATTTTCTGGTAGTCTGATGATCCTCAGGTTATCTCTCGTAGATCTATTTTCCAGGTCTGTTGTTTTTCCAAGTAAATATTTGACATTTTTCCCAATCTTTCACTTTTTTGATTTTGCTTGACTGATTCTTGATGTGTCAATGAATCAATCATTTCTATTTGTTCATTTCTGATTTTTAGTGAGTTACTTTCTTCATTAGCTTTTTTTTTACTTGTTTTTGTATATGTCCAATTAAGTTGTTTTGCTCTATGGAATTTTTTTCCATTTCACTATTTTTTTTTTTTTTTTTTTGTAGTGAGTCATTTTCTTTTTCCAATTCACAAACTCTGTTTCCCTGCACATCTTGGGAGTTTTTTTTTTTTTTTTTACCTTTTCCAATTCACATTTCAGGAAGTTGTTTTTTTTCCACTTTATCAAATTTTTCTTTTACTGAATTATGTGCCTTTTCTGTACTCTCTTGCATAGCTTCTCTTTCCTTTCCCCATTTCTCTTCTAGTTATCTTTTAAGGTTTATAATAGTCTCTTCTAGGAGAGCCTTTTGTATTGGAGACCAACAATTGTCTGGAGACTGTCTGCTGTTAGTCTCTTCAGGGTTGAAAAGCTGTTCTCTTTCTGTATAGAAAATATCAATCATTCTTTTGATTTTTTTACTCATTTTGTTAAACCCTGTAGGGTCTCCCTTCAGAGCCAGGAGGTTACCAGCTTCCTCTGCAGAGCAGTGAAAGATGTATGGATGGGTAATTGTCCTGCCGACCAGCTACAAAAAGCAGTGAGATACTGGAGTGCTCTGGGAAAGAGTTCCCCACCGGAAAGTTCCTCAGGCTTACAGGGCCTGGCTGGGAAAGTGCCCTTCAAAGGACCCAGGCTGTGTGAGATAACAACTGCCTTGGGGCTAGACACTGAGCAGTGAGAGTTTCACTTCCCAAGCCAAAGCCTGCCTTGGGGCTGTGGGTATTAGCAGCTGATTAGGGAATGGATTTGCAGCGACCAGAAGTGTCTCCTGGGAAGAGCAGTCAGCTTGGGAGGTTCTATTGCCCCAAGCTGAGCCCCCCACTCTTTTGATTAGAGGCTGCCCAGGCTGTGCCTCCCTGCAGTGCAGATTAGTAACTGCACCCACAAAAGCCCTGAACTTCAGGATGTGGCTGCAGGGCTGCAGTAAAGTCTGCCTGAGTCACTTCCGTGTTTTAGGGGTTACAGCCAGATGTCTTTAGGTTCTGGTGTTTTTTTAAGAGGACCCTCTCTTGTAGGCTTTAAATTTCTCTGCCAGTTTATTGCTTTGTAGTCAAGGCAGAGCAGTTAGCCTATAGCAGAGTGGTCCCTATAACTTCTCTAGCCAGAGAGATCACCCCTGTCCCTGGTCTGCTCAAGACGCTAGCCTCTTGCTGCCTTTGCTAGTCTGTTCCTGGCCCCTCAGGACAAACCTTTCCTGGCAATCCTCTGAATTGACTTTGGATGGTAAGTTGTGGTGATTCTAAGCTTCATGAATTTAAGCAGTAAAGAGCTATTTTTGAGGCTGAATAGTTTCACATTAGAAAAAAAAATAAATTGGAGAAGCTTTTAATCAGTTCCTTAATTAAAATTCCAGGGTGAGATGGATTTATAGATGATTTCTACCAAATATTTAAAGAAAAATAATTTCCAATATTATGCAAACTATTTGGAAAAATAAGGAAAGTAGCCGTCCTACCAAATTCCTTTTAGGACACAGATATGGTGCTGATAACTAAATTAGGTAGGTTAAAAAGAGAGAAAGAAAAATTGTAGACACATGGCTCTAATGAACATTAGAGCCATTAAATACAAAAATCTTAAATAAAATAGTAGTGAAGAGATTACAGCAAATCATCCCAAGGATGATACCTCATGACCAAGTAGTATTTATATCAGGAATGCATGGTGGGTTTAATATTAGGAAAAATATTAGCATAATTGACTATTTTGGTAACCAAAGAACAAAAATCATATTATTATCACAATAGATGCAGAAGAATGTATTTGACAAAATCCAACATCCATTCTTATTAAAACACTGCAGAGTATAGGAATAAATGGATTTTTCCTTAAAATAATCAGTAGCATATATTTAAAACCATCTGCAAGCATCATATGTAATGAGATAAACTGAAACCATCCCCAGTAATATCAAGGGTAAAACAAAGTTGCCCACCATCACCACTATTTAATATTACATTAGAAATGCTAGCTTTTGCAATGAGAAAAGAAAAAAAGAGACTAAAGAAATTAGAATAGGTAATGAGGAAACCAAATTATCCATCTTTGCAGATAATAGAATGATATACTTAGAGAATCTTAGAGAATCAACTAAAAAAACTATTAGAAATAATCCGCAACTTTAGCAAACTTGCAGGATCCAAAATATACATAAACCATTATCTTTTTTATACATCACTAACAAAATCCAACAGCAAAAGATACAAAGAGAAATCCTATTTTGTGTGTGTGTTTTTTTTTTTTTTTTTTTTTTTTTTTTTTTTTTTTTTTTTTTTTTTTTTTTGCTTTAAAATATAATGTTTCTCTCTGGGAGCAGGTCTCTTGGGGAGGTTTTCTGGAGACAGCCTTAGTTTCAATTAAAAGTAATAATTACCCAAATGCAGCCAGGTGCTAAAAGTTCAAATCTTTTATTGTATCCTTCAATATATCCTGGTTAGTTTTCTTAGAGGCCTCTCTCTCTCCTTGGTTCCAAGAGCTCTAGCAGCTTTGTCCTTTACTTCTACCTCTGCTCCCTTCAGTCTCCAGCCAGCATCAAGGTGAAAGTTGAAATGAATCTCTCTTGCCTTGGAGAGAGGGCTTGTGGGCTTCCTCCCAGAGTGCTCCTCTCCAACCCATGGCAATGTTTTGAAGTAACTCACTTGACTGGCACCCTAACCTGAAGCTCAGAGCCTCTTTATATATGATCTCCCAAAGGTTGACTCCTCCTTCTGGAGGCAGGGTTTAAGGGACGTGTGAATTCAGATACTTCATACTAAACCCTGAAATCTCCCAAACGTGTGAACTCCAATGAGTACTTAAATACATTAGTGAGCTAAAAGATTTGCTAAGTACCATGCTAAATTAGCACTTTGTAAGTATTCCAACACTATTTAAAATAACTGTTGAGGGGCAGCTAGGGGATGCAATGAATAGAGCACCATCCCTGAAGTCAAGAGAGTCTGAGTTCAAATCTGGTCTCAGACACTTAACACTTTCTAGTTGTGTGACCCTGAACAAGTCAGTTAACCCCAATGGCCTCAGAAAAAGAAAAAAAAAAAGAAATAAAAGTAAAATAACTGTCAGTAGTATAAAATATTTTGGAATCTATCTGCCAAGGTAAAGTCAGGAACTACATGAGCAAAAGTACAAAACACTTTCCACACAAATAAAGTCAGATCTAAACAATTGGGACAAAGCAAATATATCAGATTAATTTAGGCAGCATTTGTCATTTTTATTATTTTTATGTAATATAATATAATAATATAATGATTGTATCATATAATATACTAAATATACAAATATTTGCAATGTATATACTAATATTTATATTTGTATAATATAAATATATAATATATTATTTATGTATATATCATATATTTATATAATATAAGTAAATATAATAAAAATGACAAATACTCCCTAAATTAATCTGATTCTTCAGTGCCATACCAATCAAACTCCCAATGAATTATTTTACATATGTAGAAAAAATAATAAAAAGCTCGACTGGAAGAAAAAAAAGTTCAAGAATTTCAAGACAATTAATTTAATAAGTACAAATGAAGTTGGCCTATCTATACCAGACCTAAAACTATACTATAGAACTGTGTTCATCAAACAATTTGCAACTGGCTAAGAAATAGAGTAGTCAGTCATTGAAATAAATGAAGTTCACAGGACAAAACAGTTAGTTTCAGGAATGAGAAGTCTTTATTTGACAGAAATTTGTTGGGATGATTAGAAATTATTTTGGCAGAAACTAGTCTTTGACCTTAGTCATTTAACTAGTGACATTTAACTCTTAACACCTGGAATCCTTACTAACTGCTAACTAATTAGAGTTGATCTAATCTTACAAGAAGATGTTTTGGGCAGAACCTGAAACAAGGTACTAAGTAGAACTAATTAATATAAGGCTTGTGTTCACACCTTTACTCATTGGAGTTCAATGAGTTCACACCTCCCTTGAAGCTCTTTGGGCCAGAGAGCACTATGGGAGAAAACCCATAATCCCATTCTCTCAGAAGATTCACATATAAGGCGAGACAGCCATTCCAGAATACATTTTTTCCTCTTGGCTGGCTGGTCACAGAAGAGAGTTCAGCTGGACTCAAGAGGAGCGACTCTGGTGGCAGACGAAGGGTTTTCAGAGGATAAAGCTACGAGTGGAGAGTTCAGTGGACAACCAGATTCATCTTCATCTCACACCACTGTAGTTGGTGGCTGGGTTCCCCAGAAGGAGACAAGAGAGACATTCCATCTCTGTGCTGGTTGGAGGCTTAAGAAAGCAGAGGCAGAGGCTGAAGGCCAGAACCTTTGGATTTGGAGATATTCGAAGGGCTCTAAGCCTCTAAACAAGCTGTGCTTTGAGAAGAACAAGCACTCCAACATTTGAACTCATAACAACATAAGACATAACACTAAATTAGAAGTGAGAATAATAATTTGAAAACCCTACAATGTATTAAACAGCTCTAATCCAAATTCCTTTTAGTCCTCCATTTACTCCTTATCTATGCCTGCAAACTCCCAACATTCTTGTCTGACTTAACTTTTCTGATTTTACTTATAGATTCCTCGGCCTTGATCCTGATTCAAGTGGAAAAGCCTCTTCAACCCAGAAATTAGGGTGAGTGCAACAAAGAAATTTTGTTAGAAGAGTTAAAGTAGAATTTCAGCTAAGATGGGACAGATATTTAGAAAAAAGCCTGTTTCTGTTCAAGGAAAATGTTTAGAGAGCATTGTCAAAGTTATGGAAAGCCAAGGTTTAATTATAAGTTTACAGCAAATCACTGAACTTTTACAAACTGTAAAGGACATATGTCCTTGTTTCTCTCTTGATAAGGATTTAGATCTAAATGAATGGAAATTGGTTGGAGAGGATCTTTGTCAATTCTATGATAAAAATGGGCCTAACTCAATAATTAATACATATAATGTAATACACAATTGGCTATAAGAAGTTATTTAAGTGGTAGAATGATGAAAAGGAAAGTACAGGAGGAAGAAGTGCCAACTTTACTAGGTGAAAAGGAGGACGAATCAGATGAGAATGGAGTTAATTACAATTCTGAGTATGATACTTCACAGCAGGAGGAATTAGGTGATTCCACATCTCATGACCTTCCCCCCGCAATTAACCCTTCATGTGTGGACCAAGGGGGAGCGGGAGAGACAGAAACACAGTCAGCTTCTCCTGTAAAGCAGAATTTGACAAGATTAGAAAAAGCATTAATTAAAGCAAAAAACGAAGGAGAAGATATATCTGATTTTATAAACGCATATCCTGTGATTGAAAGGATTTTCTCTTCAGGTCAAAAAGAGAGAAGATACACTCCTTTTAATTTGGAAAAAATTAAAGATTTGAAAAAGGGTTGCACTCTTTATGGGGCTACATCATCTTATGTGAAGATGTTACTAGATAATTTGTCTTATGAAATCCTAACCCCGAATGACTGGAAATCCATAGCAAAAACTTGTCTAAAACCGGGACAAAATTTATTGTGGCTTTCACAGTTTCATGATTTATGTAGGATTCAAGCCCAACACAATAGGTAAACAGGAGCTGTTGTACAAATCACTTTTGACCAACTAGCTGGTGAAGGTCAGTATGCAGAGAGTTCAGAACAGATTTATTATCCCATAACAGTGTATGAGCAAATTTCTAAGGCTGCAATAAAAGCTTGGAATTCTCTCCCTGGAAAGAAAGATGGAAATAATGCTTTCACAAAAATAGAGCAAGGTCCCAATGAACCTTTTGCAGATTTTGTGGGACGTTTACAAACAGCTGTAATAAGAACTATTGGAGATAATGCAGCAATAGAAATAATGACCAGACATTTGGCTAAGGAAAATGCCAATGAGGTTTGCAAAAGAATTATATGGGGGCTAGACAAAGATGCTCCTTTGGAGGAGATCATAAGATGCTGTGCCACAGTGGGCACAAATGCTTATTATGCCCAAACTATGATGAACATGGAAAGACAAGGTCCTTCTTGGCAAAGGAATTCTAGAGAAACTCGTCGATGTTTTCAATGTGGAAAAATTGGATATCTAAGAGCCCAATGTAAATATAGAGATACAATGAGAAGACAGGGTGAGAGAAAACCCAAAACCCCATGTCCAAAATGTAACTGAGGCTTTCACTGGGCCTCTAAATGTATATTGACCCAGAGGAAGGAGAGGCAAGGCCCAGCTCCAAAGTATCAATCAAAGGACAGGTGGGGCATGATAGCAGCTGAGGTTACACCCAGAGAGACTTTAGAAATTCAGGACTCTGATGTCATCAACCAACAGAAAAGCAATCAGGATTACAGTTGGGAAGAATACAGGCCTTTTAAGACAACAAGGCAATATCCAGTGCAAACAGCTCCAATGTAATTACCAGATGATGAGGAGAAATCCCAAATTTGGTAAATAGAAGGGAATTAGGTTAACTGCTTGGGGAAGAGGATCTGCTTATATTTCCACAGATGGAGAAAGACTCAGATGGCTGACTATGAGACTGTTAAAAGGACTTTTAAAATCTTCAGGAATCATTGGATTTCCTAACAATTGGATTTCCTAAAACAAGATGAGACTGTTTCAGTTCTTGAAAAAACAGCAAGAATCATTGGATTCCCTGACATGAAAAATTGTTGATGAGACCTTTTGCAGTACTTCAGAGCTTACAAGAATTATTAGATTCCTGGCACATGAACTAATGGACAATGGATTGCTTATGGACTATTTCTAGGACTTGTGGACATGTGTAAATCTTCAGGTTGATTCATGTTGTTACATTACTACTAGCCTGTGTTATATTGCTATGTGCTTATGTAAATTATGTATAATGCCTCCCATATTGATGGATTTATGTATACCATGTATATCGGTTACAAAGTTCTGGCCCATATTGATGGATTTATGTGTATCCCTTCAGAAACCCACTAATCTGATTAGATTTCCTATTTCCTTTGGTGTTTTCATCTAACAAAAGAAAGGGGGAGATGTTGGAATCCTTACTAACTGCTAACTAATTGGAGTTGATCTAATCTTACAAGAAGATGTTTTGGGCAGAACCTGAAACAAGGTCCTAAGTAGAACTAATTAATACAAGGCTTGTGTTCACACCTTTACTCATTGGAGTTCAATGAGTTCACACCTCCCTTGAAGCTCTTTGGGCCAGAGAGCACTATGGGAGAAAACCCACAATCCCTCTCTTGAAGGAGCATAAATAGAGCTTCAATGGGCCAGTCAAGGAAGTTCTTCAGAGTGAAGAAACTACAAGTCGAGATTTCACTGGAATGACATGAAGAGTGGAGCTGGCTGGAGGCTGAAGAAGGCAGAAGCAAAGGACAAAGCAGCAAGAGCTCTTGGAACCAAGCAGAGAGATAGGCCTCTAAGCTAACCGGGCTATATTGGAGATAATAAAAGATCTGAACTTTTATCACCTGGCTGCGTTTTGAGAAGAAAAAGCTCACCAACATTTTGGCGCCCGACAGGGACCGATTCAGATCCATCTGAACTAGATCACAACAAACACCCCCAGGGATCCTCAAACTATGGCCATGGGCCAGATGAAGCAACTGAGGACAATTATCCCCCTCACGCAGAGCTATGAAGTTTCTTTATTTAAAGGCCCACAAAACAAAGCTTGTTTGTTTGTTTGTTTGTTTTTTTTTACTATAGTCCTGCCCTCCAACAGTCTGAGGGACAGTGAACTGGCTCCCTATTTAAAAAGTTTGAGGACCCCTGTCACCTATACCAAGAGAAGGTTTAAATGGGTTTATAATTTAGACAAAAGAGTGATTTATGAGCAAATTAGAAGAACAAAGGATAGTTTTCCTCTCAGGTCTGTGACAAAGGAAGAATTGCCAGCCTAAAAAGAGCTAGAGTACATTATGGAATGCAAAATGAATAATTTTGATTATATTAAATTAAAAAGTTTCTGTGCAAACAAAAACAATGCAGACAAGATTAAAATGCAAAATATAAATTGGGGGAAATGCATTGAAGGGTTCTGATAAAGCCCTCCTTTTTAAAACATACAGATTTTAAATTTAGAAGAATGCAAGCCATTCTGAAATTGATAAAATGGTGAAATGATATGAACAGACAATTTTTATGAAGAAATTAAAACCATTTCTAAGTCATATGAAAAGGTGCTTTATATCACTTTTGATCAGAGAAATGAAAATTAAGACAACTTTGAGATATCAGTACACACCTCTCAGATTCACTAAATTGATAGGGAACAATATTGTTGATTATTAGAGGGGTTTAAGGATAACTGGGATACTAATACATTGTTAATGGAGTTGTGAACTGATCCAACTATTCTGTAGAGCAATTTGGAACTATGCCCAAGTGGCTTTCAAACTGTGCATACACATCCATCAATGTCTGTACTGGACCTATTTCTCAAAGAAATCAATAAAAAGGGAAACGTATGTACATGTGCAGAAATGTTCACAACAGCCCTTTTTTTGCATTTGTAAGAGATGGAATGCACATCATTTGCATAATGTTTTAAGTTATGGCATATGAATGCCATATTTTTGCTCTTTAAGAAATGATCAGCAAGATGATTTCTGTGAGACCTGGAGAGTCTTAAATGAACTGCTGTAGTGAGTAGAGTGAACTGAGTAATCCAGGAGAAGTTTGTACTTGAAAACATCAAAATTATGCAATGATCAGTTCTAATGGATATGGCTCTTTTCAACAATAAAAGGATTCAGGACAGTTCCAAAGATTTTATGACAAAGAGATACATATCCACCTAGAGAGAGAAGTGTAGGGACTGAGTGTGGATCACAATATAGTATTTTCACTCTTTGTTATTGTTAGCTTGCCTTTTCTTTTCTTTCTCATTTTTTTTCATCTGATTTTTCTTGTGCAGCATGATACTTGTGGAATGATGTAAAGAAAAAGTGCATGTGTTTAACATATTGATAACTTGCTGTATAGGGGAAAGGTCAGTGGAAGGGGAGGGGAAAAAACTTGGAACACAATATTTTGCAAGTGTTAATGCTAAAAATTATCTATGCATATGTTTTGAAAATAAAAGTTTTAATAAAAAAGCAAAAATAATGAACAAATCAATAAATTCTGACCCACTATATAATATCCATCCTATTTCCTCCCTCTTATTCAAATAAATAGGGGTGACATGATTTTTTTCCATTTCTGTTCAGTTCTCAATTTTGTTTGGACATTATAATAACATGGAATTTATTTGTGTTTTGTTTTGTTTTATTTTATATTAATATTGTGGTCTATATAATATGCATTGTTTTCCCAGTTCTGATATAAATCTTTCCATGATTTTCTAAATCACTGGTTATTCTTAGTCTATAGTTGTTTTCTTTGTATATATTTAGTCTTACAAATGTAAGTATAAACTGTTTCAGGAAAACCTTTGAATCTCTACTGATTTTATAAACTCCCCAAATGTCCTATTACCAATTTGTGTTTTTTGTAGGTGCTTATTATAATCTTAAGCAAATTGAAAAATGAGTCTTTTCTGGTAGCTTACAAATGATTTTCTAAGAGGTTCTGGGGTGTAAAAAAAAAAAAAGGTGACTCTATGACTGAAAAATTAGTGTTGTCATCTACCAGGTATGTGACCTCAGGTAAATCATTTATATTTTCTGAGATTTTCTTCATCAGCAAAATGGAATAAAAATATTTGACCTATATAGTTCAAAGGGCTATTGTAGTTATCAACTCAGATAATAAATTATGATATAATATGTGTAAAAATAAACACATATGAATGAATGTTTGTATATGTGTGTATATTTATATATGCAATCTTTCATTTTGTGTACCTCCTTGAGATTTATAAATCTCATGCACAACTTTATTCCTGATTTAAAAAAAATAAAAAAATACATGTAAACATGATTGTAAATTCTGAGGTCTCAAGCCTAGAAGAGTCCTTTCTTTTGAATATTTGGCATTCATTATAATTTTGTTACAGGGTTTTCTTTTCTCTTTTGTGGGGGTTGTTCTTGTTGTTACTGTTTTTGTTGTTTTTCAGTGCCATCATAAGTGGCATAGTGAAAGTATAATCTATGGGATATGAAAAACTATTGTCTGCTGAACTGTGGAATTAGACATAGTAGAGTATAAAATTTGTCTATTTGATATTGTTTTTATAACCTATATTTGCTTTCATTCATTGACTGTGTTTATACAATTCAGGATATAAAAAGGAAACATGATTTCCTCAAAAAGAAAATTTTATAAATCTCTCAAAGAAAAAAAGTCACTTGTGACTTTTCCACATTGTATCCAATTACATGCCCGTCCCTAGGAAAAGACAATCTGATATACTGTTAGTTTGATGATTTACACTGGATATGAAAAAAAAAAAGAAAGAAAAGTCAAGTGTAAAAAGATTCAGTATTTCATTCATTAAATTTCATTTAAATTACCATATGCCATAAAGAATCATTTCAAAACATACACTTCTTTAGTAATTTTGTATTTGGCAACACTCTGAAATTGTTGCTATTGGCAACAACATCTACATGTAAATAATTGTATAGATTCAATCTCATAGTGGGAATTATGACAACATTTTGACATATTTAACCAGAATACATATTAGACTAGAGTGATTGTGCAGATGACATAGACTTTTCTATTGAAGTATGTAAACAATTCTAAAATTGGGTACAAAAGCAGATAGTTGTGATTTAGGATACTATGGGAAACTCATTTGAGTTCAATTATGAGAATCAGAGACAGGAAAATAGAGACAGAGACAGAGAGGCAGAAACAGACATAGACAGACAAAGAGAGACAGAGACAGAGACAGAGACAAAGATGGAAACAGAAAGAAGAAGAAAGTGGACAGAGACAGAGACAGACACAAACAGATAGAAATAGAGAAACATGAAATGTATAGTAAAACATAACTACAGTAGTTTCAAGTCCTATAAGAGTGAATTGATATCCATAAATCATAAAGTCCAGACAAACACAAGTTACAAATATAAATCCCATTTTACAGAAAATCATTAGTGAAACATTTTATTAAGTAGACATTATTGTTTACTTCATCAAAGCAATATGATTCTTTTATTTTGTTATATATTGATGTTATAATTTTAAAATTAAAAATAAATTGTAAATGTCCATTTTGCTTACGAATACCAAGTCAAAAATAAGATCATTATGGTTATTTCAGGTATTTCAGAACCATCTTTCCATAGCTATTTCTTCTCTGCATAATATATTCTCTAAAGAAAGACAGTTTTTTTGTTTGTTTGTTTGTTTGTTTTTTATCCGAAGTTCCAAAATTGAGGGGCATGAGTCAAACAAGGCAACTATGCCTTGATTACTGATAACAAATGGGTGGAGAAAAAAAGATCTTAGATTTACAATAAAAATAGAATAGAATAAAAACAAAACACATGCGATTATTATAGTCACCAAACAATGCCTGATGATAAGATTGCCCCTCTCTTTTTCATAAATATACTTTTTTCATGATTTTTTCCTTCCCTTTCCCATCCAGTTGCCCCTAGATGTTAATTTAACCAAATTTTAGCTATGTAGAAGTATTTGGTAAAGTTTAGATGTTTAATTTCTCTATTTCCATACGTTTCTTAATCTTATTTTTGTGTCACAGAAATATTTTATAATTTAGTCCTTTTTCAGAATGATGTTTTAAATGCATAAATTACAAAATATACGCTATTACAAGGAAAGCTACTAATAAATTTTAGTTGCTATTATTTATTCCCATCCAAATTCACAGACTCAATGAAGTTTATCTAAAGACCCAATCTTCTAGAACTATCTTAATACTAATTTTAAGAAACACTCTCATCCTACTCTTAGAATCCTTATACCTCAATGACTTACAATGAGTATATCTGTAATTAAAAAATATATATTGATGCAATTTAATGTTTATACTAAATTTACTTCCCAATCTGACTCATTCTCACAATATCATGGCTCATTCCTTTACAGGAGGATAATCTTATGAACTTCAGTTGTAGAAAGACTTCCCATTACGCCAGTGACATTCAAGCAATGTCCCTGAAAGAAGTAATACTCTCTTCATTAGAAGATCAAGAATTGAGTAAATGAAGACTGAGATCTTTCCAAGAAAGGAACTATTAAATATTTCATTATATTAAATAGGAAAATCTGGAAAATTCCAGCAAGAAGTCTATATGGACATTTTTGTCATGTATGCTTTCTATGTTTGATCTCATGTTCTTCTTGATGTTTTATTTACTGGAAGGAGAGTGTCATAAACTTCTACAGGTGATGTTTTCTACCAACTCTACAACTTTAGTAAATACCCTTTATTTAAAACCTAATTATTTTTTGCTAAATAATTGGCAATTAACTGAAAATATGTGGGAAGAGATGCTAATGGGAAGATACTAATGGGGAAGAGATACTAATGTTGGAAGAGATACTAATGGATACCTCTCCAAAAGAAAACATTTTTTCTCTTATATGACCACCCCTCGAACTTGGGTACTAAACACACCAATTCATGTGAAAGTTTGTATAATTATCTCAGTCCACATGGAACTAATATTAATAAAATGTGGTGTTTTTAAACATATGGATGTATACATACATTTTTTTACCTCTCTGACATAAATAACTTAAAATTTCAATGTTAAAATAACTGAATGAACTCACAAACTGATTAACAACTTCTGCAAAATTCTAAATTGTTGCTTTGAATGTTTGAATCAATTAATAGTCAATCTTCCTAAATATCGTTCAGTCCCATTCTTTTTCAATATTTTTTTTGTAAATTATTTTAAAAACCACCTCTGGGCCTGTTTCCTCATCTATCAATTGAGGAGTTTAGACATAAAGAATTTTAAGATGAACCAGTTTTACATTTATGATCCTATGGGGATAATACAAGAGGATTCTATTTTACAGTCTTCTTATTGTTAAATTCAAAAATTTTATATGGCTACTAATAATTTAATTGTTTGTAGCTATTCACATTCATTGACCATTTATTAATTGAAGAATTACAATATGTTTAATTACTGAAAGACAACAGAATGGCTATGGAATTTCATAAATAACAAAATTTTGGAAAATCATGTATGCACTCTTAATTCTTGCACTTAAGATCTTAAATACAGTAGTTCCAAAGTAGTTTCTGGACCTAATTCATACTATTCCCTTATAAAATTTCTCTGTTCCCATCAAACTATGCTATTGGATATTTTTGTAATTGAAACTTAATTTTTTATCTGCATGAATTTCCTAAAGGTTATTCCCATTCCTAGAATTTATCCTCCTATTACACAAATTTGAGATTTGAGATCTAACTTTAAGGCTTACCTAAGATGCCACTTCTTCCATAAACATCAATGACTTCCTTAAATAACATTCTTCCTCCTGCCTTCCAAATTCATTATAATTAGTTATGCATGCACATGTAGTATTCTTCAAGAGAAAGTAAATTCATTAAGATAAAAGTACAGAATTTCCTTACTTTTGTGTTAAACCAGTAATGTGTACTGTTGTTCTTTGATCATGTTGTTTAGTCATTTTTTAATCATGTCTGACTCTGCATGACCCTAAAAGGATTTTTGTGACAAAAATTCCAGAGTAGTTTGACTTATCTTTCTCCGGATTATTTGACAGATGAGAAAATGAGAAAAAACACACTTAAGTGACTTACTGAAGGGCAAAGAGCTAGTGTGAACTAATGAAGGTGGGCAAGCTAACTTCAGGTTCAGGACTCTGTCCACTGTGAGAAGGAGGTTGCCTAAGATAATAACTGATGAGGTGATTGGGAGAAGTGTTAGTAGACCTCCTATTTTACAGATATCTTGTTCATCATTGAGGCTGTCCTCCTATCTAATTATCTACATCTATCTACCTATCTACATATGTTTGATCATAGTGTATGCTTAATAAATATTTATTCAACTAAATCAATAGACATAATTGAATTACAAAATGAAATGAAAATGTCATAAACATACAAAATAAATTTTTGTTGTTGTTGTTGTTGTTATTGTTGGATACTGTTGTCATGAAAGAATAATACACAGACTTGTTGGAGCTTTAAGTAGGGAGGATTATGAAAAACAAAGATAAACACTTGAAATATACCCATTCATATTTCACAGGTCATTCCATTGAAAGTGTGACAATAGTTCCTGATTTCTCAGACACTTACTAGATGTTTGATCCTGGGAAAGTTACTTAATCCAGTTTGCTTCTATATCTTTATCTATAAAATGAGATGGAGAAGAACACAACTAAGAACTGTGCTAAGAAATTACCAGATACGTTCACAAAGAGTCTGAATGACTAAAATGACTAAATGATAACAATGCTTAACTTGTTTTTGACTATGAAGCATGGTGTAAAAGAAATTCTGTAACATTTCTATTTTTATAATATAATAATCTGCAATACATAAAACATCACTTTTAGGCTATATCTACATAAAGGAAATCAATAAAATTAGTATATAAATAAAACATATTAATGGAAAGATTTTTAGAATATCTTTCTTGAAGATTATGTGAAGTTTTGCATATTATTGAGACAAATTTTCATATGTTTTAAACTGGTTAGTTTGATAATATCACTAAACCACATCCAAAGGTATGGCTTCTACCTTGTGTATTTTGTACCTTCTTTCTGCAAAGTGTCCTTGTGTCTTCAGAGATGATATTATAGATGGAGAATAATAGAGAAAATAATATATTTTTATTCTTCATATTTCAGGTCATTCCTAACAATAAAGAAATGCATTTGCTATTTTTTTAAATGAGGGAGATATTTAAGTGGCTACAATTTCATTTAACACATGGATTTAGCTACTGAAGACATAATAAAAATAGTAATTAAGGAAAGTACAATTGTTTAAATTTAAAATATATGACAAATAAAGAGTAATTTTGCTTAATTTGTTCTATAAGTGGTACACCATGTGATTCTGAAGTCAAGAAGGAATTGAACTCATTCCGTACAATCTTTACTGTTTAATAATGACTTCACTCAAAGGGGGGAAAAACTATCTGGAACTCAGTCTAAATATCTTCCCATTTGGGGTAATAATACTACTCAATGCAATGATTATATCAGCAAGAAAACAGTTTGCTTCAGTAGTTATAAATATTACAAGCAAAGCAGGGGCCCTTAATGAATGTCAAGGTTAATTATCTAGCAGTAATGGCCACTGTGGAGAATGCTACTGCTGTTACCACTGTAATTTTAGTGGAAAAATTCTCATATGCTTAAACTTGAAAAGCCAAGACCATAAAAATCATCCACATTAGAGCAGTGAGATGTTTACAAATAACCATTACTTTCAAAATGGTCTTCTGTCCTTTTCATTTGATTTCAAAGCATGATTACCCAAATTCAAAAATACTTTACCTCACTGGTCAAGCATTTCTGACTAACAGAAGGAGGTATATGCATCCCCTGAAATGATGATTCCATTGCCATAAAGAATTCATTATTCCAAAAAGTAACATTATATATGGTTATGAATATTATATTTGGAGTCCTTAGCAATGGGTTTGAGTTTTACTTTTGAAGCTAATTAACTGTATGAACTTGGGTAAATCACTTAGCCCATTTTGCTCATTCTATTCATTTGTAAATATGAGAAGTTGGACTAGATGATGTCTGTCTCTTCTACCTCAAGCATCTATGAAATAATTAGGTGAGGATAGGCTGGGATACAAATAATAATGAATGTTTTAGCTAAAGCAATGTTTTCCTTTCATAAAAAAATTGACATTTCCTTTAGTTAAAAATTGAAAGATTTGACAATAATACATGAGCAAAAATTTAAAAAAAACAACATCTGAATAATTGAACATAAAAGAAATATGTGGCTAAGTGGCTAGGGTAGCAGACTTGAATCAGGATGATATGATTTCAAATTTAGATCCCAATTTCATAGATGTTTAATGTCCCATTATAAACATGAGGAAAAAGATTCAGAGACGACAAAAGATTTGTTAATGTGATCAATGCATTTCAGAGGCAAGATCAGAACCCAGGTTTTCAGGATACGTAGGATAAAACTATATGCACCATGGCATATTGTTTTTTCTGTTAAAAAAATCATAAACTAAAAGCATGGAAAGCCGTTTGTTATCTAGAGCAATTATTTCTTAGAGAGAACTTAGCTTAATTTTGCTTGGAAATTGAAACTTCCATTCCATTCCAAAATGGAAGTGACCTTAGAGTTCAGCTTGTCTTCACAATGAAGTAATTACTTCATTTAAACATGAAGGTTCTGAGGCTAAATAAAAGAATTGATTTACCAAGTTCACAAAAGTAGTTTGTGTCAACTCAAGACATACACATAGGTTCTCTGGCTTTAAATCCACTGTAAAGATTCCAATTCAAATGTTTAGTGTGTTTATCTCAACACATACAATTGCATATTACATTCCTCTCAGAACTTGATTAATTCTTCTTCAATTGAGAGGTGATTCTTAAATATTAAAAAAACAGTTTTCATACTCATAAGTTTCCAGGGGAAAAAAAGTCAGTAAAATTTTTATCCTCACACTTTTTGGAATGCTCCTCACTATGTCAATTATTTTTTGAACCATAATTGTGATTCAAAAAGCTTAATTATTTTTGCTCCTCTAACTTATGAAAGATGCACATAGTTTAAAATGCTGTAAAAATAGCATTTGCCTCGAGGCTTGCATTTTTATTAGTATTTGAAGGAGAATATTACAATAAACAATTGTGATTTATTGTTTGTGTAATTAGCTTGTTCATTGAAAACTATTTAAGGATAGGGCTGTTACATATAAAACTTAAAATCATAGAGTAGATTCTTATAGTTAGAAAAATCATAATCTTGGACACAATTTGAGAAAGGAAATTTTCTGAGCCGTGAATGGAATAGAATATTTTAAAAGAGAATTATCTAAGACACTTGTCTGTTTCAATATACAGATATAAATGTATAAATTCATGTATATATTTATATATACCCACACCTACTCTCACTGCTGTGTGTCAGTGTATATGTGTGGGTATATCTAATCTTTCTTTACAGTGGCAATATAATGGATGCCCATAGATTAGTGAATGGAACAAATCTAGGTACATTAATTTAATAGAATACAATCATATCATTAAAATACAAATTTGACAAAGTTTGAGGAAAATGTGGAGAATTTTATGAGGTGATACATTAGAAAGGATGACCAAGGTAAATGAAAGAATCAATGAGAAAAAAAATCTATAAATGAAAACAACACTATAAGCATTAAAAAGCAGATAGTTTATACTAATTATGGTTTCAGAGAATTAATAATGAGTCATAATTTTCTCTATTTGGTAGTGAAGACTTAGAGTCATGGATTTGTATATAATATCAGATTTAGCTTCTTAGCTTCATTAGCACATGCTTTCTGTCAGGAAAAAAAAAAAAGAATTCTGTTAGATGATGAAAAAAGATTCTGAAAAGTATTTTTAAACAAAGAAAAATGTAAAACATATCGATAAAGCATGAAAATGTAGGTAGTTAAATTGTTCTATGCATAATTGTCTTTTATTATACTTGTCAACACTTGGATATGTGATGATATATTTTTCTTTAATATTACTCATAATTTTTGTAATCAAAGGATCATTGAACACAGTTATTTTTCTGCCTCTAAAAGGAACCTTATATGGGCCTGACACATGTAATAATGACATTCTGTTACCAAAAAAAAATAATAATTGAAGCTGCCCTTTGAACTATTGAAACAAACGTTTACAAACAATAGGTGAAGAGGGATATTATATTTATTACTTTACTTTCAGAGATTCTCTTTCCAAAATGTAAAGGTCCTTTTAAAATGTCACTGCTTATTAATATTTTAAATATTAAAAGCTAGAGAAGTTCTCAGTAGATCACCTAGCCATTGTAGTAGTGCAAATATGAAATATTTTAAGAAAAAAAATTACTGATAAATCATAGTTTTTTCTTCTTTTCTTAAGATAGAGTTCTGTTTTATGATTTTTACCTTTAGGAAATCATGTTTGAGAGCCTTGCTTGAAGTAGCATTTAGCAAATAGGGAACTATCTCCAATTATATGCTTACTCAAGATTCAGATGATTGAATATTCCAATAGTTCTTCTTTCACTTTGGGGTTCCCTTCAAGCTAATATCTTTCTGATTCAGTTCCTTTACCATACTTTCATTGTTCATTAATTATTGCTAGACATTTTACTGTCATCTAAGCCTTCAGAAAGATCACTCAGGTGTGTTGAATTATTACACTTTGATACTTGGTCTTTGAACCATTAGCATTCAATCTTGTTATAAATCTGCTTAAAGTACATACACATAAGTATCTAATATATATATATATGTGTGTGTGTGTGTGTGTGTATATATACACATACATATATATACACATATATATGTAAATATAAATATATTACATATAATTATTTCTTAAAACTTATAGGTCCCTAAAAATATCCCTGAAAACACCTGCAGGATACCCCTGAAGCTTAGAACAGTGCATTCTCCAAACATATACCACCATATTTCCTTTAATGTAAAGTTAAAACTTTACTTTAACAGAGTTTAAAAGTTGGGTAATACACTGAAAAAATGAACAAAAAGCAAAAAAAAAAATCGGACTATACAAAGTTATTATGTTGAGAAGAAAGATCATAACACATACTCAAAAGATAGCAAAGTCCAAACTCCCATATACAAAGTCTCCAAAAATATTAATTGGCCTTAGGCCACGGGAGAACTCGAAAAGGATTTAGAAAATCAAGTAAGAGAGGTGGAGAAAAAATTGGAAAAATAAATGAGAGTGTTCAAAGAAAATCATGAAAAAAAAGACAACAGATTTGTAAAGAAGACCCAAAATATCACAGAACAAAACAACACCTTAAAAACAGACCAGGTTAAATGGTAAAGGAAGTACAAAATAATGAGGACAGAATGTTAAAAAAGAAAAATTTACTAAATTGGAAAATAAGAATATTGAAGGAAACTCTATGAAATTAGAATTGGACAAATGGAAAGAGTTAAAAAAAAAAAAAGCTCACTCAAGAAAGTACTACCTTAACTATTAGAATTGAGCAAATGAAGGCTAACTATTTTATGCAAAATTAAGGAATAAAACAACAAAACCAGAAAAATGAAAAAAAAATAGAAGGTAATGTGAAATATCTTACTTGGAAAAACAACTGACTTATAAAACAGCTCTAGGAGACTTAAAAATGATTGAGCTATCTAAAAGCCATGATGAAAAAAAAAGAGCCAAACATGATTTTTTTTCAATAAATTGTCAATAAAAAACTTTGATATTCTAGTACAGGAGTGTTAAAATAGAAATTAAAAGAATATGTGATTTCCTTAAAGATATTTTAAAATGTGAGCTCCCAGGAATATTAGCCAAATCCCAGAGATCCTTTATCAAAGAAAAAAATTCAAGCAGCCAGCAAGAAAAATTCAAGTATTGTGAAGCCATAGTCAGGAAAACAAAATATTAAATTGTTTCTAGATTAAAGGACTGATTGGCTTAGAATAAAATATTACTGAAAGTAAATAAGATAAGATTACAATTTTTTAAAATATCCAGTAAAAATGAGTATAATTTTTCAGAGGTAAAAAAAAATGAATATTTAGTGAAGTAAAGGATTTTCAAGCATTCTTGATGAGTAGACCAGACCTAAATAGAAAATTTTATATTTATACAGGACTCTAGAGAAGCATATACAGATAAACATGAAAGGGAAATTATAAGGAATTTAATAATATTAGACTGTTTACATTCCTACATGCAAAGATGACACTTCTAAATCAAAAAGAACATTCTCATTATTAGAACAGTTTGAAAATATAACCAAAGGCACAGGTGTTAGTTGAATGTGAATGGATGATATTTAAATATATATAGATATATACACACACACATACATATATAAACAAATTAATTAATTAATTAATTGAATTAAGGAGTAAGAGAGAAGTATATAACCAATATTAAATTACTTGCCTTCTTATTTGAGGAAGGGGGAGTTGGAAGGAAAGAAGGAAAAGAATCTGGCATTCAAAGTTTTAAAAACAAATGATAAAAAATTGTTTTTTATATGTCACTCAGAAAAATATAGTCACAAAGTATTTTTAATTTATGTTTATTTAGTATTTTAAGTCTTCAGTAGACTAACATACATTGGGAGAAATCCAGGGGACAGAGCCAAGATGGCAGAGAAGACACATGTGACTTTCTAAGCATCTCTCCTATCCTCAAGACCAACATTATATTCAGCCTCAAAAATAGCACTCGAGTGGTAAAACCCACGAAGACTAGAAATACAACAACTCACCAGCTGAAGAAAATCTGGAATTTCATTAGAAAAGGTTTCTGCTGAGGGGCCAGGGAGAAGATCAGCACAAGCAGGGAAAGAACTGGGTGGGAGTGTGTACACACCCAAAACTGGAAGTGACAGCACAGATTGCAGCACAATCTTGCTGCCCCAACCCACAATACGGGGGTTTTTGCTTTTTTTTTTTGTTTTGTTTTTTTTTTTTTGTTTTTAAATTTTATTTTAATAATAACTTTGTATTGACAGAATCCATGCCAGGATAATTTTTATACAAAATTATCCCTTGCACTCGCTTATGTTTCGTTTTTTCCCCTCCCTCCCTCCACCCCCCCCCCAAGATGGCAAGCAGTCCTATATATGTTAAATATGTTGCAGTATATCCTAGATACAATACATATTTGCAGAACCGAACAGTTCTCCCGCTGCACAGGGAGAATTGGATTCAGAAGGTAAAAATAACTCGGGAAGAAAATCAAAAATGCAAATAGTTCACATTCATTTCCCAGTATTCCTTCTTTGGGTGTAGCTGTTTCTGTCCATCATTTATCCATTGAAACTCAGTTAAGTCTCTTTGTCAGAGAAATCCACTTCCATCAGAGTACATCCTCATACAATATCGTTGTCAAAGTGTATAATGATCTCCTGGTTCTGCTCATCTCACTTAGCATCAGTCCATGTAGGTCTCTCCAAGCCTCTCTGTATTCATCCTGCTGGACATTCCTTACAGAGAAATAATATTCCATAACAGTCATATACCACAATTTACCCAACCATTCTCCAATTGATGGGCATCCATTCATTTTCCATTTTCTAGCCACTACAAACAGGGCTGCTACAAACATTTTGGCACATACAGGTCCCTTTCCCTTTTTTAGTATCTCTTTGGGTATAAGCCCAATAGAAACACTGCTGGATCAAAGGGTATGCACAGTTTGATAACTTTTTGGGCATAATTCCAGATTGCTCTCCAGAAAGGCTAGATTCGTTCACAACTCCACCAACAATGCATCAATGTCCCCGTTTTCCCGCATCCCCTCCAACATTCATCATTATTTTTTCCTGTCATCTTAGCCAATATGACAGGTGTGTAGTGATATCTCAGAGTTGTCTTAATTTGCATTTCTCTGATCAATAGTGATTTGGAACACTCTTTCATGTGAGTGGTAATAGTTTCAATTTCTTCATCTGAAAATTGTCTGTTCATATCCTTTGACCATTTATCAATTGTAGAATGGCTTGATTTCTTATAAATTTGAGTCAGTTCTCTATATATTTTGGAAATGAGGCCTTTATCAGAACCTTTAATTGTAAAGATGTTTTCCCAGTTTGTTCCTTCCCTACTAATCTTGTTTGCATTCTTTCTGTTTGTACAAAGGCTTTTTAATTTGATATAATCAAAATTTTCTATTTTGTGATCGATAATGGTCTCTAGTTCATCTTTGGTCACAATGGGGGTTTTTCCTTGGGGCAGTTATAAACCTGCACAGCAGAGAGGCACATCCTGGGGTAGCCCCTAATCTGCACAGTTGGGGGCTCAGCCTGGGGCAATAGAACTTTTGTAGTGCAATTTGCTTTCGGGCAGAGACACTTCTGGTCCAAACAGGGCCCTTCACTGGTCATCCACTAATACCCACAGTCCTACAGGGGACTTTGGCTTAGGGTAGTGACACTTTCACTGCCTAGTCTCTAGCCTTGGGGCAGTAGCTAAACCACACTGTGGGGTTCTCCACTGTGCACTTCCTTAGCTCTGTTGCTAAATCACTTCTGGTTGGGGGGAAGGAGAACTTTTGCCCAGAGCACTCCCACACCTTGGCCACCTGAAACCTATTTACATTTTCCCCTGCTTTGCAGAGGAAGCTGGTAACTTCCTTGCCCTGAAGGCAGACCCTAAAGACTTTAAAAAAATGAGTAAAAAAATTAAAAGGATGATTGATAGCTTCTATACAGAAAAAGAGCAGGTTTGCAACCCCAAGGAGACTGATAGCAAACAGGCCCCAGACAATATCCCAAAGGGAAATATTACCTGTCCCATTTTATATAATGCTCTTCTAGAAGAGACCATTAAAAGTCTCAAAAGAGAGAAGAAAAATGGGGAAAGGAAAGAGAAGCTTTGCAAGAAAGTAACAAGTTGCTGATCTATGAATTGGAAAAGGGAAACAGAATTTGTGAATTGGAAAAAATAAATCATGAAAGTAAGAATTGTGAATTGGAAAAGATAAAGAATACACTAGAAAGTAGGATTTATCAATTGGAAAAGACAAAGAATTCACAAGAAAATAGGATTTGTAAATTGGAAAAAGAAAATAATTCACTAAAAAAAAAATTGTGAAATGGAAAAAATTCCATAGAGCAAAACAACCCATTTAAAAACTCAATTGGACATATACAAAAAGAAGTAAAAAAAAGCTAATGAAGAAAATAATTCATTAAAAATCAGAACTGAACAAATAGAAACTAATGATTCATTGAGACAGCGAGAATAAGTCAAGCAAAACCAAAAAAAAAAAATGATAAATTGGAAAAAAACATGAAATATCTACTTGGAAAAATGACAAAACTGGAAAATAGATCTAGGAGAGATAATCTGAGGATTATTGAACTTTCCAAAAATTATGATGAAAAAAAAGAGCCTAGATGCTATTCTACAGGAAATCATCAAAGAGACCTGCCCAGAAGTAATAGAACCAGAAGGTAAAATAGACATTGAAATAATTCATCGAACACCTTCTGAAAAAGACTCTAAAATAAAAACACCAAGGAATATTGTGGCCAAATTTCAGAACTATCAGATTAAGGAAAAAATATTACAAGCAGTCAGAAAAAACAAAACAAAACAAAACAAAAAAAAAAAAAAAAAACAATTCAAATACCGAGGTGCCACAATAAAGGTCATCCAAGAAGATTTGTCTGCCTCCACATTAAAGGATCAAAGGGCCCAGAATCTGATATTAAAAAAAAAAAAACTATAAAAGAACTCTTTTGAAGTTATACTTGACCTTCTAAATGGCAGTGGCAAACATCTTCCTTTGACAGACAGGTTTTTGTTCTATGACTAGGATGATAATACAGGGAAGTCACACCATGCTTTATAAATCATTATGTGATAATCTTCAAAAGTAGAGTAAGTAGAACAAAATGTATTTTCTCAGATTATAGTGGGTTTCTATTCCTGAAAAGTTTGCAAATAGAGGTTGTAAATTTCCATAGAGATTCTTTTCATATTTATATTTAATTAAATGAGCACTGAATTCTCTTCTAATTCTCAAATTCTGTAAAGCTATATTTCTGGAATTCTATGCTACCTGATCATGCTCCTACTTACATTCCCAGTCCAATATATACATCCTCAAAAATATTTAGTGCCACTTACTGCTTCAAGGAGAAAATATAAATTCTTAAATATCGTCTTTAAAGACATCAAAATTCTACTTCCCACTTGTCTTTTCAGACATTTAATATATCTTACTTTTTGATACTAACTAGTTCAGTGAAATAACCCTGCCATCTATTCCTGATGGACAACATTCCATTCTCTAAGTTCCAGCCTTTGGTGAAGTAGTTCCATATGAAACCCAGGAAACAAATCCCATTGTTGTAGAATTCTCTTTACATTGATGGAGATCAATGTCCATTCCCTTTATGAGAGGTGAATCAGAGATGAGGAGAAAATCTGAAAGAGGATTGATTTAATATTTTTGTGTTCTTCATTCTTTTCAAAGTTAAAAAGTCTTTTCAGGTTCCACAATCTCTTATGTTTTTGTGTCTTCTAGGTTCAGAAGAGAAGAAGGAGGATGCCCATCTCACTTCAATGGGATGAAGGAAAAGATTACAGGAAGAAACCAACATGAAAAAGCTGGTAGTTTCTATCATATCCTTATCCCCATCTTTTTACATTAAAGAGTTCTGAGTATCTTTATTTTTTGGTAAGATTTGGGACTAGTTCACTCTTGATTGACTGCAATTACTTTGTTCACAAAGTGATAACATTCATTTTGAATTGTTTGGACTATATTTCCCTATGTATTTTTATGTATATCTTTTGTAATTTCTTATTCACAACCAACATGAATATATTGACTTCTTTGCTAATTATTAGGTGTGTTGATTATGAAACAATTACCTATTGGGGACAGAATCAAACTTTGGAATTAGGTCTTCCTAATTCTGCATTCATGTATAAGGATCAAAAGTTTTGCAAGATTTTGAAAACTACGTCCTTTCAACTAACAATATTATTTAAGGGAGAAAATATATTTAATTCTAGCTTAGTATTCCCCTTTCCTGAGGAAAACAGAATGGCTAAGTTTGTGGCCTCTACCTCTTGCTTTAACATCTAGCAATAAATAGCCTCCCTTGTATTAAAATGGAAGAAAAAGACTAGAGATGTCTATTTTGCCCTTTTTTTTGAGCCAAACAATACTATTTCTATACTACCTTTGGGGGAATGCCTTGTTACACTTTTAAAATAACAAGAGTATAGTCTAGTTTAATAGACTTAATTTTCTTGTCAATAATTAATGGCTCTGCTTCTATAGCAAAGCTACTATTTTGTGTAGACTTATATCATCAAGATCATTATAGGTTTGTTTATTTTCACATGAGCTAACAAAAATGTTGGAATGGCTATTAATATATCCCTACTCTTTCTTTTTTTACTAAAGATTTTTATTTACAATACATGCATGGGTATTTTTTTTTTGTTGTTTTTTATTATAACTTTTTAATGATAGTACATATGCAGGGTAATTTTTTACAACATTATCTCTTGCTCTTACTTCTGTTCTGATTTTTACCTTCCCTCCCTCCACCTCCTCCCTTAGATAGCAGGCAGTCTTATACATGTTAAATATATTATAGTATAGCCTAGATACAATATATGTGTGAAGAACCATAAAGTTCTCTTGTTATACAGGAAGAATTGGATTCAGAAGGTAAAAATAACCTGGGAAGAAAAACAAAAATGCTAACAGTTTATACTCATTTCCCAGTGTTCCTTCTCTGGGTGTAGCTGATTCTGTCCATCATTGATCAACTGGAACTGAATTAGATCTTCTCTTTGTCGAAGACATCCATGTCCATCAGAATACATCCTCATACTATATTGTTATTGAAGTATATAATGATCTCCTAGTTCTGCTCATTTCACTCAGCATCAGTTCATGTAAGTCTTTCAAAGCCTCTCTGTATTCATCTTGCTGGTCATTTCTTACAGAACAATAATATTCCATAGCATTCATATACCACAATTTACCCAACCATTCTTCAACTGATGGGCATCAAATTATTTTCCAGTTTCTAGTCACTAAAAAAAGGGCTTCCACAAACATTTTGGCATATGCAGGTCCATGGGTAATTTTTTAACACTGACCTTGCAAAACACACACATAGAGAATAATCTTGTTGTACAAGAAAAATGGGATCAAGAAGGAAAAAAGAATCTGAGAAAAAAACAATATACACCCAAAAAACAACAACTCTATAAGTTGAATTTGTGCCCCAGAGGTCTCTGTAGCAATCTGGGGGTAAAAGGAGTCGCTTCTGAGTTCAATTTTTCTGCCCTACAATGACAAATACAGAACCATTGATTGGATACATCACTTTTATTGCTTATAACTACATCAGGAAGTTTTTATACAACTGGATCTTTTCCTCAGTCTTTGCATAGGTGAGTGTTTTTATATTTTCTTTTCTTTCTCATTGGAAAGTCCAGCTTTTTCTTCTCTGGGAAATAAATGGTTTCCTTGAATAATACTGATAGGATTCCTCTGTTTCCTGGGGCTATTATGGAAACAAGAAAGTTGCTCAAAATATCACTAAATGCCAATTGTCTGTAAATAACATTGCATAGTTTAACTTTTCATTGGTCACCTAACTGGAGCCTCCTTGCTGTGCCAAGATTTCTCAGTAGAACTCTACAATGGATATCTTGACAGTGGCATCACATTTGTTTCTTTTATTTTTGTCACAGGTTAATAGAAATGAAGCTATTGCTAGTTGATAGGCATCTCTCATTTTTTTCTCTCAACTAATAGATGTCCTGAATAAGGTAGTTGCATCATCCGAGATACCAAAACATTAATCAATAGCCAGGAATAGTGCTTGCCCAAACAAGAATAAGTATATAACATTATTTTTAAAATTATTATATGTTGTTATTTGCAAAACATATGCAGGTAAATTTTCAACATTGACCCTTGCAAAACCTTCTCTTCCAAAATTTCCCCTCCTTCCCCCTACACCTACCCTTAGATGGCAAGTAGTCCAATACATGTTAAAAATGTTAAAATATATGTAAAATCCAATATACGTATACATATTTACAATTATCTCACTGCACAAGAAAAATCACATCTAGAAATAAAAAAAAGAAAAACCTGAGAAGTAAAACAAAAATGCAAGCAAACAATAACAGAAAAAGTGAAAATGCTATATTGTGGTCCATGCTCAGTTGTGATAATTCTCTCTCTGGATATAGATGGCTCTCTTCATTACTGAACAATGGGAACTGGTTTGAATTATCTCATTGTTGAAGGGGAGTCACACCTATCAGAACTGATCATTATTTACTCACATTGTTGTCGTGTTCTGATGGTTCTGCTCATTTCACTCAATATCAGTTAATGTAAGTCTCTCCAGGATTTTTTTGAGACTTACGGTCAAGATGGTGGAGAGGACACACACATCTACTTAAATTCTGTGTTTTCTCTCAGAATTTATTTTATGAGAACCCTCGGAAGCAGTGCTTGAATGAAAAAAATAAAAAACACAAATAATTACCAAGAGAAGACATCCTTGAAATTCACCAGAAAAGGTCTGTTTTTGTGTGAAGGTAGGGACGGTTTTAGATCAGGCACAAGTTGAGAGCAGGCAGCTGCAGGGAGAGCGTGGCAGGCAGCTCACAGCTGAACAGAGCAGAGTGGAGTAGGATGTGATCTCAGCTGTCTCTGTAGGAAGTATTGGATACTTTGCCCTGGAAGCAAGCCAGTAGACAAGCAGAGATGCTAAAAACACAGGGGGTGAAGACTATAACCCCGAAAAGCTAGGGTCTTTTGGGACCTGACCACACCCACCCACAGTGTCTCAGCATGCTCTCAGACTATCAGAGCACAGGTGCAGAACAGCCATTACTATACTGCTAGTGCCTCCCTGCTACCCCCTGCAGTGTGTAGAGTAAGCTCAATAATACCATCCACCCCCCCACACACACCAAAAAAAAAAAAAAAAAAAAAAAAAAGCAGACCATTTGTTTTTCTTCTTAGTTTGTTTTCTTTAACTGTTCTTTGACAAAATGAGCAAAACATTTAAATGGACCCTAACCACTGATCGCTTCTATTCAGATAGAGAACAGACTTTAAACTCTGAGGAGACTAAAAACAGACTGTCTCCAGATGAATCCCCAATGGAGGACATGATTGGTTCTTCAACACAGATGCCTCTCATAGAAGAAATTAAAAGACTTCCAGGTTAAGATGGCTGAGAGGAGGCTCACAGCTGCATAAGCTCCGCGCTTTCTCTCACTATCCACTTCATTACAAGCCTCTGAATTAATGCTTGACTGAAAAAAACCCACAAGAGAAGCCATCCTTGAGATTCGCCAAGAAAGGTCTGTCTTTACTGGAGGGCTGGGACGGTTTTAGATCGGGCGCAGGCTGAGGGCAGCGGCAGTGAGAGCACGGGAGCAGACGGGAAATTGAACAAATGGAATTGAATGACTCGAGGAGAGACCAAGAATCTGTCAAGCAAAACCTAAAAAAAAAAATGAGCCAATGGAAAAAAACTGTCAAATACCATCTTGGGAAAACAACAGACCTGGAAAATAGATCTAAGAGAAAGAATCTGAGAATAATTGGACTCCCTGAAAAATATGATGAAAAAAGGAGCCTGTATACTATTTTCCAGAAAATTATCAAAGAGAACTACCCAGAAGTTATAGAAACAGAGGGTAAAATAGAAATTGAAAGAATTCATTGATCACCTACTGAAAGGGACCCTCAAAATCAAAACACCAAGAAATATAGTGGCCAAAGTCCAGAACCATCAGACGAAGGAAAAAAATGCTGCAAGCTGCTAGAAAAAAAAATCAATTCAAATATAGAGGACCCACAATAAGGATTACTCAAGACCTAGCAGCTTCCACATTACAGGATCAAAGGGCCTAGAATATGATATTCCAAAAGCTAAGGAACTTGGTATGCAACCAAAAATAACTTACCTAGCCAAAATGAACATCTTTTTACAAGGAAGAAGATAGACATTGAATGAAATAAGTATATTCCATCTATTTCTTATGAAAAAAACTGGAACTACACAAAAAGTTTGATCTACAAATATAAAACTCAAGAGATACCAAAATAGGTAAAAAGAAATCTTGGGAACTATATTTTTGCTATAAAGATATATAGAGAATACATGTAGACCTTGTTCTAGAAACTAGAGGTGGAAAGGAAAGTGTACCTGGAAAAGGGTAAAATGTGGGTACTACATCTAACGAAGAGGCAAGGGAAACCTCTTTTATCTGAGAGAAAGAATGGAGGGGGATGAATATAGTGGGTATCTTATTACCATCAGAATTGGCTTTAAGAGAAAATTTTTAGACATTCGATTTATGGTGAAACTTCTTGAACCTTATTGAAAAGTGGGAGGAGAAAAGTGAAAAGGGAAGGAATAAATTAATAATTAGGAGTTTGTTTGCCCAACTTTATGCAAATAAAGTCAACAACTTAAGAGAAATGGAAGAATACCTTCAAAAAAACTGGGACATTGATGCATTACTGATGGAGTCATGAATGAATCCAACCATTCTGAAGAGCAATCTGGAAATGGGAAAACCCATTTGCCTCAACCTAAAAAAGAAAGAGAGCAAGAAAGAGAGAGAGAGAGAGAGAGAGAGAGAGAGAGAGAGAGAGAGAAGTAATGCTCACAAGTTTAATATTGGGGAAGGAGGGAAGGAGAAGGAAGGGAGAAAAGTATAAACAGGAGTTAACAAGATGGCAAGCAATACAGAATTGATAATTTTAACCATAAATGTGAATGGGGTAAACTTCCCCATAAAGAGGAAGTGGTTAGCAGAATGGATTAAAAGCCATAATCCTACAATGTGTTGTTTACAGGAAACACACCTGAAACAGGGCGATACATACAGAGTAAAGGTAAAAGGTTGGAGCAGAATCTACTATGCTTCAGGTGAAGTCAAAAAAGCAGGGGTAGCCATACTCATCTCAGATGAAGAAAAAACAAAAATTGATGTAATTAAAAGAGATAAGGAAGGGCACTATCTTGTTAAGAGTAGCATAGATAATGAAGGAATATGAATATTAAACATATATGCACCAAGTGGGGTAGCATCTAAATTCTTAAAAGAGAAATTAAGAAAGCTGCAAGAAGAAATAGACAGCAAAACTATATTAGTGGGAGATCTCAACCTTGCACTCTCAGAATTAGATAAATCAAACCACAAAATAAATAAGAAAGAAGTCAAAGAGGTAAATAGAATACTAGAAAAGTTACATATGATAGCTCTTTGGAGAAAACTAAATGGAGACAGAAAGGAGTACACTTTCTTCTCAGCAGTTCATGGAACCTATACGAAAATTGACCCTATATTAGGACATAAAAACCTCAAACTCAAATGCAGTAAGGCAGAAATAGTAAATGCAACTTTTTCAGGCCATGATGCTATGAAAATTATATTAAATAAAAAGCCAAAAAAATTATATTAAATAAAAAAATAATTGGACACTAAATAATCTTATACTAAAGAATGATTGGGTGAAACAGCAAATCATAGACATGATAACTTCACCCAAGAAAAATGACAATAATGAGAATCATACCAAAATGTGTGGGATGCATCCAAAGTGGTAATAAGAGGAAATTTCATATCTCTAGAGGCCTACATACATAAAACAGAGAAAGAGAAGGTCAATGAATAGGGCTTGCAAATAAAATTGCTAGAAAAGGAACAAATTAAAAACCCCCAGACAAACACTAAACTTGAAATTCTAAAATTAAAAGGAGAAATCAATAAAATTGAAAGTTAAAAAAATGAATTAATTAATAAAACTAAGAGTTGATTCTATGAAAAAACCAACAAAATAGACAAACCTTTAGTAAATCTGATTAAAAAAAGGAAAGAGGAAAATCAAATTGTTAGTCTTAAAAATGAAAAGGGAGAACTTGCCACTAATGAAGAGGAAATTAGAATAATAATTAGAAGTTTAGTTTCCCCAACTTTATGCCAATAAAGTTGACAACTTAAGTGAAATGGAAGAATACCTTCAAAAATATAGTTTGCCCAGATTAACAGAAGAAGAAGTAAATAGACTAAACAGTCCCATTTTAGAAAAAGAAAAAAATAAACAAGCTATTAACCAACTCCCTAAGAAAAAATCCCCAGATCCAGAAGGATTTACATGTGAATGCTGCTGAACATTTAAAGAACAATTAACTCCATGCTATAAAAACTATTTGAAAAAGTAGGGATTGAAAGAGTACTACCAAATTCCTTTTATGACACAGACATGGTACTCATACCTAAACCAGATTGGTTGAAAACAGAGAAAGAAAATTATAGACCAATCTCCCTAATGAATATTGATGCTAAAATCTTAAATAAAATATTAGCAAAAAGATTCCAGAAAATCAACCCCAGGATAAATACACTATGACCAAGTGGGTTTTATATTAGGAATTCAGGGCTGGTTCAGTATTAGGAAAACTATTATCATAACTGAGTATATCAATAACCAAATTAACAAAAAACATATGAGCATCTCAATAGATGCAGGAAAAGCATTTGTTAAAATCCAACATTCATTCCTAATAAAAAAATGTTTGAGAGGACAGGAATAAATGGACTTTTCCCTTAAAATAGTCAGGAACATATATTTAAAACTGTCAGTAAGCATCATATGCAATGGGGAAAAATTGGAACCATTCCCAGTAAGATCAGGAGTGAAACAAGGCTGTCCACTATCACCATTATTATTCAATATTGTGTTAGAAATGCTAGTCTTAGCAATCAGAGCTGAGAAAGAGATTAAAGAATTAGAGTTGGCAATGAGGAAACCAAACTATTGCTCTTTGTAGATGATATGATGGAATACTTAGAGAACCTCAGAGATTTTAGTAAAAAGTTATTAGAAATAATTCTTAACTTTAGCAAAGTGTCAAGATACAAAATAAATCCACATAAATCATCAGCATTTTTATACATCTCCAACAAAATTCAACAGCAAGAGACACAAAGAGAAATTCCATTCAAAATAACCATCGATAGCATGAAATATTTGGGAATCTATCTACCAACAGAAAGTCAGGAATTATATGAGCAAAGTTACAAAACACTTTCCTGACAAATAAAGTCAGATTTAAATAATTGGAAAAATATTAAGTGCTTTTGGTTAGGCCAAGTGAATATAACAAAGATGACTATACTCCCTAAACTAATCTATTTATTTAGTGCTATACCAATCAGTCTTCCAAGAAACTATTTTAATGATCTAGAAAAAATAACAACAAAATTCATATGGAAGACCAAAAGATCAAGAATCTCAAGGGAATTAATGAAAAAAAAAATCAAATGAAGGTGTCTTAGCTGTACCTGGTCTAAATTTATATTATAAAGCAACAGTCACCAAAACCATTTGGTAGTGGCTAAGAAATAGATCAGTTGATCAATGGAATAGCATAGATCCACAAGACAAAATAGACAATAATTATAGCAATCTAGTGTTTGACAAACCCAAAGATCCCAACTTTTGGAATAAGATGTCAGTATTTTACAAAAACTGCTGGGAAAACTGGAAATTAGTGTGGCAGAATTTAGGCATGGACCCACACTTAACACCATACACCAAGATAAGATCAAAATGGATCCATGATTTAGGCATAAAGAACGAGATTATAAATAAATTAGAAGAACACATGATAGTTTAGCTCTCAGACTTGTGGAGGAGGAAGGAATTTGTGACTAAAGATGAACTAGAGATCATTATTTATCACAAAATAGAAAATTTTGATTATATCAAATTAAAAAGCCTTTGTACAAACAAAATCAATGCAAACAAGATTAGAAGGGAAGCATCAAACTGAGAAAACATTTTCACAGTTAAAGAGTCTGATAAAGGCCTCATTTCCCAAAATATATAGAGAATTTACACTAATTTATAAGAAATCAAGCCATTCTCCAATTGCTAAATGATCAAAGGATATAAACAGACAATTTTCAGATGATGAAATTGAAACTATCACCACTCATATGAAAGAGTGTTCCAAATCACTATTGATCAGAGAATGCAAATTAAGACAATTCTGAGATACCACTACACACCTGTCAGATTGGCTAAGATGACGTGAAAAAATAATGATGAATGTTGGAGGGGATGTGGGAAAACTGGGACATTGATGCATTATTGGTGGAGTCATGAATGAATCCAACCATTTTGAAGAACAATCTGGAATTATGCCCCAAAAGTTATCAAACTGTGCATACTCTTTGATCCAGCAGCATTACTACTGGGTTTATATCCCCCAAAAAATATTAAAGAAGGGAAAGGGACCTGTATGTGCCAAAATGTTTGTGGCAGCCCTGTTTGTAGTGGCTGGAAACTGAAAAATGAATAGATGCCCATCAATTGGAGAATAATTGGGTAAACTGTGGTATATGAATATTATGGGATATTATTGTTCTGTATGAAATGACCAGCAGGATAAATACAAAGAGGCTTAGGGAGACTTACATAAGTGAAATGCTGGATCTGCTGATCCAGGAGATCATTATATATATCAACAATGATTCTGTATGAGGATGTATTCTGATGGAAGTGGATTTCTTGGACAAAGAGTTTCAATTGATCAATGATGGACAGAAGCAGCTACACCCAAAGAAAAAACACTGGGAAATGAAGGTAAACTGTTTGCATTTTTTGTTTTTTCTTCCTGGGTTATGTTTTACCTTCTGAATCCAGCTCTTCCTGTACAAGAGAACTGTTTGGTTCTGCACACATATATAGTATCTAGGAAATACTGTGACATATTTAACTATATAGGACTGCTTGCCATCAGTGAGGGGTTGGAGGGAGGGAGGGGAAAAGTCGGAAACAGAAGTGAGTGCAAGAGATAATGTAAAAAAAAAATTACCCAGGCATGGGTTCTGTCAATAAAATGTTATAGCTATTAAAAATTAAAATTAAAATTAAAAAGTCTCTCTAGGCCTCTCTGAAATCATCCTGCTGGTCATTTCTTACAGAACAATAATATTCCATAACATTCATATACCATAATTTTTTTTTAGCCATTCTCCAATTGAAGGGCATACACTCAGTTTCCAGTTTGTAGTCACTACAAAAAGGGCTGCCACAAACATTTTTGTCGATGTGGATCCCTTTCCCTCCTTTAAAATCTCTTTGGGATATAAGCCCAGTAGTAACACTGATGGGTCAATGGGTATGCACAGTTTGATAACTTTTTGAATATAATTCCAATTTACTCTCCAGAACAGTTCGATTCATTTGCAGTTCCACCAACAATATATCAGTATCCCAGTTTTCCCAAATCCCCTCCAACATTTGTCATTATCTTTTTCTGTCATTTTAGGCAATCTTAGAGGTATGTAGTGGTATCTTAGAACAGTCTTAATTTGCATTTCTCTGGTAAATAGTGATTTAGAGCACCTTTTCATGACTAGATATAGTTTCAATTTCTTCATCTGAAAATTATCTGCGCACATCCTTTGAGCATTTGTTAATTGGAGAATGACTTGATTTCTTTTAGATTTGAGTCAATTTTCAATATATTTTAGAATTGAGGCCTTTATCAGAACCTTTGAATGTAAAAATGTTTTCCCAGTTTATTGCTCCCCTTCAAATCTTGTCTGCATTCATTTTGTGTGTACAAAACCTTTTTAACTTATTATAATCAAAATTGTCTATTTTATGATCAATAATGATATGCAGTTCTTGGTTCACAAATTCCTTCCTCCTCCACAGGTCTGAGAAGTAAACTATCATAAGTTCTTCTAATTTATTTATAATCTCATTCTTTATATCTAGATCTTGAATCCATTCTGACCTTATGTTGGTATAAAATGTTAGGTATGGGTCAATGCCTAGTTTCTGCCATACTAGTTTGCAATTATCCCAACCATTTTTATCAAATAGTAGATTCTTATCCCAAAGCCTGAAGTCTTTGGGTTTATCAAACACTAGATTGCAGTAGTTATTCACTAGTTTTTCCTGTGAACTTAACCTATTCCACTGATCAACTAATCTATTTCTTAGCCACTATCAAATGGTATTGATGACTGCTGATTTATAATATAGTTTTATATCTGGTACAGCTAGGTTACCTTCATTTATTTTTTGTTTTATTAATTTCCTTAGAATTCTTGACCCTTTGTCCTTCCAGATGAGTTTTGTTGTTATTTTTTCTAGGTCAGTAAAATAGTTTCTTGGGAGTTTGATTGGTACAGCACTAAATAAACAGATTAGTTTAGGTAGTACTGTCACCTTATATTTGATGTTTTCCAATTGTTTAGATCTGACTTTATTTGTGTGGAAAGTGTTTGGTAGTGTTGCTCATATAGTTCCTGACTTTCCCTTCACAGATAGACTCTCAAATATTTTATACTATCAACAGTTATGTTAAATGGAATCCCTCTTTGTATCTCTTGCTGTTGGATTTTCTTAGTGGTATATAAAAATGCTGCTGATTTATGTGGATTTATATTGTATCCTGTAATTTTGTTAATTTTCTGGAGTTCTCTAAGTATCCTATCATATCATCTCCAAAAAATGATAATTTGTTTTTCTCATTAACTACTCTAATTCCTTTTATGGCTTTTTCTTTTCTTATTGCCAAAGCTAGCATTTCTAATACAATATTGAATGGTAATGGTAATAATGGGCAATCTTGTTTCACCACTGATCTTATTGGAAATTGTTCCAGTTTATCCCCATTACATATGATGCTTGCTGATGATTTTAAATACATGCTACTGACTATTTTAAGAAAAAATCCATTCATTCCTATGCTCTCTAGTATTTTTATTAGGAATGGATGTTGGGCTTTATCAAATGCTTTTTCTGCATCTATTGCAATACTAATTTTTTTTTTATTTGGTTATTGATAAAGTCAATTATGCTAATAGATTTTTTTTTTTTAACAGTGAGCCTGCCTTGCATTCCTGGTATAAATTTTACTTGGTCATGATTTATTATCTGGATGATGATTTTTTGTAATCTCTTTGCTAAAATGTTATTCAGGATTTTTGCATCAATATTCATTAGGGGGATTGGTCTACAATTTTTTTCTCTATTTTCATCCAGTTTGAATATCAGTTCAATGTCTGTGTCATAAGAGGAATTTAGCAGGAGTCCTTCATTCCCTATTTTTTCAAATAGTTTATATAGTATTGGAGTTAACTGTTCTTTAAATGTTTGGTAGAATTCACATGTAAATCCATCTGGTCTTGGGAATTGTTTCTTAGGAAGCTGATTAATAGATTGTTCTATTTTTTTTTTCTAAAATGGGACTGTTTAAGTAATTTATTTCCTCCTCTCTTAATCTACACAATCTATATTTTTGTAGATATTCCTCTATTTCACTTAAGTTATAAAATTTATTGGCATAAAGTTGGGCAAAATAACTCCTAATTATTACTCCATTTTCCTCTTCATTAGTTGAAATTTCTCCTTTTTTCATTTTTAAGCCTAACAATTTCATTTTCCTCTTTCATTTTTCTAATCAAATTTACCAATGGTTTATCTATTTTGTTCATTTTTTTCATTGAATCAACTCTTAGTTTTATTTATTAATTCTTTTTTTTTTTACTTTCAATTTTATTATTCTTTCCTTTTATTTTTTGAATTTCAAGTTTAATGTTTGATTGGACTTCCGGTTAAGATGGCGGAGAGGAGGCTCACAGTTGCATAAGCTCCGCGCTTTCTCTCACTATCCACTTCATTACAAGCCTCTGAATCAATGCTTGACTGAAAAAAACCCACAAATAGTTACCAAGAGAAGCCATCCTTGAGATCCACCAAGAAAGGTCTGTCTTTACTGGAGGGCTGGGGCGGTTTTAGATCGAGCGCAGGCGGCGGGCAGCGGCAGTGAGGGCACAGGAGCAGACTGGAGAGGGGGTGGGGAGTGATCACAGCCGTCTCTGCGGGGAGAGCTTCGCTACAGGTTTGGAACCTGCAGCAAGTCAGCAGCCCAGCAGAGAAGCTAAAAACACCTGGGCTGAAGAATACAACCCCAAACAGCTGGAGTCTCTCAGGACCTGGCCGCCCCCCCCTTCCCCCCCCCCTCAGTGACTCAGCACGCTTTGGGATCTCAGAGCGCAGGCGCAGCACAGTCCTGCTAGTGCCTCACTGCTGCCCCCTGCAGTCTGTAGAGGAAGCTCGATAACACACCCAGCCCCCCCCCCCCAAAGAAAGACTCCAGTTTTTTCTGTTTTTCTTTGGTAGTTTGTCTCTGATTAATAGACAGAATGAGCAAGAAGCTGAAGAGGACTTTAACCCTTGACAGCTTCTACACAGATAGAGAGCAGACTCTAAATCCTGAGGAGACTAAAAACAGGCAGTCCCCAGGTGAATCCCCAAAGGAGGAGATTGTCTGTTCCTCAGCACAGATGAACCTCATAGAAGTGATTAAAAAGGCTCTCACAAGGGAGCTAGAAGAAAAATGGGAAAAGCAGAGTGAGGCTTGGGAAAAGGAGAGGGAGGCTTGGCAAAAGAGCCTGGAGAAAGTTAAAGAGAGAGTGGATAAAGAAGTAAAATCCTTGAAAAATAGGATTAGTGAACTGGAAACAGAAAACAGCTCTCTAAAAAACAAAATTGGCAAAATGGAAAAAAATTCCACAGAACAAAAGAACTCAATTGGACAATTATAGAAAGATTTTTAAAAAGTGAGTGAAGAGAATACTTCACTGAAAATCAGAATTGAACAAGTGGAATTGAATGACTCGAGGAGACAAGAAGAATCAGTCAAGCAAATCCAAAAAAATCAAACAATGGAGAAAAATGTGAAATACCTTCTGGGAAAGACAACAGACCTGGAAAACAGATCCAGGAGAGACAATCTGAGAATCATTGGACTCCCAGAAAAACATGATGAAAAAAAGAGCCTGGACACTGTCTTCCAGGAAATTATCAAAGAGAACTGCCCAGAAGTCATAGGAACAGAGGAAAAAATAAACATTGAAAGGATTCATCGATCACCCACTGAAAGGGATCCTAAAATCAAAACACCAAGGAATATAGTGGCCAAATGCCAGAACCCTCAGATGAAAGAAAAAATATTGCAAGCGGCTAGAAAAACTCAATTCAAGTATCAAGGAGCCACAATAAGGATCACCCAGGATCTGGCAGCATCCACATTAAAAGATCGAAGGGCCTGGAATATGATATTCCGAAAGGCTAAGGAACTTGGTATGCAACCAAAAATAACTTACCCAGCGAGAATGAGCATCTTTTTCCAGGGAAGAAGATGGACATTCAACGAAGTAAGCGAATTTCATCTATTTCTGATGAAAAAACCAGAACTTAACAAAAAGTTTGATCTACAAATATAGAACTCAAGAGAAATCTAAAAAGGTAAAGATTAATCTTGGGAACTATATTTTGACTATATAGATGTATAAAGAATACATGTATACCTTGTTCTAGAAATTGATGTGGAAAGGACATTGTACCAGAAAAAGGGTAAAGTGGGGGTAGTACATCTCATGAAGAGGCATAGGAAACCTATTATATCTGAGAGAAAGAATGGAGGGGGATGAATATAGTGGGTATCTTACTGCCTTCAGAATTGGCTTTAAGTGAAAAATCTTAAGACATATTCAATCTATGGTGAAACTTCTCCCATCTCATTGAAAAGTGAGAAGGGAAAAGTGGAAAGGGAAGGAATAAGCTAAGCGGAAGGGAATACGGGAACTGGGAGGGAAAGGGGTAAGATAGGGGGAGAAACTCTAAGGCGGGGGGAGGGACACTAAAAAGGGAGGGCTGTGAGAAGCAAGGGGTGCTCACAAGCTTAATACTTGGAAGGGGGGGAAAGGGGAAAGAAGGGAGGAAAGCATAAACCGGGGTTAACAAGATGGCAAGTAATACAGAATTGGTCATTCTAACCATAAACGTGAACGGGGTAAACTCCCCCATAAAGAGGAAGCGGTTAGCAGAATGGATTAAAAGCCAGAATCCTACAATATGTTGTTTACAGGAAACACACCTGAAGCGGGGAGATACATGCAGGTTAAAGGTAAAAGGTTGGAGCAAAATCTACTATGCTTCAGGTGAAGTCAAAAAAGCAGGGGTAGCCATCCTGATCTCAGATCAAGCTAAAGCAAAAATTGACCTAATTAAAAGAGATAAGGAAGGACACTATATCTTGCTAAAGGGTAGCATGGATAATGAAGCACTATCTATATTAAACATATATGCACCAAGTGGGGTAGCATCTAAATTCTTAAAAGAGAAACTAAGAGAGCTGCAAGAAGAAATAGACAGTAAAACTATAATAGTGGGAGATCTTAACCTTGCACTCTCAGAATTAGATAAATCAAACCACAAAATAAATAAGAAAGAAGTCAAAGAGGTAAATAGAATACTAGAAAAGTTAGATATGATAGATCTCTGGAGAAAATGTAATGGAGACAGAAAGGAATACACTTTCTTTTCAGCAGTTCATGGAACCTATACAAAAATTGACCATATATTAGGACATAAAAACCTCAAACTCAAATGCAGTAAGGCAGAAATAATAAATGCATCCTTTTCAGACCACGATGCAATGAAAATTACATTCAACAAAAAAGCAGGGGGAAGTAGACCAAAAAATAATTGGAAACGAAATAATCTCATACTAAAGAATGATTGGGTGAAACAGCAAATCATAGACATAATTAATAACTTCACCCAAGAAAACGATAATAATGAGACATCATACCAAAATGTATGGGATGCAGCCAAAGCGGTAATAAGGGGAAATTTCATATCTCTAGAGGCCTATTTGTATAAAATAGAGAAAGAGGAGGTCAATGAATTGGGTTTGCAATTAAAAATGCTAGAAAAGGAACAAATTAAAAACCCCCAGTCAAACACTAAACTTGAAATTCTAAAAGTAAAAGGTGAGATCAATAAAATTGAAAGTAAAAAAACTGTTGAATTGATTAATAAAACTAAGAGTTGGTTCTATGAAAAAACCAACAAAATAGACAAACCCTTAGTAAATCTGATTAAAAAAAGGAAAGAGGAAAATCAAATTGTTAGTCTTAAAAATGAAAAGGGAGAACTCACCACTAACGAAGAGGAAATTAGAGCAATAATTAGGAGTTACTTTGCCCAACTTTATGCCAATAAATTCGACAACTCAAATGAAATAGAAAAATACCTCCAAAAATACAGCTTGCCCAAACTAACAGAGGAAGAAGTAAATATCCTAAACAGTCCCATCTCAGAAAAAGAAATAGAACAAACTATCAATCAACTCCCTAAGAAAAAATCCCCAGGACCAGATGGATTTACATGTGAATTCTACCAAACATTTAAAGAACAATTAACTCCAATGTTATATAAACTATTTGAAAAAATAGGGATTGAAGGAGTCCTACCAAACTCCTTTTATGACACAGATATGGTACTGATACCTAAACCAGGTAGGCTGAAAACAGAGAAAGAAAATTATAGACCAATCTCCCTAATGAATATTGATGCTAAAATCTTAAATAAAATATTAGCAAAAAGATTACAGAAAATTGTCACCAGGATAATACACTATGACCAAGTAGGATTTATACCAGGAATGCAGGGCTGGTTCAATATTAGGAAAACTATTAGCATAATTGACTATATCAATAACCAAACAAACAAAAACCACATGATCATCTCAATAGATGCAGAAAAAGCATTTGATAAAATCCAACATCCATTCCTAATAAAAACACTTGAGAGCATAGGAATAAATGGACTTTTCCTTAAAATAGTCAGGAGCATATATTTAAAACCATCAGTAAGCATCATATGCAATGGGGAAAAACTGGAACCTTTCCCAGTAAGATCTGGAGTGAAGCAAGGTTGCCCACTATCACCATTATTATTTAATATCATATTAGAAACACTAGCCTCGGCAATAAGAGTTGAGAAAGATATAAAAGGAATTAGAGTAGGCAATGAGGAAACCAAACTATCACTCTTTGCAGATGATATGATGGTATACCTAGAGAACCCCAGAGATTCTACCAAAAAGCTATTGGAAATAATCCATAATTTTAGCAAAGTAGCTGGCTACAAAATAAATCCCCATAAATCCTCAGCATTTTTATACATCACCAACAAAACCCAACAGCAAGAGATACAAAGAGAAATTCCATTCAGAATAACTGTTGATACCATAAAATATTTGGGAATCTATCTACCAAAGGAAAGTCAGGAATTATATGAGCAAAATTATAAAAAAGTCTCCACACAAATAAAGTCAGACTTAAATAATTGGAAAAATATTAAGTGCTCTTGGATCGGCCGAGCGAACATAATAAAGATGACAATACTCCCTAAACTAATCTATTTATTTAGTGCTATACCAATCAGACTTCCAAGAAAATATTTTATTGATCTAGAAAAAATAACAACAAAATTCATATGGAACAATAAAAAGTCGAGAATCTCAAGGGAATTAATGAAAAAAAAATCAAATGAAGGTGGCCTAGCTGTACCTGATCTAAAATTATATTATAAAGCAGCAGTCACCAAAACCATTTGGTATTGGCTAAGAAATAGATTAGTGGATCAGTGGAAAAGGCTAGGCTCACAAGACAGAATAGTCAATTATAGCAATCTAGTGTTTGACAAACCCAAAGCCCCTAACTTCTGGGAAAAGAATTCATTATTTGATAAAAACTGCTGGGATAATTGGAAATTAGTATGGCAGAAATTAGGCATGGACCCACACTTAACACCATATACCAAGATAAGATCAAAATGGGTCTATGACCTAGGCATAAAGAATGAGACTATAAATAAATTAGAGGAACATAGAATAGTTTATCTCTCAGACTTGTGGAGGAGAAAGAAATTTGTGACCAAAGATGAACTAGAGACCATTACTGATCACAGAATAGAAAATTTCGATTACATCAAATTAAAAAGCTTTTGTACAAATAAAACTAATGCAAACAAGATTAGAAGGGAAGCAACAAACTGGGAAAACATTTTCACAGTTAAAGGTTCTGATAAAGGCCTCATTTCCAAAATATATAGAGAACTGACTCAAATTTATAAGAAATCAAGCCATTCTCCAATTGATAAATGGTCAAAGGATATGAACAGACAATTTTCAGAGGATGAGATTGAAACTATTACCACTCATATGAAAGAGTGTTCCAAATCATTATTGATCAGAGAAATGCAAATTAAGACAACTCTGAGATACCACTACACACCTGTCAGATTGGCTAAGATGACAGGAAAAAATAATGATGAATGTTGGAGGGGATGCGGGAAAACTGGGACACTAATGCATTGTTGGTGGAGTTGTGAACGAATCCAACCATTCTGGAGAGCAATCTGGAATTATGCCCAAAAAATTATCAAATTGTGCATACCCTTTGATCCAGCAGTGTTTCTATTGGGCTTATATCCCAAAGAAATACTAAAGAAGGGAAAGGGACCTGTATGTGCCAAAATGTTTGTAGCAGCCCTGTTTGTAGTGGCTAGAAACTGGAAAATGAATGGATGCCCATCAATTGGAGAATGGCTGGGTAAATTGTGGTATATGAATGTTATGGAATATTATTGTTCTGTAAGAAATGACCAGCAGGATGAATACAGAGAGGACTGGCGAGACTTACATGAACTGATGCTAAGTGAAATGAGCAGAACCAGGAGATCATTATACACTTCGACAACAATATTGTATGAGGACATATTTTGATGGAAGTGGATTTCTTTGACAAAGAGACCTGAGTTTCAATTGATAAATGATGGACAAAAGCAGCTACACCCAAAGAAAGAACACTGGGAAACGAATGTAAACTATCTGCATTTTTGTTTTTCTTCCCGGGTTATTTATACCTTCTGAATCCAATTCTCCCTACGCAACAAGAGAACTGTTCGGTTCTGCAAACATATATTGTATCTAGGATATACTGCAACATATCCAACATATAAAGGACTGCTTGCCATCTAGGGGAGGCGGTGGAGGGAGGGAGGGGGAAAAAAATCGGAACAGAAACGAGTGTCAATATAATGTAATTATTAAATAAAAAATTTAAAAAAAAATGTTTGATTGGGGGGTTTTAATTTGCTCTTTTTCTAGCTGTTTTAGTTGCAAGCCTAATTAATTGATTTTCTCGTCCTCTATTCTATACAAGTTAACCTCTAAAGATATAACATTTCCCCTTATTATGGCTTTGGCTGTATCCCACAGCCATTTTGGTATGACGTCTCACTACTGTCATTCTCTGGGCTTGGCCACCTCTCTCTGTGCCCAACTGAAACACACCTTTTCTGGCAATCTTCAAAATTATCTTCTGTGCTTAATTTGTTGCACTCCCAATATTTGTGGATTTTGATGTGGATCAGAGACTGGATTTCATAATTAGCTGAGAGTTATGGGAAAAGTTTAGAAAGAAGAGTGTGTCCTCTAAGCCAACTTTGCTCTCCTTCCTATAACTATAATGCCCCCTATATTTTCTTAGCAAGCTAGCATGCATGTGCTAGAAATAATGCATGGTAATTCTAGTTATGCATTTGTTTTGGTTTCAACATTGCCAATATGTTTTAAAAAATGTACAGTTAATAACTTCAAGATGTGTTCCATGCATGTGAAAATAAATAGTTAAACTTTTTGATAACTCTCAGGACCAACAATGTTTTGCATAATTTGTTTTACCTTTTTTATTAATTCATTTTTCAAGGAGGAATCCTTTTCTATTAATACTATTACCTACTTTTCAGCTCTAAATCTTTTATTATATCCCAGAATCTACATGAACATCACAATGAAGAAAAAAGACATAATGCTTGGAAGACAGATGATTTCAAGAAAATGAAATATGAATTAGTACTCCAGAATTGAAACTACTGAAATGAAAGTGCTAAGTCAAGGAAGTTAATACGTAATGACATTCATACTGCACATCTTCTCAGGATTAAATCTCCAATAAATTTGAGCACAATTATCAAGGTTTTCTGAGGGCTTAAGTGAATTTCTAATAATCTTTAGTCAATTTGAATAAGATTAAAAAAACATTTTAATGATATTCAAAGACTAACTACATTGACACTCCAATCCAAGTAGTTATTGTGTTGTCTCTATAACATTAAAAATAAACCTCAAAAAATGGACTAAAATTTTACCTTCAATTAGATTACAAAATTAAGAGGGCATTATATGTATCACCTTTTTTCATATTAGGAAACAGTACTAAAAACACAAAGTGATTTACTTCTAGATCCAGGTAGCTTAAAAAAAAAAACTAACATAATTCAAGCTTGCATTTTTTTTCAGAATGTCTTTTTCATATTGAAGTAGATTATGTCAGCTTATGATAGATTATTTGGTATTTATTAAAAAGTGAATCCTCCTAGTACCATTGGAAATTGATATAGGTATAACACCCCAATAGTAATATGGGCAGGTTGTATTTTTTATCATCAAATTCAAGTAGATAACTGACAGAATTTAAATTAATTCAAGTAAAGTAAAAAACTTTCATCATAACTTGCATTTATTTTCCTACATCAGAACCCAGTTTCTAATACTTTTAACCCATTGAATTAATTATATTATTTTATAGAAGTTAGGAGAGTGAAGATGAAGCACAGTGTTTCTGTTTTTCTGTGTCTATTCAGAGCTGCCAAGTCAAATGTTTTGCTCAAAACTGATAATTTAGTGCCTATGCATAATAGTAGCAACAAAATTAGTTTCAGGGCACATGACTGCATGTGTACATAACTTCTTCAAAAGTTTGTGATTTCATAGTTCTAACTTTTGGGATTGGGAAAGTTGCAGAATGTAATGGAATAGTCAAGGCTATATGATTATATAAGATAGCAGATGGCACTGGAAACACATTATGTGTTCCAAACCTAGAAAGGGTATTGTGTTGTACAAATAAAATTTCAAATGGTTAAGTGAAGATATATTATGGATGCTTTTTAGGGCAAAAGATAGTTACATATTCTAGAGCATAAAGAATTATTTCTATGATAGAAGAGTCGAAGAGCATTATTATACTTTATGCAGCATATAACAGCCTGAGAGGTAAGACATTTATATAAATAGAGCAAGTGGTTCTTTAAGTATAATACCTGAGCATATGCAAATATGTAGCCTATCTTGATATGGGTACAATAAACAACCCTGCTATATGACCAATCTAAAAAAAAAATGTACAATCATTTTTAACTCCCTCCTTCCAGCCCCTATTATGTGATTCATCTGCAAGTTCAGTTCAGTTTTGGGGATGCAGAGATAACTTCCTTGAAGTCCTTATTGTCCCCAGATCTAGTTAAGTTCAGGTCAACCTGTCTTCTCTAAAAAAAAGAGCTTAGAGTCTTTGCCATTGTTGCTCAGTCCTGTTTTGAATCATCTCACTGTTAAAGAGAGCCACTTCCATGAGAATTAATCAGCATATAATCTTGTTGTTGGCATGTATAATGATCTCCTGGTTCTGCTCATTTCACTTAGCAACACTTCATGTAGGTCTCTCCAGGCCTCACTGAAATCATCCTCCTTGTCATTTATAACAGAAAAATAATATTTTATAATATTCATATTCCATAATTTATTCAGCCATTATCCAATTGATGGAAATCCATTCAGTTTCCAATTTCTTCACACTAAAAAAAAAAAAAAAAAAAAAAAAAAATTGCACAAGTGAGTCACTTTCCCTCTTTTAAGATTTCTTTGGAATATAAACCCAGTAATAACACTGATGGGTCAAAGGGTATGTACAATTTGATAACTTTTTCGGCATAGTTCCAAATTGCTCTCCAGAATGGTTGGATTCATTCATAATTCCACCAACAATGTATCAGTGACCCAGCTTTCTCATATCCCCTCATTATCTTTTCCTGCCATCTTAGCCAATCTGTCAAGTGTGTAGCGTTATCTCAGAGTTGTTTTAATTTGCATTTCTTTGAGAAATAGTGATTTGGAGCATGTTTTCAGAAGACTAGAAATATTTTCAATTTCTTTATCTTGAAATTGTCTGTTCATAACATTTGACCATTTATCAATTGGATAATGGCTTGATTTTTTATAAATCTCTATATATTTTAGATATGAGACTTTTATCAGAACTTTTGAATCTAAAAATGTTTTCCCAGTTTATTGCTTCCCTCCTAATCTTATCTGTAAAGTATAGGCTAACTCTCTGGAGGGCCTGGGGGTCAACCAGAGTCAGGATAAATTAAAATCCTAGGTCTTTAAGGGGAGAAGTGAAGGAGGCAGGCAAACTGCCATGAGGCTTGTCAAAGATGTATCCTGGATTCTGGAGTCCGGAACCACCAACTTCTCTCCTCTTTGTCCTGCTACCAGAGTGACTCTCCCCTCTCTGCCCTGCCTTCTAATCCTTGCCTATGATTATCATGACACCAAACATTCAGCAAGCACCACTGGTGAGAAGAGCCATTATTTAAATATATGCTAATAGAGTCATTATCCACACCAAATAGGTAGCCTAAAGTGCTAGGTTGTCTTATTAAAGCATACCTTTTTGGAGTTTCAGTCCTCTACACTTATCTACGTTAGTTTTCTTTGTACAAAAACTTTAATTTCATTAATATAATCAAAATTACCTTTTTTGTGATCAATGATGATCTCAAGTTCTCCTTTAGTCACAAATTTTGTCTTCCTCCACAGATCTGAGAGGTAAACTATCCTATGTTTTTCCAATTTGTTTATATCATTTTTTTAGGTCTAGATCATGAAACCATTTTGACCTTATTTTGGTATATGGTGTTATGTGTGGATCAATGCCTAGTTTCTGTCATACTAGTTTGCAATTTTCCCAGCAGTTTTTGTCAAATAGTGAATTCTTATCCTCAAATCTGGTGTCTTTGGGTTAATCAAAAACTAAATTACTATAATCATTGACTATTTTGTACTGTGAACCTAATCTATGCCAATGATCAACCACTCTATTTCTTAGCCAGTACCAAATAGTTTTGATGACCACTGATTTATAAAACAGTTTTAAGTTTGGTATAGGTAGGCCATCTTCATTTGTTTTTCCCCCATTAATTCCACTGACCTTTTGTTTTTCTGGATGAATTTTGTTGTTATTTTTTCTGAGTAAGTAAAATAGTTTTTTTGGGAGTTTGATTGGCATAACACTAAATAAATAGATTAGTTTAAGGAGTATTGTCATCTTTATTATATTTACTTGGCCTATCCAAGAGCACTTTATATTTTTCCAATTGTTTAGATCTGAATTCATTTGTGTGGAAAGTGTTTCATATTTTGCTCATATAGTTCCTGACTTTTTCTTAGCAGATAGCCTCCCAAATATTTTATATTATTCACTGTTATTTTAAAAGGAATTTCTCTTTGTATCTCTTGGTGTTGGGTTTTTTTAGTGATGTATAAAAATGCTGATGATTTATGTGCATTTATTTTGTGTCCTGCAACAATACTAAAGTTGTGGATCATTCCTAATGATTTTTATTTAATTCTCTAGGGTTCTTTAAGCACACATACCATATGCAAAGAATGATCATTTGGTTTCCTCATTATCTACTTTAATTTCTTTAATCTCTTTTTCTTTTCTTAAAGCCAAAGCTAGAATTTCTAATACAATATTGAATAGTAATGGTGATGGGGGCAACCTTGTTTCTTGTGTTAAGGATGCTTCCAGTTTATCTCCATTACATATGATGCTTGCAAATGTTTTTAAATAAATGCTAATGACTATTTTAAGGAAAAGTTCATTTATTCCTATGTTCTCTAGTGTTTTTAATAGGAATGAATGCTGGATTTTATCAAATACTTTTTCTGCATTTTTGAGATATTCATATGATCTTTGTTAATTAGGTTATTGATATAATCAATTATGTCAGTAGTTTTTCTAATATTGAGCCTGCCCTGCATTCCTGTTATAAATCCTACTTGCTCAGGTGTATTATCGTGAGGAGGACTTTCTTTAATTTCTTTGCTAATATTTAATTTAAGATTTTTGCATCAATATTCAGTAGGGAGAATGATAATTTTCTTTCTCTGTTTTCATCCTACCTGTTTTAAGTATCAGTAGCATGTCTGTGTCATAAAAGGAATTTTGTAATAGTACTTCTTCCCCTATATTTTTCAAATAGTTTATATAGTACTGCAGTTGATTTTTTTTTTTTAATATTTAGTATAATTCACATGTAAATCCATCTGATCCTGGAGATTCTTTTTTAGGGAGTTCATTAATAGCTTGTTCTATTTCCTTTTCTAACATGGGATTATTTTCTTGGAATACACATTGTAATACGGGAGTCACCTGACAGTGACTGCTGGAGATCCAACTCATACCTGCAGAATAGATCTCCTCTTGTGAGAGAATGATATAAGGAGACTGAGAGGCAGTTGCTGTTCTCTGACATCTCTGAGTGAGAGACCATTGCTTTGTCTCAACTCTCTCCTCTTTCCTCTGCCTCCAATTTATCTCATTCCCAGTCCTCAACACCCGTGTCAGCAAAGACTGCTGCACAACTCCTTCAGCTTTGGAGGCTCTTGAAGAATTGACCTGTCCTTTAACATTATTTAAGTAATTTATTTTCTGTTATATTAATCTGTGAAATCTATATTTTTGTACATATTCCTCCATTTCATGTAGATTATCAATTTTTTTACTTATAGTTGGGCAAAACAACACCTAATTATTGTTCTATTTTTTTTCTTTATTGGTAGAAAGTTCTCCCTTTTCATTTTTGAGACTAACAATTTGATTTTCCTGTTTCTTTTTTCTAATCAAATTAATTAGAGATTTCTCTTTCATAAAACCAACTCAATTTTATGAATTAATTATTTTTACTTTCAGTTTTATGAATCTCTCCTTTTATTTTTAGAATCTCAACTTTGTTATTTGATTCAGGATATTGGTTTGTTCTTTTTCTAGCTTTTTCATTGTAAGCCCAATTCATTGCACTTCTCTTTCTCTATTTTATGTAAATAAGCCTTTAGAGATATAAAATTTCCCCCATTACTGCTTTGGCTGCATCCCCCAAATTTTGGTATGTTGTCTCATTATTGTCGTTTTCTTGAATGAAATTATTGATAGTGTCTATGATTTGCTGTTTCACCCATTCACTCTTTAGAATGAGATTAGTTAGTTTCCAATTACTTTTTGGTCTATTTTCCCCTACCTTTTATTAAATATAATTTTTATTTCATTGTGGTCTGAAAAAAAAATGCAATTACTATATCTGCCTTTTTGCATTTGATTTTGAAATCTTTATTTCCTAATATATGGTGTATGTATGTGTATATATATATATATCTTTATTTCCTAATATATACATATATGTGTATATATTAGGAAATAAAGATTTAAAAATATACTATATATAAGGTGCTGAAAAGGAAGAATCTTTTTTTATGTGTCCATTCAATTTTCTCTAAAGATCTATTATACCTAACTTTTCCAATATTCTATTTGTTTCCTTAAATTCTTTCTTATTCATTTTGTGGTTTGATTTATCTAATTCTGAGAGGGCAAGGTTGAGATTTCCCACTATTATAGTTTTGTTGTCTATTTCTTCTTGCAACTTTCTTAACTTTCTCTTTTAGGAGTGTAGTTGCTACATCATTTGGCACTTATATGTTTAATATTGATATTGCTTCATTATCTATGGTACCTTTTAACAAGACATAGTTTACTTCTTACTTCTTTATCTCTGTTAATTACATCAATTTCTGCTTTTGGTTGATCTGAGCGATCACAATGGTTACCCCTGTTTTTTTTTTTTTTTTTTTTTTTTTTTTTTTTTTTTTTGTTTGTTTGTTTGTTTTGTTTTTACCTCACCCAACGCATAACAGATTCTGCTCCAGTCTTTACTCCATATCTCTATATGCATCACTCTGGTTTAAATGTATTTCTGGTGAACAACATCTTGTAGAGTTCTGGCTTTTAATCCAGTATGCTATCTATCTGTTTCTGCTTTATGTTAGAATTCACCCTATTCACATTTATGGTTAAAAATACTAATTCTGTATTTCCTACCATCCTATTTACTTTTCTGTTTCCTTTTCCCTTTTCCCTCCTCCCCAGTTGACTTAAGCAGCCTTCCCTTTGTTGAGTCTCTCCCCCTTTCTAATATCTTCCCTCTACTATTTCTGTTTTCCTTTATATTTAGTCTATTTGCTTCCCTTTTCCTTTTCCCCCCTCCCATTTTTCTTTAACTTGAGATAAGTTTCTCTGTGAAACCATATATGTGTAATATTCTTTCTTTGAGCCAAATCTGATGAGAGTAAAATTAACACAGTGTTCATCTCCCTCCTTTTTTCCCCCCTCAACTATAATAAGTTTTCTTCGCCTCTTCATTAAATGTAATATCCATCATTTTACCTCACTTTCCACTTTTCCCCATACAATCCCCTTTCCGCTTCTAGTTCCTTTTTTATATTATAACAGTAAAATCAAATTATGCATGTACTCTCTATATATACCCATAACAGAAATACAGATCTCAAGAGTTCTTTTCTTTTTTACTTTTCCTATGCTTCTCTTGAGTTCTATGTTTATAGGTCATTTTTTTTTGTTTTGTTTTTGTTTAGCTCTGGGTCTTTTCATCAGGAATAAATGGAAATCATCTATTTTGTTGAATGTACTTCTTTCCTGAAAGAAAATGTTCAATTTAATGTGATAGTTTATTCTTGACTGAATTCCAAATTCCTTTGCCTTTACTCCTTTAAGGTGGAAACTGCTAGATCCTAGGTAATCCTTATTATGGCTCCTTGGTATTTGAATTGATTTTTTTTTTCTCATTGTTTTTGTAATATTTTTTTTTTTTTCATTGATCTGATAGTACTGAAATTTAGCCACATTATTCCCTGGAGTTTTCATTTCAAGGTCTCTTTCATGAGGTTCCCATACATTCTGTAAATGATGATTTTACCTTCTGATTCTATGATTAGGACTGTTCTCTTTGATGATTTCCTGAAAAATAGCATCTAGGCTCTCTTTTTCTTCAAGGTTTTCAGGAAATCCAATAATCCTTAGATGTTTTTTCCTAGATCTATTTTCCAAGTCAGTTGTTTTCCCAAGTGGGTGTTTTACATTTTTTTCTATTTTCTTTCTTTCTTTCTTTGTTTCTTTCTTTCTTTCTTTCTTTCTTTCTTTCTTTCTTTCTTTCTTTCTTTCTTTCTTTTTCCTTTCTTCCTTCCTTCCTTCCCTCCTTCCATCCTTCATTCATTTCTTTCTTTCTTTCTTTTCGGTTTTGCTTTACTGATTCTTGAAGTATTATTGATTCATTCACCTATTTTTGTTCAGTTCTGATTTTTATTGAATTATTTTCTTCATTTACTTTTTTTTAATTCTTTTTTGCATTTGTCCAACTGAATTTTTAAATGAATTATTTTGTTCTATGGATTTTTTTTTTTTTTCATTTCACAAGTTCTGTTTTACAGGGATTTGTTTTCTTGTTTCATTTTATCAAATCTATTTTTAATGAGTCATATGTTTTTTTTTTCTTCCATTTTGCTAAGTTTATTTTGCAGCGAATTTTCTTCAGATAGTTTCTGTCTTGCCTTTTCCAAACCTTCTTGCAAAGCTTTCATTTCCTTTACCTATTATTTTTCTACCTGTCTTTTAAAATCCTTTTTAATTTCTCCCAGTAGAGTCTTGTATGATGGGGATCAATTTATATCACCCTTTGAGTTTTCATCTGAAAATGATCTGTTTTTAGTCTTTTCAGGGTTTGAAACCTGTTCTTCTTTTTCAACATAAATACTATCTATGGTTAGTGCTCATTCTGCCTTTTTACCCATTTTTTTAAGTTAAGATCTACTTTTAGAACAAGAGCCATTGCCCAAGTTTCTTTTACAAGAGGCAGCAGCTGCACTGAGTCGGTGCTGACTTCTTCTTGATGCTGGGTGGGAGTGGCCAGGTACTGTGAAATTCTGGTGCTTTGGAGTTTACTGTTTACCTTTTGTGTTTCTGTTGGATGTTTATAACTTCTCTGATGATCTACTGGATTATATCCAGAGCAGAATAGTGAACACTGCTATTGATTACTCCCTGGAGATTCTTCAGCACATGGAGCCCCCACTGCCCCAGGTCTGTGCTGCCAGCTCTTGGCATCTATGCTCAGCCTGCTTGTGCTTGGGCTGCCTCCCTCTGAGCCTGGCTGAAACAGACCTTTTTTGGAGATCTTCAAAATTATCTTCTGCTGGTAATTTATTACACTTCCAATATTTGTGGCTTTTGCTAGTCCAGAACTAATTCAGAAGTTGAATTTGCTAATTTGTTTGAGGGACATGGGATGAGGTGAGAAAGAAACCTGTGTTCTCTCTGCCATCTTGGCTCCACCCCTCTCAACTACTGTTGTAAACTAAGAGAATTATCTCCAGCAATACAAATGACACTGAGCAAAAAGCCTCAGGAGTTCTGGATCATTGAAACTCATGAGACTGGATATGATTATTTTTCCATGATCAATTTTTTCACCTAAGCTTGGGAATAAAATACAAAACAGAAGAGGAAATCATAACATGACATATAGGCTCAGCCTTGCCAAGTCAACAAAATTAACCATTATCTCATAATACAATTTCCATTGGTGTCAGGAAGTGAAGATGGGAAAGGGAGGGACAAGAACCCTCCCTTCTAATAAAACAAATTTCTAAACAAGAATTCCACCCCACATATTATGTAAAATAAATAAATAAATAAAAGAACTCTAGTGAAATTTATTTCTCTTTTTTAATGATTTATTTCATTTTTAATTGATGGAATTAAACAAATATTTCTTTATTTAAGGCCCAACAAATACTGGATTCCTTTGGAATCAGTAACTGATTTCCTTTGATTTAATCCCTTTATCCTGTGAAACAAAGGGTTTCTAACTCATCACAGAATCCTTCATTGTTATTCATACACATCTGTGGAAGTGGCCATGAAAGTTCAGTTCAGCTCATGTATGCTATATAGATTAGTCCCCTATAGGTCTATTCCCATGCATGCATAATAAGATGTGCTCCAATTCACCTCTTATTAGTTACAACCAAAAAAAAAAAAAGATCAGGCATGTACCTAAGAACCTTATTTAACTTGTTTTTTGTTTTCACCCCAGCATGTAATATATCCTCTAATCCATCTTTAAAAAAATGAGTTCAGATATTTTTTGATATTTTTCATAGAAAACATGATAGCCCAATAACAAATGTAACTTTGAATTTCTATAAAAAGTCTCAGAGCTGTTTTTTTTTTCTTTTTCTATTAATTAACACATATTAATGCCAACTATGTTTCAGATACCATTCTAAATGCTAGGGATACAGAAAGAATATGTTTTAGAGAGAAAAAAAGTTTCAGAACATGAGAAATAGAGGAGAGAACTAGGTTATAAAGGTCTTTGAATGTCAAAAAAAGTATATTTCTTTGAGGAGGTAATCAGACATGATTATATATATTTTTTTAAATAGGGAACTGACATGATAAGACTTGCATTTTAGTAAAAAAAAAAGTTTTATCAGCTGAATGGAGAATATATTGGAGTGAGAAGACACTTGAGGTAGCCACATCCACTCGCAAGCTATTGTAATAATCAAATTTCATTTCTAGATACTATCTCCTACAGGACAAAGGGATTACACCACCTGTGGGTGCTGATATCCTCTACAAAAAGGGAAAGTAACAGGAAACAATTTTAGGGTGAAAAATAACTAGAGCTGTTTTATATATACTGAAAGAACAATTGGAAATGTGAGGCTGAAGCTCAGAAAGAGAGAATAGGCACAGGAAATGCTGATTTGAAAATCATCACATGGAGATAGCAATTAAAGCCATAGAAACTAATGAGTTGATCAAGTGAAGTAGAAAAGAAGCCCTAGGAAAGAACCCTGAGAAAGTCTTAGTATTAGTAAATGTGAGCTGTAGGAGGACCCAGCAAAGGTGACAAAGATTTAATGGTCAGATATGTAGAAAGAGAACCTGAAGATAACATTCTCTCAAAAACCTAGAGAGAAAAGAGTATCCAATAAGCTAAAGTGATCAATATTCAAAGACTGAAGAGATATCAAAAACAATGAAGATCAAGAAAAGGCCATTGCATTTGGTGACAAAGAAATCATTAGTAAATTTGGAGAAAACAATCTTAGTAGAATGATAAAGTCAGAAGCCGGACGAAGGATTTTGAAAGGATTTCAAATGAGAAGACAGAAAGATGTAGATGGCTTTTTTTCAGGAGTTTAACAACAAAAAACAAAAATAAGATATAGGGCAATAGTTAATAGAGACTTAGCAGAGATGGAAAGATCAAGTGAGAGATGTTTTGTTTGTTTTTGTTTGTTTGTTTGTTTTTAGGATAGGAAGACAAATATGTTTGTAGGCAGAAAGGATTGAGCCAGTAGAAATGAGAGAGTTTGAAAAGAAATGAAGGAGTGGAAATGACATAAGAGGTAGTAAGTTCAAAGAGATAGGATGGAATAGGATCTATTGAACAAAAAGAGGCATTAGTCTAGATAAGAATAAGGATGTTTCATTCTGTGCATTAGGAATTAAGGAGGAGTTAGTAAATGAAGAAAGGAGGAGTAATGAAAAAACCCCTCAATGTTTTTTCTCCTCTGTAAAATTTCTTTTATTTGATTATATATTTCCCTTCTTCAATGTATGATATTATCTAGTAAATTACCTCTATATAAACATTTAATCTCTTTTAGTTCTAACATAAGAATCTAAAATAAAAAGCATAAGAATCAACTTGATTGTTAGCTTCCCCTGATATCTCTAAATAAAATAAAATATTGCTTATGTTTTCTATGAATATATTAATAACTGATTTGTAAATGCCAACATCATGGAGATTTCTTGAAGGGTATACCAGCAGAGCACAGCCTATACTTCATGTTTCAAAAAAAAAAAAAAAAAAAAAAAAAAAAGAGGCATTGGATATAGATTCCACAACAGGCAATTTGTCAGTTATCTATGATTCAAGCAAACTAAATTTACAATGATTCAACATCAAAAAGTGTCTTTGGGTAATTGCATCTTTCTACCAGAACAATTGCTAGAGTTTTTAAATTAAAAATAGAAGTTTGTAATTGACAGATCTTGAATACTTGAAAAGTTGCAAACTTTTGAAAATTCTCCCAAAACAATAATAATATATCATATAATAAGTTCCTATATTTGGGGCTAGGGGAGTAATATAATTGAACAAACAGATGAGGAAACAGGGAAAGACTCTGAGACCTGGTGGCATAGACTTTTGGGAAATGCAATTCCAATGGCCAGCATGCATTTTTCATTTTCCTATAAGATTTAAAAGATACTTCATGGTGGTGTTAGTGGGAAGCACTAGTGCAATGATACTGAAACTAGGTAGCTAAAACTGAAGTTCAGTTTTGATATGGAAGGAAAATAAGCACTATAGCATTTCATCATGGAGACGAGACAGAGAAGACTCTGTTTATGTTCCCCAATGTGAGTTCACGACTAGTATATATGCATTGTTGGCTAATGAATCTTATTTATTAGAAAGAAAGAAGAGAAAACTCTGAATGGGATCAAAATGAACTGAAACTGCTCACTGATGTGTCTCCTTGAGATCAGGAAAAGGGATGAAGGTTTAACCCTTTTTCATTCAGGAACAGGTTTTCAGACAGACATTACTTCACATTACTGAGCAATTGGTTTCAGAGTGAATTCAAATAACAATTATTTTGGTTTTGGCTAGATCCTTGAGGACCTTACCCTTCCAGATTGATTTTTAAGAAAATAGCTAAAATTGGCCATCGTCTTTCTCATTTCATGCTTAGTCTTAATTTTTGATAGGCGTTGCCTCAGTCTTAAAGATCTTAGCTTTTTAAAAAAGCCAGTTTCCTCTTGCCGTCAGGAGTATTTCCAGTTGGCTAATCTAAATAAAGCCTGCCACTGGGTTCAGGTAGCACCAGAGGAGGAAATTAGTCCTCCCTCATCTAAATGCTATTCATTTGCATGTCATGTCATCATCTCTCTGAAGTCTTCCTCAAGCATGAAGAAAAAACCACAACCTCTATGAGTAACAAGAACTGATTCCTTGGAGTAAATTGGTAAATTCCAGTTGGGCCACAGAGTGACATTTTTTTTTCTTTTTGTCTTACCTTTTCATTTCTCTTCCTTTCTTTCATTTCTCTCCCTGCCCTTTCCCTCCCCTCCTCTTCTCCTCTTTCTCTTCTTTCCACCTGTTTCATTCTCCTTTCCTTCCTTCCCTCTTTGCTCCCATCATCTCCTCATCTCATCCCCTCTTCTTCTTTTTCCTTTCCTCCCTTTCCTCCCCTCTTCATTCCCTTCCTTTTTTTCTTCCTTTCCTTCTTCTTTCTTTCTATTACCTCCTTTTTTCTTCTCTTGCTGTCTCTAACCTTGTCTTCATGATCTGAATTCATCTTTCTTTTCAGTAGCATACTACTACTGCAAGTGACTTCAAGATAATCAGAGTACTAGTATATAATTTTTGAACATCATCTGATTTTTCAGTGACTTGAAAAGTACTCTGTAACTTCAGAAGGTCTCTAGATTACTCCCATTGATTTGCTGATGCATCAAAGTAGATCTGTCTGTTAAGAGTTTTTATTAATGACTTTCAGAAAGTTAGAGGAGCAGATCTCCCAATTTTATTTTGTGTCTTTCATGGTTCAAAGGTTTGATCATGAATCAAATGTTAATTTTCATCTGTCTTTTTTCCTAAATTCTCATCAATTGTGATGGCCCTTTTCTGAGTTGCTGGGATACAAATATCTTAATTCCTAGTGTTTCAAAATGTCATGAAACTGATCCTACATTTTATAGACTAATCAGCTTCAATAATGTTGTTAAATTGCATGTGAGATTTTTATTGCAGTAGTAGGAGTCTAATGAAATGGTTTTTAATTTTTTTATAATACAGTAACATAAGCTTTACAAAAATTTAAATATTTTAAAAGAACACAATTTTGATGAGTAAATATTGGTCAGGATCTTTGCCAAGTACAAGTTCATAAATTATGGGATTGTTTTCCAACTCATTGATAATTATTTAAAGAAATATTTTTTTCATCACGATTTCCTTTAATTAAAAAAAAATCAAATCTCATATGTTTATTTACCCTATATTTTTACATTTCTGTTTAGTTATGGGTAGCATATTGGTAGAAGGGCATTGAAAATCTGGAAGGTATTCAGGTCAATAGACTTTAAATTTATGTGTTTGGAGAATTAGTGAAAGAAAATGAAGATTATTTAGGTTTTAGATGAGAATTTTTAAAACATATAAATTATTCACAGAATGATGATGAAACATATTCTGCTATTCCAGTGCATTTAATTAAGAAGAATGGGCAGGTTTTCAAACAAGTAAATATTATTCTATATTGAGGGAGCAAGGAAAATCCTAAGTTTAGAAATTTATTAGAAATATTTAAAGGTGAAATTTGTCAAAAGCAGGCTCTTTCATTTTACAGTTTTCTTATCAAAACCTTGATAAATGAATTAGTAAGAATGAAAAAAAAAATAGTTGTTTCTTGTTTTGAGGGGAAGAGGACTATCATTTGAAATCTATAGCCAGGGAATGCTTTTACAACTCAGGAATTATATTGTTCTGTCCATAATCAAACTTTGGAATATATTAGGAAAATTCAATATGCTCTACAATAATAAAAAAAAAAACCTTTCATAAACTAAAATTATTTTTATAATGTGATTTATTTCAACCAACTATCTATATTTTGCAACTTTACTTTTTAACATATTAACTTTTTTTTTTTTTTTTTTTTTTTTGCTAAGGCCCTTCCCTTAGCAAGCATATTCTACCAGTCAGTAATAAATTTTAATCCTTTAATGAATTTAATTAAATAAAATAATTATGTCTCTGAACTTATTGATTTGAAAGTCTCTTCTAATATTGAAAATTACAATCCACTTATGTCTGCAAATCTTATATGACATTTTTTTATGTTCCTTCATAGTTAAAGCAAGATATTCATGGAACATCTATGATATATTTAACATTGTTTCACATATGTTAGAAGAAAGTGTGATTCAAAGCTTCTGTTCTAAAGGAACTTATATCACACGCAGATAGACAAGACATGTAGACATTATCCAGTTAAATAGCCATAGAAGTATATGATTAAGTGGCAAAATGAGAGGTAGAGACAAGAACAGTTCATTTGCATGAAAGAATAAATTGTTAGAAGGTTCTTTTGATTCAGGTGAATTGTTACTTTTCTTATTCTTGCAATTTATCTTTGTTCTCATGTTAAATGTCAGCATTCATCTCACTTAAATTCCCTTCAAAAACAGTTTGTTGTTTTTGAAAGAGCCATTTAAAAAAAAAAAGGATAACTTACTGAAGAGAATCTTCTTGGGATTAATCATTTGCTTTTGTTTTCCCAAAAGGCAATGTTAATCTAGAAGTTTATTATGTAGAGACATATACATATAAACATATGCATATACATGCATTCGTGGGTATGTACACATACATATACCTTATTTATATATCCATTGATGCCTTGTTCTAATGTCCACCCCCTAAACTAATAACAAGTACGAGAGTAGATTGAAATAACTCTAGTCCCATACTGCCTCTCTCTCTGAGGGAAACAGGAGGCTTCTGGCCACAACTTCCTGATTCCTCTTCTGGCAGCAATTGAAGACTATTTTGGAGAAGAGTGGAGGGAGAAGAGATTAGTCTTGTCTATTCTGTCTCTTTTTGAGCTACATGAGGTCACATCTTGTCTAAAACAAGGTTTCACATTCATATACACATACACCCATACACTTTGTGTCCACACACACACACACACACACACACACACATATGTATGTATGTATATATATATATATATATATATATATACACGTTCATGTTTATGAAAGAAATAATATATACATAATATATATACATACAATAATATATATACAATATATACAATAATATATATACATACAAATGTTTTATATACATATAACCTGCTGATCTAACATTTTTAATTACTTTTTAGTTGGAAAACTTCATTTAGCAACTAGGATTAGATTTTTTTTCTCTATAATTTTCTCTCATATTTCTTAGTTGAATAATTCACCCTTTTATAAATTCTATTTTCTCTTGATTTAGAAGAATATAATGTTATCCGTGTCCTTCAAAATCTGTCATTTTATATCTGAAGTCCCTTTAAAGGCTGTTTTCTTCTTCTGAGTGCTATATTTGAGTGTACTTCCAGTTTCCCTTTTTAGAAAGTACATGTGTGTTTATACTTCCTCTTTCATTCTCAGAAGCTGCATCTGTCAAAAAGACTTCAATTAAAAAATAATTTTGATTATATTAATTTAAAAGGGTTTTGTACAAACAAAGCTAATGTAGACAAGATTAGAAGGGAAGCAATAAATTGGGAAATATTTTTACATATGATGATCAGTTCTGATGAACAAAGCACTTCTCAACAATGAGGTGATTCAGACCAGCTTGTGGTCTTGTGGTGAAAAGAGCCATGAACACCCAAAGAGAAGACTGTGGGAACTGTGTGTGAATTACAACATAGCATTTTCATTCTTTTTGTTGTTGTTTGCTTGCATTTTATTTTCTTTCTCACTTTTTTCCCTTTTGATTTGATTTTTTTGTTCTATATGTACAATATAATTGTATAAATATGTATGCACATGTTGCATATATATAGTATTACTTGCTATCTAGGAAGAGGGTGGGGAGAAAGGGGGAATTGGAACACAAGGTTTTGCAAGGGCTAATGTTGAAAATTATCCATGCTTGTCTTTTGAAAATGAAAAGGCTTTAACAAAAATAAAAACAAAAAAAAAATTGCTTCAACTAACCTATTTGTGAAGATAACACTCCACTCTGCTTATTTCAAAGTATTTACAACTGGTAAATATATTGGAGATCATCTAGTCAGTGTTCCGATTCCTACATCCCCAAATCCGCATGTCTCCTAGACATTTACATATATATATCTTGCAAATGTCAAAAAATAAATACATCTAAAATGATTCTCATTTCTGCCTCATTTTAAAAAATGCCTTCCTATTGAAATTTTCCATGTTTGTATCAATGAATATCATTATCTCCTTAATCATCAAGATTTAAATCTATAAACCATATCTAACTCTTTAAAAAAATTCTCCTATTTATCTTTAAATCCAATAAATCCTATTGATTTGTCCTTCATGTTTCCTCCTCTAGAATTGCCATGGTTACCACTATGTAAAAGAATGTCTCATTATCACTGGTTTGATTTAGACTAGTATAGAAGCTTTCTAACTGATAACCAAATCTTCAATTTTTCTGCCTCCTGGCTATACTATGAAATGCAATATCAATAATTCTAAAGCACTGGTTTGGAATTGAATAACTTTCATAATTCTCACCCTAAAATTTTAAGCTATGTAATATGTCATAAACTTATCTCTTTAAAGCACATATTAAGACTTTACTTCATCAACAGAGTGTATTCCATTCTTTTCCCTCCGTTACCCCTTTCACTTTAACTTTGTTCAAATCCTGCTATTATTATTTATATATATGATGCCTATCTACCTGGAGAGATCCAACTCTGCTCTTTTAAAAATATTTTCCCCCTGCTAAATTCCTGATCATTAGATGTCCATCAATTTGGGAAAGGCTGAATGAGTTGTGGTATATGAAGATAATGGAATATTATTGTTCTATAAAAATGAGAAAAGTGATTTGAGAAAGGTCTGGAAAGGTTTACATTAACTACTATTGATCAAAATAAGCAGAATCAGGAATACATTGTACAGTAAAACAGCAAGATTGTTCAATGATCAACTATGAAAGATTTGATTTTTCTCGGTGCTTCAGTGATCCAAGACAATCCCAAGAAACTTTGGATAAAAAAAATTATCCTCTACATCCAGAAAAAGACCTATAGAGATTGAATGTAAATAAATACATGCTATGTTCATTTCTTTTTTCTGTTTTTTCCCCTCTCTGGTCATTTTCCCCTTTTGCTCTGATTTTTCATTTTCAACTTGATTCATAAAGAAATGATTATTTTAAAAGTTAATATATATGTGTATTTAGAAAATGCAATTAAAAATTAGACTCATAATCAAGTTGGCTCCAGGATGATGAATTCTTGTATTATACCAATTTTCAATTTCTGTCTACTGTCATAGAGGGAATCAGATGCCTTGCAGTGGAAATTACCCAATCTGATGAAATAAAAGAATTCTCAACAGTTGAAATCACTTTTGTGATTGTTCATCATGTCTGAATAGGTTGGAAATTCCTTGAAGGTTATGCCTTGAAGTTCTTTGTACTGCATAAAACATTTACAACAGATAGCATATCTATTGTTCTTCTTACTTCTCTGTTTATATCTGATATTTCATTTGTTCCCTTCCTTTTCCTGACCTTTTCCTGACTTTGATAGAGAGAAGGGACAATATGAAAATATTTATTTTAGATTAGTTTATTTTGAATGGTCTGCAGGAAGTACAAATAAAAATTTCCAGATGTTATGTGACTTTAGGGAACTAGATTTCACAACAAAATATAGAGATGGTGTAACTATCAATATTCATTACTAAATTACTCACTACTATCAGTTATATAATAAGTTTTCAATAATATTCTAAATATATATATTACCACCATTTCTTTTTTCAATGTATAGAAATGTGTCTTCTAAATGTTCTGGCCTGTTAAATTTTCTCCATATTGACATAGAAGTTGGTTGAGCTATCACTGTTCTTTTTGTCCCTTCAGGATCTTTTCATATGAATCTTTATTGGGAATCCATTAACATTTTCAGTAAATTATGCAACTTAGGCTTTCTGGTGGATTTGTGCTATCACTATTCTTTTGTATGGTGTCATTCCTTTTCTATTCCTTTTAATTTTCACTTCATATATGAGATGAAGATAAACTTTAGCAAAGAATTATTAGTGTTAGAATATAGTATAACATATGATGCAAAGGTGTTATATAGTTCAAAACAAAACTTAACAACAGAATGTATATTTGGGGAAGGTTAAAGAAAGAGTTGAAGATGACACCTAATAACTAAGAGAATGGTGATACCCTCAATAGAAATTAGGAAATTAAAAATGGGATAATTTTCATCAAATAAAGTAGAATTGGTTTCAGACTTATTGAGTTCATATTTCTTATAGAATACCAAGTTTGACATGTCTAATAAGCATTAGAAATGCCAATATGGAGGATAAGAGAGACTTTTAGGGATAGAAAAATAGATTTATTAATCCTCACCATAGAGTAATTGTGACTAGCAAACATGAACTGGATGAAAGTCCAGCAAAGGAAACAGAGAAGGAACTATAGGCTTCTCTGATCAGCTGGAATGCTCTCTATGTAGCCTTACTGGCACTGCATTTTAATTCTTTAAGCCTCTATTTTCACATCTTTATAATGGATTTCAACATTCTAGAAAATTTTAATGCTTTCTTCCCTCTAAAATCCATGATTCTATCTATCAATGAAATTAACAAATAAAAAGGCTTAGTTTTTCAGTCATATTGATTGAATGATTCTAGTAGAGATAGCCTAAAGAAAATGCCTTATAAACTATAAAGAATTTAAAAGAAAATGTTATTGTAAACAAACATGCTTAAATACATACATACATATATATATGTATATATATATACATATATATATAGATGACAAATACACACACACATATATATGTGTATGTATGTATTTATATATATATATATATATGTGTATGTGTATATATATATATATATATATATATACACATACACATATATATGTATATGTGACAAATCTGTTGGTAGACAGGAAAATGAGGCTTAATTAGTTTCTAATTTTATTTAATTATTCTAAAATATATGATAATCAATTGAATTAATTAAAAACTTACTATGTGCAAGATAGTGTGTTAAATGTTAGAAACACAAAAAGCAACAAGAATTGAAAATAAAGTCCTTGCCTTCAAAATAATTTTTATTTCAGTCAGGGCAAAACCACACATACATAAGGCAGTGTATATAAGGTAAATAATGAAACTTTTTTTTAAAAATATGCATTTTAATGTGGAAATATATTTAGAGACACTTTTCAACAATTACTCTTGCACAATCTTGTATTCCATTTTTTTCTCCCTTCCTCACAGTATCTGCCTTACTTACATATATTAAACATGTACAATCTTTCCCTACATCTTTCCAAAATTATCAGGATGCACAAGAAAAATCAGATAGAAACAAAAACAAGCAAACAGCAGCAAAAAAGTGAAAATAGAAGGTTATGATCCATACTCAGTTCATATAGTCCTCTCTCTGGATACAGATAACTCTCTCCATCCACAAGACCATTGAATACAGCCTGAATCATATTGCTGTTGGCAAGAGCCATGTCTATCAGATTTGATCATTTTATAATCTTATTATTGTGTACAATAATCTCTTGCTTCTACTCATCTCATGTAGCTTGTAGGCCTTTCTGAAATCAACCTGTTGATCATTTCTTAAAGAAAAATAATATTCCATAACATTCATTTTACCATAACTTATTTAACCATTCTCTAAATGATGGGCATCGACTCAGTTTCTAGTTCATTGTCATGATAAAAAGGGCTGCTACAACTATTTTTGCATATGTGGATCATTTTCCCTTTTTTTAAGATTTCTTTGGGATACCAGCTTAGTAGAGACTGCTGGATAAAAGGATATGCACAGTTTGATAGCTTTTTGGTCAGAATTCCATATTCTTTTCTAGAATGGTTAGATCAGTTCACAACACCAATAACAATGTATTAGGATGCCAATTGTCCCACATCCACTCCATTCATTCATCATTATCTTTTCCTGTCAACTTAGCCAATTTGAGAAGTATATACCTCAGAGTTGCCTTAATTTTTCATTTCTCTGATCAATAGTTATTTAGAGCATTTTTTCATATCATTAAAAATGATTTTAAATTCTTTACCTGAAAATTGTCTGTTCATATGTTTTGACCATTTATCAATTGGTGAATGGCTTGTATTCTTATAAATTTGAGTCAATTCTCTACATATTTTATAAATGAGGCCTTTATAAGAATGGATATGAAAAATGTTTCCCAGTTTACTGCTTCCATTCTTATCTTGTCTGCATCAGTTTTGTTTGTACAACAACTTTTTTAACTTAATATGTTTAAAATTATCCATTTTGCATTATACAATATACTCTAGCCCTTCTTTGATCACAAATTCCATTCATCTTCAGAGATCTGAGAGATAGGCTACCCCTTGTTCTTCTAATTTATTTATCACTTTTTATGTCTAAATCATGAACACATTTTGATCTTATCTTGGTATAGGGTGTTAGGTGTTGGTTAATAACTACTTTCTGCAATAATCATTTCTAGTTTTGTCAAATACTGAATTCTTACACTAGAAGCTGGGGTATTTAGTTTCATCAAACACTAGGTCACTAAAAATTTACTATTGTGTCTTCTGAACCTAATCTATTCCACTGATTAGACTACTCTATTTCTTAGCCAGCACCAAGTTGTTTTGATGACCCCTACATTATAATATAGTTTTAGATCTGGTTCAGCCAGATTAATCTCATTTGCATTTTTTTCATCAAGTCCCTTGAAATTCTTTATCTTTTGTTGTTCCAGAGAAATTTTGTTATTATTTTTTTCTTGATCTGTAAAATAATTTCTTGGGAGTTTGATTGGTATAGCACTCAAAAAGTAGATTAATTTAGTAAGAACTTTTTTTTTTCCTGGTCTACCTATCAGAACTTGATTTTCTTCCAAGTGATTACATTTGACTTTATGGTGTGGAAAGTGTTTTGTAATTACGTTCATATAGTTTTTGACATTTCCAAATATTTTCTATTATACACAGTTATTTTAAATGGAATTGTTCTTTATTGCTTGCTGTTGAACTTTGTTGGTAATATATAAAAATGCTGATGATTTATGTATATGTATTTTGTATCCTGCAACTTTGCTAAAGTCATGAATTTTTTCCAGTGGTTTTATTTTTTTTCTTGATTCTCTAGGGTTCTCTAAGAATAACTTCATTAAAGTTATGAATTGTTTCTCGTAGTTTTTAAATTGATTTTTGGATTCTCTAAGTATATCATTATATCACCTTTAAAAAGTGATAATTTTGTTTCCTCATTACCTAATCTAATGCCTTTATTTTTTTTTTCTTCTCAGTGCTAAAACTAACATTTCTAATATAATATTAAATAATAATGATGATGGTGGGCAAATCTGTTTCACTCAGGACTATTTTGTGAACAGTTCTATTTTATCCATATTATATATGATTCTTGCTGATGGTTTTAAGTAGATGCTGATGATCATTTTATAGAAAACTCCATTTATTCCTACCTCTCTATTTTTTAATCACAATGAGTCTTAGATTTTGTCAAATACTTTTTTTTCTGCAACCATTAAAACAATCATATGTCTTTGGCTAGTTTGGTTATTGATATAGCAAATAATGTTAATAGTTTTCCTAATATCAAACCAGTTCTGCATTCCTGGTATAAATGCTATTTAGTCGTGGCATATTATCCTGGGGATAACTTTCTGTAACCTCTTTGATAATATTTTATTTAAAATTTTGTTGAAGATTTTTAAAGATTTCAATATTGAAGAATATTGAAGAATCAATATTCATTAGGAAAATTGGTCTATAATTTTCCTTTCTTTATTTTGACATTACCTGGTTTAGGTATCAGCACCATATCTGGGTCAGAAAGGAATTTGATAGGACTCTTTCTTTCCCTATTTTTCCAAATTGTTTGCACAGTATTGGAATTAATTGTTCTTTAAATGTTTGGTATAATTAACATGCAAAGCTATCTGGCTCTGGAGTTTTTTCTTAGGGAGCTGATTAATAGCTTGGTCAATTTCTTTTTCTAAAATGTGACTATTAATATATTTCCTCTTCTTTTAAAGTGGAAAATCTTTATTTTTCTAAGTATTCTTCTGTAATGGGCTGAGGCTTGAGATGTTGCCCTGAGGTCTCAAGCACATGAGGCTAAATAGTAATTTATATTATAATAATAAGTAATATATAAGCTTGGAGAAAGAATGGTCTCCGCCTACTCTTTGTGCAAGTCCTGATGTGTTGTATAGGAAATGATGATTTTGGTGGGTGGAGGCAGGGGAGTGGAAAAGGAAGGAGGGAGAGACTGCTTGCTTTTGCCATTGCTACGACCTTTCAGCTCAGATTCCCCCTCTGTTAGCTGGCTTCCTGTCACAGCTGCCCATATTGCTATCGCAATCTTCCTTGCCTATATTTGCTATCACAATCCTTATTCACCTCTTCACTTCAATAAAGATTGAAGATTTTTCCCTTAACCTGAATTCTTGACTCCAGCTGATTTTAAATATGCCGTCATTACTATTGGCACCCAAGCGTGGGAACCAAGGACCCTACTTTCACTGAAGAAGTCTCCAGTGACCAGGAACTTAGGTGAGCATAAAACAAACAGGGAACTTGTTTTCTTAAAGACTAAATTAGTAACCTTTTTTTTGGCTGAAATGGGACAGATCCTAGGTAAAGATTCTCCATCCCCCACCCCAACCCCTCCACCCCCAGCCCCACCCAGGAGTGGTGCTATAGAAAGCCTGCTTAAGCTGATAGAAGGTCAAGGGCTACTTGTAACTTGGGAACGGGCAGCTAGACTTCTGGATACATTAAAATGCAGCTCCCCTTGTTTCTTAGAGGAAGAGCAAATCTCTCTAGATAACTGGGCATTGGTTGGTCAACAGCTCTCTGCATATAAATATGAAAACGGTCCTCATTCAATTTCCATCAAGGCATTCTATTTATACAATTTATACAAGTTGGCCTTAAGATACTGTATAAGTTCTAGGAGAAAAGGTAAAAATTCTAGGAATAGCCAAATGGGGAAGCCTGAGATAAAGGAGGAATACAAAGAACAGATTAATGGCCATATCCCCACAGGCCAAGGAGACTTAAGTGAGGCTCAAGGGTGTGGTGAATCGGAGGCAGCTTCAGCCCCACCTAAGGAGCAGGTAATTGACTCTCCTCCATCAACTCCACCCTCTGGGATGGAAGAAGGAGGGGTATTGGGGGGGGCACAATGACAGCACCAGCACCTCCCTCCCAGCATCCAGCACCTCCCCCCCAGCATCCTGCTGCTCCTATGAGTAGATTGCAAAAGGGACTAATTAAGGCCAAAGAAGAAGGGAAAAAATGTATCAGAATTTCAACACCACATTTTTCCTGTAATTCAACAGTTTAATTCTTCAGGTCAAGAAAGTAGAAGATACTCACCTTTTGATATAGAAATCCTCAAAGACCTGAAAAAAGCTTGCACTCTTTATGGGGCTACATCAGCTTATGTTAAGATGCTATTACAGAATTTGGCTTTTGAAATCTTGACCCCTAATGACTGGAAATCTATAGCAAGGATATGCCTAGAACCTGGACAAAACTATTTGTGGCTTTCTGAATATAATGAGCTCTGTAGGATACAAGCCCAACAAAACAGTCAAAGTGGAGTTCATACTGCAATCACCTGTGACCTACTAACAGGTATAGGTCCTTATGCAGATGTCACAGTACAAATTAATTATTCTATAGCAGCATATCAGCAAATTGCTGCTAATTCTATCAATGCGTGGGCTTCTCTCCACAATAAAGATGACAAGGGTGGGGCCTTCACAAAAATAACACAAGGGCCAAATGAACCCTTTGCTGACATTGTGGGACGTTTGCAGACAGCTATCACAAGAACAAATGGAGAAAATGCAATAACAGACATTTTGATAAGGCAACTTGCTAAGGAAAATGCTAATGAGGTTTGCAGAAGAATTATACAAGGACTGCACAAGGATGCTCCTTTAGAGGAGCTCATAAGACGCTATGCCACAGTGGGCACAGATGCCTTTTATAGCCAGGCTATGATGCAGACTTCCCAAAATCCAAACATGTGAAGACAGAGTCCCTCCTGGTAAGGGACTTCCAGAGAGACTCATAGATGCTTTCAGTGTGGAAAAGTAGGACATCTGAAAGCTCAATGTTGGTATAGAGATAGAATGGGAAAATAGGGTGGGAGAACAAGACCCAATACCCCATGTCCAAAATGCAACAGAGGCTTCCATTGGGCCTCAGAATGTAGACAGATTCAGGGAAATGGGATGAGGGGCCCAGCCCCAGGGCCCAAGGCAAAAAACACTTGGGGCATGATGGCAGCCAATGGTGCATCCAGAGAGTACCTAGAAGTCCAGTACCCAGATATGACCAATCAGCCAGAAAGCCATATGATGGGAGAAAGGGATTATACAGTCAACCAGCCAGGAAGCAACCTGATGGCAGAAAGGAATTACAATTGGGGAGAATAGAGCTGTATGCAGCTGGGACAACTGAGATATCCCCTGGAGAGGTGAAATCTGTTCCTCTCCAGCCTATGGATCCCTTACCTCCAGGCACAGTAGGCTTGACCATTTCACTTCCTTTTTGTACGTACAAAACAGTGTCCATCCACACACTGATGTGGGAAACTGGGGAATGTGTAGATAATATCCCAGTCACTAATACAGGTAGACAATATGTGACTTATCACCCAGGAGAAATAGTAGCATCAGATTTACTCATACAGAATACTAATAAGCAACCTGGTAATAGTCACCCAGATTCTGACTCCAGACCACAAAATCCAGAAATATACTGGACAGCAGCTGTAACAGCTGACCAACCTATGCTCAAGATCTATATAAATGGCCTACCATTGGAACGATTGGTAGAAACAGGTGCAGATCATACAGTTATTAGAGGTGCCAGTTGGCCCAGTCACTGGCCAAAGATTAAAGCAGATACCTATATGTCTGGAGTAGGAGGATCAATAGCAGCTGAAGTTAGTGCTGCCCCTATGAGATGGACTTTTGAAGGCAAAACAGGAGTTTTTACTCCTTTTATAGTTGAAAAAAATCCCCATCAATCTGTGGGGAAGAGACGTTTTACAACAATTGGGGTTAAAAATGAGTACTTCGGTTTTTTAAGCAGGGCTGCTGTTGAAGGCCTGCCAACACTTTCACCTGTTCCTATCCAATGGAAAACTGATACACCAGTGTGGATAGAACAGTGGCCCTTAAGTAGCGATAAAATTCAGGCCTTATTAGATATAGTATAGGAGCAGCTTGAACAAGGGCATTTACAACCTTCTCTAAGTCCTTGGAATTCCCCAGTGTTCATTGTAAAAAAGAAATCAGGAAAATGGAGGATGCTCACTGATTTAAGAAAAGTAAATGAACAGATGGAAACTATGGGAACTCTTCAGCCTGGACTTCCATCTCCTACTCAGCTTCCTAGAGAATGGCCTCTTTGGGTTATAGACATCAAGGATTGTTTCTATTCCATTCCTCTGGATAAGGAGGATATGAAGAGATTTGCCTTTTCAGTGCCCAGCATTAACTTAGCTGAGCCTTATAAAAGATATGAATGGACAGTTTTGCCACAGGGAATGAAAAACAGCCCCACTGTGTGTCAAATGTATGTTGCTGCTGCTCTTGCTCCAATAAGAAAAGCATTTCCAAAAGTTATACTATTACATTATATGGATGATATATTGGGATATGCACCTGAGGAACAAATGCTAGAAGCATGTCTACAAAAGACCATAGAAACACTAAGATACTGCAAATTATACATAGCTGAAGAGAAAATTCAAAGACATGCTCCTTTTCAATATTTAGGATATGAAGTATACCCTAAGGTGCTTACAGTAGAAAAACTGTCCTTAAGAACAGAGAAGCTGAACACCTTAAATGATTTTCAGAAATTAATAGGAGATATCCAATGGATGCGACCAGTGTTAGGCTTGACTAGCTATCAGTTACAACCATTATATGATATTTTAAGGGGAGACTGCTTTAAATTCACCACGCTAGCCTACAAAAGAAGCTCAAGAGGCTTTGAGAGAAGTTGAACTGGCTTTATCCAATGTGGTTGAAAGAGTCACTCAAAAACCCTTGGAAATATCAGTTTTGCCACACAAGAGGCACCCACAGCAGTCCTTCATCAAGGAGACAGTGTGATAAAGTGGGTGAACCTCCTGGCACAACAAGAATAAAGCTGTACTCCTTACCCAGTGCTTGTGGCTAGAATTTTGTTAAAGGCCATTAAGCAAGCAGTGCAATTATCTGGGGCAAGACCTGATAAGATATACACCTTTTACACTAATACACAAATTAATGTGTGTTGTGAAACAATCCCAGAGTGGCAAATTTTATTAGCCATGGCTCCAAATTTTACACATGGGTCTCCATTAAAGATAACCAGACTTTTACATAATTGGCAATGGATTCTTAAAGAAAAAGTTTCTAAAGTTCCTCTTAAAGGACCAACTATCTTTACAGATGCATCCAAACACAATATTTGTGCTGTAAACTCTCATGACTTAACTATAAAGAAAGTAGTCAGAACTCCTTTTCAGTCCACTCAGCAGAACGAATTATATGCAATCATGTTAGCTCTCACTTATTACCCAGGAGACATAAATATAATATCTGATTCAGCCTATTCAGTAGGTGTGGTACAAAGAATTGCCACAGCCCAAATAAAATTTGCAGATTCTAATATATATCAGCTCTTTAAGGAACTTTAAGAGCAAGTGAGAAAACATCCAGGTAAGATTTATATCTTGCATGTCCACTCATATAGTGGACTCCCAGGTCATATTGTTGATGGGAATTCAAACGCAGATAGCCTTTTAACTATGTTAGCCAGTACCTCTTTATTTCAGGAGGCCCAGGAATCCCATTCTAAATACCATCAGGCTGCTCGAGTTTTGCGTTTACAATTTGGGATTACAAAAGAGGACTAGGAGCATAGTAAAAACCTCTACTGCTTGCCTTCCTTTCCACGCTCCTACACTGCCTCCAGGGAAGAACCCTCGTGGTTTGAGACCCAATGAAATCTAGCAAATGGATGTGAGCCATTATAAATCTTTTGGTCGTCTGTCTTTTATCCATGTTGTGGTAGACACCTTTTCAGGATTCACTTTTGCCATACCAGCAGCAAAAGAGACAGCCCGAATGGTCACTGAATTCCTCATGCAAGCATTTGCCATTATGGGTTTGCCACAAGCAATAAAAACAGACAATGGTCCTGCATACACCTCCAAACATTTTGCACACTTTTGTGCACAGTATAAGATTTTACACACCACTGGCATAACCTTTAATCCTCAAGGACAGGCAATAGTAGAGAGGAGAAACAGAGACATTAAGACGCTGCTCCAAAAACAAAAGAAAGGGGGAGCCACAGGTAACCCTAGAGAACTACTAAATCTTGCACTTTATACTATTAACCTTGATTTTTGACAAAGATGCACTGGCTCCGGCAGACAGGTTTTATAACCCACCCGAAGGGCAGTGTCCAGTGCGAGCAGCTCCACTATCTTTAGATAATCGCCAGGTGATGTGGAGAGACCCAGAAAGTGGTGAATGGAAGGGACCAGATAGGCTAACTGCTTGGGGGAGAGGGTTTGCTTGTATCTCTACAGGTGGAGAAGGAATCAGATGGGTGCCAATGAGCCGTATTCGCCTTGTCCATAGCAGAGATGGAGCAGACCCTTGAAACGAAGGAGAAGACCCAAGAAACATCAGTTGGTTGTGTTGCTGATTGTGCTCACCATTGAAAGAGCGTGGCAGTTATGGCATTTGACTCATGGACATAGAAAATCATTGGACATCAAAACCCTCAGAAATCATTGGATTCTTTGAGACATAAGGTTTGAAAGCCCTCAGGAATCATTGGATTTTCTGAGAAATGATAAGACTGTTACAGGACTTCAAAATCTGCTGGAGTCATTGGATTCCCTAACACATAAAAAGACTTTTGCTGGACTTCAAAAACTTGGGGGGATCATTGGATTCCCTGATATGTAAAGCAATGGACAATAGATTGGTTTTGGACTATCTCTTGGCTGCTGAAGAAGGTGTATGTGTGACTGCTGTTTACATACTCTCCTTCTGGCAATCTTTTACAACGCAATGTCGATTTATATTGTTTGTTATACCATTACTTGGGTGTATAATTCATATTTGTTACACCACATCAAGCCTCCACTGACTGAGGGGAGAGTCATCACTAATTGCCTCTGCGTTGTTGCTGTATGCTTGTGTAATACTTCCCATGCTGATGGGTTTGTGCATAATAAGACCCTTCAGCCCAGAGACCTGCTAACAACCCCCACTTCCCTTTGGTGCTTTTCATCTCCCTTCCTGAGACGTCAGGGAGGGCGTGATTATCACCTTTTTAGTGCTTTCACCTCCCTTCCTGAGAAGTCAGGGGGGTCGTGATCACCTCCTTTTCAGTGCTTTCACCTCCTTTCCTGAGAAGTCAGGGAGGGTGTGATCACCTCCCCTTGGGGGCTCTGACCTCCCTGAGAAGTCAGGGATGGCATGATCACCTGTGTTCTAAAACAAAAGAAAGTGGGAGATGTAATGGGCTGAGGCTTGAGATGATGCACTGAGGTCCCAAGCACATGAGGCTAACTAGTAATTGGACCATACTCTATTAATATATAAGCTTGGAGAAAGAATGGCCCCCACCCACTCTTTGTGCAAGTCCTGATGTGTTGTATAGGAAATGACGGTTTTGGTGGGTGGAGGCAGGGGAGTGGAAAAGGAAGGGGAGGAGAGACTGCTTGCTTTTGCTATTGCCATGACCTTTCAGCTCAGATTCCCCCTCTGTTAGTTGGCTTCCTGTCGCAGCTGCCCATATTGCTATCGCAATCTTTCTTGCCTATATTTGCTATCGCAATCCTTATTCACCTCTTCACTTCAATAAAGATTAAAGATTTTTCCCTTAACCTGAATTCCTGACTCCGGCTGATTTTAAATACACCGTCATTACATTCTTCCATTTCACTAAGTTTATCAGATTTATTGGCATATAGCTACTAATTATTGCTCTAATTTCCTATTCATTACTGGAAAGTTCACCCCTTTTCATTTTTGATACTAATAATTTCATTTTCTTTTTTTTTCCCTTTTGTAATCAAATCCACTAAATGTTTACATATTTTGTTAGTTTTTTCAATAAAATCTAATTTTAATTTTATTTATTAGTATAATAGTTTTCTTCATTTTAATTTTATTAATCTCCCCTTTTATTTTTTAGAAATTCAAATTTGGGATTTAATTAGCAGATTTTAATTTATTTTCCCCCCTAGGTTTTTAGTTGGATGCCCAGTTCATTGATCTTATCTTTCTCTATTTTAAGCAAGTACACAAGTACAGATATAAAATTTCCCCTAAGCAGTGTTTTTGCTGCATCCCCAAAATTTTGGTATGTATTTTCATTATTACCATTCTTTTGGATGAAATTATTTATTTTGTCTATGATTTGTTAGGTCAACCAACTCAATATAAGAATTTATAATTTCCAGTTAAATTTTGGTTCATTTTTTCCTCACACTTCATTACGTATAATTTTTATTGCATTATGATCTTAACAAGATGCATTTCCTCTTTCTGGCTTTTGGCATTTGATTTTTTTGAGGCTTTCATTATCTAATATATGATTAATTTTTGTGTAGGTTCCATGTATTGCCTGAGAAAATGCATCTATACCCATTCCATTTTTTTCAAAGTTCTATTATCCTGAACTTTTCTAAAATTTTATTTACCTCCTTAACTTTTCTTATTTATGTTGTGATTCAATTTATCTCATTTTGATAGAGCAAGGTGTAGACTCCCCCACTAATTTGCTGTCTGATTTTTCTTGTAACTCTCTTAACTTGTCCTATATGAATTTGGATGCTATACTACAAAGTGCAAATGGTTTAGTATTGGTGTTACTTCATTATCTATGATAACCTTTAAAAATACTGTTTTTTTTTTTTCCTTTCTTATCTCCTTTAGTTGAATCTATTTTTCTTTTTGGTTGATCTGAGATGAGAGTTGCTACCCCTACTTTTTTTTTTTTTTTTTTTTTTTTTTGCTTCAGCTGAAGTATAATAGACATTGCTCCATCCTTTTACCTTTGCCTTGTATGTATCACTACCATTTAAATGTTTTTCTTGTAAACCATATACTCTGGATTGTTTCTTTCAATTCAGTCTGCATTCCCTTTCATTTTGTGGCAGAGTTCATCCCCTTCACATTCACAGTTAAAATGGCTCATTCTATATTTCCCACTGTTTTATTTTCCCCAATTTATACTTTTCCATTTCTTTTCCCCTTTCCCTCCTCCCTAATGATTTGCTTAAGCCCGCTACCTCACTCAAATTGCACCCTTGTTTACAGCCCTTCCTTCTTTCTTATCCCTTTCATCTTCTACTTCTTTTCTCCCTTCTACTACCCTCTCTCTCTCCGTCCCCCTTCCTAGTTTCCTATAAGATGACACAAGTTCCTCCTAATCTCAATATGTTTGATATACTCTCTCTAAGTCAAATCAAATGAGACTAAGGTCCACAGTGTTTATCCCCTCCCTTCTTTACCTCAAGTGTAATAGATTTTTTTTGCCTCTTCATGTGATATAATTTACCTCATTAAAAAAAAATAAATTGAAACTATACTTTTTAAGTATACTGCAACAAAGAAATAGTGCTCAAGAGTTAAACATACCATCTTCCCATACAAAAATGCCAAGTTTTTAAACTTTAAAAAAGTTTTTTTTTTTCTTTTCTTTTTTTACCTTTTTAATGCTTTCCTTGATTTCTATATTTGAAGATCACATGTTCCGTTCAGCTCTGGTCATTTCAGCAATATTAAATGAAATTCCCCAGTTTCTTTTAATGTCCATCTTTTCCTCCTGCAAAATAATACTTTTTTTTTTTTTCTGTATACTTTATTTTTGGTTGTAGTCCAAACTCCTTTTTCCTTTAGGAAAATCATGTTCCAGGCCTTTCCATTCTTTAAAGTGAAAATTTCTAGGTCCTGGGTATTCCTGATTGTTGTTCCACAATATTTGAATTGTTTTTTGTTTTGTTTTGTTGTACTGTTTTTTTTTTTTCTTTTTTTTTTCTGGATGCTTATAGCATTTTCTTTTTGATCTGCCAATTCTGATTGTTAGCTATAATATTCTTTGGAGTTTTCATTTGAATTCACTTTCAGGAGGTGACCAGTGGATTCTTTCAATGACTATTTTACTCTCTGGTTCTAGCACATCAGGGCAGTTTTCCTTAATGATTTCTTGAAAGATTTTTTCTTTGCTCTTTTTTATTATGGTTTTCAGATAGTCCAATAATTCTCATATTGTCTGCTCTGCATGGAGTTTCCAGATAAGTTTTGCTCGTGAGGTATTAAACATGTTTTTTTTCAATTTCTTTCTTTTTTGTTTTTTGTTTTGTTTGACAAGTTCTTCATTTATCTTTTAGTCATTCATTTCCATTTGTTCAATTCCAATTTTTAAATAATTATTTTCTTCAATTAGTTTTTTTAATTCCCTTTTGTATTGGGTCAATATTTGCATAACTATGTAAACACATTTACATACACAAATGCATGGTAAACAGCAAAGAGGTACATGGATCAAAGACCAGAGTTCAACAATGGACTCACTTTCTATCTTTTTTTTTCTTTAATGTAAGCATAAATGCTAGTTTTATTCCTTTTTAAAAGTTTTTTAATTAAATCTTTAATTTACAAAACATATGCATGGATATTTTTTCAACACTGACCCCTGACTTCTGGCCAAGATGGCAGAGAGGACACATACACTTACTTAATCTCCATCTTTGAGTCAGAATTTATTTCATGACAAGGCCTCGGAATTAGTGCTTGAATGAAAAAAAAAAAACATAAATAATTACCAACAGAAGACATCCTTGAAAGTGGCCAGAAAAAGTCTGTTTTTGCTAGTGAGTGGGGACAGTCAGATCGGGCTTGGCAAGCAGCTCACATTGAGCAGACAAGAGGGGGATGAGGGGTGATCTCAACTGTTTTAGAAAGAACTTTAACACAGTATAGATACTTTGCCTTGGAAGCAAGCCAGGATCAGCAGAGAAGCTGTAAACAAAGGAGGTAAAGAAACTAACCCTGAAAAGCTAGGGTCTCTTGGGACCTGGCCATACCTACCTGGAAGTGTCTCAGCTGGCTCTCAGCATCTCAGAGTCTCAGAGCACAGACACAGCACTGTCATTGCTATCTTGCTAGTGTCTTACTTCTGCCCCCTGCAGTCTGTGGAGGAAACTCAGTAATACCATCCAGCCCCCTTCCCCCCCAAAAAAGCAGACTGCATTTGGTGAGGTTTTTTTGTTAGTTTGTCTTCTTTGATTCATCTCCGACAAAATGAGCAAAAAATTAAAACAGACTCTAACATTGAAAGCTTCTATATGAATAGAGAGCAGACTTTAAACCCTGAGGAGAATAAAAATACACTGTCTTCAAATGAATCCCCAAAAGGGGATATGATCTGATCCTCAACATAAAAGACTCTCATAGAAGAAATTTAAAAGGCTCTCACAAGAGAGCTAGAAGAAAAATGGGAAAAGGAAAGGGAAGCTCTCCAAGAGAGTGTGAATAAGTCATCCCACACATTTAAAGACAGAGTGAATAAAGAAATCAAATCCTTGAAAAAGAGAATTAGTAAATTGGAAAAAGAAAATAGCTCTCTCTAAAAAATAAAATTGCTGAAATGGAAAAAAAAAATTCCAGAGAACAAAACCACTCACTTGAAAACTCAATTGGAGAATTAGAAAGAGATATAAAAATGTGAGTGAAGAAAATAATTAATTGAAAATCAAAATCAAACAAATGGAATTGAATGACTCAAGGAGACACCCAGAATCAGTCAGGCAAAACAAAAAACAAACAAACAAACAAAAATGAAACAATGGGAAAAATGTCAAATATGTTCTTGGGAAAACAACATACCTGGAAAATAGATATAGGAGAAACAATCTGAGAATTGTTGGACTCTCTGAAAAATATGATGAAAAAAAGAGCCTAGACACTATTTTCCAGGAAATTATCAAAGAGAACTGCCCAGAAGTTATATAAACAGAAGGTAAAATAGACAAAAGAATTCATCAATCACCTGCTGAAAGGGATCCTAAAATCAAAACACCAAGAAATATAGTGGCTAAATTCCAGAACTATTAAACCAAAGGGAAAAAAAAAATATTACAAGCTGCTAGAAAAAAATCACTTCAAATATACAGGAGCCACAAGAAGGATTACTCAGAATCTAGCAGCATCCACATTAAAGAATCAAAGGGCCTGGAATCTGATATTCTGAAAAGCTAAAGAACTTAGTATGGAGCCAAAAATTATTTACCTAGCCAAAGTGAGCATTTTTTTCCCAGGGAAGAAGATGGACATTCAGTGAAATAAGTGAATTCCATCCATTTCTGATGAAAAAATCAAAACTACCCATAAAATTTGATTTCCAAATATAGAACTCGAGATACCTAAAAAGGTAAAGAGAAATCTTGGGAACTATATTTCTACTACAAACATATATAAAGAACATATAAATACTTTGTTCTAGAACCTAGAGGTAGAAAGGAAATTGTACAGAAAAAGAGTAAAGTGGGAGTACTATATCTCATGAAGAGGCATAGGAAACCTATTATATCTGAGAGAAAGAATGAGAGAAAGAACAAAGTGGGTATCATACTCTTGTAAGAATTGACTTAACGAGAAAAATATTAGCCATATTTGATTTATAGTGAAACTCCTTCCATCTCATTGAAAAGTGGGAGGGGCAAAGTGAAAAGGGAAGGAGTATGCTAAGTAGAAGGGAATACAGGTGGAGGAACTCTAAGGTGGGGGGAAGGATACTAAAAAGGGAGGGCTGTGAGAAGCAAGTGTTGCTCACATGTTTAATCCTGGGGAAGGGAGTAAGGGGGAAAGAAAGGAGAAAAGAATAACCAGGGGTTAACAAGATGGCCAGTAATACAGAATTGGTAATTTTTACCATAAATGTGAATTGGGTAAACTCCCCCATAAAGAGGAAGTGGTTAGCAGACTGGATTAAAAGCCAGAATCCTACAATATATTGTTTAAAGGAAACACACCTGAAGCAGGGAGATACATACAGAGTAAAGGTAAAAGGGTGGAGCAGAATCTACTATGCTTCAAGTGAAGCTAAAAAAGTCAGAACAAGCAAAGCAAAAATTGATCTAATTAAAAGAGATAAGGAAGGGCACTATATCTTGCTAAAGGGTAACATAGATAATGAAGCAATAACGATATTAAACATATTTGCACCAAATGGTGTAGTACTAAATTCTTAAAAGAGAAATTAAGAGAGTTGTAAGAAGAAACAGACAGCAAAACTATAGTAGTGGGAGATCTCAACATTGCACTCTCAGAATTAGATAAATTAAATCAGAAAATAAATAAGAAAGAAGTCAAAGTGAATGGTCTACTAGAAAAGTTAGATGTGATAGCTCTTTGGAGAAAACTAAATGGAGACAGAAAGGATGACACTTTCTTTTCAGCAGTTCATGGAACCTATACAAAAATTGATCATATATTAGGAAAACCTCAAACTCAAATGCAGTAAGGCAGAAATAGCAAATGCACCTTTTCAGACCACGATGCAATGAAAAATACATTCAATAAAAAGCCAGGAGAAAATAGACAAAAATAATTGGAAACTAAATAATCTCATACTAAAGAATGATTGGGTGAAACAGCAAATTATAGACATAATTAATAACTTCACCCAAGAAAATGACAATAATGAGACATCTTACCAAAATGTGTGGGATGCATCCAAAGTGGTACTAAGAGGAAATTTTATATCTCTAGAGTTCTACTTGCATAAAGTAGAGAAATAGAAGGTCAATGCATTGGGCTAACAACTAAAATTCCTGGAAAAGGAACAAATTAAAAACCCCCAGTCCAACACTAAACTTGAAATTCTAAAAATAAAAGGAGAGATTAATAAAATTGAAAGTAAAAAGAAAAACTATTGAATTAATAAAACTAAGGGTTGGTTCTATGAAAAAAAGAAAAACAAAATAGACAAACTCTTAGTAAATCTCACTTTAAAAAAGAAAGAAGAAAATCAAATTGTTAGTCTTAGAAATGAAAAGAGAGAACTTGCCACTAATGAAGAGGTAATTAGAGCAATAATTAAGAGTTACTTTGCCCAACTTTATGCCAATAAGTTCAATAATTTAAATGAAATGGAAGAATACCTTCAAATGTATAACTTGCCCAGATAAACAGAAGAAGAAGTAAATTAGTTAAACAGAACCCATCTTAGAAAAGGAAATAGAACAATCTATTAACCAATTCCCTAAGAAAAAATCCCCGGGACCAGATGGATTTACATGTGAATTCTACTAAACATTTAAAGAATAATTAACTCCAATGTTATATAAACTATTTGAAAAAAATAGGGATTAATAGAAAAGTAATGAATTGAACCAGCTACACCCAGGGAAAGAACTCTGGGAGATGAATATGAACCACTACATAGAATTCCCAGTCCCTCTAGTTTTGTTCACCTGCATTTTTGCTTTCCTTCACAGGCTAACTGTACACTATTTCAAAGTCCAACTCTTTTTATACAGCAAAATAACTGTTTGCCATGTATACATATATTGTATTTAACTTATACTTTAACATATTTAACAAGTACTAGTCAACCTGCCATCTGGTGGAAGGGGTGGGGGAAAGGAGGGAAAAAGTTGGAACAAAAGAATTTGCATCTATCTATGCTGAAAAATTACCTATGCATATATTTGTAAATAAAAAGCTCTAAAAAAAAATAAAAAAGATGAAGTTTTTGCAAGGGCCACTGTTGAAAAATTTAAAAAACAAAGAAAAAAATAGGTATTGAAGGAGTCCTACCAAATTCCTTTTATGACACAGACATGGTACTGATACCTAAACCAAGTAGGTTGAAAATAGAGAAAGAAAATTATAGACCAATGTCCCTAATGAATATTGATGCTAAAATCTGAAATAAAATATTAGCAAAAAGATTACAGAAAGTCATCCCCAGGAAAATACACTAGGACTAAGTAAGATTTATAGCAGGAATGCAGGGCTGGATCAGTATTAGGAAAACTATTAGCATAATTGTGTATGTCAATAACCGCATTAATAAAAAACATATGATCAGCTCAATAGATGCAGAGAAAACACATGATAAAATCCAACATCCATTCCTAATAAAAACACTTGAGAGGATAGGAATAAATGGACTTTTCCCTAAAATAGTCAGGAGCAGATATTTAAAATTGTCAGTAAGCATTGTATGTAAAGGGGATAAACTGGAACCTTTCCCAGTAAGATCAGGAGTGTAACAAGGTTGCCCACTATCACTATTATTATTCAAAATTGTATTAGAAATGCTAGCCTCGACAATAAGAGTTGAGAAAGAGATTAAATGAATTAGACTAGGTAATGAGGAAACCAAGTTATCACTCTTTGCAGATTATATGATGGTATACTTAGAGAACCTCAGAGATTCTACTAAAAAGTTATTAGAAATAATTCATAACTTTAGCAAAGTTGCAGGATACAAAATAAATCCCCATAAATCCTCAGCATTTTTATACATCACCAACAAAATCGAAGAGCAAGAGATACAAAGAGAAATTCCATTCAAAATAGCTGTTGATAGCATAAAATATTTGGAAATCTATCTATCAATGGAAAGTCAGTAATTATATGAGCAAAATTACAAAACACTTTCCACACAAATAAAGTCAGATTTAAACAACTGGAAAAATAGTAAGTGCTCTTGGATAGGCCAAGCAAATATAATAAAGTTGCCAATACTCCCTCAACTAATCTATTTATTTAGTGCTGTATCAATCAGACTCCCAAGAAACTATTTTTAATGACCTAGAAAAAATAACAACAAAATTCATATGGAAGAACAAAAGAGCGAAAATGTCAAGGTAATTAATGAAAAAAAAAATCAATTGAGGGTGGCCTAGCTGTACCTGATCTAAAACTATATTATAAAGCAGCAGTCACCAAAACCATTTGGTATTGGCTAAGAAATAGATTAATTGATCAGTGGAATAGGTTAGGTTCACAACACAAAGTAGTCAATAACTATAGCAATCTAGTGTTTGACAAATCTAAAGATCCCGACTTTTGGGATAAGGATTCATTATTTGGCAAAAACTGCTGGGAAAACTGGAAATTATTATGGCAGAATTAGGCATGGAACTTCACTTTACACCGTTCACCAAGATAAGAATAAAATGGGTCTATTATTTAGGCAAAAAGTTATCAATATGTGCATATCTTTTGATCCAGCAGTGTTACTACTAGACTTATATCCCAAAGAGATACTAAAAAAGGGAAAGAAACCTGTATGTGCAAGAATGTTTGTGGCAGCCCTCTTTGTAGTGGCCAGAAACTGGAAACTGAGTGGACGTCCATCATTTGGAGAATGGCTGAATAAATTGTGGCATATGAATATTATGCAATATTATTGCTCTGTAAGAAATGACCAGCAGGATGATTTCAGAAAGGCTTGGAGAGACTTACATGAACTGAAACTGAGTGAAATGATCAGGACCAGAAGTTAATTATATATTTCAACAACAATACCATATGATGCTCAATTCTTCAACAATGAGATGAACCAAATCAGTTCCAGTAGAGCAGTAATGAATTGAACTAGCTATACCCAGATAAAAAACTCTGGAAGATGACTATGAACCACAACATATTCCCAATCACTCTATTTTTGTCCGCCTGCATTTTTTATTTCCTTCAAAGACTAATTGTACACTATTTCAAAGTCCAATTCTTTGTGTACAACAAAATAACTGTATGGACATGTAAAATATACTGTATTTAACTTATACTTTAACATATTTAACATGTACTGGTCAATCTGACATCCGAGGGAAGAGGTGGAGGGAAGGAGGGGAAAAGTTGGAACAAAAGATTTTACAATTGTCAATGCTGAAAAATTACTCAGTCATATATCTTGTAAATAAAAAGCTATAATAAAAAATAAATAAAATATTATAGACAATATAAAATATTTTGGCATATATCTACCAAGAAAAACCCAGGAACTAAATGAATACAACTACAAAACACTTTTTACAGAAATAAAATTAGAAAAAAAAAGGAAAAGAGAAGGGCTATATCTTTCTTTGAGACTGCAATGAAGAAAGAAATAATCAGCACTTGATTTTTGTGTAATTTGAAATGAGGAGGGGATAAGAGTTTTAGGAAAATAATCAGGTTTTTTTGGTGAATTATGAGATGAGGACCATAGCTAAAAAGATAACGTGGTGGAATATAATGGAATACACAGGTTTACAATGCCTAGTAAATTACCTATTTATGAGGTAGAATAGCAATGTGATTTGAAAGTATAAAAGAGCTCATAAGATACTAGGAAATAAATAATTCAGGAATTTTCTCTAGCTTTTTTTTTTTTCCAGTAGGATATGAATAAGATTACATATCCTTCTACTTTTTGGGGAGAAGGGGTATTTTTTATCTTTTATTCATAGCATACTTACTCAATAAATTCCCTTTTATAGAATCTAATTGAAGTCTGGCATTTGGATGTTAATGGATAGACCATCAATGATGGCTCATGAGTGACAGCAAAAAGCATAATCCTTCTGAAACTAAAGGCAATAAATTTTCTTGAACTCTGAGATTAGCAGTTCTCTTAAGAACTAGCCTGCCAGGATGAGTAATTATTGAGTAAAACAGCCCTGAAGAGAGTGCTACAATGTGGTCATGGATTTGGAGTTGCAAGTAATCTTAGAAGACATGCATTCCATACCCCTCCTTTTTTGATAAGAAAATAAGAAGCAGAAGGTTTAAATGATTTGTCCAAGGTCACTCAGAAAATAACAGTGGGAAGCAGAATTTGAGCCCAAATACACCAAAGCAATTCTTTTCTTATATGTATTCCTCTCCCTCTTTCTCTCTAAAAAATAGAACTGAATTGTCATGAATACAGACAACACACATACACACATGCACATTCAGAAGATGGAGTTAGAAATGCTGTATAGCATTGCACAAAAATTTCAGACCCCTGGTCTGAAAATTAAAATAAAATAAAGGTTTGTGATAGTTTTACTCATTTGAGAATATTTCAGTACTCCACCTCTACTGGTGGTTCTGTCTGGTTCATATGACCTCTAATACAAAAGGCTACTAAAGGAATTATTTGGAACAGGTAGAACAATAGGGATTTGGGGATTGATCTTCCATATAGACAGCCTCCACGGCTGCTATGCTAGAAGCTTTGCATAATCTAGAAATATTCTGATGTCCTCACATCCTTGCTGAAAATAAAACATACAGATATTTTTTTAATCATGAAATTCTTTATGAAGACTTGGCTCCAACTTGTTTATTTGCTCTTAAATTATGGTGCTAAGTCAGTGAAGTAGGATGAGAAAGCATGAATTCCATTTTCCACTTTAAGTAAGGAAGCATTTAAACTTTTCATAGATTTGCTTTCAAATAATGCCTAAGCAATATTCATTTGTTATTTGTTATATTACTTCAATACAACTGGAGTATGGTGCAATGGGTATAGGGTGGTACTAAGACAAGTTTGTAAAACTTAAGTCATAAAGTTTCTTATTTTAGAGTATCCAATAAAGATTATATGGGATTATGGAAACAAAACAAATGACTTCCGGCCAAGATGGCGGAGAGGAAATACACTGCTGTGTAACCTCCGCGTTTTTCTCTCACTATCCATTTCATTTCATGCCTCTGAATTAATGCTCGACTGAAAAAAAACATACAATTACTTACCAAGAGAAACCATCCTTGAGACTCGTCAAGAAAGGTCTGTTTTTGCGCGAGGGCGGGGATGGTATTTAAATCGGAAGCAGTCTGCAGGCAGCAGCTGCAGCGAGAGCACAGAAAGCAGCTCAGAGCCGAGTAGAGCAGAGAGGGGGTGGGGTGTGATCGCAGCCGTCTCTGCGGGGAGAGCTTTGCTATAGGATTAGATACTTTGCTCCGGCAGCAAGTCAGAAGCCCAGCAGAGAAGCTAAAAACACCGGGAGTGAAGAATACAACCCCAAACAGCTGGAGTCTCTCGGGACCTGGCCACGCCTCCCCCACAGTGTCTCAGAGTGCAGGCGCCATAGTAGAACCCGTGCCTCACGAATACCCTTCCCCTCCCCCAAAGAAAGCAGCCTCCATTCAAGGGTTTTTTTTCTTCTGTTTCTTTGATAGTTTGTCTTTGATTATTAGACAGAATGAGCAAGAAGCTGAAAAAGAATTTAACCCTTGACAGCTTCTATACAGATAAAGAGCAGACTCCAAATCCTGAGGAGACTAAAAATAAACAGTCCCCAGGTGAATCCCCAAAGGAGGAGATCATCTGTTCCTCAGCACAGATGAATCTCATGGAGGAAATTAAAAAGGCTCTCACAAGGGAGCTAGAAGAAAAATGGGAAAAGGAGAGGGAGGCTTTGCAAAAGGGGAAGGAGGCTTGGCAAAAGGAGAAGGAGGCTTTGCAAAAGGAGAGGGAGACTTGGCAAAAGCAGAGTGAGGCTCTGCAAAAGGAGAGGGAGGCTTGGCAAAAGAGCCTGGAGAAGTCAGTTAAAGAGAGAGTGGATAAAGAAACCAAATCCTTGAAAAATAGGATTGGTGAACTGGAAAACAAAATTGGCGAAATGGAAAAAAATTCCACAGAAGAAAAGAACTCAATTGGACAATTAGAAAAAGATCTTAAAAAAGTGAGTGAAGAAAATACCTCACTGAAAATCAGGGTCGAACAATTGGAATTGAATGACTCGAGGAGACAAGAAGAATCAGTCAAGCAAATCCAAAATAATCAAACAATGGAAAAGAATGTGAAATACCTTCTGGGGAAGACAACAGACCTGGAAAACAGATCCAGGAGACAACCTGAGAATCATCGGACTTCCAGAAAAGTATGATGAAAAAAAGAGCCTGGACACTATTTTCCAGGAAATTATCAAAGAGAACTGCCCAGAAGTCATAGAAACAGAAGGTAAAATAGACATTGAAAGAATTCATCGATCCCCTACTGAAAGGGATCCTAAAATCAAAACACCAAGGAATATAGTGGCTAAATGCCAGAACCCTCAGGCGAAGGAAAAAATACTGCAAGCGGCTAGAAAAACCCAATTCAAGTATCAAGGAGCCACAATAAGGATCACCCAGGATCTGGCAGCATCCACATTAAAGTATCGAAGGGCCTGGAATATGATATTCCGAAAGGCTAAGGAACTTGGTATGCAACCAAAAATAACCTACCCAGTGAGATTGAGCATCTTTTTCCAGGGAAGAAGATGGACATTCAACGAAGTAAGCGAATTTCATCTATTTCTGATGAAAAAGCCAGAACTTAACAAAAAATTTGATCTACAAGCACAGAACTCAAGAGAAATCTAAAAAGGTAAAGATTAATCTTGGGAACTATATTTCGGCTATAAAGATGTATAAAGAATACATGTATACCTTGTTCTAGAAACTAGATGTGGAAAGGACATTGTACCAGAAAAAAGGGAAAGTGGGGGTACTACATTTCATGAACAGGCAAAGAAAACCTAGTATATCTGAGAGAAAGAATGGAGAGGGATGAATATAGTGAGTATTTTACTGCTTTCAGAATTGGCATTAAGAGAAGAATTTTAGACATATTCAATCTATGGTGAAACTTCTCCCACCTCATTGAAAAGTGAGAAGGGAAAAGTGAAAAGGGAAGGAATAAGCTAAGTGGAAGGGAATACGGTAACTGGGAGGGAAAGGGGCAAGTTGGGGGGGGGAACTCTAAGAGGGGGGAGAGGGATACTAAAAAGGGAGGGCTGTGAGAAGCAAGTGGTGCTCACAAGCTTAATACTGGGAAGGGGGGTAAGGGGGAAAGAAGGGAGAAAAGCATAAACCGGGGTTAACAAGATGGCAAGTAATACAGAATTGGTCATTTTAACCATAAATGTGAACGGGGTAAACTCCTCTATAAAGAGGAAGTGGTTAGCAGAATGGATTAAAAGCCAGAATCCTACAATATGTTTTTTACAGGAAACACACCTGAAGCGGGGTGATACATGCATGTTAAAGGTAAAAGGTTGGAGCAAAACCTACTATGCTTCAGGTGAAGCCAAAAAAGCAGGGGTAGCCATCCTGATCTCAGATCAAGCTAAAGCAAAAATTGATCTAATCAAAAGAGATAAGGAAGGGCACTATATCTTGCTAAAGGGTAGAATGAATAATGAAGAAGTATCTATATTAAACATATATGCACCAAGTAGTGTAGCATCTAAATTCTTAAAAGAGAAATTAAGAGAGCTGCAAGAAGAAATAGACAGTAAAACTATAATAGTGGGAGATCTCAACCTTGCACTCTCAGAATTAGATAAATCAAACCACAAAATAAATAAGAAAGAAGTCAAAGAGATAAATAGAATACTAGAAAAATTAGATATGATAGATCTCTGGAGAAAATGTAATGGGGACAGAAAGGAGTACACCTTCTTTTCAGCAGTTCATAGAACTTATACAAAAATTGACCATATATTAGGACATAAAAACCTCAAACTCAAATGCAGTAAGGCAGAAATAGTGAGTGCATCCTTTTCAGACCATGATGCATTGAAAATTACATTCAATAAAAAGCCACAGGAAAGTAGACCAAAAAATAATTGGAAACTAAACAATCTCATACTAAAGAATGATTGGGTGAAACAGCAAATTATAGACATAATTAATAACTTCATCCAAGAAAACGATAATAATGAGACATCATACCAAAATGTATGAGATGCAGCCAAAGTGGTAATAAGGGGAAATCTCATATCTCTAGAGGCCTATTTGTATAAAATAGAGAAAGAGAAGGTCAATTAATTGGGCGTGCAACTAAAAATGCTAGAAAAGGAACAAATTGAAAACCCCCAATCAAACACTAAACTTGAAATTCAAAAAATAAAAGGAGAGATCAATAAAATTGAAAGTAAAAAAACTATTGAATTGATTAATAAAACTAAGAGTTGGTTCTATGAAAAAACCAACAAAATAGACAAACCCTTAGTAAATCTGATTAAAAAAAGGAAAGAGGAAAATCAAATTGTTAGTCTTAAAAATGAAAAGGGAGAACTCACCACTAATGAACAGGAAATTAGAGCAATAATTAGGAGTTACTTTGCCCAACTTTACGCCAATAATTTCGACAACTTAAATGAAATAGAAGAATACCTTCAAAAATATAACTTGCCTAAACTAACAGAGGAAGAAGTAAATATCCTAAACACTCCTATCTCAGAAAAAGAAATAGAACAAACTATCAATCAACTCCCTAAGAAAAAAACCCCAGGACCAGATGGATTTACATCTGAATTCTATCAAATATTTAAAGATCAATTAACTCCAATGCTAAATAAACTATTTGAAGAAGTAAGGATTGAAGGAGTCCTACCAAACTCCTTTTATGACACAGATATGGTACTGATACCTAAACCAGGTAGGCTGAAAACAGAGAAAGAAAATTATAGACCAATCTCCCTAATGAATATTGATGCTAAAATCTTAAATAAAATATTAGCAAAAAGGTTACAGAAAATCATCCCCAGGATAAGACACTATGACCAAGTAGGATTTATACCAGGAATGCAGGGCTGGTTCAATATTAGGAAAACTATTAACATAATTGACTATATCAACAACCAAACAAACAAAAACCATATGATCATCTCAATGGATGCAGAAAAAGCATTTGATAAAATCCAACAGCCATTCCTAATAAAAACACTTGAGAGCATAGGAATAAAAGGACTTTTCCTTAAAATAGTTAGGAGCATATATTTTAAACCTTCAGTAAGTATCATATGCAATGGGGAAAAACTGGAACCTTTCCCAGTAAGATCTGGAGTAAAACAAGGTTGCCCACTATCACCATTATTATTCAATATTGTATTAGAAACACTAGCCTCTGCAATAAGAATCGAGAAAGAGATTAAAGGAATTAGAGTAGGCAATGAGGAAACCAAACTATCACTCTTTGCAGATGATATGATGGTATACCTAGAAAACCCCAGAGATTCTACTAAAAAGCTATTAGAAATAATTCATAATTTTAGCAAAGTAGCAGGATACAAAATAAATCCCCATAAATCCTCAGCATTCTTATACACCACCAACAAAATCCAAGAGCAAGAGATACAAAGAGAAATACCATTCAAAATAACTGTTGATAGCATAAAATATTTGGGAATCTACCTACCAAAGGAAAGTCAGGAATTACATGAGCAAAATTACAAAAAAAGTTTTCACACAAATAAAGTCAGACTTAAATAATTGGAAAAATATTAAGTGCTCTTGGATAGGCCGAGCGAATATAATAAAGATGACAATACTCCCTAAACTAATCTATTTATTTAGTGCTATACCAATCAGACTTCCAAGAAAATATTTTAATGATTTAGTAAAAATAACAACAAAATTCATATGGAACAATAAAAAGTCGAGAATCTCAAGGGAATTAATGAAAAAAAAAATCAAATGAAGGTGGTCTAGCTGTACCTGATCTAAAATTATATTATAAAGCAGCAGTCACCAAAACCATTTGGTATTGGCTTAGAAATAGATTAGTTGATCAGTGGAAAAGGTTAGGTTCACAAGACAGAATAGTCAACTATAGCAATCTAGTGTTTGACAAACCCAAAGATTCTAAATTTTGGGATAAGATTTCATTATTTGATAAAAACTGCTGGGATAACTGGAAATTAGTATGGCAGAAATTAGGCAAGGACCCACACTTAACACCACATACCAAGATAAGATCAAAATGGGTCCATGATCTAGGCATAAAGAATGAGATTATAAATAAATTAGAGGAACATAGGATAGTTTATCTCTCAGACTTGTGGAGGAGAAAGAAATTTGTGACCAAAGATGAACTAGAGACCATTACCAATCACAAAATAGAAAATTTTGATTATATCAAATTAAAAAGCCTTTGTACAAACAGAACGAATGCAAACAAGATTAGTAGGGAAGCAACAAACTGGGAAAACTTCTTTACAATTAAAGGTTTCTGATAAAGGGCTCATTTCCAAAATATATAGAGAACTGACTCAAATTTATAAAAAATCAAGCCATTCTCCAATTGATAAATGGTCAAAGGATATGAACAGACAATTTTCAGATGAAGAAATTGAAACTATTACCACTCACATGAAAGAGTGTTCCAAATCACTATTGATCAGAGAAATGCAAATTAAGACAACTCTGAGATATCACTTCACACCTGTCAGATTGGCTAAGATGACAGGAAAAAATAATGATGAATGTTGGAGGGGATGCGGGAAAACGGGGATACTGATGCATTGTTGGTGGAGTTGCGAACGAATCCAGCCATTCTGGAGAGCAATCTGGAATTATGCCCAAAAAGTTATCAAACTGTGCATACCCTTTGATCCAGCATTGTTTCTATTGGGCTTATACCCCAAAGAGATACTAAAAAGGGGAAAGGGATCTGTATGTGCCAAAATGTTTGTAGCAGCCCTGTTTGTAGTGGCTAGAAACTGGAAAATGAATGGATGCCCATCAATTGGAGAATGGCTGGGTAAATTGTGGTATATGAATGTTATGGAATATTATTGCTCTGTAAGGAATGACCAGCAGGATGAATACACAGAGGCTTGGATAGACCTACATGGACTGATGCTAAGTGAGATGAGCAGAACCAGGAGATCATTATACACTTCAACAACGATATTGTATGAGGATGTATTCTGATGGAAGTGGATTTCTCTGACAAAGAGACTTAACTGAGTTTCATTGGATAAATGATGGACAGAAACAGCTACACCCAAAGAAGGAATACTGGGAAATGAATGTGAACTATTTGATTTTTGATTTTCTTCCTGAGTTATTTTTACCTTCTGAATCCAATTCACCCTGTGCAGTGGGAGAACTGTTCAGTTCTGCAAATATGTATTGTATCTAGGATATACTGCAACATATTTAACATATATAGGACTGCTTGCCATCTTGGGGGGGGGGGAGGAGGAAGGGAGGGGAAAAAAAACCGAAACATAAGTGATTGCAAGGGATAATGCTGTGTAAAAATTATCCTGGCATGGATTCTGTCAATACAAAGTTATTATTAAATAAAATAAAATTAAAAAAAATAAAAAAAAAGAAACAAAACAAACTAATCATTCTTTCAAATTTTCCAAATGATTCATCATCTAGGTATATGTTTGAATGAAATGCAAATGAATGAACATATCCTTAAATAATTATCACAAAAGAAAATCTTTTCATCTTAGATAGTTTTGTTGTTCAAAATTCTCCTGTTAGAGTCCTATGATTAGGAGTAATTGTAGACAGTAATCTTCAAGGACAATTTTTACCCTTTTATTAAATATCCCTTTCTCCCCACTCCATGTCCTTATTATACCTTTCATTAAAGGTCTCACTCTTAGCTTAATATTTAGAAACTCTTTTTTACTAATGTGATAAATGATCATAGCTTAAGGTGATTTCCTAGAATAGTTTAAATTGGTTATTAAATGTCTCACTGTGCTCTAAATAACAAGTTCAAAAGATGGTTTTCAGTTAATCTCTTAATTAATTAATTAATTTAAAGCAGTGTCATTTCATAAAAATATGTTAAGTTAAAATCTTATTGATAGAAGATTCATGTAGCAATAATTTGAAGGCTTGAAATAAACATTTAACCATGTTGGATCAGGTCTTTTTTTTTTTCCCTTTTGTCCCTGAGTTTTATATTTTATTAGCACACACACACACACACACACACACACATACACACACACACATGTGTGTGTGTGTATGTGTGTGTGTGTGTATTTTATTAACATATATATGATGAATTAAATTAATGTGAATATCTGATTTATAAAATAACTCCCTTCAAATAGTATCATGCTTCCTCTAATGCACCAGACTTTCTCTCTTTACATTTATACCCTTTCCTTTATTTTGACATAATTTTAGACTCAGAAAGAACTAAGAAGCCATGCATTCTAACTTGTGCAATGTGGCACAGAGACATTAGGTGAATTCCCAAGGTTTCCTATGTAGCAAATAATAGAAGGAGGCCTTAAATCTAGGTATACTATCTCCAACTTGGATGTTCTATCCATTACACTAGGGTGTCTGTATTAGGTAAATTCCATTTGTCTAAGATTTGCAAAAATAAATCTGAATTTCAAGGCCATGTATATATTAAATATTTAAGCATTTTGTTGAATTGCATTTAATTAAATTACATTCATTCTCTGTAATATTCTTTTTAATGAACTATATGATTCTAGAATTATAATAGAAATAAAACTTGGTAGTTAACAGGGCAAATGAAGTTTGTTTACAATTGCTTTAAAAATCTCCCGAGGATGAAGTTATAATCATCATAAACATCCCAATAGTCATTTCTCTGACCCCTAAGAGACAAGGTGCTACATTTATGGACATTTTGATGGCTTGGATATTTTTCAAGATGGAGAAGCTCAAGCTCTTTGGTTAAGAGCTATCATTAATAGCATAACCCTGGCCCTAATTTTAAGTAACTTTAGTTCAATCCCTTAATAGCATGCAAGTCTTTATTTATTTTCTTTTTGCTTTTACAGCTTTATAGCTGATTTAATGGGCTGTGATTTTGATTTTGAATAGTTTCTAATTGGGAGAATTACTTTTATAGTTCATGTTCATAGAACCTCCATATACTTCACTTTTCTATGTTGTTGTTTTCAATTCCAGTTATAGCTCAGTCTCAGCTGGTTAGTTTACACTATGGTGTGATAATTCATATTTACATTTAATTTTTTATGTTGGGGCAAATTGTTATTTTAAAAGGATCTTTATAAAGATATGGATTTTTATTAAAAAATAGTAAGTGTTTAGTTTGGACACAATTCATTTCACATCCACTTGCAAATAAGAATGTTGGTAACTATTTATATTATAGGACAACTCAATATTATTTGCTAGTATGATTAAATAAGATTAAAAATAACTTTCATTAATATCAGTACTTTTCTTTTGTGCTAAATATGTTATTGGAACTGTAAGAAGAGAAATAACAATTTGACTAATACCTTAATGATAAGATATTTTTGCTTTGATTTTCAGAATGAAGGGATTTGGGGTCTCAAGAAGCATTGGCTCTAGATTGGGAAGAAAATTGGATTTAGTTATTGTGAACTTTGGTTCCCAATTTCAGCACTGGGATCCCAGTATCCTTACTTAAGTTAGGCCTTGTTTTCCTCATTTGCAAATTAAAGTATTGGAAGTACTTTCTTCCTCTATGATCAGAAATACCATAGAAGAATTATTAGTGTTGCAGGTTGTCCCAATTATTTCTCAACTTTTTCTGTTTTCTGAACAATGTATTACCTCTTAATGATTAACTCAGCACTAAGAATAATAGAAAAGAAAATACAGAGTCAGTGAATTCAGAGCAATTTGAGAATAAAACTAGTGAGTATAGAATTGCTAGGTAAACTCTATTCTTACTTATGATTCAGAAGTAATTCAAAATGCCTACAGATTTTGAATTCTATGAATTATCCTTATGCAAAATCTAATGCATTACCTTGTCCAGAGATAAAGGAGTACGTCTTCAAATCATTTTAATAGCATTCAACAGGTTGGACTTTTGTTACAAGTAGTTTCTGATTATCTCAAATACTCTATAACGTACAATAGTGGCATGTATTGTAATTTGTTCTATCACAGAATGTACATATAAAAATCAACTTGCTGGTAAATAGTTAACCAGTTCTCTAGGGAAAAAAAACAGGTAAAATATATGCATAAAAATTTAAGTTTAATATCGATTATATATTTATTAAATACAGATAAACAATATATCAAACTAGCCCTTATTTATAGTAATGGCCACTTTCCAATGTATAAATGATCACACTGAGTATTTTTAATGGCCTCTTCATCAGCTGGCTCCAGCACATCCCAGATTACATATATATATATATATATATATATATATATATATAATATATATATATATATATATATATATATATATATATATATGTGTGTGTGTGTGTGTGTGTGTGTGTGTGTGTGTGTGTATGTGTGTATGTGTGTATATATATATATATATATATATATATATATATATATATATATATATATTATATATATTATATTATATTAATTAGTTCTCTCCCAGTTGTGCTATGATAATTTTGCAATAATAAAATCAGGTATTTCCAGGAATTCATTATTTTTACTATATGGACATCTCTACATTTTAATTAAATTCAATAAGAAATAATTGGATTATAAAAAGGCTAGCTAAACAAAGAGATTACAGATAATCACGCCCAAGATTATGTACCATGACCAAGTAGGATTTATACCAGGAATGCAGTACTGATTCACTATTAGGAAAATTATTAACACAATTGAGGATATCAATAACCAAATTAACAAAAAAACATATGATTGCCTCAGAAGATGCAAAAAAAAAGCATTTGATACAATCCATCACCCATTTCTATTAAAAATACTAGAGAGTACAAGAATAAATGGGCTTTTCCTTAAAATACTCAGTAGCATCTATTTAAAACCATTGAGCAAGCATCATATGTAATAGGGATAAACTAGAACCATTCCCAATAAAATCAGTGGTCAAACAAGGTTGCCCACTCTCATTGCTATTTCATATTGTATTAGAAATCCTAGCCTTGGCAATAAGAGAAGAAAATGAGATTTAAGAATTGGAGTAGGTAATGAGGAAATCAAATTATCACTTTGCAGATGAAATGATGGCAAACTTAGAGAACCTCAGAAAATCAATTTAAAAGCTGTGAGAAATAACCTACAACTTTAGCAAATTTGCAAGATACAAAATAAATCCACAGAAACCATCAGCATTCTTATACATCACTAACAAAATCAAACAGCAAGAGATACAAAGAGAAATTCCATTTAAAATAATTGTTCATAATATAAAATATTTGGGAATTTATCTACTAAGGGAAAGTCAGGAATGGTATGAACAAAACTACAAAACACTTTCCACACAAATAAAGTCAGATTTATGTAATTAGAAAAATATCAAGTACTTGTGGATAGGTCAAGCGAATATAATAAAGATGTCAATACTCCCCAAACTAATCTATTCAGTGCTATACCAATCAAATTCCCAAGTAACTACTTTGTTGAACTAGAAAAAATAACAATAAAATTCATCAGAAAAAAAAAAGGTCAAGAATTACAAAGAAATTAATGAAGTAAAAAAAAATGAAGATGGTCTAGCTGTATCAGATCTAAAACTATATTATAAAGCAGTGGTCATCAAAACCATTTGGTATTAGCTAACAAAAAGAGAAGTTGATCAGTGAAAAAAGTTAGGTTCACAGAAGAAAATAGTCAATGACTATAACAATTTAGTATTAGACAAAACCAAAGACCTCAGCTTTGGGGATAAGAATTTACTGTTTAACAAAAACCTCTGGGAATACTGAAAACTAGCATGGCAGAAACTAAGCATGGACCCATATCTAATACTGTATACCAATATAAGGTCGAAATGGGTTCATGATCTAGACATGAAAAATGATATTATGAACTAAGTAAAAAAACATAGGATAGATTCCCTCTCAGATTTGTAGAAGAGGAAGGGATTTGTGACCAAAGAGGATGTAGGGATCATTATTGATCATAAAGTAGATAATTTTGATTATATTAAGTTAAAAATGGTTCATACAAACAAAACTAATACAGAAAAAAATTAGAAGGGAAGGAATAAACTGGGAAAAAAATTTTAAATTAAAAAGATCTGATAAGGGCCTCATTTCTAAAATATATAGAGAATTGACTCAAATTTATAATAGTACAAGACATTTTCCAGTTGATAAATGGTCAAAGGATATGAACAGACAATTTTCAGATGAAGAAATTGAAACTATTTGTAGCCACATGAAAAGGTGTTCCAAATGACTATTGGTCAGAAAAATGCAAATTAAAGCAATTCTGACATACCACTTCACACCTGTCAACTTGGCTAAGACAATGACAAATGTTGGAGGGGATTTGGGAAAACTGGGACACTGGTACATTGTTGGTGGAACTCTGAACAGATCCAACCATTCTGGAGAGAAATTTGGAATTATGCTCAGAAAATTATCAAAATGTTCATACGCTTTGATCCAGCAGCATTTCTACTGGGCTTATATCCTAAAGAGATCTTAGAGGAGGGAAAGTGAGGTATAGGGAGCCACATGTGTGAAAATATTTGTGACAGTTCTTTTTTTGTAGTGGCAAAAACCTGGAAACTGAGTGGCTGCCCATCAGTTGAAGAATGGCTCAATAAATTATGGCATATGAATGTTATGGAATATTATTGTTCTGTAAGAATTGGCCAGCAGGATGATTTCAGAGAGGTTTGGAGAGATTTACATGAAATGATGCTAAGTGAAATGAGCAGAACCAGGAGATCACTGTACATGGCAAAAACAAAACTATACAATTATCAATTCTGATGGATGTGGCTCTCTTCAATATTAAGATGATTCAAACCAGTTCTACTTGTGTAGTGACAAAGAGAGCCTTCTACACCTAGAGAGAGGACTGTGGCAACAGAGTGTGGAACACAACATAGCCTTTTCACTCTTTTGTTATTTGTTTGCATTTTGTTTTCTTTCCCAGTTTTTCTTTTTCTTCCTTCTTAATCTTATTTTTTTTCTGTGCAACAAAATAACTGTATAAATATGTATACATATATTGTAACTAACATGTATTTCAACATATTTAACATGTATTAGACTACCTGCCATATAGGGGAAGGGAAAATCACTAGGAGAAATCTCAATGCATCATTTAGTATACCCAGGGCAAAAGGGAAATATATTTTGAATGGTAGGGGAAAGATGCCAAAATAAGGAATTGTGGCCCTGTAATCTAGCTAGAATATTTGTCTTTTACAATGTGTCCTTGCCCAAAATTTCTCATAATCTTCAGTTTGATTTTCTTCACTCATTCATAATTCAAGAAATATTTAATGGGTTATCAACAGAAAAATAACTTTAAATTCCTAGATAACATTATATCAAAGATATTTTCTCTTTTATTCTTTTCTACTGTCTTCTCTCTAACAAGGTTATGATAAAATTTTCATACAACTTGTATTCCCACTGATAAATGTGCTCTATGATTTAAAATTTTTATTCAATTTCTAAATGTTACACATATAGTTTTGATGAAATTTATATATGTTATTTATTCATTGTCAAATGTGAACTGAATCAGTAAGAAATGGCCAACAGGATGATTTCAGCAAGGTTTGGAGACTTACATGAACTGATGCTGAGCGAAATGAGCAGGACCAGGAGATCATTATATACTTCAACAACAATACTATATGATGATCAATTTTGATGGATACAGACATCTTCAGCAATGAGATGAACCAAATCAGTTCCAATAGAGCAGTAATGAATTGAACCAGCTACACCCAGTGAAAGAACTTTGGGAGATGATGATGAACCACTACATAGAATTCCCAATCCCGATATTTTTGTCTGCCTGCATTTTTTATTTGCTTCATAGGCTAATTGTACACTATTTCAAAGTCCAATTCTTTTTTTACGGCAAAATAACTGTTTGGATATGTATGCATATATTGTATTTAATTTATACTCTAACATATTTAATGTATTGGTCAAACCTGCCATCTGGGAGAGGGGGTCAAGGAAAGGAGGGGAAAAATTGGAATAAAATTTTCAATGCAGTAAAATTATCCAAGCATATAACTTGTAAATAAAAAGCTATAATAATAATAATATAAAAAATGTGAACTGAAAATGAATGAGGAAAATTAATTTTATGCTGCCTCATTTAATTATTAACATGAAATTCTAACATTCCTTTTCATGTCAAAATCTCCATTTCTTAGCCTAACAAAAAAGAGATCTCTTTCATTCTAGAAATATGCTTATTCCCAGCTTCCAAGACATCTACTTGGGCCAAGAACCTTGCTTCATTTATTCCATAAATAGAAATCTATAGGAGCTAAGGTCTGCTATCTAAGAAATGATTATTGTATCCTTGTTTTCTAAACAAGATTTGATTGATATGATCTACATGGGGGAAGGAGAACAACACCAGTAGAAATCTAAGTGAGATGGTTCATGATGGGAACAATTGTTGCTCATAGATGCATTTGCATTCTTTGAGAGGCCATTAACTTGAAGGTAATTCACTCAGCACTCCAGGTTGCCTTTGCATTTCAGATAAGCTCCCAAAAAGGACTATTAGAAGGAAGACACTTGGATTTAAGGTATCCTGTGACCTTCACAGGTCTTTGATCAGTGAGAGATCAATGACCTCAATTTATTCTTTATCACATCTAATTAATAAATTAATTAATCATACCTGGTACTCTGTCTCTTTAAATTTTATTCAGCATGAAAGATAATAGCTATGGAGATCATGATTTATATAAAATAATTAGCTATTCCTTAAGGTAAAAGAACAACTTATAAATTTATATACATAGGCTATTTCCCCTTGCTTTCTTTAGGAAATGTGGCTTTATATTAGGAATGATATAATTGATGGAAATAAACTAATATTTCATTTAAGATTCCTTTGTAATAATATCAGTTAGGAAAAATAGCAAGAAAAAGAATCATTTTTTTTGCTTTGGTATTTTTTTGTTACATTTAATACATATTTTTGTTTCTTGTACTTTTTTATTTTTAAAAATTTCTTTCAATTTTATTTTTATTTATTCAAAACTAAATATAAAATAAGAAAGAAAAAAAAGAAAGAAAAAAAAAAACAAAACAAAACAAAATAAGTGTCATGTGCCCAGCAGAACATCAAAGAGAATTGAAAATAGGTAACAATAAATTACTGTTTCAAGAAATAATAATAGAAAGATCATATATTTATGATTATTTATCTTTTCTTTGCTTCATTGTAGGTTACTCTTTTGTTCTCTGTTGTACACTTTTTACTTTATTCATTTGTTCCCCCTCTCAGTATTCTCTCTTTTTTTTTTTTTTTTTTTTTGAGGCAATTGAGGTTAAGTGACTTGCCCAGGATCACACAGCTAGACAGTGTCTGAGACCAGATTTGAACTCAAGTCCTCCTGACTTCAGGGCTGGTGCTCAATCCACTGCACCACCTAGATGCCCCTCAGTATTCTCTTTCCATCCCCCAAGCAGACTTCAGTTAAGCATATATATGTGTGTGTATGTGTGTGTGTGTGTGTGTATGCACGTGTGTATATATACATATGTGTGTGTATATATATACACACACATATATGTGTATATATGTATATATATATATATATTTATAAAAAATGTGTCTAAATACACCTACATGAATAAATATATACTATATATATATATATATATATATATATATATATATATATATATACAAATTTACATATTGGTAGACATGAATCTAAAACAATAATAATATGGCTGACATATAATATGGATTTATCTCTTGATTGAATCATTTTAAGATTAAGTGATCAATAACCCTACTTTTTTTCGTAATAAATTCTACTCCTGAACTTTGTTAGACTGTTCTTTCTCTACTTATAAATAAATTTGATAACATATTTTATTTTTTATTTTTCAATTATTTTGTTTTGCTAATTATACATGCATGTTAAAATCCTTACAAAGTGATGTCAGTTGCCTAATTTAGCATGGTACTTAGCAAATTCTCTAGTTCATTAATGTATTTAAGTACTCAATGGAGTTCATACTTTTGGGAGATTCACAAGTCAGTATTCAGTATGAGATTCACAAGTCAGAAACCCATAATCCCACTCTCAGAGGAGAAGTCAACCTTTGAGAGAGCATAAAAACAGCTGAGCTTCAGTTGACTCTTCCTCCAAGAGTGGGATTATGGGAGGTGTGAATTTACAAAGTTACAAAGCTAACTGTGTATCTCCTATACTTGTGAACACTTATGAATCTTCTAAACTTGTGAACTAACATGTGTGAGCTAATGTGTGAACTCACAAGCATTGCTTCCATCAATTCCATTGAGTTATCACCTTGTTTCAAGCTCTGGCTCATAACACATGCATATTAACATTTTAATTTTTTATGAATCATGTTAGAAGGCAACAAGAAAACTTTTCGGTTCTGCACACCTATATTGTATCTAGGATATACTGTAACCTATTCAACATGTAAAGGACTGCTTGCCATCTGGAGGAGGGGGTGGAGGGAGGAAGGGGAAAAATCAGAACAAAAGTAAATGCAAGGGATAATGCTGTAAAAAATTACCCTGATATGGGTTCTATCAATAAAAAGTTATTTAAAAAAAAAAAGAATCATGTTAGAAGAGAAAAATCAGAATAACAGGGAAAAACCACAAGAGGAAAAAAAAGCAGAAAAGTGAATATTTCCATAGTTCTTTTCCTGAATCTTGATGGCATTTTCTATTCAAAGTTTATTGGGGACTTCCGGCCAAGATGGCGGAGAGGAAATACACTTCTGTGTAATCTCCGTGTTTTTCTCTCACTATTCATTTCATTTCATGCCTCTGAATTAATGCTCGACTGAAAAAAAAAACCATACAATTACTTACCAAGAGAAACCATCCTTGAGACTCGTCAAGAAAGGTCTGTTTTTGCGCGAGGGCGGGGACGGTATTTGGAAGCAGTCTGCGGGCAGCAGCGGCAACCAGAGCACAGATAGCAGCTCAGAACCGGGTGGACCGGAGAGGGGGTAGGACGCAATCGCAGCCGTCTCTGCGGTGAGAGCTTTGCTATAGGAGCAAGTCAGCAGCTCAGCAGAGAAGCTAAAAACACCGGGGGTGAAGAATACAATCCCAAACAGCTGGAGCTTCTCGGGACCTGGCCACCCCTCCCCCACAGTGTCTTAGCCCGCTCGGATCTCAGTGCGCAGGCGCCATAGCACAGTAGGACCTGTGCCTCACGAATACCCTGCCCCTCCCCCAAAGAAAGCAGCCTCCATTCAAGGGTTTTTTTTTCCTTCTGTTTCTTTGATAGTTTGTCTTTGATAAATAGACAGAATGAGCAAGAAACTGAAAAAGAATTTAACCCTGGACAGCTTTTATACAGATAAAGAGCAGACTCCAAACCCTGAGGAGACTAAAAACAAACAGTCCCCAGGTAAATCCCCGAAGGAAGAGACCTTATGTCCCTCAGCACAGATGAATCTCATGGAGGAAATTAAAAAGGCTCTCACAAGGGAGCTAGAAGAAAAATGGGGAAAGGAGAGGGAGGCTCTGCAAAAGGAGAGGGAGGCTTGGCAAAAGAGCCTGGAGAAGTCAATTAAGAGAGAGTGGATAAAGAAACCAAATCCTTGAAAAATAGGATTAGTGAACTGGAAACAGAAAACAGCTCTCTAAAAAACAAAATTGGCGAAATGGAAAAAAATTCCACAGAACAAAAGAACTCAATTGGACAATTAGAAAAAGATCTTAAAAAAGTGAGTGAAGAAAATACCTCACTGAAAATCAGGGTCGAACAATTGGAATTGAATGACTCGAGGAGACAAGAAGAATCAGTCAAGCAAATCCAAAAAAATCAAACAATGGAAAAGGATGTGAAATACCTTCTGGGGAAGACAACAGACCTGGAAAACAGATCCAGGAGAGACAACCTGAGAATCATCGGACTTCCAGAAAAGTATGATGAAAAAAAAAGCCTGAACACTATCTTCCAGGAAATTATCAAAGAGAACTGCCCAGAAGTCATAGAAACAGAAGGTAAAATAGACATTGAAAGAATTCATCGATCCCCTACTGAAAGGGATCCTAAAATCAAAACACCAAGGAATATAGTGGCCAAATGCCAGAACCCTCAGGCAAAGGAAAAAATACTGCAAGCGGCTAGAAAAACCCAATTCAAGTATCAAGGAGCCACAATAAGGATCACCCAGGATCTGGCAGCATCCACATTAAAGGATCGAAGGGCCTGGAATATGATATTCCGAAAGGCTAAGGAACTTGGTATGCAACCAAAAATAACTTACCCAGCGAGATTGAGCATCTTTTTCCAGGGAAGAAGATGGACATTCAACGAAATAAGCGAATTTCATCTATTTCTGATGAAAAAGCCAGAACTTAACAAAAAATTTGATCTACAAGCACAGAACTCAAGAGAAATCTAAAAAAGTAAAGATTAATCTTGGGAACTATATTTCGGCTGTAAAGATGTATAAAGAATACATGTATACCTTGTTGTAGAAACTAGTTGTGGAAAGGACATTGTACTAGAAAAAAGGGAAAGTGGGGGTACTACATTTCATGAAGAGGCAAAGAAAACCTAGTAAATCTGAGAGAAAGAATGGAGAGGAATGAAAATAGTGAGTATTTTACTGCTTTCAGAATTGGCAGTAAGAGAAGAATTTTAGACATACTCAATCTATGGTGAAACTTCTCCCACCTCATTGAAAAGTGAGAAGGGAAAAGTGAAAAAGGAAGGAATAAGCTAAGTGGAAGGGAATACGGTAACTGGGAGGGAAAGGGATAAGTTGGGGGGGGAACTCTAAGGGGGGGGAGGGATACTGAAAAAGGGAGGGCTGTGAGAAGCAAGGGGAGCTCACAAGCTTAATACTGGGAAGGGGGGTAAGGGAGGGGGTAAGGGAGTAAGAAGGGAGAAAAGCATAAACCGGGGTTAACAAGATGGCAAGTAATACAGAATTGGTCATTTTAACCATAAATGTGAACGGGGTAAACTCCTCTATAAAGAGGAAGCGGTTAGCAGAATGGATTAAAAGCCAGAATCCTACAATATGTTGTATACAGGAAACACACCTGAAGCGGGGTGATACATGCAGGTTAAAGGTAAAAGGTTGGAGCAAAATCTACTATGCTTCAGGTGAAGCCAAAAAAGCAGGGGTAGCCATCCTGATCTCAGATCAAACTAAAGCAAAAATTGATCTAATCAAAAGAGATAAGGAAGGGCACTATATCTTGCTAAAGGGTAGAATGAATAATGAAGAAGTATCTATATTAAATATATATGCACCAAATAGTGTAGCATCTAAATTCCTAAAAGAGAAATTAAGAGAGCTGCAAGAAGAAATAGACAGTAAAACTATAATAGTGGGAGATCTCAACCTTGCACTCTCAGAATTAGATAAATCAAACCACAAAATAAATAAGAAAGAAGTCAAAGAGATAAATAGAATACTAGAAAAATTAGATATGATAGATCTCTGGAGAAAATGTAATGGGGACAGAAAGGAGTACACCTTCTTTTCAGCAGTTCATGGAACCTATACAAAAATTGATCATATATTAGGACATAAAAACCTCAAACTCAAATGCAGTAAGGCAGAAATAGTGAATGCATCCTTTTCAGACCATGATGCATTGAAAATTACATTCAATAAAAAGCCACAGGAAAGTAGACCAAAAAATAATTGGAAACTAAATAATCTCATACTAAAGAATGATTGGGTGAAACAGCAAATTATAGACATAATTAATAACTTCATCCAAGAAAATGATAATAATGAGACATCATACCAAAATGTATGGGATGCAGCCAAAGCGGTAATAAGGGGAAATCTCATATCTCTAGAGGCCTATTTGTATAAAATAGAGAAAGAGAAGGTCAATGAATTGGGCTTGCAACTAAAAATGCTAGAAAAGGAACAAATTAAAAACCCCCAATCAAACACTAAACTTGAAATTCAAAAAATAAAAGGAGAGATCAATAAAATTGAGAGTAAAAAAACTATTGAATTGATTAATAAAACTAAGAGTTGGTTCTATGAAAAAACCAACAAAATAGACAAACCCTTAGTAAATCTGATTAAAAAAAGGAAAGAGGAAAATCAAATTGTTAGTCTTAAAAATGAAAAGGGAGAACTCACCACTAACGAAGAGGAAATTAGAGCAATAATTAGGAGTTACTTTGCCCAACTTTACGCCAATAAATTCGACAACTTAAATGAAATAGAAGAATACCTCCAAAAATATAGCTTACCTAAACTAACAGAGGAAGAAGTAAATATCCTAAACACTCCTATCTCAGAAAAAGAAATAGAACAAACTATCAATCAACTCCCTAAGAAAAAAACCCCAGGACCAGATGGATTTACATCTGAATTCTATCAAACATTTAAAGATCAATTAACTCCAATGCTAAATAAACTATTTGAAGAAGTAGGGATTGAAGGAGTCCTACCAAACTCCTTTTATGACACAGATATGGTACTGATACCTAAACCAGGTAGGCTGAAAACAGAGAAAGAAAATTATAGACCAATCTCCCTAATGAATATTGATGCTAAAATCTTAAATAAAATATTAGCAAAAAGATTACAGAAAATCATCCCCAGGATAATACACTATGACCAAGTAGGATTTATACCAGGAATGCAGGGCTGGTTCAATATTAGGAAAACTATTAACATAATTGACTATATCAACAACCAACCAAACAAAAACCATATGATCATTTCAATAGATGCAGAAAAAGCATTTGATAAAATCCAACAGCCATTCCTAATAAAAACACTTGAGAGCATAGGAATAAAAGGACTTTTCCTTAAAATAGTTAGGAGCATATATTTTAAACCTTCAGTAAGCATCATATGCAATGGGGAAAAACTGGAACCTTTCCCGGTAAGATCTGGAGTGAAGCAAGGTTGCCCACTATCACCATTATTATTCAATATTGTATTAGAAACACTGGCCTCTGCAATAAGAGTCGAGAAAGAGATTAAAGGAATTAGAGTAGGCAATGAGGAAACCAAACTATCACTCTTTGCAGATGATATGATGGTATACCTAGAAAACCCCAGAGATTCTACTAAAAAGCTATTAGAAATAATTCATAATTTTAGCAAAGTAGCAGGATACAAAATAAATCCCCATAAATCCTCAGCATTCTTATACACCACCAACAAAATCCAAGAGCAAGAGATACAAAGAGAAATTCCATTCAAAATAACTGTTGATAGCATAAAATATTTGGGAATCTACCTACCAAAGGAAAGTCAGGAATTATATGAGCAAAATTACAAAAAAGTTTTCACACAAATAAAGTCAGACTTAAATAATTGGAAAAATATTAAGTGCTCTTGGATAGGCCGAGCAAATATAATAAAGATGACAATACTCCCTAAACTAATCTATTTATTTAGTGCTATACCAATCAGACTTCCAAGAAATTATTTTAATGATTTAGAAAAAATAACAACAAAATTCATATGGAACAATAAAAAGTCGAGAATCTCAAGGGAATTAATGAAAAAAAAATCAAATGAAGGTGGTCTAGCTGTACCTGATCTAAAATTATATTATAAAGCAGCAGTCACCAAAACCATCTGGTATTGGCTTAGAAATAGATTAGTTGATCAGTGGAAAAGGTTAGGTTCACAAGACAGAATAGTCAACTATAGCAATCTAGTGTTTGACAAACCCAAAGATTCTAAATTTTGGATAAGATTTCATTATTTGATAAAAACTGCTGGGATAACTGGAAATTAGTATGGCAGAAATTAGGCAAGGACCCACACTTAACACCACATACCAAGATAAGATCAAAATGGGTCCATGACCTAGGCATAAAGAACGAGATTATAAATAAATTAGAGGAACATAGGATAGTTTATCTCTCAGACTTGTGGAGGAGAAAGAAATTTGTGACCAAAGATGAACTAGAGACCATTACCAATCACAAAATAGAAAATTTTGATTATATCAAATTAAAAAGCCTTTGTACAAACAGAACGAATGCAAACAAGATTAGTAGGGAAGTAACTAACTGGGAAAACATCTTTACAATTAAAGGTTCTGATAAAGGCCTCATTTCCAAAATATATAGAGAACTGACTCAAATTTATAAAAAATCAAGCCATTCTCCAATTGATAAATGGTCAAAGGATATGAACAGACAATTTTCAGATGAAGAAATTGAAACTATTACCACTCACATGAAAGAGTGTTCCAAATCACTATTGATCAGAGAAATGCAAATTAAGACAACTCTGAGATATCACTACACTCCTGTCAGATTGGCTAAGATGACAGGAAAAAACAATGATGAATGTTGGAGGGGATGCGGGAAAACGGGGACATTGATGCATTGTTGGTGGAGTTGTGAACGAATCCAGCCATTCTGGAGAGCGATCTGGAATTATGCCCAAAAAGTTATCAAACTGTGCATACCCTTTGATCCAACAGTGTTTCTATTGGGCTTATACCCCAAAGAGATACTAAAAAAGGGAAGGGGACCTGTATGTGCCAAAATGTTTGTAGCAGCCCTGTTTGTAGTGGCTAGAAACTGGAAAATGAATGGATGCCCATCAATTGGAGAATGGCTGGGTAAATTGTGGTATATGAATGTTATGGAATATTATTGCTCTGTAAGGAATGACCAGCAGGATGAATACAGAGAGGCTTGGAGAGACCTACATGGACTGATGCTAAGTGAGATGAGCAGAACCAGGAGATCATTATACACTTCGACAACGATATTGTATGAGGATGTATTCTGATGGAAGTGGATTTCTCTGACAAAGAGACTTAACTGAGTTTCATTGGAGAAATGATGGACAGAAACAGCTACACCCAAAGAAGGAATAATGGGAAATGAATGTGAACTATTTGCATTTTTGATTTTCTTCCCGAGTTATTTTTACCTTCTGAATCCAATTCTCCCTGTGCAACAAGAGAACTGTTCGGTTCTGCAAATATGTATTGTATCTAGGATATACTGCAACATGTTTAGCATATATAGGACTGCTTGCCATCCTGGGGGGGGGGGAGGAGGGAGGGAGGGGGGAAAAACGAAACATAAGTGATTGCAAGGGATAATGTCGTGTAGAAATTATCCTGGCATGGATTCTGTCAATGCGAAGTTATTATTAAATAAAATAAAATTTATTATAAAAAAAAAAAAAAAAAAAAAAAAAAAACAAAGTTTATTGGGGTAGAATTCCAATAAGTTTATTGGATCATTAAATCAATTCTTACAGAGTTGATCGTCACAGTATCTTTATGTTACTATGTACAATGTATTCCTTGGTTCTATTTTTTTCACCTAGCATCACTTCATGTAAATCTTTCCAGGACTTTCTAAAATGAGCTTGTTCATCATTTTTATAGAATAATAATATCCCATTACTCATTTTCCCCCAAAAGAGCTGCTACAAATATTTTTGCACATGTGGGTCCTTTTCCTTCCTTTAAGATCTTTTTGGGATATAAGCCCAGTAGTAACACTGATGGTTCAAAGGTTATGTACAATTTGATAACTTTTTGAGCATAGTTTCGAATTGCTCTCCACAATGATTGGATCTGCTCACAACTCCACCAACAACGTATTAGTGTCCTGGTTTACTACATACCATCCAACATTTATCATTATCTTATCCTGTCATCTTAGCCAATATGAGAGGTGTGAGGTGACACCTAAGAACTGTTTTCATTTGCAGTTCTCTAATCAATAGTGATTTAGAGAACATTTTAATATGACTATAGATGTCTTTAATTTCATCATCTGAAAATTATTTATTCATATCATTTGACCATTTATCAATTGGGGAATGACTGAAAAGGAGTAATATTAATAAAAATGACTATCTACATACTATTTTTGTTTGAAAAGTACATAGATACCATTGATTTCATTTTAATGACCAGTTTTATAAAAAAATCATATACATTTCTAATATTTAAAACTCTTATAAATTGTTTTTAGCTTTAATGCTATTGTGTCTATATAAGATCCTGTGTTTATTTTTTTTTTTTTAGTGGATGTGAAAGAAAAGAACTTACTACATAACTGAGAGAAAATATTTCTGGAATTTCATTGGTCTTTATTTTCACTGTATTATATTATTATTGTTAGGGTTATTAAAACATTAAAATCATTTAACCTTATCTCATTTTGCATATGAAGAAACTGAGGCCTACAGAGGTAAAGAGATTTTTCTACATTCATAATCCAGAAAGTGGTAGTACCATAATAAAACCCTCTATATTCTTGACTGCTTCTCTGACATTTTTCTCCTACATCATTAATGAACTTGAATTATGAAACAAAATAAAATATGCTGTAATTTGATATTATTTTATTGTTTTAATATATTTTTATATATTAGATGATTTAAAAAATAAATATTCCAAGTGTTTTCTTGGAAAGATAAACATCCAAAAGAAAAGAGCTGAATTAGACCCTTTATAGTTGATTACAAAATTAAATACCTTTGGTTATGAATATTTAGAGGAAAATATAGCTTTTGTTCTTTCTTCCTTTCTTCTTCCCTCCCTCACTTCCTTCTTTCCTCCCTCCTTCTCCTTCCCTTCATCCCTTTGTCCCTTCATTTCCATCCTTCTTCCTTCCTTCTTCCTTCCTTCCTTTGTTGCTTCCTTTTCTTTCTTTCTTTCTTTCTTTCTTTCTTTCTTTCTTTCTTTCTTTCTTTCTTTCTTTCTTCTTTCTTCTTTCTTCTTTCTTTCTTCTTTCCTTCCTTCCTTCCTTCCTTCCTTCCTTCCTTCCTTCCTTCCTTTCTTTCTTTCTTGCTTGCTTACTTGCTTGCTTTCTCTATTGCTAGATGGAGTTCTCACACTGGAAGCTTCCAAAAAAATTAGGTCTTAGATGTTGGAATCCTTACTAACTGCTAACTAATTAGAGTTGATCTAATCTTACAAGAAGATGTTTTGGACAGAACCTGAAACAAGGTACTAAGTAGAACTAATTAAGACAAGGCTTGTGTTCACACCTTTACTCATTGGAGTTCAATGAGTTCACACCTCCCTTGAAGCTTTGGGCCAGAGAGGTTCTTCGGAGTGAAGAAGCTACAAGTCGGGATTTCAGCAGAATTATGCCAGAAGCCCTCTCTTCAAGGCAAGACAGATTCAACTTGGTAATGGCTCTGGAGGCTGAAGAAAGCAGAGGCAGAAGCAAAGGACAAAGCGGCAAGAGCTCTTGGAACCAAGCAGAGAGTTAGGCCTCTAAGCTAACCGGGCTATCACCTGGCTGTGTCTTGAGAAGAAAAAGATCACCACATTTTGGCACCCGAACAGGGACCGATTCAGATCCATCTGAACTAGATCACAACATTTTGGCGCCCTGAACGTGGGGCTGACAGACCCCCTCAGTGGATTTCAGTGGAAAAGCTCCGACCTGATCCAGTGGAAAAGCCTCTGATCCTGATCCAGTGGAAAAGACTCTTCAACCCAGAAATTAGGGTGAGTGCAATAAAGAAATTTTGCTAAAAGAGTTAAAGTAGAATTTCAGTTAAGATGGGACAGATATTTAGAAAACAGCCTGTTTCTGTTCAAGGAAAATGTTTAGAGAGCATTGTCAAAGTTATGGAAAGCCAAGGTTTAATTATAAGTTTACAGCAAATCACTGAACTTTTACAAACTGTAAAGGACATATGTCCTTGTTTCTCTCTTGATAAGGAATTAGATCTAAATGAATGGAAATTGGTTGGAGAGGATCTTTGTCAATTCTATGATAAAAATGGGCCTAACTCAATAATTAATACATATAATGTAATACAATTGGCTATAAGAAGTTATTTAAGTGATAGAATGATGAAAAGGAAAGTACAGGAGGAAGAAGTGCCAACTTTACTAGGTGAAAAGGAGGACGAATCAGATGAGAATGGAGTTAATTACAATTCTGAGCATGATACTTCACAGCAGGAGGAATTAGGTGATTCCACATCTCATGACCCTCCCCCCGCAATTAACCCTTCATGGGTGGAACAAGGGGGAGGGAAAGAGACAAAAACACAGTCAGCTTCTCCTGTAAAGCAGAATTTGACAAGATTAGAAAAAGCATTAATTAAAGCAAAAAATGAAGGAGAAGATATATCTGATTTTATAAATGCATATCCTGTGATTGAAGAGCTCAACTCCTCAGGTCAAAAAGAGAGAAAATACATTCCTTTTAATTTGGGAAAAATTAAAGATTTGAAAAAGGGTTGCACTCTTTATGGGGCTACATCATCTTATGTGAAGATGTTACTGGATAATTTGTCTTATGAAATCTTAACCCCGAATGACTGGAAATCCATCACTAAAACATGTCTTGAACCAGGACAAAATTTATTGTGGCTTTCAGAGTTTCATGAATTATGTAGGATTCAAGCCCAACACAATAGGCAAACAGGAGCTATTGTACAAGTTGCTTTTGACCAACTAACTGGAGAAGGTCAGTATGCAGAGAGTTCAGAACAGATTTATTATCCCATAACAGTGTATGAGCAAATTTCTAAGGCTGCAATAAAAGCTTGGAATTCTCTCCCTGGACAGAAAGATGGAAATAATGTTTTCACAAAAATAGAGCAAGGTCCCAATGAACCTTTTGCAGATTTTGTGGGACGTTTACAAACAGCTGTAATAAGAACCATTGGAGACAATGCAGCAACAGAAATAATGACTAAATATTTGGCTAAGGAAAATGCCAATGAGGTTTGCAAAAGAATTATATGGGGGCTAGACAAAGATGCTCCTTTAGAGGAAATCATAAGATGCTGTGCCACAGTGAGCACAAATGCTTATTATGCCCAGACTATGATGAACATGGAAAGACAAGGTCCTTCTTGGCAGAGGAATTCTAGAGAAACTCGTCGATGTTTTCAGTGCGGAAAAATTGGACATTTGAGAGCTCAATGTAGAAATGGAGATAGAGTGAGAAGACAGGGTGAGAGAAAACCCAAAACCCCATGTTCAAAATGTAACCGAGGCTTTCACTGGGCCTCTAAATGTATATTGACCCAGAGGAATGAGAGGCAGGGCCCAGCTCTAAAGTATCAATCAAAGGACAGGTGGGGCATGATAGCAGCTGAGGTTACACCCAGAGAGACTTTAGAAATTCAGAACTCTGATGTCATCAACCAACAGAAAAGCAATCAGGATTATAGTTGGGAAGAATACAGGCCTTTTAAGACAACAAGACAATATCCAATGCAAACAACTCCAATGTAATTACCAGATGATGAGGAGAAATCCCAAACTTGGTAAATAGAAGGGAATTAGATTAACTGCTTGGGGAAAAGGATCTGCTTATATTTCCACAGATGGAGAAAGAATCAAATGGCTGACAAGGAGACTGTTAAAAAAGACTTTTAAAATCTTCAGGAATCATTGGATTTCCTGACACAAGAGGAAACTGTTTTAGTTCTTGAAAAACCAGCAAGAATCATTGGGTTCCCTGAGATGAAAAATTGTTGATGAGACCTTTTGCAGTACTTCAGAGCTTACAGGAATTATTAGATTCCTGGCACATGAACTAATGGACAATGGATTGCTTATGGACTATTTCTAGGACTTATGGACATGTGTAAATCTTCAGGTTGATTCATGTTGTTACATTACTACTAACCTGTGTTATATTGCAATGTGCTTATGTAAATTATGTATAATGCCTCCCATATTGACGGATTTATGTATACCATGTATATCGGTTACAAAGTTCTGGCCCATATTGATGGATTTATGTGTACCCCTTCAGAAACCCACTAATCTGATAAGATTTCCTATTTCCTTGGTGTTTTCATCTAACAAAAGAAAGGGGGAGATGTTGGAATCCTTACTAACTGCTAACTAATTAGAGTTGATCTAATCTTACAAGAAGATGTTTTGGACAGAACCTGAAACAAGGTACTAAGTAGAACTAATCAAGACAAGGCTTGTGTTCACACCTTTACTCATTGGAGTTCAATGAGTTCACACCTCCCTTGAAGCTTTGGGCCAGAGAGCACTATGGGAGAAAACCCATAATCCCTCTCTCTGGAAGGAGCATAAATAGGCCAATGGGCCAGTCGAAGAAGTTCTTCAGAGGAAGCCGCTACAAGTCGAGATTTCACCGGAATGACATGAAGACTGGAGCTGGCTGGATGCTGAAGAAAGCAGAGGCAGAGGCTGAAGGACCAGACCTTTGGATTTAAAGACATTTGGAGAGAGCTCTTGGAACCAAGCAGAGAGATAGGCCTCTAAGCTAACTGGGCTATATTGGAGATAATAAAAGATCTGAACTTTTATCACCTGGCTGCGTTTTGAGAAGAAAAAGCTCACTACACTTAGATTTTTCCAGTCTGATATACATGTTCAAAGAATATAAGGTAGGTATAGACTTCCAGAAAGGCAGAATGTCAGATTGTTCTGGCTGGTGTTAGCTAGATAACTGCAGACTGTTATTTAGAAGTAGTCTATATTGAAGAAAAACAAGTAAACTAACAACCGCCCTGTGTTTTATACTATAGCTATAGCAGCTAACCAGATAATACAAAGTCAAATGATTTAGTAGGGAAAAAAGTCAAGGTGAGATATTGATCTTATTCAGCACCTTGGAACACACAAAAATAGTAATAGGAAAAGTAACACCATTTTCCCTCTGATCTGAATCCTTGGAATATCAACACAGATGAGAAGGATACAACCATCAGCAATTTTTCAAGTCACATTAGTCTGTCTCCACCTCCTGCCAACTTAAATGGCAAAGGCCTAAGAACTTATTATTTTCTTTTCTTTTTAAAAGACTTGATTGTTATCCAAAAACAAAAGTTCAGTGACATGTGAGTAGAATAAAAACCCATCACATCCAGATCTGCTGATTCTATCAGAAATAAAACAGCTTTCAGCCTGTTACACTTTTCTTAGAGATCTTAGAACATAACATTTTCTTGTATTTTTTCAATTCATCTCACCAGAAGGTCAAAATCCTAAATCAATTTGCCCACAGTGGTCAAATAGCAGCTATTTGTATTTGGCTCTCATATATTTTTAGGACAAACATACTTTAACCAATGATTGTGAAATTATAATTCTAAGAATGGATTTTTGATGCTAAACATCTCTCATCTCTGAATTTAAAAATTTCTTCCTCCAGTCCAACTGCTCTCCTCATTGAACCGTGACAATAAACTGTATACAGATTTCTATTTTGAACACTGCTAATGGCTAATGTGCTAATGTTCCTCCCATCTGGACATTCCCAAAATCATTTTTTTAAAAAATTCTATATATGTCCTTCAAGACCTAGGTTCAGATTAAATCTTCTAATTCTGTATAACTTCTGGACTCCTACATATTCCAAGCTACTAGAATATCTATAATATGAAATAATTAATGAGCAATTATTTACTTTTTGTACTTTTTGTACCCATTGAGTTTTCTGAATGGAGGTCTGCGTATTTCCACCACAATACCATTATAGAGGTAAAATGCCATATAAATGAAAAGCAAAGGATTTCTGGAAAGGAAATGAAAAGGAAAGAGTGGTGTGTGTGTATGTGTGTGTGTGTATGTGTGTGTGTGTGTGTGCATGTGCGTGTGTGTGAGCATATGTATAACTAAAAAGCTTAATTGTGAATATAAAAAAAGTTATAAAGGAAATGTCTGAATCTCATTGATGATTTGTGAAAAATAATTATTTTCAAACACAAAATGAGGAAACTATATCATTGTCTGGAGGTAGTCGTTATGGTGTGTAGTTCCACTTATTTATTTCTTAAGACACTCAACTCTATACAATTCAATTCCCAAAGCTTAATTCATTCAGCTGAAATTGCTTTCTTCAAAATGTCTTACCTATAAATTGAAAATAAAATGAATTTTTCTCAAGCCCTTTTTTCTAGATTTTGCTAAATCCTCATCTAGGACACTCTCTCTTATAGCAGATGTCTTACAGAGTTGTGTCCTTGACTCTCTTCACTTTTCCCTCTCTATAATGCTTCACTTGGTGATATCATCAATTCTCATATATTAAATTATTGTTTCTATGCTGATGATTCTCTAATGTTTTTAATCACCCAAAAATATTCTGCTTACTTCCAGTCTCACATGTCCTATTGCATTTCAGTTATCTTGAAATTTATTATATATTGAATATATTTTACATTGATCATATCAAAAATAAAAAATTGTTATCTTTTCCCCTAAGCCTTCCTATTTTTCAAACTTACTTTCCATTTTGAAGTCCCCACCAAATTCCAAGTTTCATAGATCTAGGTGATATTTTCAAACCATCACTGCTGATATTTTCAAACCATTTTCTGCTTTCCTAAGCAATCTGGTAAAAGACTGTCAATTTCAATTTTGTATTATCTTCTCAATACAGCTCCTTCTGTCTTCTGATAAAGCCCCCAGGCAAGTGTAGGCTCTCATTATCTCATGTTGGCCTGCTGTTGTTTCTGCCTAGCTCTATTCTCTATCCACTAAGATCTGTCCTTCATTGAGTGACCAAAATACTGTTCCTATAGAAAAGATCCTCCTGGGGGTTGAGCCAAAATGGCAGAGAATAGATATTTCTTTAACTTCTTCCAAGCTTCAACAGCAGATTAAGCCTCCAAATTAGTATTGGAGTGGCAGAACCCATAAATACTTATAGTACAACAAATTTCCAGAAGATAATTTGGAAGAACGTCAGAACAAGTTGTGAAGACCGAGTTAGCAACCTGGATACCTTAGAATCAGTGGAGTCAGGATAAGCAAAATTCCTTGGTTTTTATTCTTGGTCTTTAGAGGTAGAAGCGAATTGGATGGACACAGTCTCTCCATGACCTCTCCTCTTCATCTCCCACCCAAAAGTGACTCTGGCTAGTCTTACTACACCTCCTAGTCCCTCCTACAATTCTCTGTATACAAAATTATTGAGCCAGCACAGAATAGTGGGAAGGGCCATTTTCCCAAGTATATGCTTATAGAGTACTGTCCAACCAGTAATTAGCCTTAAGTGCTTGGTTGTCCGATCTTAGTGCATCAACTCAAAAGTTTCTACCCTTTACAACATGTCTGTTTCAATCAGCCAGGGGGAGAAGCTGCCAATTCTAGAAAAGAGAACAGGGAACTCGGGGAAGAAAGCCAAAGCATTGTAGTGTTCATGCTCTGAAAAATCTACTATGAGGCTTTTAGGCTACTCTGTCATGAATACAAGTCAGTGGTTCATCAGATTAGCTGTAAGACACCCAATGAAAATGCAGAAGGAAAATTGTGAGTCCCTAAACCCCAGCACAAGAGATTTGGCCATGTGTAACCAGCATTGGAAGTCAGTCAGAAATACTGGCTCCAGAGCAAACTACAGAGACTCTCACCCTTTGCCTTAAAAGCCAAACTCAACCTTTAAAAATGAGCAAAAAACAAAAATTACTCTGACCATAGACAACTTTTATGAAGAAAGAAGAAAAGTCCTCACACCTTGAGGATCCTAAACGCAAATCAGTTCTAGATGAAGTCCCACAGGGTGATATGAGTTATTTCCCATTTCACAAGGTTCTCTTGGGAGAATTCAAAAAGGATCTTTAAAAAGATTTAGAAGAAAAATGGAGAAAAGAAATAGGAATATTGAAGAAGAATTTGGAAAAAGAAACACAGAAATTATCTAAAGAAAATACATTAAAATAGATTTGATGAAATGGAAAAGGTGCATAACTCCTTACAATACACATTTGATGAAACAGAAAAAGCATATAACTCTTTACAAAATAGATATGAAAAGGAAACCAATTTATTGAAAAACAGAACTTGTGAAATAGAAAAAAAAATGCAATGAACAAAAAGCTTTAATTGGCCAAATGCAAAAGGAAATTTGTTAAAAAAGCTAATTGAAGAAAATAACTTAGAAAAAAATTAGAATTTTGTATATAAAGCTTTTTATTTTCAAAACATATAAACAGATAATTTGACACATTGACTGTTGCATAGCCTTGTGTTTCAGAATTTCTCCTCTTTCCCCCCCTCCTCTAGATGGCAAGCAATTTGTATGTTAAACATGTTAAAATGTATGTTAAATCCAATATGTATAAACCTATTTATACAATTTTCTTGCTGCACAAGAGAAATCAGATCAAAAAGAAAATAAATGAGTAAGAAAACAAAATCCAAGCGAACAACAACAAAAAGAGAGAGAATGTTATGTTATGATCCACATTCAATTCCTCTCTATAACTGTAGCTGGATTTTCAACACAAGATCATCATCTCATTGTTGGAAATAGTCATATTCATCAGAATTGATCACTGTATAATACTGATGTTGCCATGTACAATGATCTCCTGGTTCAGAATTATCATATATATATATATATATATATTGCATACAATGAACTGCTTCTGTTCATTTCACTTAGAATCAGTTAATGTAAATCTCTTCAGGTCTCTCTGTAATCATCCTCCTGATCACTTCTTATAGAACAATAATATTTCACCATATTCATGTACCATAACTTATTCAGCCATTTCCCAACTTATGGGTAACGACTCAATTTAAAGTTCCTTTCCCCTACAAAAAGAAATGGCACAAGCATTTTTTTTTTGCACATATGCATCCTTTTTCCTTTTTTATGATCTCTTTGGAAGCCAGTACAAACATTGCTGGATCAAAGTATATGTGAAGTTTGATTGTTCTTTATGTGTAGTTCCAAATTCTGGCACTAACTTCTAAACAAGATAGCTTCATGGCATAGAAATAATAGCAACTAATGTTTTAGCTGGAAAAATAAATATTTATCATTATTCAATCAAGATCTCTTCCTAAGCTTGAAAAAATAGTTTCCCACATTTAAAATCCATTTTCATTTGCTCCCTTCCAACTATTATGGAAATTATTTTATGTATGGTTTATTCCAAATAAGAATTTATAAAGCACTATGGTAGATGCTTAAGAAAATTTCAAAAGAAATGTTTCTCCTTTCAATGAATATGTTATCTTGATGAGTAAAAAAAACATTCTCTTATGGGAAGAATACATAAATTCAAAAATATTTACATATTAGTGTCAAAACAAGTACACACATATGTCATAGTATAAAATGTTTATGCTAGGGTAGATTGAATGCATAATGGAACCTTTAGTGGCCATAATCAGGAAAGAGTAACCACACATCTTTTGAAAAGTGGTTCAAATGTGATTAAAAATTGGGAAAATGATCATTATTCTATTAGAGTCTATTCTTCGTACTGGCATCAAGGAGAGTTTTGTAAGAAACCATTTTAAGCACTTTAGCCTTATATAATCATCACTTCTCATTTTCCAATAAACCACAGAAATAACACTGAAATCAAATTACAATCAATATGTTCTTTGTTTTGATAGCATTTTGAAAATTCTTAGCTATGTAGTGTATTTTATGCCTGAATGAGTCCAAAAAGTATGCATGAGTCTGCTTGGACAGACTTCATAAAGAGATATACAGAACAGTATCTCCATATCTCAAAGAAAAAAAAAGGAAATTTAGGCCAATGAAAATAGATGTTCGGGGGAAAAAAAAAATATATATATATATATATATATATATATATATATATATATATATATATATATATATATATATTTATATATTTATATTTATATATACGTATATATATATATACGTATGTATGTATATACATATATATGTATATATGTATTTATCTGTGTGTTTGTGGGCACATCCATATACATTAATATAGTATCTATCTATATTTATCTACACAAATATGTGTACAAATATATAAATAATTGATAATGACCATTACGGCCACATTATGTCATTCACAACACATATAAAATAGAACTGGATTTGGATTTTTTTTTTAATTTAAATTTTATTTTATTTAATAATAACTTTGTATTGACAGAATCCATGCCAGGGTAATTTTTTACAACATTATCCCTTGCACTCGCTTATGTTTCGTTTTTTCCCCTCCCTCCCTCCACCCCTCCCCCAAGATGGCAAGCAGTCCTATATATGTTAAATATGTTGCAGTATATCCTAGATACAATACATATTTGCAGAGCCGAACAGTTCTCCTGTTGCACAGGGAGAATTGGATTCAGAAGGTAAAAATAACTCAGGAAGAAAATCAAAAATGCAAATAGTTCACATTCGTTTCCCAGTGTTCCTTCTTTGGGTGTAGCTGTTTCTGTCCATCATTTATCCATTGAAACTCAGTTAGGTCTCTTTGTCATAGAAATCCACTTCCATCAGAGTAAATCCTCATACAATATCATTGTCGAAGTGTATAATGATCTCCTGGTTCTGCTCATCTCACTTAGCATCAGTCCATGTAGGTCTCTCCAAGCCTCTCTGTATTCATCCTGCTGGTCATTCCTTACAGAGCAATAATATTCCATAACATTCATATACCACAATTTACCCAGCCATTCTCCAATTGATGGGCATCTATTCATTTTCCGAACTGGATTTGGATTTAAGCCTACTTCTTGTGTAACTGGATATAAGGGACTTTACCTTTTTGAGCCTTAGTTTCCTGTTGTGAAGCAAATGTTGGACTATATAGTATCTAAAGACTATTATGATGTAAAAGGATATATGAGTTCCATAATATATACATGGTCGTATAATTAATTAATATTGGTTAGTATAGGAATTATTTTGTAACTAATTCAAATGTATTTTCATTCTATTGACCATTCTGTTGTGGCTTACATTTTTTTTGCTGAAATTTAATTATCAAAATATCATGTATGTGTACCTTTCAGTGAAATAAATTCCTTGACTGATTCTTCCTGAAAATACATGTCTTTATAAATTTGAAGTTAAAATCTTTGAAAGAAAATTAGTTTGAAGCCACTCTTTTAGGGTCATATGTCACACTTAGAAGTAGAAACTTTAATTAAATACTTAGAAAATGGGTAATGACAACAAGGGATAAAGCAAACATAAAAACTAAAAGAAATTAACACACTGAAATTGGCTGGAAAAAACTGCTATATATTCTTAATACATATGATAAATAGATTAAAATTCTTTAAGACATACTTTATAACAAGAAAACATTATGTAAAATACATTATATGTATATATAATATATATATGTATATATAATATATATATATATATATTATGTATAACATATATAAACATTTAAAGTGAGTTCTAAATACTTTCCTTCTCTCCATTCCTCCATGCTCCACTGAAAGGACAAACAATATATCAATTATGCATGTGAAGCCATACAAAATACATTTAAATAATTTGCCAAGCCACACCCCCAAAAATACATGAACAATTTAGAGAAAAAAATATTTCAACTTATATTCACAATCCATCAGTTCTGTCACTGAGAGAACTCTCTTTCTTGCTCTTGCTCTTGCTCTTTTTTCTTTTTTTTCTTTCTTCCTTCTTTTCTATTGTTTTCTTTATTTTAAAATTAAAGAAAAAAAATTGGAAAAAGAAGAAAAAATATAGGCATATGCACAACAAAACATAAAGATTCAAAATATGATGCAACAAATTTCCTTTTCAATAAAAGCAATATAATGATTACTGTGCATTGTGTTCAGAGCTACCCTTCTTTTATTTGTTTCCTTGTAATTTTCTCTTGTTCTTTGTTATGCACACATGGCATTTTACATGATGAGTTTTGGGGAATTGTCTTGGAGAATTATATTGATCCAAGTAGCTAGGCCCATCTCAATTCATCATTACTACAATATTGCAGTTATTGTTTTCACTTTGTTCTCTTTTTCTGCTTATATCATTTTGCATCATTTCATACAGGCTTTCCAAGTTTTTTTTTTTTTTTTTTTTTCCTAAATCAATTCCCTTGTATTAAAAATAGTCAGATATAAACAACTGGAAAAATATCAAGTATTCTTAGGTCAAGCAAATATAATAGAGATGACAATGCTATCTAAAATAATTTACTTATTTAGTGCTATTCCAATCAAAGTCTCGAGAAACTATTTTACTGACCTAGAAATAATAACAACAAAATTTATCTGGAAGAAGAAAAGGTCAAGAATTTCAAATGAATTAGTGAAAAAAGCAAATCAAAGTGGCCTAGCTGTACCAGATCTAAAAATATATTATAAAGCAGTGTCATCAAAGCCAATTTTTACTGGCTAAGAAATAGTGAAGCTCATCAGTGGAATATGCTAGGTTTGCAGAACAAAATATTCAATGACTATAGTCATTATTTCACAATGTTTGACAAGCCCAAAGACCCCAGCTTTTACAATTAGTATGCACTATTTGAGAAAAACTGCTGGGAAAATTGCAAATTCACATAGCAGAAACTAGGCATTGTCCCACATATAACATCATATAACAAGATAAGGTCAAACTGGGTTCATGATCTAGACATAAAAAAGATGATATAAACAAATCAGAAGAACATAGGATATTTTATCTCTTGGATCTATGGATGAAGAAGGAATTTGTGATCAAAGAAGAACTAGAGCTCACAAAAGAGATAATTTTGATGGTATTAACTTAAACAGTTTTTATGCAAACAAAAGTAATACAGACAAGTTTAGAAGGGAAGCAATAAACTGGGAAAACATTTTTACATTTACAGGTTCTGATAAAAGCAACATTTCTAAAATATATAGAGAATTGACTCAAATTAATAAGAATTCAAGCCATTTCCCCAATTGATAAATGCTCAAAGCATAGGAACGGAAAATTTTCAGATGAAGAAATTGAAACTATTGCTAATAATATAAAAAAGGTGCTCTAAATCAGTATTGATCAGAGAAATGCAAATTAAGTCTGAGATACTGCTACACACTTCTCAGATTGGCTATGATGATAGGAAAAGATAATGATGAATGTTGGCAGAGATGTTGGAAAACTGGGAAACTGATACATTGTTGGTGAAACTGAACGAAAAGAACCATTCTGGAGAGCAATCTTGAGTTATGCTCAAAAAGCCCTCAAACTGTGCATACCCTTTGATCCAGAAGTCTATTGGGCCTCTATCCCAAAGAGATCTTAAAAGAGGGAAAGGGACCCACATGTTCAAAAATGTTTGTTGCAGCCCTTTTTGTAGTGGCAAGAAATTGAAAAATGAATGGATACCCATCAATTGGAGAATGGCTGAATGAGTTATGGTATATGAATTTTATGGAATATTATTGTTCAGTAAGGAAAACCAGCAGGATGATTTCAGAGGTCTGGAGAGACATGAACTGCAGCTAGGTGAAATGAGCAGAACAAGGAGATCATTATACACGGCAACTGTATGACTATATGATGACCACTTCTGATGGATGTGGCTCACTTCAACAATGAGATGATTCAAACCAATTCCAATTGTTCTATGATGAAGAGAGCCATCTACAGCTAAAGAGAAGGCAGTGGAAGCTGAGTGTGGACGACAACATAGCATTCTCACTCTTTCTGTTGTTTTCTTATATTTTGTTTCCTTTCCCAGTTTTTTTTTTCCTTCTTGATAAGATTTTTCTTATACAACAAGATAACTGTATAAATATGTATACCTATATTGGATTTAACATATATTTTTTACATATTTAACTTGTATTGGACTATCTGCATCTAGGGGAGATGGTGGGGGGAAGGAGGGTGTTATGAGTTCAAATGTTGGAGTTCCTGTTCTTCTCAAGGCAAAGCCGGTGTAGAGGCTTGGAGCCCTTCGGATGTCTCCAAATCCAAAGGTTCTGCCCTTCAGCCTCTGCCTCTGCTTTCTTCTGCCTCCAACCAAGACAGAGATGGAAGGTCTCTCTTATCTCCTTCTGGGGAGCCCAGCCACCAACTTGCCGCAGAGAGAGGGCTTCTGGCGTAGCTCCACTGAAATCCGTCAAAGTGTTCTCTGCACCAGAGTCGTTCCTCTCTAGTCCAGCGCGACCAGCCAGCCAAGAGGAAAAAATGTATTCTGCCATAGATCCCTCATTGCTGGCCTTTTATCTGCCTCTTCTGAGAGAATGGGATTATGGGTTTTCTCCCATAGTGCTCTCTGGCCCAACGAGCTTTAAGGAAGGTGTGGACTCCCTTGAAGTTAGAAAGTGTACTTTGTGAAGCTGGCATACTTGTGGACTCCAATGAGTAAAGGTGTGAACACAAGCCTTGTCTTAATTAGTTCTACTTAGTACCTTGTTTCAGGTTCTGGCCAAAACATCTTCTTGTAAGATTAGATCAACTCTAAATTAGTTAGCAGTTAGTAAGGATTCCAACAGGAGGGGATCATTTGGGACAAAAGGCTTTGCAAGGGTCAATGATGAAAAATTGTCCATACTTATGTTTTGGAAATACAAAGCTTTGATTAAATTTTTTTTTTAAATAAAAATAAATAATCAATTCCCTTTATCTTTTTTCCCCTGAGGCAATTTGTATTAAGTGACTCACCCAAGGTCACACAGCTAGGAAGTATTAAGTGTCTGTTTGAACTTAGGTCCTTCTGACTTCAGAGCTGGTGCTCTATCCATTGAGCCACCTAGCTGCCCCCCTCCCCTTTATCATTTTTTTTTTAAAGCACAATAGCATTTCAACACAATGTTATATTAATAGTTCATTAGAGTACATATTTTCCCCCATCTCCTCCTGTATTTTTCATATCTGATGGGTGCTATCTCAGGACCCTAATTTCCCTAATATGAATTTCCCTAATCAGTAATTCTTTAGTGTATTTTTTCATAAGACTACAAATTGCTTTGATTTCTTCTTCTGAAAACAAGTTGTTAATTTCCTTTGGACATTTATCAAATGGGAAAACGGTCTTTTTTATTTCACTCAGTTTCTATATTTAAAAAATGAGACCTTTATAAGAGAAACTAGCTATGAAATTTTATATTACTTCATTATCTGAGACCTTTTATCAAAGTATAGTTTCCCTTTCTCAGTTCTTTTAATTAAGTATATTTTTTGCTTTTGCTTTATCTGGGATTGTTATTGGTCCTCCTCCCTTGGTTAACTTCATTTTAAGCATAATTTACTCTGTTGTAATCTTTTATTAATCTCACCATGAGTCTTCCTTTTTCAAGTCTGTTCTCATGAACAACTTATCAGATTTGAATGAGATAAACTCACCCATAAAAAGGAAACAGGTAATTTGTTTTTATGAATGAATTTGTCCCATTCACATTCACAGTTATGATTCTTGTGAGTTTTCCATTGCTCATTTTTCTTATGTTTATTCATTCCCTAGATAGTAGGGGAACTCTGGATAAGTTATAAGACCCTTCAGCCCAAAGAGAACTTGCTGACAATGTCTGGTTCAGCTCCCCGTAACTCTTTGGTGACATTCATTTTTCCTGAGAAGTCAAGGAGGGCATGACCACCTGTGTTCTACTTGAAGTAAGGGATACATACAGTAAGGAGGTAGCAGTGTCCTTATAGTTAACACTTGTGCAGTGTGGTGATGTGGTAATGTAATGGTTCTATAGTTGGCACATACTTAGTGTGTTGTACTGATGTAATTGTACTAAGGTAATTAGGGGCTTAGAGTACTTGAAATAAAGTGTATGTATATACATATATATGGTTATACATATGCATATGTGTATAAATTCCTCATTGGATGAATTCTTTATTTTTAACCATGAAAATAAATTATCAAATGAAATTTCATATTGTGTTGCTTAAGTTTGGTTTTGGATAAATTCCATTTATAACTAAAAAGACCATTTTTGCATTGATGTTTGCATGCTGTGTTTTTTTGCATTAGATCATACTAGTGGAATGAAATACAACTGTCTATCCAAATTAGTTGTGACCAATATTTCAAGAAGGGGAAATAAAGAATCAGTAAGACCTAAAGTTTCAAAAAAAAGTATCTGGTGTCCTGACTACAGAAAATGGGATATGTCAGTTTGAATAGTTTAGCAAATTGTCTGCCTTATTGGCAAAATTAGGCAAATAAGCTTCCAAAGAAGTCTTCCTTTATTAGATGACTTCTTCATTCTGCACATGCATTTGAAGAGTCAGGTCTCTGTAGCTATTTGTTTGTACCTGAAATACTGTGTTTGGGGAAAAAACAAACAAAAAATTATTCTGGGAACTTATCTGGATTTTCATCTTTAAAATGCCTGAGAGTTCTCCCTTCTCACTTTCCCTCCCTCCAAATAATATTTGTGACCATTAACCACCATTGTCTATCATTCACACATCCTTACCCTTTCTTTAATTGCTTGCACTGCTACAGGAGATCAAACCTAAACTGTACAACAAAGGAAAGTCTCTGGCTCTATATTATATATACATATACCACTACATAGCATTCCTGCTGCTGCCCAGAGCTATGAAGCTTATGATCAGCTTTAAACATAAAGATTAAAAATAAAAATAAATAACTTTTAAAAAGACATGCTAATAATTAAACTCATGTATCAAAATGTGTAGAACATTACTCTATTTAATAAATATAAAATAAATATATGTTTCAGTAATGTGAGATCCTGTTGTGCATCAGTTAGGAAATGGACAACAACTTGAAAGAATAAATACTGGAGGAGAAAGCCCTTCAGTACCAAGGGTTGAATGGTATTACTCAATGAAGTCATATGTTACGATTTGAAATTGTTAAGACAGATAAGGTATGAGTTTCATCTACTTTTGTCATGTATACAAACACCAGGGCACCAATTAATTTTTCATTTAACTGAACTGTCTTGTGGATGAGAAATATATTCTGCTCATAACCAATACAGAATCTGGTCATTTTCTTTTCTTCAGGAATTAGAGAGGCTTTTACTTTGTGTAATACTTTGGAAAATGTGATATGTGAAGTTCAAAGTTGAATTTCTTCTTGCCATGGGAGGATGCATGAGAAACTGGAAACAAGGACTGTCCTATGACAATGTGTTTAAAGATTAAAACAATATATTGAAATGAGTAAATAATGAAAAATGAAAACACTTAGCAAATCAGACAGCTAAGAAACCCCAGAACAAAGGGCTTTGTTATTTACTGCAAGATAATAGAAATAAGCCAGTTTTCCAAGTCCCTAGTTTTTAGCAGGCATGGCAGAAAGCACCTTTCTCTTATTTGTGGGCCTCAGGTCCTGTTCCCATCCCTAGGTCTTTGAGGGACCCTTTATAGGGAACAAATGAGATTTTGCCAAGGTGTACAATCTGAACAAGATCTAGGGCAGCAAAAATGACCTGTCAACTGTGAATATAACCCTGAAATCAACTTACTTTGCTTTCTCGAGTTTCCCTGTTTTCCAGAGGTACTGGAACCAAGGTAAAAAAGAGAGCTAGAATGAGCCAATGACAAAGTCCCCTGAGCTGATATAACAGTGAACCTTTGCAACTCTTATAACTAAACTCTCAGTATCCTTGAAGCTGAGTCAGCTAAATGACAGGTGCCAGCCTTTCTGCACTAAACTGATAAACTGTTCGTACAGCTGGGACTTTTCAGATAAACCAGGGCATTCTGCATACATAGTCTAGCAATTCCCAGAGGGAGCTGCCTCTTCTGATCCTACCCCTCCCATGTAACCTCTCATTAGGGAGTGTATTGCCCCCTTTCTTTTCCCCTGTAATCTTCTATTTTTCTTGTAACCCATGAATGACTGCAATTTTGCTTACACTGTTAGGTTCCTTTGCAATTTGAATATAGGGTACTCCAAATGCATGTATTCTGCTTTGTCTTGTAAGAAAAACTCTGCTATTCAAAACTTTTGCAGTTGTGATTTTTGATTTACATAACTTAAAGGTCAGAGTTCTTTTCTACCTGCCTCTTCTATATCTCTTAAATATTCTGGGGTTTTCATAATCTAGTTAAAGTCAGCTTAGTGTTGACACATTCACAGAATGAAATGTCTATGCAACCTGGAATTTAAGTCAAGATCACTAAATTGCATAAACTGTAAACAGGTAATGAGTGGGTAAAAGTCAAGATGGGATTTTAAACAATTTTAGATAATGTTTCAAAAATTTAATTTTTTATCTATATCAATACTCATGATTTTTAATTTATATAATTCCTACTAATAATTATATCTAATGGTTATATGTTATTAATAATCATGATGATGATTGAACAACTTTCTTTTTATGGAGACATAGTGCAGACACGCAAAATTATGTGGAGTTAGAATAAGTTTTACTGAATCCTTCTTGTCTTGTCTGCTTTCCAGGGCAGTATTATGGATGCTTTCACTGAATGTATAGAGGATAAGTTTACATCATGATGATTTTATTCAAATATAAATGTAATTTTTTCTTTAAATCTACCTATTCAATAGCAGAGAATGTTCAATATATAAACATAAAATAGACTACTGGTTTTTCCTAGTTTTTTTTTTTTTTTTTTTTTTATGAATCCTTTTGAAAGAGATGAGAAGAATTAGGTAATAATAACAATAAAAAGAATTAAAATGTATTTTTTATAATTCATTATTTTTCAAGTGCTTTACATAATAGTACATTATATGATCACATATAGTTTCAGGACTGATATACATACATACATATATATATATATATATATATATATATATAGACTCTAAGACTGATTTTCAAAGTTTATATATGTGTGTGTATATATATATATGTATGTGTATATATATATGTATATATATATATATATATATATATATATATATATATATATATATATATCTTTTGACACTAAGACTGATTCTCAAAGTTATTGTCACCATTTAGTACATCATTTTTATTTTCATCATCCATATTACCTTGTTTTTTGTGTGACCTTAGGATTCTAAATGTTAAGAAATTATGTTGCTTCCAGATATTCTATTGCATTAATGAATAATGAGCTGAATATGAAATTATTCCATCCAAGCAACATAAAACTAGGTTTTTAATTACCACTGTTGAGAAGATCTAAAAGATATTTCTGTGAGATAGAGTGGTTAGTAGGTACAATAGAAAAATCAAACCTTGAACACTAAAAATCAGATTATGTAATTCCCTAAAATGCATTTTAATTCCATAGCCTTCTGGGAAGTTAAAAGTTTTGTGATTAATGTGCAAAAGCTGGTCTGCTTAATTAATTTCACACTGTTCAGTTAGTCCAGGTTTAAATTAGAAGCATTACAATTTACAGACTGTAATCTCATTTGCAATTAGCACTTGGGAAATATTCTTAGTATGAGTGTTTTAGAAAATTGGAGACAAAGTCTTGAATTTACTAAGAAGCACTTGACTGAATCTTAGAACCCAAGACTTTTCACAATATAAGTATTTTAATCAAGCTAGAATCCACTGGAATTTCCACACTGGAAACTTTAAAAAAAAGTGCCAGAAGTACTCTTCCAAATCAATATTTAGAGAAATTATATGGGGATAGGCAATGGAACAGTGGATAAAGCATCTGTCCTGAAATCTGGAAGACCAGAGTTCAAATCTGGCCTCATACACTTAGCACTTCCTAACTGTGTAACCCTTGACAAGTCTCTTAATCCCAATTGCCTCAAAAAGAAAAAAAAGAAAAAAAGCAAGGAGAAATTATATGAATGCTGGTTGAGGAATTAGCAGTTGTCAGGAATATATATGCCCAGAGTAGTCAACCAAAGAGCCCGCTTTGGAAAACATTTAGGTGATAGTAGTCCCTTTTTAGGGAACTATATACTCCCTAATGAATGCTCATCTTGATAATATAACCACAAGTTCTATTCTTCTCTGCTGGATCTGTTTTCTCTCCTATTTCTCTCCTGTGCTCCAATTCCACATTAATGACTGCCAATTAAGTTTTTTTAAATCATATCACCTATTATGAGCCAAGCACTGAGCTAAGAGCTTTAGAAAAATTATATTGTTTGATAAATAGAAGAGATGAAATATCTGCCCTCAAAGCGCTTTAATCATAATAGGGAAAGACAACATATAAAAAGGAAATTGAAAAGGGATGGACAAATATACATTTACAGGAACATAAGAGATAATATCTGCCCTGTTATATATATGTGTATATGTGTGTGTGTGTGTGTGTGTGTGTGTGTGTGTGTGTGTGTATGTATGTATGTATAGGAAGAAATAGTCAATCAGAGAAAGAGGTTACAGGGCAAAAATATGTTTCCATTATGAGAAATTCTGCTTCATTCAGTCATGTATTCTGCTACTATTTCCTCTTTGTCCAATATATCTGAAATTTTTCCTCACTAATTTCAACCCTCTACATACACAAGCCATCTCATTCCATGCAATATTCTTCAACAGATGCTTTTTCTCTCATCCCCACTCTATCACCTATTTTCAATGTCTTCATTGATCAAATGGTCACCTAATTCCTAGAGGTTTAGTACAAAGTTAAATGTGATAGACTATGATTTAGGAGAAGTACGCAGAAATGAGTGTATATACATATATTTACACCCCACATTATTTGTGTATTTGTATACATATATATGAACATTCACATTCATTTGATTAGATAGAGTGCAATGTGGTGAGAAGAATTTTAGATAGGGAATCAAAAGAATATATTGTAAGGTTTGCTTCCTTATTCAGGATTTTTTGTGTCCCAGGAGAAGTTAATTAATTTTTTTGAGTCTCAGTTTCCTTCCCCATAACAGTTATAATTCTAAATCCTATAACTATGAACTTAAATAAGTTGCTTGACATATCTCTGCCTTAATATCTTTCTTCTTATCACAATTGTAAAAGTATAAATTTGGATCTAGAAGGGATCTCAGATATCTAATTCATATTATTCATTTTTTTGATGAGGAAACTGAAAAACAGATTAAGAATCCTTATGCAATAGGCAGAATATAGTAAAAGTTTTCAAGTATATGATCATTGAAATAAATTATCCCAAATATCTAATTTAAAAATTAAAACTATATGTATGTATGTGTATATATATATATACATATATATATATATATATATATACATGCCTATATATATATATATATATATATACATACCTATATATATATAATGTTTATAATTTATAATTTTGAAATCCATAGTCTTAATTGCTTCCTTGTACATACTTAAGTAAATAAATGTATAGATAGAATAGGCTAATTTATAAAATGCATTCATAGAGGTAGGGACTAATCTAGAAAGAGATAGCTAAGCATTTCACAAGTTTCTGTACCTGTTTCAGTGCCTATGTCTGTCTATGTCTTTCTCTGTGTTGGTCTTTCTTGTCTTTTCCTTTCTTTCTGTGTGTCTGTGTCTGTATATTAGTGTGTATGTATATATATATATATATATATATATATATATATATATATATATATATATGTGTGTGTGTGTGTGTGTGTGTGTGTGTGTGTGTGTGCATTTTTTCAAGAAAATATTTCATTATTATATTTTAGGGAAGTAGAATAAAAATAAGTATAGAGACTTTTAAAAAATAACAAAGCCTAAATTCCTTTGTTTTTAAAAAAAAATTCTTTTTTTTTGTTTGTTTTTATTTTGCCTTCTTTTTAATTACCATGGCATCCCCTGGACATGTTATGGTTTGTCAATGATCTTTATAAAGTATAGAACACTGCAATGAAAATAATAATCCAGTTGTAATTTAATACAGATAGTGTTTTCTAGCTGTCTATAAAATCAATCCATCCTTGCAAACTAAAACTAGGTTTTTAATTACCACTGCTGAGAATATCTAAAAGACATTTCTGTGAGATAGGGTGGTTAGAGAATAACAATATTATTTATGATTTTATACCATTTTATACTTTTACAAAGTAAGTATTTTTGTACAACATCCCATTGAAGTAGAAAGCATACATTTTATTTTGCCATTTAGTAAACAAGAAAACTGGCATGGTAATAGTATGATATCATTGGTATTCCTTCCATAAAGAAGCCTATATTGTGATTGTATATATTTTTACCGATTATCCTTCATCACTGGAATTGTTTCCTGACTCTGAATAACCCTTACCAGGACCCTTATTGAGAATCCTATCTCTCTGAGAATATCTCTAATTTATGCTGTATAAATACAATGGTAATGTAGTTATTTTTATGATTCTTCCGTCTTTCTTTTGGAATCTCTTTGAAGGTAGAAACTATCCTTTGTATCTTCCATGCCTACTAATGTGCTTGGCCTATAGTAGGCAATGTCAACTTGCTATTTTTGTGTGTTGAAGTATTAGGAAAATCAGTGAAGTTATAGATTTCTAAAGAATATAAAGCTTGTTGGATTTTGACAAACAAACTCTCTGTTATTCAGTTAGCTATTGATTCACATATTACCTTTCATGAATATCTTTTTAAAACTCAAATAATGAAAGAATATATTTCATATTATAAATTCTATTCATATCTTCAAATTATGTTGTTTTTCCTAGAATACAGAAGCTATTTTTCATATTATTGAAAATCATTCATATGATTAATTTCCTTCATTATTTCTTTTATTAACTTTTTGAGGTCATTTTTTAAAAGTAGATGAAAATAGTAATTGATTTCATGATTGAGTTAAAAGTGGTTTGATTGAAGAAAACTAGGTATTTTCCCCAATAGTATTAGAAATATTTAAATTAATAAGAAGAGATGAGAATTGTAGGACTGACACAAATGAAAAAAAAATCAAATCTCTTTATTTTAAAGAGAAAATAAAAAATATCAACATTATTTTTTATTTAAATTTCTTTTTTTTATCAAATTTATTTCTAAAAGATGCCTAATGTGAGAGACAGTCTAAAGTTATTTCCACAGAACCATTAAGTTCTGATTTCTGCAAAACCTTGATTAAATATGTTTACACCGAATCTTGCAAGACTCCTGGTAACATAACATAATAAGTATCTTTGACCAATGAGCTTTCAGAAGAAAATACTTGTTTGACTGCAAAGTTTTGAGAAACGTGTCTAAGCTAGAAACCAGTTTAAACTGACCAGGTTTAAGGCTTTTGGTTATTGTGTTTGCTTAATGAGCTTCATGCATATAAACTGACATACCCCTCATAGAATTAGAACCTCATTAACAGGACATGGGATGTATGATGAGGGAGAGAAATATGTTTAGGAGTAGTATGGAAGAAATGATGTAACCCTAAAAAGAACTAATCAATTCATTCTTTGAGGGGAGGGAATTGTGATGAATAGCATAAAGTTTGCCTGCTATTGTATCTAGTGTTCCCTCTTCCTATCAGAAGGGCAGAGTCCCCTTCTAGCCAGAAACATCCTATTCGTCTGAACTTTCTCTTTCAATAAAATTATTGTTACCTAACTTTTGGAATCAGCTTGTTTCTATCACCAAGAATGAGGCATTTTTGAAAAAAGTATAAAATATCAGAAAAAATAGACATGTACATTGATTTGCCAATGTTCATAATTCAAAAAGACATTTCCAAAACTTTTAGATATGAAGATGCCTAGGGCCATATCCATCTAAAGAGGCCATGAATAGAGGCCTCTCTGAGATAATTATGATTTTGTAATCTTCAAAAGAAATACAGGAGTCAAGATGCATATGATATTGTGGTTATTGTGGTTATAATTGTAGTAGTATAACTCAGTTCCCTCAAATGTAAAAATAGAAATAACAATAACATCTACCTCTAAGGGTTGTTGTAAGGATCAAATGAGATAATATCTGTAATAGCATTTAACAAAAATGCCTGTCATTCGGTACTCATTACATAAATGCTGCTATTAATAAAAAAATAAACATTTATAAATAAACACAAAGATAAGCATTGTTCTAAATGCTATTATAAATATTTCAGTTGAGCAAACTGAGATTTAAAAAATGTTAAATGACTTGACCATGGTCATGCCAATGACTATGGGTCTAGATTTGAATTTGAATCTTCTCAAGTCAAAATCTACTGTGTGAACTTTACAACTACAGCTATTACCATCACCACAATCACCTACTCTTCCTGTTCTTATTCTTATTCTCCTCCTTCTCCTTCTCCTCCTTCTCCTTTTCTTTTTCCTTTTTTCTTTTACTTGTTTTCCCCTATTTATTTGTTTTAATGCAGATTGCTTTAAGATATTGGGAAAGAAAATCAAAACAAAAGAGAAAAACCATGGAAGAGGGAAAAAAAAAAAAAAAAACAGGAAAGAAAAGTGAACATAAGTTTACATATATATATATTTGCAACAGTGAGTGAAGCAAGCAGGACCAGGAGATCATTGTCATTGGCGATGACAAAATAATACAATGATCAATTCTGATTGATATGGCTCTTTTTAACAACGAGATGAGTCAGACCAATTTCAATGGTCTTACAATGAAGAGAGCCATCTGTGCCCGGATAAAGAACTATGGGAACTGATTGTGGATCCCAACATAATGTTTTCAATATTTTTATTGTTATTTGCTTGCATTTTGTTTTCTTTCTCATTTTTTTCCTTTTTGATCAGTTTTTTTCTTCCTAGTTCAGCATGACAACTGTGGAAATATGTGCAGAATTGCACATGTTTAACATATATTGGATTATTATCATCTAGGAGAGAAGGCAAGGGGAAGGGAGGGAAAAATTTTGGAACACAAGGTTTTGCAAGGGTTAATGCCAAAAATTATCCAATCATATGTTTTGAAAAAAAAGTTTAATTAAAAAAAGAAAAAAAATGAATCAATATTCAATAGGGATATTGGGCTGTAATTTTCTTTCTCTGTTTTGGCTCCTCCTAGTTCAGATATCAGTACCATATTTGTGTCATAGATGGAGTACTTCTAGTCTCATTTTTTATCTCTTTTTCAAAATACCTTACATAGTATTGGAATTAATTATTTTTTACATGTTTGGTAGAATCCACTTGTAAATTAATCTGGCCCTAAAGATTTTTCTTAGGGAGTTTTTTTTTTTTTTTTTCTAAAATGCAACTTTTAAAGTAATTCATGTCCTCTTCTGTTAATATAGGCATCCTATATTTTTATAAGAGTGTATCCATTTCACTTAGATTATCAGATTTATTGGCACACAATTGGGCAAAACAGTTCCTAAATATTGCTTAATTTCTTTTTCATTGCTGGTAAGTAAACCCTTTTCATTTTTTATGCTGGTGATTTTTTTTCTTTGCTTTTTCTAATCAAATTAACCAAAGGTTTATTTATTTTGTTAGTTTTTTTTTTTTTTCATGAAGCCAAATCTTAGTTTTATTTATTAGTTCGGTACTTTTTTTTAGTTTCAATTTTATTAATCTCTTCTTTGAGTTTCAGAATTTCTAATTTGATATTTAATTGGAGGTTTAAATTTTGTTTCCAGCTTTTTTAAAATTGCATGGCCAGTTCATAGATCTCTTTTTCAATTTTATTCATGTGACTAAATGGAAATATAAAATTTTCCCTAAGAACTGCTTTGGCTATATTCCATAGTTTTGGTATATTATCTCATTGTCATTCTCTGGGATGAAATCATTATTATTATTTTTTATGAGTGGAAAAAGTTTATTTATTTTTCTTTAGTATAGTTTTTATTTACAAGATATATGCACGGGTAATTTTTCAGCACTGACAATTGCAAAATGTTTTGTTCCAATTTTCCCTTTTCTTCCCCCTCCCCCCTCTCCCAGATGGCAGGTAGACCAATACATGTTAAATATGTCAAAGTATATGTTAAATACTATATATATATATATATATATATATATATATATATATATATATATGCATATCCATAAAGTTATTTTACTGCACTGTTGGAATCCTTACTAACTGCTAACTAATTAGAGTTGATCTAATCTTACAAGAAGATGTTTTGGGCAGAACCTGAAACAAGGTACTAAGTAGAACTACCCATAATCCCTCTCTCTGGAAGGAGCATAAATAGGCCAATGGGCCAGTCGGAGAGTTCTTCAGAGGAAGACGCTACAAGTCGAGATTTCACCGGAATGACATGAAGACTGGAGCTGGCTGGAGGCTGAAGAAAGCAGAGGCAGAGGCTGAAGGACCAGACCTTTGGATTTAAAGACATTTGGAGAGAGCTCTTGGAACCAAGCAGAGAGATAGGCCTCTAAGCTAACCGGGCTATATTGGAGATAATAAAAGATCTGAACTTTTATCACCTGGCTGCGCTTTGAGAAGAAAAAGCTCACCACACTGCACAATAAGAATCAGACTTTGAAATAATGTATAATTAACCTGTGAAGGAAATCAAAAATTCAGGTGGACAAAAATAGAGGCATTAGGAATGCTATGCAGTGGTTCACACTCATTTTCCAGAGTTCTTTTGCTGGGTGAAGCTTGTTCTATTCATTATTGAACAAGTGGATCTGATTTGTTTCATCTCATTGTTGAAGAGAGCCAGTCCATCAGAATTGATCATCATATAGTATTGTTGTTGAGTATATAATGATCTGCTGGTCCTGCTCATTTCACTCAGCATCAGTTCATGTAAGTCTCTCCAGGCTTTTCTGAAATCATCCTGCTGGTCATTTCTTACAGAACAATAATATTCCATAACATTCATATACCACAGTTTATTCAGCCATTCTCCACTCAGCATCCACTCAGTTTTCAATTTCTGGCCACCTCAAAGAGGTGCTACCACAAACATTCTTGCACGTACAGTTTCCTTTCTCTGAGATGAAATTATAAATTGTTTTAGTGATTTATTGTTTGACCCATTCATTTTTCAGAATTACATTATTTAATTTTCCATTGGGCTTTAGTTTATTTTTTACTGGTCCTGTACTAAACTTAATTTTTATTGTCTCTTGGTATGAAAAGGAATTCTTTCCAACTTTGCCTTTCTATATTTCATTGTGAGGTTTCTATGCCTTAATACATGGTCAATGTTTGTGTAGGTGTCTTGGAGTGCCAAGAAAAGGGTATATTTCTTTCTGTCTCTATTTTCTCCAGAGATCTATCTTATCTAATTTTTCTAAAATAATCTTAAATGCCTTAGTTTTTTCCTTGTTTATTGTGAGGTTAGATTTGTCTGATTCTGAAAGGGGAAGTTTAAGGTCCCCCATTAATATAGTGTTCTTGTCTATTTCTTGCTGCAAGTGGCTTAATATCTTAGTTAGATAGTAAAGACTTCAATGATCTGATGCTGAATGAAGTGACAAGAACAAAGAGAACATCAACACAGCAACAGCAGCATTGTGCAGATGATTTTAATTTTCATAGACTTTGCTCTTTTTAGCAGTACAATGAATCAAGCCAGTTCTAAAAGACTTAGGATGAGAAATGCTATCCACATTGATAGAAAGAATTGTGTAGTTTTAAGTGCAAAAGGAAACCTAGTATTTTCATTTTTAATTGTTTTTTTTTTCCTTTTTATGGTTTTTGCCTTTGTTTTATTCCTCTTTCCTAATATGACAATTGTGGTAATTTATTTAATATGATTGTATATGTATAACCAATATTTTCTCCTGTTTACCTGTCTATACTTCTCTTGAATCCTGTGTTTGAAGGTTAAATTTTGTGTTTGGTGCTGTTTTTTTTTTTTTTCCAATAGAAATGATTACAAGTCCCTTACTTCACTGAAAAAAGAATCCCCTGCCCTGAAAGATGATGCTCAATCTCAGTATTTAATATTAATAGTATTTAATTCTTGGTTTTAACTGCAGGTCATTTGTCTTTTGGAATAAAGTATTCTACATTCTCCTATCCTTTGTTGCAGAAGCTGCCAAATCCTGGGTAATCCTGACTGTAGCTTTTTAATATTTGAGTTGTTTTAGTCTGGCATCTTGCATTTTTTTTTTCCGAGATTGTAGTCCTGGAGTTTTGCAACAATGCTCCTTGAAGTTTTCCTTGTAGGATCTCTTTCTGAAGATGATCTTTGGATTATTTCATTGACTATTTCCCCCTCTCTTTTTAACATATAGGAACAGTTTTCCTTGATAATCTCTTAAAGAATGCTATCTGGACTCTGTTTTTGTTTGTTTGTTTTTGGCCATAGACTTCAGGTACACCAATAATCCAGAAGGATCTCTTTTCCAGGTCAGCTATTTTTCCAATGAGGTATTTCACATTTTCTTTCATGTTTTCATTCTTTTTAATTTGTATGATTGATTATTTCTGTCTCATAGAGTACTTATCTTCCATTTGTTTCATTCTGGTTTTTAATGTGTGATATTCTTCAGTTAGCCTTTGTATCTATTTTTCCCTTTGGTTAATCCACTTTTAAAGGTGTTTTCGTCAGTGGATTTTTTTTTTTTTTATAATTTGGACAATTAAATTTTTTAAAGAATAGCCTTCCCTTTTCAAGCTGTTTGATTCTGTCTAAAATATTCCTCATTTCTTTTCTCATTTTTTCTTCCACCTCTCTCATTTGCCTTTTAAAGCCTTTTTATGAGCACTTTCCAGAGACCTGATTTGGGTTGAGATCAATTTATATGACTCTTTGAAATTTCCTCTCTGGACATTTTGTCATTGTTTGAGTTGTTTTGGTCTTTTCTGTCACTATGTTATCTTTCTATGGCCAAGATTATTTTCTGTTTCTTTTTCATTTCCTCTCCTTATCTTTTGATATTTCCTCTCCCCACCCCCCCCCTTTTTTTTTTTTTTTTTTTTTTTACTTTTATGGTCAGACTCTGCTCCTGGAATAAAGAGAGCACTGTTCCAAGTTTCCTGTGCAGCTCTGAACCTTGGCTTTGAAGAACAGGGGCCACTTGTATTTGAAGGAGATTGCTTTATTTTCTCTTTCCAGGAAACAATGTGGTTTCCTGTAATTTGCTTTCTGAGCTGGGTGTAGAGGCTGCCCCCACTGGTCTTCTCCTCTATTTGTCCAGGACCAGGGAGGGGAGTGTCTCAATTGCTGATTTGCTGTGATTAAGACTTTCTCACCTGCTTTCCCAAAGTCTATCTGAGATAGGCTAAATACCAGTTTCACCAAAGTGAGACTGACCTTGAAATTTTTCAATCTATCTTGAACTGTCATGAGTGATTTATTCAATTAGATTTCTTTCAGAAGTTCGGTTTCATGTGATTTTTGAGGGAAACTGGGAGAGCTCAAACAGCTTCCTGGCTTCACTCTGCCATCTTGGCTCCATCTCTGAAAGTTCAATCTTAGGATTTCTTGATAATGATAAATGTATACATTTACATATGTTTCTATTTCCCAGCAGGGGTCCAATCATTATTTCATGAAAGGACACTTCTAACACTACTTACTGGCTTATATTACTTGAGAAAGAAATATTTCACATTATTACCAATAAGATAGTAATTCATGAATTGACTAATAGCAACTTTACAAGAATTATTGTATGTCTTTTGTCCAGATTTATACATGGATAGGTATCCCAAAATTTATTTCCTTTGAAAGTACATACTTTATATGAATTATTTATTATTTCTATATTATTTTACAGAGATTAGTGTGTTGTTATGTAGAGATAATTGAACTCACAATAAGGGAGCAATATGTTCAAATGACTATCTCTTATACATAAATTGTGTGCTGTCATGTGTAAACCATTTTCTTTTAGTGCTTCAAGCAATTCTATAACATTGCAGCCTATAGAACATTTGCCTACCTATAATTGCAGAGAAAATTTCTCAATGAACAACTGATCAATTCTTAAGGCATGGTGAAGTGTGTAGAAATTTAGCCCAGCAATTTTAATTGAATTTTTGGGTACTATGTAAAAACATTACCCAAATTTTATGTTCCTATTCTACTAAAATAATCATTGAGGTAAAGAAGTTAGGTTGACATAGTGTCAAAAAACTAGTTTTGACATTGGAATGCAGAGGCTTGCTTGTTTTTTTATTTGAGCTTAGCCAAGTCTTCTTGTCTCAGGGCTTCCATTTCTTCATCAATAAAATGAGAGGGTTGGATCCAGATTTCTCTCCTTTATTTGGAAAATTTTCATTATAATAGGTAGGAAGACTAGGACTACATTTGCTGCAGTCTACTTTTTTTCAGTGGGACAAAGAGGGCTCTGAAGCATGTAGGTAAGTGAGAAACATGTCCATTTATTCTAACAATATTCTGATTATTGGAAATCTTTATTAAAGAAGAAGTGAATGCTATCTTTTTATTATAACTTTTTATTGACAATATATATGCATGGGTAATTTTTTACATTATCCCTTGCACACACTTCTGTTCTGACTTTTGCTTTCCCTCCCTCTACCCCCTCCTTTAGATGGCAGGCAGTCTTATACATATTAAATATGTTATAGTATATCCTAGATACAATATATGTGTGCAGAACTGAACAGTTCTCTTGTTGCACAGAAAAAATTGGATTCAGAACATAAAAATAACCTGGGAAGAAAAAGAAAAATGCAAAGAGTTTACACTCACTTCCCAGTGTTCCTTCTCTGGGTGCAGCTGATTCTGTACATCATTGATCAATTGGAACTGAATTAGATTTTCTCTTTGTCAAAGATATCCATGTCCATCAAAATACATCCTCATACAGTATTGTTGTTGAAGTATATAATGATCTCCTGGTTCTGCTCATTTCACTCAGCATCAGTTCAGGTAAGTCTTTCCAAGGCTCTCTGTATTCATCCTGCTGGTCATTTCTTACAGAACAATAATATTTCATAGCATTCATATATCACAAATTACTCAACCATTCTCCAATTGATGGACATCCATTAATTTTCCAGTTTCTAGTCACTATAAAAAGGGCTTCCACAAACATTTTGGCATAAGCAGGCCCCTTTCCCTTCTTTAGAATCTCTTTGGGATATAAGCCCAGTAGTAACACTGCTGGATCAAAGGGTATGCACAGTTTGATAACTTTTGGGGCATAATTCCAGATTGCTCTCCAGACTGGTTGCATTCATTCACAACTTTGAGGTGAATGTTATCTTAAAGAGTAATGAACTCTGTCTGTGCTGCTTACTAACATCATGAGCTTAGGAAATTTCTTTAGCTTCTTGGGCCTCTGTTTCCTTACATGCAAAATGATATCCTCAAAAGAAATAGCTCTACAAGTCCCTTACTTCACTGAAAAAAGAATCCCCTGCCCTGAAAGATGATGCTCAATCTCAGTATTTAATATTAATAGTATTTAATTCTTGGTTTTAACTGCAGGTCATTTGTCTTTTGGAATAAAGTATTCTACATTCTCCTATCCTTTGTTGCAGAAGCTGCCAAATCCTGGGTAATCCTGACTGTAGCTTTTTAATATTTGAGTTGTTTTAGTCTGGCATCTTGCATTTTTTTTTTCCGAGATTGTAGTCCTGGAGTTTTGCAACAATGCTCCTTGAAGTTTTCCTTGTAGGATCTCTTTCTGAAGATGATCTTTGGATTATTTCATTGACTATTTCCCCCTCTCTTTTTAACATATAGGAACAGTTTTCCTTGATAATCTCTTAAAGAATGCTATCTGGACTCTGTTTTTGTTTGTTTGTTTTTGGCCATAGACTTCAGGTACACCAATAATCCAGAAGGATCTCTTTTCCAGGTCAGCTATTTTTCCAATGAGGTATTTCACATTTTCTTTCATGTTTTCATTCTTTTTAATTTGTATGATTGATTATTTCTGTCTCATAGAGTACTTATCTTCCATTTGTTTCATTCTGGTTTTTAATGTGTGATATTCTTCAGTTAGCCTTTGTATCTATTTTTCCCTTTGGTTAATCCACTTTTAAAGGTGTTTTCGTCAGTGGATTTTTTTTTTTTTATCATTTGGACAATTAAATTTTTTAAAGAATAGCCTTCCCTTTTCAAGCTGTTTGATTCTGTCTAAAATATTCCTCATTTCTTTTCTCATTTTTTCTTCCACCTCTCTCATTTGCCTTTTAAAGCCTTTTTATGAGCACTTTCCAGAGACCTGATTTGGGTTGAGATCAATTTATATGACTCTTTGAAATTTCCTCTCTGGACATTTTGTCATTGTTTGAGTTGTTTTGGTCTTTTCTGTCACTATGTTATCTTTCTATGGCCAAGATTATTTTCTGTTTCTTTTTCATTTCCTCTCCTTATCTTTTGATATTTCCTCTCCCCACCCCCCCCCTTTTTTTTTTTTTTTTTTTTTTTTACTTTTATGGTCAGACTCTGCTCCTGGAATAAAGAGAGCACTGTTCCAAGTTTCCTGTGCAGCTCTGAACCTTGGCTTTGAAGAACAGGGGCCACTTGTATTTGAAGGAGATTGCTTTATTTTCTCTTTCCAGGAAACAATGTGGTTTCCTGTAATTTGCTTTCTGAGCTGGGTGTAGAGGCTGCCCCCACTGGTCTTCTCCTCTATTTGTCCAGGACCAGGGAGGGGAGTGTCTCAATTGCTGATTTGCTGTGATTAAGACTTTCTCACCTGCTTTCCCAAAGTCTATCTGAGATAGGCTAAATACCAGTTTCACCAAAGTGAGACTGACCTTGAAATTTTTCAATCTATCTTGAACTGTCATGAGTGATTTATTCAATTAGATTTCTTTCAGAAGTTCGGTTTCATGTGATTTTTGAGGGAAACTGGGAGAGCTCAAACATCTTCCTGGCTTCACTCTGCCATCTTGGCTCCATCTCTGAAAGTTCAATCTTAGGATTTCTTGATAATGATAAATGTATACATTTACATATGTTTCTATTTCCCAGCAGGGGTCCAATCATTATTTCATGAAAGGACACTTCTAACACTACTTACTGGCTTATATTACTTGAGAAAGAAATATTTCACATTATTACCAATAAGATAGTAATTCATGAATTGACTAATAGCAACTTTACAAGAATTATTGTATGTCTTTTGTCCAGATTTATACATGGATAGGTATCCCAAAATTTATTTCCTTTGAAAGTACATACTTTATATGAATTATTTATTATTTCTATATTATTTTACAGAGATTAGTGTGTTGTTATGTAGAGATAATTGAACTCACAATAAGGGAGCAATATGTTCAAATGACTATCTCTTATACATAAATTGTGTGCTGTCATGTGTAAACCATTTTCTTTTAGTGCTTCAAGCAATTCTATAACATTGCAGCCTATAGAACATTTGCCTACCTATAATTGCAGAGAAAATTTCTCAATGAACAACTGATCAATTCTTAAGGCATGGTGAAGTGTGTAGAAATTTAGCCCAGCAATTTTAATTGAATTTTTGGGTACTATGTAAAAACATTACCCAAATTTTATGTTCCTATTCTACTAAAATAATCATTGAGGTAAAGAAGTTAGGTTGACATAGTGTCAAAAAACTAGTTTTGACATTGGAATGCAGAGGCTTGCTTGTTTTTTTATTTGAGCTTAGCCAAGTCTTCTTGTCTCAGGGCTTCCATTTCTTCATCAATAAAATGAGAGGGTTGGATCCAGATTTCTCTCCTTTATTTGGAAAATTTTCATTATAATAGGTAGGAAGACTAGGACTACATTTGCTGCAGTCTACTTTTTTTCAGTGGGACAAAGAGGGCTCTGAAGCATGTAGGTAAGTGAGAAACATGTCCATTTATTCTAACAATATTCTGATTATTGGAAATCTTTATTAAAGAAGAAGTGAATGCTATCTTTTTATTATAACTTTTTATTGACAATATATATGCATGGGTAATTTTTTACATTATCCCTTGCACACACTTCTGTTCTGACTTTTGCTTTCCCTCCCTCTACCCCCTCCTTTAGATGGCAGGCAGTCTTATACATATTAAATATGTTATAGTATATCCTAGATACAATATATGTGTGCAGAACTGAACAGTTCTCTTGTTGCACAGAAAAAATTGGATTCAGAACATAAAAATAACCTGGGAAGAAAAAGAAAAATGCAAAGAGTTTACACTAACTTCCCAGTGTTCCTTCTCTGGGTGCAGCTGATTCTGTACATCATTGATCAATTGGAACTGAATTAGATTTTCTCTTTGTCAAAGATATCCATGTCCATCAAAATACATCCTCATACAGTATTGTTGTTGAAGTATATAATGATCTCCTGGTTCTGCTCATTTCACTCAGCATCAGTTCAGGTAAGTCTTTCCAAGGCTCTCTGTATTCATCCTGCTGGTCATTTCTTACAGAACAATAATATTTCATAGCATTCATTTATCAAATTTTAAATCTTTTCCCACTTATATTTTTCATAAACTCTTCACATTATCACTCATGATAACCTACTCTGTGTACATGTCATAGTTTGTAAGTTCCATGAAGACAGGGAATGTCTTGTTTTTTAATACTTTTATTCACTTATTTTAATAACAAAACAAAATTACTGGTTTAACATTGTTAAGCCTCTGAAATTGGCACAAGTTACTAATCAACTCTTCATTTTTTTGACAATGGTGTGAGTTAAAGAAAGTGTTAAGAAGGCAAAATAAACTTAAAAGCACATTTCATATAATCTGTTTTTCAAAGATGGTTGTTAAACACTGCTCAAAGAAATAAACAAACAAAAATACAAAAAAGCATTCACTAAATAAATAACATATAGTTATTATGCTAGATGCTGGAGATCCTAAAATAATATGGAACAGACTTTTTCTCATAATATTTACATTTTTCTAGAGATAGCAACATGATGACAGGTGAGTAAAGATATGTCACATACCAAAGAAAAGCTCAGTGTTTTGAAATGGAATTAATAATTGAGGGACTTACAAAAGGCTTCTTGCAGGAGGAGACAACTGATTCTTGCCTGAGAAATTCCTATGGAATCAAAAGGTAGAAGAAAGAGAAATTACTTCACAGAGCTAGAAAAAAAAAATGACAACATTCTTCTTGAAGAACAAAAGGTCAAGAATTTCAAGGGAATTAACAAAATAATATGCAGATGAAGGTGGCCTAGCAGTACCAGTCATAAAACTATATTACAAAGCAGCAGTATCAAAACCATTTGGTTCTGGCTAAGAATTACAGTAGTCAATCAGTGGAATAGTTAGGTTCTCAGGACAAAATAGTCAATGACTATAGTAATCTAGTGTTTTACAAATCCAAAGACCCTAGGTTTTGGGATAAGAACTCACTATTTCACAAAAACTGCTAGGGAAAGTGGAAATTAGTATGACAGAAACTAGGCATTGACCCACACCTAACACCCTATATCAAGATAAGAATGAAATGAGTTCATGATTTAGGCATAAGGAGGGATATTATAAGCAAAATAGAAGAACAAATGGTAGTTTACCTCTCAGATCTTTTAAGAAAAAAGAAATTTGTGGCCAAAGAAGAACTTGAGTACATTATTGAATGTAAAATGGATAATTTTGATTATATTAAGTTTAAAAGCTTTTGTGCAAACAAAACCAATGCAGACAAAATCAGAAGGGAAGCAATAAAGTATAGAAAATTTTTACATTCAAGGGTTCTGATAAAGGCCACATTTCTAAAATACATAGAGAATCGACTCAAATTTATAAGAAGTAATACCACTCCATAAGTGATAAATTGTCAAAGGATATGAAGAGGCAATTTTCAAATAAAAAAAAATTGAAACCAATTCTATTCATATGAAAAATTGCTCCAAATCAATATTGATCAGAGAAATATAAATTAAGACAATTCTGTATCACTATACAGCTCTTAGATTGGCTAAAATGACAGCAAAAGATAATGATGAATATGGGAGGGAATGTGGGAAAACTGGAACTCTAATACATTGTTGGTGGAGTTGTGAACTGATTCAACCATTCTGGAGAGAAATTTGGAAGTATTCCCAAAGGGCTATCCAACTGTGCATATCCTTTGATCCATCAGTGTTTCTACTGGGCTTGTATTCTAAAGAGATCATAAAGGAAGGAAAGGGACCCACATGTGCTAAAATGTTTGTGACAGCCCTTTTTGTAGTGACAAGAAACTGGAAACTGAGTGGATGCCCATCAGTTGGAGAATGACTGAACAAGTTATGGTCTATGAAAGTTATGGAATATTATTATTCTACAAGAAATGATCAGCAGGATGATTTCAGAGAGGCCTGGAGAGACTTATATGAACTGATGATAAGTAAAATGAGCAGAACGTGGGACATTATTATACATGGCAACAGAAAGATCATATGAAGATCAATTCTGATGGACATGATGCTTGTCAACATTGGGATGATTCAGACCAGTTCCAATGATCTTGTGATGAAGAAAGCCATCTGCATTCAGAGAGAGGACAGTGGGAACTGACTGTGGACAACAACATAGTATTTTCACTCTTTTTGATCTTATTTGTTAACATTTTGTTTTCTCTCTCAATTTCTTTTTTATTTTTGATCTGATTTTTCTTATGCAGCATATTTGTGGAAAAATGTATAGAAGAATCACTTGACAACTGGCAGAAGGTGTGGAAGAAAGGGAGAAGAAAAATTAGAACACAGGGTTTTGTAGAGGTGAATGTAAAAAATTATCCATGTGTATATTTTGAAAATAAAAAAGCTTTAATTAAAAAAAAAATTAAAAAAAATATTAGAAAGAATGCAGACTATTCTAAACAAGGAAACAGCCTGTCCAGATAATCTAGAAATAAGTCTCCAAGAGGAGACCTCATAGAGGAAGTATAGAAAATGTAATAGGAATATTTAAAACAAAAGGAAAAATAAAGTATAGTCAGCCTGCAAACATAAATTAGAACCAAACTTTGAAATACCAAGCAGAATACTTTGGATTTGAATCTTTTTTCTATTATTATTAAAACTTTTTTTATTCTCAAAACATATGCATAGATCATTTTCAATATTCACCCTTGCAAAACCTTGAGTCCCATTTTTTTTCTTTCTTTCCCCATATTCTCCCCTAAATGGCAAGTAATCAAATATATAATTAATATGTGAAATTCATATATATATTTATAGTGTGTGTGTTTGTTTCCACAGTTAACATGCTGCATGAGGAAAATAAGATCAAAAAGGGAAAAAATGAGAATGAAAACAAAATACAAACAACAACAAAAAGAGTGAAAATACAATATTGTGATCCACAGTCAACCCCCCACAGACCTCTCTCTGCCTGCAGATGGCTCTCTTCATCACAAGATTATTGGAACTGTCCTGAATAATCTCATTGTTTAAAAAAAGCCATATCCATCAAAATTGATCATCATATAATCTTTCTGTTGCCATGTATAATGATCTCCTGGTTATGCTCATTTCACTTAGGAACACTTAATGTACATCTCTCCAGACCTTACTGAAATCATCCTGATGGTCATTTGTTAAAGAACAATAACATTCCAAACATCCATATACCATAAAGTATTCAGTCATTCTGCAATTGATGGATATCTATTTAGTTTCCAATTTTTTGCCACTACAAAGAAGGCTGCTGCAAACATTTTTGCACATGTCGGTTCCTTTCCCTCCTTTAAGATCTCTTTGGGATACAGGTCCAGTAAATATATTGCTGGATCAAAGAATATGGATAGTTTGATAGTCTTTTGAGCACAGTTCCAAATTGCTCTCTAAAATGTTTAATCAGTTCACAATTCCAACAACAATGTATTAGTGTCCCAGTTTTGTCATTATCTTCTGTCATTTTACCTAATCTGAAATGTGTAGTGGCACAACAGAATTGTCTTAATTTGCATTTCTTTGATCAATAGCTATCTAGAGCACCTTTTCATATGACTAGAAATGGCTTAATTTTTCATCTGAAAATTACCTATTTACATCATTTGAATATTTATCAATTGGAGATCTGCTTGCATTTTTATAAATTTGAGTCAATTTGCTATACATATTAGAAATGGGCCTTTATCAGAACCTTTGAATGTAAAATATTTTCCCAGTTTATTGTTCCCTTCTAGTCTTGTCTGCATTGGTTTTATTTGTACAAACACTTTTTTAACTTAATATAATCAAAATTATAGATTTTGCATTCTATAATGCATATTTATAAAGCTATATATTTATACAGTGCTTATTATGTGCCAAGTAGTAAACAATGATTATTTCACTTGATCTTCACAATCATCTTGAGAGGTGGGTGTTATTACTATTCCCATATTATAGTTAAGCTAACTGAGGCAAACAGAGGTTAAATGAGTTGACCAGGAACACACAACTAAGTATCTGTGACTGGAATTGAACTCGGTTTTTCTGTGTGTGCATATGTCACAGAGCTAAAAATGTTATGACAGAGTAGCAATTTTCTTATCTAACTTTTTAAAATCTGTTAGAATCATCACAGAGTTCTTAATATAGGAAGCATATAATTTAGTTCATTAATTTGAAGATATTTGTCCAAATTTGAGATTTTCACTTGTCTCTACTGCTTGGACTTTTGGTAAAGTTATCTTTTTCAACAAGTTCTTCTTCCTTAATTTTCTGATTGGGTCTAATTGATATTATATTTATGAAACACACAGCATTAGTCTATGAACATCTAGCATTTGACAAAAGCAAAATCCAAGCAGGAGGAGATTTTTTAGTGCTATTCCAAAAACTAATGGGAATTGTGAATTTGGAAAAATCAATAAATTTATGAGCAGATTGCATGAAAATCATTGATAAGAATAAACATTTTAAGTTTAGGTAAATCTGTCATTATATTATACGTTTGTTTCTGCCATTCAGAGAATCTTTTCAAGATTACTCTGATTTAACAAAATTATGTGAGGATTAACTGTGATGGACATGGCTCTTTGCAATTGAGGTGATCCAACAGATTTATGATGGAAAGAACTATCTGCACCCAGAAAGAGAACAATGGAAACTGAATGTGAATCAAAGCATTGTATTTCCATTTTTTTTGTTGTTTGCTTTTTTTTTTCCTTTCTCAATTTTCCTTTTTGATTTTCTTTTCTTTTGTATGGTATGATGAATGTGGAAATATGTTTAGAAAAACTGCACATGTTTAATCTATATTAATCTATATCAGCTTGCTTACTGCATTGCTGGGACCGGAAGGAAAAGAGGGAGAAAAATTGGAATAAAAGGATTTGTAAAGATGTGTGTTAAAAACTGACTTTGCATGCATTAAAAAAATACTATTAAAATTTAACAAAAAAATATTACTGAGACTCCCTTTCCCCACAGATACCTACAAAATATTTCTACTTTTCTGAATTGTTAGTAGATTTGTGAAATGTATTCTTTTAAGAACTAGTAAAGAGTAATTTTATAAATTACCAGTTAGTACAGTGGATATGGTTTCAAGTTTGAAGGTAGGAAGATTTCTCTTCCTAAGTTCAACTCTGGCTTCAGATACTCATTAGCTGTGTAACACTGGACAAGTCTCTTAAACCTGTTTGCCTGAATTTCTCATTTATAAAATAAGCTGGAGAAGGAAATGACAAACAATTCTTTTCCAAGCAAACTCTACTCGTAGGTCAGCAAAATGTCAAATGTGACCAAAACAAATGAACAACACAACAAAAATGATTTAAATTAGTTTTAAAATTTTGAAAAATGCACAATAAATAGAAAATCTTAAAAGATGAGATAGGTAGATGTCACAGTGTACAGAGCACTGGCCCTGGAATTAGGAATTCGAGTACAAAGCAGCATTAGATACAACATTTGCTAATTGTGTGGCCCTGTGTAAATCATTAAATACAATTGCCTCAAAAAAAAAAAAAAAAAGTAAAAATCTTTCAGAGGAAACTACAGATATTCTAGGTATACAACCCTAAATTTCTGGGATTGGTTTGCTGGCCAGAATTCCCCTAACATGATTCACTTTTTTTCATCTGTAATAATCATTTTCAAAATGCCCTAGACAACTTTTCCTCTTGTTCATTTCTATCTATTTGTCTTATGCATATGTAAAGTAGATAATAAACTTTTGGAGGAATTATGTTTTTCTCATTTATATTTCTCTCCCTACTACTGAATTTACTTAGGATCTAGCAAATATCCAATTATCTAACGCTTTTAAGGAATGGATTTAATCAGTATTGATATTCTCTTCCCTTCTTCCAAAGACACTGAAGTTGAAAAGAAATGTAACCTGATGAAAAGGAGCCTCTTCAAATATAGCAACATTGATTCCCTCATATCTGGTTGATTGCCATGGCCATCCTCATAAAACTTTCTAACTTGATAGAACTTCTGAGGACTTATTAAATAGCCCTTGAGAACCTAAGGTTATTTCTGAGCCAGAGTGAAGTACTTGTGAAGAACTTTAATAGAGCCTTTTAATCAATGTTTATTAATAATAATGATGATGTCCACTCATGAGGCATCCCTTGATGACACTATGAGAATGCTGAGTTGAATAAACATGACTCACGCATCATTGTGATTCTTATGTTCCTAATGGTAGTCTGAGATTCACTCAGAAGGTAGCTTTCAAGGAGGTTCTAAATATGAATTTGCAACTAAATAAGAGCCATTAAGTGCCACTTTGGCAGCATTAGTTTAGCAGTAAATATAGGGCAGATTAACAAAGTATTTTTGAAAAATTAGTGCATATTAGAAGGAGGGAATACTACCTATATAGTAACTCAGTATGGTAGGAAATGGCACAAGTGGTAAATGAGATATCAGTTGCAATAATAATAATAATATTCATAATCATTCATAATCATTCATAATAATGATGATGATGAATGTTTCAAATTAGTTTCTAAAATACATGAAATCTCTAAGAGTATATGTTTCTATCCTCCCCCTTTTGTCTCAGCCTAATTTTACATTACTCCATTTTCCAACCCACATCACCTTTCATGGCCAAATTGGACTTCCCATTGCTCCTCAAAAAAAGGACTTGTTTAATCTCCAAGAAGGGCAGAGACATCTGGTAACATAGAGGACAGAGCCTGGAATTAGGAAGACATGATTTCAAATTCATATTAGGTTTTCATACAAAGAAAAAAGTAAGATAAAAAAAAAACAACAACAAGATATGTCAGTCATATGGAGAAAGTCACTGATAGTAAATGGAAGTTGATATGCTTTACTAGTGTCTTCATAATTTCATACAAAATACTTTTAAAATTTTATTTTCAGTTATATTTAAACATAGTTTTTAATATTCACTTTTAGAATATTTTGAGTTCCAAATATTTTTATCCCCTTTTAACTCCTCACTTCTCTATAACACCTCAAACAATCTAATATAGCTTATACATATGCAAGCATATTAAACATTTTCCTATGATAGTCATGTTGAAAAACAAGAATCAGAAAATAAGGGGGGAGGGGATGAGAAAAAAATGAAAAATTGAAAAGTTATGCTTTGATCTGCACCCAGATTCTATGTGGATAGCATTTTGCATCCTGAGTCTTTTGGAATTGTCTTAGACAATTATATTGCCGAAACAATTAAATTCCTCATTGCTAATCATTGCACAATAATGTTGTTATGGTATACAATGTTCTCCTAGTTTTTCTCACTTCATGCAACATCAGTTCATGTTAAGTCTTTCTAAGTTTTTTCTGATGTTCATCTGCTCATCATTTCCTACAGCACAAATGTATTCCATGCATTCAAATATCACAACTTATTCAGCCATTCCCCAATTGATGGGCAGTCCCTCACTTTCAAATTATTTGCCACCACAAAAGGAGCTGCCACAAATATTATACACATATATGTATGTGTATAGTATGCATGTAGAGATAATTTCCCCTTTTTAATGTTCTCTTTGTGATATAGGACTTGTAGAGGTATTGGTGGATAAAAGAGTATGCACAGTTTCATAGAAGTTTAGGTATAGTTCCAAATTGTTTCTCATAATTTGTGTCCCAATTTTCCCACATCACCTCCAACATTTATCCTTTTATTTTCTTGTCACATCAGCCAGTTGACAGTGAAGAGCTAGTATCCCAGAGTCATTTTACTAATCAATAGTGATATAGGAATTTTTTTGTATTCTATAGGTAGCATGTATGTTTTCATCTGAAAATTGCTTCATCATCTGCCTTGACCATTTACATATTAAATAATGACAAGTATTCTTATAATGTTGATTCATTTCTCTACATTTGAGAACTAAAGATTTTATCAGAAATACTATCTGCAAAAATCATGTCCCAATTTTTTGTTTTCCTTCTAATTTTGTTTGTTTTTACATTTTTTTTAATTTAATGTAAGACAAATTACCCATTTTGTATTTCATAATGTTTTCTATCTCTTGTTTTGCCAAAATTCTTTCCCTTTCCGTAGAACAAACAGGTAAACTCTTCCTTGCTTTCTGTCTTCTAATATGCTTATATTATTACTTTTTACATCTAAATCATGTCCCCAGTTCAACTTTATCTTTTATCATGTGTTGTGGTGGTCTGTGTGTAGTTTCTGCTATACTATTTTCCATTTTATCAGTAATTTTTAATCAAATAATGAGCTCTTTTCTCAGAATCTGGAGTCTTTGGGTTTATTCAATAATAGATTTATTACTATATAGATCCACCATTTTATTTCTCAACCATTGTCAATTGTTTTGATAACTGCAACTTTATAATATAGTTTTAGATTTGGTACAGCTTAGCTGTTTTTCTTTGCATTTTTAATTGATTTCTTTTATGTTCTTGAATTTTTGTCTTCCAATTGAATTTTGTTATTTTTTTTTTAGGTTTGTAACAATTTTTGAGAGAATAATTGGTCTGGCAATAAATGCATCAAATAATTTGTGTAACATTGTCATTTTTATTATGTGAGCTTGGTCTATAAATAAACAAATTTTTTTTTCCCAATTGTCTAAATCTAACTTTATTTTTGTGAAACATAATTGTATTTATAGAGTTTCTGGGTTTGTCTTGGCACATAGTCTGTCAAATATTTTACATTATCAACAATTACTTTAAATGGAATTTCTCTATCTCTTGCTGCTGGACTTTGTTGGTAATATATAGAAATGCTGATGATTTATGGGATTTTATTTTCTATCCTGAAACTCTACTAATGTTGTTAACTGTTTCAAGCATTTATTTGTATGATTTGCAATGATTCTCTAAGTATACCATCTTCTCCTCATTGCCTATTCTAATTCTTTCCATTTAGTTTTCTTCTCTTGTTGCTAATGGTAGCACTTCTAGTACAATATTGAATAATAGTGATGATAATGGGTATACTTTTTCATGCCTGATCTTATTAGGAATGCTTCAAGCTTATTTTGTTTAATTTTAATGAATGTTTGCTAATAGTTTTAGATACATACTACTCATCATTTTAAGGAAAGCTCCATTTATTGCTTTGCTTTCTAGTGTTTTGAATAGAAATGGGTGTTGTATTTTCTCAAAAGCTTTTTCTGCATCTATTGAGATAATCTTATAATTTCTGTTAATTTTATTATTGATCTGGTCCATTATGCTGATAGTTTCCACATATTGAAACAAACTTTCATTCCTCATATAGATCTCACTTGGGAGGGGGGAGGCAGAGCCAAGATGACAGATAGTAGACAGGTCTTTGTCTGAACTCTTCCTGGCTTCCTGGAAAATCTATCATTCTCTCCCCCCCCCTTTTTTTTTTCTCCTTTGTTTTCTTCCCTAAAGAATAAGATAAATTTCTATACTTAACTGAATATGTATGTTATTACACCACAAGAAATTTTTAAAAGACTCTCAATATGTTGAATAAATTTCTTATAGTGAACTTACAGAAATCATGCATAAGAATCTTCCAAAATGAGTTGTAATCTGGAAGGAATTGACAAGATAAGAGGGTCTTTTGAACATTTCAGTAGTTGCTTTGTTCAATAGAATTTATGACTATAATCCTAGAAATGAGACAATATTTTGATAAACTCTTTTTATAAGATTTTTTTTTTGTAATTACTATAATTGTGGAACAAGAGACACAAACAAGTGATCAAAGTTTAGTGGGCACTCCATATTCTTACTTGGATTCTTTCCTGATATACCCAACTGTTAAGATTTTATGCTCCTTCATTTGAAATTACTTAGTATACATTTCATATTGACCTAACCTCTATTAAAGTTTGTTTCCTCAAACTTTATAACTGGAAAAATAATATATTTTACTTCCTTCACCACAGAATTGCTGTGGAAAAATTTCTGCATCAAACATAAACTGACATACTATTGAGAGCTCACTTTTACTTGGTATTCAAAACTTCCAAAAAGTTTTGTTTAGAGATTGTATGAAGGGGAAAAAGGGATAGATTTTCATTTAGATGTCCTTGATTCAAATTCCAGCAACTTACAACATGTATAAACCTTGGCTCTATAATGATACTATATGTTATATGGGGAACTATATGTTCCCTTCTTCACTGGCAAGTAAGACAATATAGTTGGACAACAACCAGTTAATTTGAAGATTTTTTCAGGCTCTGAGCTGCTTAATACACCAGTGATCTCTTAAAAGTGAATTTTTTGTTAAATTTGGAGGTGTCTGTAGTTACCAGAAACCACAAAACAGTCTGTAGCAGTAACTACAGACTTAAAATATTTTCAGGGCCCTTCTATACATACTGGCTTACTGTGTATTCAGATAACTATTTCCCCATAACCCCTCCCCTTTTTGCTTAAAATGCCTATAGAAACTATATATGGCAACCTTTTTCTATTCCTTTTGTGTTCAGCTGAGAATGCTCTTTCAGTCTCTCTTGTTTTTCTCTCCCTTACATGTTCTTTTTCTCAGACAATAAACAATTTCAGTTTTGTGATTGAATTCTTTCTCTTTTGGAAGCAGAGGTCTTTCTTTAGTATCAATATAAAGTTTGGAAGTTATATATTTTTTCCTTTCTGGACTTCAATTTCTTTGCATGGAATATCAGAGGCTAAAAATTTTTAATGGATGCAAAGCCAAGATGTCATAAAAAAGGCAGAAAGTTGTCTGAGCTCTCCCCAATTTCCAATTAGAATCTTAGCTAAACTTTAATCACAGCTAAAATGAATTCTGGAGCAATAAAACCCACAAAAGGATAGCATAAAACATGCTTTTGGTCCAAGACAACTTAAAAGAACTAAAGGAATGATCTGTCCCACTTAGGTAAAAGGAGAAAAAGCATAAAATAGGAAGTGTCCCAGCAAGTCAACAGGAGTCCGCTAGGCATATAACAAATCAGCAACCAATAGACCATGGTCTCTGTCTCATAGGTCAGCAATAATGACCAAATATGAGATCTCTAGCCCTGAAACAACAGGCAAATGGTCATTCCTGGTAGGCTTGGAGGCCCTGGCACATGCAGTTCAACAGGAATGATAACATCAGGGCATCTAGTGAGCTTCCAGTCCTCGAGGCCGCAGGACAGAAAGCCAGGAGCTATAAGCATGGACTTTGACATAAGACATTTGGAACAGACTCCCTGCACCCCAATATCAGGAGTTAATTTTATAAATTTTAAACCGGGCTATAAAATATACAAACCAAACCAAAACAAAACAAAACAAACATGCAAAAAAGGCCTCTTCATGAAAAGCTAATATGGAAACAGGGAAGATCAAAACACAAACTCCTATGTGGACAACAATAACAAAGCAAAAGTGAAGCCCCAGAGAGAAGTATGAAGTAATCTTAGGGCTAACAATTCTTCTGGAAGAGCTCAAAAAGGATTTTAATGATCATATAAGAGAAGGAGTAGAGAATTTGGGGAAAAAAAGTAAATGAGAGTTATCCAAGAAAATCCTGAAAAAGCATTTGGAAAAAGAAAGACAAAAACTGGAGAAAAAAAAAGAAAATGTCTCCTTTAAAATAAAATTTATCAAATTAAAAAGAAGTTACAAAATTTAATCTGAAGAATATCATTCCTCAAAAATTAAAATTGGTCAAGTGGAAGCTAATGATTGTGACACATCAGGTATTAATCAAAGAAAATCAAAATCATGAAAAAATAATAAAATGGAATATCTCACTAGAAAAGCTAATCCCGTGAAAAATAGATACAAGAGAGATAATTTAATAAATATAGGGCTACTTCAAAAAATTATCCTAGTATCCTAGAAGCAAAAAGTAAAAAAAAAAAAAAATAGTAGCAATTGAATTCATCCATCACTCATATTCTGAAAAAGATTCCGAAAGGATAACTTCAAGGGATATTAGAGCAAAAATCCAGAAATCTCAGGTCAAAGAGAAAATATTGCACTTGAAAAAGAAATAATTCAAACATTGAAGAGTCACAGTCAGAATCATACAGGATTTAACATTAAAAGATTGGAATGCTGGAATAGGATATTCTGGAAGGCAAAGGAGCTTGGGTTACAACTGAGAATAATCAGCCACCAAGCAAAACTGAGCATATTTTTTTCAGAAAAAAAAGTATATATTCAATGAAAGAAGACATTTAAATATCCTCGATGCAAAGAACAGAGCCAAAGAGAAAATACAATTTTCAAATAAAAGACTTAAGAGAAGTGCACACACACATACACACACACACACACACACACACACACACACAATACACACAGAATAAAACCTTGTAATTCTTAGTAACTGCATATCTATTAGGGCAGTTAAAAAGGAGTGTACATAAACAGAGGGTATATGTTTAATGTGATGTTATGATATAAATAAAAATCCAAGGTGAAGAAAGAGGATTGCCCTGGAAGAAAAAAAAAAGGAGAGGAGAATATAGTAAATTAAATCACATAAAGAGGCATGAAATATCTGTTACAGTGGAGGGAATAAAGAGATGCAGTGGAGTATTTGAACCTTATTCTAATTGGATTTGACTCAAAGAGGAAGGATAGATTGAGGGAGGCAACAACAAGAACACAACAACTGGAAACTGCAGGAATGTCCATTAATTGGATAATAGTTGAAAGAGTTGTGTATGATTATGAAATGGTATAAGAAATAATAAACTGAATGATTTTAGAAAAAAATATAGAAATGATTGCATGAAATAATTGCAGAGGGCTGAAAGTCTTCCCACTATTCTGTGCTGGCTCAATAATTGGTGTATACAGAGAACTGTAGGAGGGACTAGAGGGTGAAGTAAGATGAGCCAGGGTCACTTTGGCAGTGGACGAGAAAGAAGGAGGTTACAAAGATCCTACTTCTATCCCCTTCACTTCTACCCCTAAAGACCAAAAATACAGACTAAGGACTTTTGCTTATCCTTACTCCAGCTGATTCTAAGGTATCCTGGGTGCTTGCGTGGTCATCACAAATAATGAAGTATGAAATAAGCAGAATCAAGAAAACATTGCACACAATAAAAACAATATTATTTTAAATGAATTTGAGTAAATAAGTTATTTTAAATTTTATAAATGTATATATAAATTTATAATCTTTCTAAATTTACTATAAAATACATATGAAGAAAGATGATATTTGCAACCAAAGAAAGAACTGATCAATGAAAATGTGTATAGAATTGCACACATACACATATACATGTGCACACACAGTAGTAGCTTGACATTTCTCTGCTTTGTAACTCATTGAATTGTTATTCCATATAATTTGATGAGAAGGAAATTCTTTAGCACTTGATAGTTGTTTTGCATTCATAGAACTTAGTTGTTTCCTTGATTGAGCAGGGATGTGAGATTGGCCAGGCATATCTCTCAACCCTTACCTGCTATTTATTGCCTACTGCCTTGAGCTGCTCCTCTGCAAGGAAATTGGTGATTTGCAAGAGTCTTAGATTGGAGCCCATAATGTTGTGGTTTGTGCATTGTCAGACAAGTTACAGGGCAGTTCTTGAAGGATAAGGTGACTGTAGTGTATATTCTCCCAGCTCCCCAAACATTAATACTGGAGGGCATGCACAGCAGCTGGCGTACTCAACAAGTGAAGAAGACACTGGAGCAGGGACAGCTGTGGTAATACATGCAAGCCAGGGAAGGAGGCATCCACATCAGCAGCTGGAGAGCACCCACTCTCTTGGCTGCCCCAACCCTCTAACAGCTATCAGAGCACTGACCAGTGGAGGGTAAATATCCTAGTTTTGTTCTTCACATGCAGGCCCTCCCCCACACACCCCAGATATATGGTTGCAAGATATACAGTGGGAAAGATTATAAAGGTCTTCTTTTCTGTCAGAAAATGAATTGGGTGAAGAAGGGAAGAGCTCAACTGGACTTAACTGGGCTGGCTTATTTCTCATCAGCTGGAAGCCCTACTTGCTTCACTGGGGAATTGGGTAGAGCAGGATGCTGAGGCTGGGGACTAAAAATATATTCCTTATGAGAAAAATTCATGTTGTACTTGTCATTTTCACCACTCTATATACAGATATGTATTTACATACATGTTTATGTATGTATATGTACACACACACATATATATTGCATATATATCCATATACACACAATCATTTAGGTCCAATAGTAGTCTTCTCAAAGGCAATGACAGTGGTGGAGAGGGAAGAAAAATAAATTTACATGATAATTTTGTGGTATGTGAAAAGAATCACAAAGGTGCATTGTTGGAATCCTTACTAACTGCTAACTAATTGGATTTGACTCAAAGAGGAAGGATAGATTGAGGGAGGCAACAACAAGAACACAACAACTGGAAACTGCAGGAATGTCCATTAATTGGATAATAGTTGAAAGAGTTGTGTATGATTATGAAATGGTATAAGAAATAATAAACTGAATGATTTTAGAAAAAAATATAGAAATGATTGCATGAAATAATTGCAGAGGGCTGAAAGTCTTCCCACTATTCTGTGCTGGCTCAATAATTGGTGTATACAGAGAACTGTAGGAGGGACTAGAGGGTGAAGTAAGATGAGCCAGGGTCACTTTGGCAGTGGACGAGAAAGAAGGAGGTTACAAAGATCCTACTTCTATCCCCTTCACTTCTACCCCTAAAGACCAAAAATACAGACTAAGGACTTTTGCTTATCCTTACTCCAGCTGATTCTAAGGTATCCTGGGTGCTTGCGTGGTCATCACAAATAATGAAGTATGAAATAAGCAGAATCAAGAAAACATTGCACACAATAAAAACAATATTATTTTAAATGAATTTGAGTAAATAAGTTATTTTAAATTTTATAAATGTATATATAAATTTATAATCTTTCTAAATTTACTATAAAATACATATGAAGAAAGATGATATTTGCAACCAAAGAAAGAACTGATCAATGAAAATGTGTATAGAATTGCACACATACACATATACATGTGCACACACAGTAGTAGCTTGACATTTCTCTGCTTTGTAACTCATTGAATTGTTATTCCATATAATTTGATGAGAAGGAAATTCTTTAGCACTTGATAGTTGTTTTGCATTCATAGAACTTAGTTGTTTCCTTGATTGAGCAGGGATGTGAGATTGGCCAGGCATATCTCTCAACCCTTACCTGCTATTTATTGCCTACTGCCTTGAGCTGCTCCTCTGCAAGGAAATTGGTGATTTGCAAGAGTCTTAGATTGGAGCCCATAATGTTGTGGTTTGTGCATTGTCAGACAAGTTACAGGGCAGTTCTTGAAGGATAAGGTGACTGTAGTGTATATTCTCCCAGCTCCCCAAACATTAATACTGGAGGGCATGCACAGCAGCTGGCGTACTCAACAAGTGAAGAAGACACTGGAGCAGGGACAGCTGTGGTAATACATGAAAGCCAGGGAAGGAGGTATCCACATCAGCAGCTGGAGAGCACCCACTCTCTTGGCTGCCCCAACCCTCAAACAGCTATCAGAGCACTGACCAGTGGAGGGTAAATATCCTAGTTTTGTTCTTCACATGCAGGCCCTCCCACACACACCCCAGATATATGGTTGCAAGATATACAGTGGGAAAGATTATAAAGGTCTTCTTTTCTGTCAGAAAATGAATTGGGTGAAGAAGGGAAGAGCTCAACTGGACTTAACTGGGCTGGCTTATTTCTCATCAGCTGGAAGCCCTACTTGCTTCACTGGGTAGAGCAGGATGCTGAGGCTGGGGACTAAAATATATATTCCTTATGAGAAAAATTCATGTTGTACTTGTCATTTTCACCACTCTATATACAGATATGTATTTACATACATGTTTATGTATGTATATGTACACACACACATATATATTGCATATTTATCCATATACACACAATCATTTAGGTCCAATAGTAGTCTTCTCAAAGGCAATGACAGTGGTGGAGAGGGAAGAAAAATAAATTTACATGATAATTTTGTGGTATGTGAAAAGAATCACAAAAGTGCATTGTTGGAATCCTTACTAACTGGTAACTAATTAGAGTTGATCTAATCTTACAAGAAGATGTTTTGGGCAGAACCTGAAACAAGGTACTAAGTAGAACTAATTAATACAAGGCTTGTGTTCACACCTTTACTCATTGGAGTTCAATGAGTTCATACCTCCCTTGAAGCTCTTTGGGCCAGAGAGCACTATGGGAGAAAACCCATAATCCCTCTCTCTGGAAGGAGCATAAATAGGCCAATGGGCCAGTCAAAGAAGTTCTTCAGAGTGAAGAAGCTACAAGTCGGGATTTCAGCGGAGTTACACCAGAAGCCCTCTCTCTGAGGCAAGGCAGAATATTTTCCACTTGGCTGGCTGGTGGCAGAAGAAGTTCTTCAGAGGAAGAAGCTACAAGTTGAGATTTCACCGGAATGACATGAAGAGCGGTGCTGGCTCTGGAGGCTGAAGAAAGCAGAGGCAGAAGCAAAGGACAAAGTGGCAAGAGCTCTTGGAACCAAGCAGAGAGATAGGCCTCTAAGCTAACCGGGCTATATTGGAGATAATAAAAGATCTGAACTTTTATCACCTGGCTGCGTTTTGAGAAGAAAAAGCTCACCACAGTGCATAATATATTTGCAGTTTCATATGCAATCATTTTTAAATCTGCTGTGTGAAAAAAAAAAAATCCTTGCCTTATTCTATAAATGAAATACATTTTTTTTTTGGGGGGGGATTTACTAGTTTCTTTTTTTGTTTGTTTGTTTTTTGTTTTTTAATGAAATACATTTTTAAAAAAAGATATAAAGAAAGAAATTATAGCTTATTGACAGGTGTAGTAGACAATGAAATAGTATCAATCCTAAACATATATTCACCAAAATGTACAATATCTAAATTTTAGAAAATTAATGAAATGGGTAACAGTAGGAAATAGACAACAGAACTATATAACTTAGGGATCTCATTTTTCTCCTCAAAGAACCACCTTTTATAATCAAAAATAAACAAAAAGATAAGGAGATGAAGAGAATTTTTGAAAAATAAGGTGTGAAAGACTTCTAGGGAAAACTGAATGAGATTAGAAAGAAATAAAACTTTTTTTTTTCTTAGTAGTATATGGCACCTACATAAAAATTGACCACATATTAAGGAATCAAAATTTCATAGTCAAATGCAGAAAGGCAGAAAAACTAATTGTATCCTTTTCAGATCACGATGCAATAAAAATAATTGGAAACAATAATTTAATCTTAAAGAAAGAGTGGGTTAAAGAAAAAAAGAAATAAACACCAAATTTCTAAAACTGAAAATCAAAGGAAAAATTAATAAAATTGAAGATAAGAAAACAATTTAACTAATAAGTAAAACTAAGAGCTGGTTTGTAAAAAAAAATAGATAAACCATTAATTAATTGATTATATTAAAAAGATGAAAAAGAAAATCAAATTATCTGTATCAACAATCAAAAGGCTAAATTTATCACCATTGAAGAAGAAATTAAAGAAACAAATTCAATCTATATTCCCAAATGCATGCCAATAATATGACAATATAAATGAAATGAATAAATATCTACACATATATAAATGTCTAGATTAACAGAAAAAAAAATTAGTTAGATTTTTTTTGCATGAAGAAAACTAAACATTTAATTTTCAGCCAAAGCTAAAAAACAGTTTTTACAACTATTTCTAATAAAAGTGTCATTTCTCCAATATATAAGGAACTACATCAGATTGTATGAAAATACAAATTTATAAAAATAAAAAATAAAAATTATGAAAAAAAATTATCTTCCTTAACTTATAAATGATCAAATAATATAAACAGGAAGTTTTCAGAGAAAGACATCAAATTCATCTATAGTCATGAAAAAATGTGCTCTAAATCTCTATTGATTAGAAAATGCAAATTAAAACACGTATGAAATATTACCTCACAATTATCAGATTGGGTAATATGAGAAAAAAAAAGAAAAAAATGTTAATCTTTGGATTGGTTGTGGGAAATTTGGTATATCACTGTCTTGTTGGAATTTTGAACGGAGCCAGATAATGTGAAAGGAAATTTGGAACTATGCTCAAAGGGAAATCAAATTTTACATACCCTTTGTTAGTAGTTCTGTATCAACAAAAGATTTTCAAAAAAGGAAAAATGATTTATTTATAAGAAACATTTAAACAGCTTTTTTTAAGTGATAGCAAAGAATTGGAAGTTGAAAGGATGTGCATTAATTGGGGAATTGCTGAACAAGTTGTGCCATATAATTGTAGTAGAATATTGTAAGAAATGATGTGAAAGCAAATTTCTGAAAAATCAGAAAAGATTTAATGCTGAGTGAGATGAAAAACACTAAGGGAACATTGTACATAGCAACAGCAACGTAATGATCTAAGACAATTTCAAAGGACTCATGATGGAAAATGCCATTCACATTCAAAGAAAAAAATGAGTCTGACTGTACAAGAAAGCACACTATTTTAACTTTATTTTTTCTGTATTTTTTCTTTTGTTATGTTTCTTCTTTGATACATAATGAATACTGAAATAAGTTTTACATAATTGTACATATATAAAATATATCAAGTTGTTCTCTCTTTTTCTGGGGGGAGGATGTGGAAAATAAGAAAGTAAAAAACAAAAAAAAAACTTGTAACTGAATTAAAAAAAATGTTAAAAAAACATCTGGAAGAAAAAAGGGGTCAAGAATATCAAGGGGATTAATTAAAAATACAAAGGACATCAGCCTACCAGTACCAGACCTACTATTATACAGCAGCAAATATCAAAAACATATGCTACTGCCCAAAAATAGAGTGGTGGTTCAATGGAATTGGTTAGATACATATGAAACAATAATCAATGACTATAGTAATCTTGTATTTGATAATTCCCCAAACTCCAGCTTCTGAGATAAGAACTCAGTATTTCACAAACTAATATGTCAGATACTCAGGTTAGACCTACATTTCACACCCCATATGATAATAAGGTCAAAATGGGTACATGATTTGGGCATAAAAGGTAATACCATAAGCAAATTAGGAGAGCAAGGAATAGTTTACCTATCAGATCTTTGGAGAAGAGAGGGATTTATGACCAATGAACTAGAATACCTTATGAAATGCAAAATGGACAACTTTGATTACATTAAATTAAAAAATTTTGCACAAACTGAGCCAACAGAAACAAAATTAAAAGGGAAGCACAAAAAACTGGGGAAGTGGTTTTTTTTTTTTTTGTTTGTTTGTTTGTTTTTTGTTTTTTAACAGCTTGAGTTTCTGATATATATATATATATATATATATATATATATATATATATATATATATATATATATATACACATGTATATATATATGTGTGTATATATATATATTGCTGAGGAAATTTGGGTTAAATGACTTGCCCTGGTTCACACAGCTAGGAAGTGTTAAGTGTTAAGTGTCTGAGGCCAGATTTGAACTCAGGTCCTCTTGACTTGAGGATTGATACTCTATCCACTGAACCACCTAGCTGCCCCTAATGGAGAACTTTAGATGAAGAAATTAAAGCCATTTGTAGTCATATGCTCTAATATACTCAAATGTTATAAATCATTACTGATTAGAGAAATGCAAATTAAAACAACTCTAAGGTTACAGCTCAAATTTCTCAGATTAGCTATAATGGTAGAAAAAAAGTAATATTATATGTTTTAGGGGAGGTGGGGAAACTGGAAGACTAATATATTGTTGTAAAAGTAATGAAATGATACAACCATTCTGGAGAGTGATTTAGAAATATGCTTAAAAGACTGTGGAACTGTCCAAACCCTTTGATCCACCAGTGCCACTACTTGGTCTGTATCTCAAGGAAATCATAAAGGAGGGGAAAGAACTTACATGTGCAAAATTGTTTGTAACAACTTTTTGGGGGGTTTGGCAAGGAACTGAAAAATGAGTAGATGTCCATCAATTTGGAAATGGTTAAATAAGTTATGATATATGAAAGCAATGGAGTGTTGTTACTTTCAAAAAATGATGAATAAGCTGATTTTAGAAAAGCCTGGAATGATGTACAGGAACTGATGATGAGCAAAACAAGCAGAACCAAGAATACATTATACATATTAACAGCAAGATAGTGTGATGATCAATAATGAAAGATCTGGTTCTTCTCAGTGGTTCAGTAATACAAGACAATTATAGTAAACATAGGAACAAAAACTCATCAGCATCTAGAGAGTGAATTGTGGTTACTGAATGTAAATCAACACATGCGATGTTTATTTTTTTTCCCCTTTCCTTTTTTTCTCTCAAAAAATAAATACTATTAAAATATATCAATATAAAAGTGACTATCTAAATTAAAAATATCTTATCTTCAAGTACATTCAAGGTTTGCAACCATATGAGTAAGTGGTACAACAATTATTATCTTCATTAGTAAACTAGGATATGAGTTTCAGAGTGCTTAAAATTCTGACCAGGATCACATCCTTAATAAGAGCCTGAGAAGGTGTTTGAAGTCATATCTTCCACCTTTAAATTCAGTACTTTTACTAGAGTAGAATGTTTTTCCTAATATGTGAATACAAGTTATTATTATTATTTTTCCAAAAAGATTTACAATGGAGAAAACTGAGGATTTAAATGACTTACCAAAGTCACATAATAGGAATTCATTCTCTTAAAACATTTACAACCTAGCTGTAGAAATAAGACAGATATATGATAGTATCAGTTAGAAGGTGATGTGTGCAACAGATAGGTATCAAAAATTGGGCGTCAACCAAGAAAAAGGCGAAATCAGACAATGGTCTATTTAGCAAAGGAATGATATTTGGAAAAACACAATTATAAAAAATGCTTTTATAATTTTATGATTATTAACATCTAGTTAGTCAAATGCATTTTGTATCCAAAGCATTCATTATATAGGCTGCTGTATAGACAGGAACTTGAAGAACATATGTATTATACAGTAGATAATTAATTCAGATATAAGGCTAACCCCAAAGTAGAGAATCAGGCATCACAATTCCATTTATTAAAATGAACTGCTGCTGAACATATTTTCTAGAGAAATAACATTTTATTCTATTCTTCTATTTCATTATGGTTGTGGTGGTGGTTGTAGTTATCAACAACATTTATATAGGATTTTAAAGTTTATAAGCCACTTTTCAAATATTATCTTTTTTGTCCATATAACAGTTCTAGGGAATATGTGCTATTATCGTCCCCATTTTTATATGAGAAACTGGAGACTTTAGGTCTGTTTTCCATCCACAGAATTATAGATAGAATTGAAAATCATGAAGTTAATAAGCATAACACTTTAGTATTGGCCACATTAGTCTTGGATACTGTTGACCCAGGTAATTCTCAAATTATAAATTATATGGGAGGTACCAATCTACCTTCCTGGATACACTTTCTCTCTCTCTCTCTCTCTCTCTCTCTCTCTCTCTCTCTCTCTCTCTCTCTCTCTCTCTATGTAAAGATGGTTTTCAAAAGTCATCTTTGTAAGATTGTTAGCTCTAATTTTATTTTTTTCCCTTGCTTTCCCTCAGGTCTCCCTAAGAAGTAACCAATATAATAAAATTTATACATGTACAACTAAATGAAGCATATTCCAACATTAATCTCATTGTGAAAGAAAACAGAACAAGACAGAAAAAAGTACAAGAAAGAAAAAAAAACAGCATGCTTTGAACTATAGTCAGGTACCATCAGTCTTTCTCTGGATAATTAGGATTTTGTATCATGAGCCCCGTGGAACTGTCTTAGATTTTTGCATTGCTGAGAAGAGCTAAGTCTATTAAAACTGAACATTGCACAATGTTACTATTACTGTGTAACATGCTCTGGTTCTGTGTGGATGGCATTTCAACCAGTGGAGCTTATTAGATGAATGGAATCCTAAATCTGGAACATCAAATGCAAAGTGTGCTACTATTTACCTATTCTGTGTTAAGAACAATGAACACAAATGCAAACCTAAAAGGATGTTAGCTTATAAGGAGAATCTCCTACTAGGTAAGATAGCATGTACTAGACATGAGAATTAAAAATTACATACAAGGCATAGAAGGAGTACATGAAAACAAAGCAACTAAGGAGAACAATGAAGGTATTTTATAAAAGACGTCATGAGCTGGTCCTTGCCCAAGGTTAACAAATTTTCTGATATGGGAATGTAAATCATTCTGTTCATAAAGAAGGACAGATTATGCACAAAACAAGATTGACATATCATATTTATATGTGAGTATCATATAAGTGAGTATATATATATATATATATATATATATATATATATATGTGTGTGTGTGTGTGTTGTGTGTGTGTGTGTGTGTGAATATATAATGCAAATATCTAAACACACATATCCATGTTATTACACAAAACCTAGTCAGGTCACTTTTTCTAATAAAAAGGATTTCTGAAGATTTGTTTTATTTAGAAATTATTCCAGATAGTTAAGGGAAATTTTTCCATAGAGGAATTGGTATAAAAACTGGTATAAAAATTGTGTAGAGCTAAGAAATGGGGTGGATGAAAAATACAGCAAATGCCTACCATTGTTGTAAGAATTGACTGTTGAAAGAAAGGAAAATACATGACAAACTTGAAGGATTCCTAGCTACCTATACCTCTAAATAAAAAATAAAGTAATGTCTTATATAGGCCAAAAGTATTTTACATCAAGTTTGTTTGTTCTGAGGATGAGGACAGGGACTAAGATTTTAAAATACAGAATGTCAACTAGCATTTGGAAGAACCAATGGATGGAAACATCACCTATAAACACTAAAACTGCAAGAACTCTTTCAGATTAAGATTTTTTTGTCAATTTGTTTTGGTGCTTTAAGATATTATTTTTCATGGGGAGCATAAGATATATCTATTTTGTGGCTATCAGGGAAGGCATAGTTGTTATGGAAGTTTATTAATAAGAATTTCACCTTTAAGAACCTCCCTAGGTCTGAGGAATTTGAGATAAAAATATGAAATACTGAAAAGTACATGAAAAGTAATATCTGCAGCAGGTGAAATCTGCTACTTTCCCCATAAATTAAATTTATTTTCTTTCTATTGCAAATGATAGCTGTGTAGTGAGAACTTGCAAAATCATTACACATCTCAATTGGTAAAAAAATTGAATTTCAATCATTAGAATTTACCAGAGAAGTGAAAAAAAATCATAAAATTCTTAAACATAATTATGCATAAGGGAGAACTTTATGATGAAATGAACTCACAAAACTTTCATACAAATAAATGCTTAAGAAACAGTTCTTAGAAGCATAAACAATGTATGAATTAAATAATTCTCTAATTTGCTCAAATGTGTTCATCACCACAGTTATACATAAATATGTGTGGTATTATTTTTCTTTAATATAATGGTTCTCTGTGGGAGCAGGTTTCTTGGGGAGATTTTCTGGAGGCAGCCTTAGTATCAGTTCAGATCAATAATTACCCCAAATGCAGCCAGGTTTTAAAAGTTCAGATCTTTTATTGCTTCCTCCAAAATAGCCTGCTTAGTTTTCTTGGTGGCCTATCTCTGCTTGTTTCCAAGAGCTCCCTCCGAATGTATCCAAATCCAAATGTTTGTCCTTCAGCCTCCAGCCAGCACAAAGGTGGAAAATGGAATGAATCTCTCTTTCCTCCAAGAGAGGGCTTCTGGCTCTCAATCTCCCAGAGTGCTCCTTCTGAGTCTTACTTCCTTGCCTGGTGCTGGGTATCTTTCTGGAGAGCCTTTCAGATTAGCCTTGGTCTCAGCTGGGGCAAGTGCAGGGGGCCAGCCATCACAGTGGGATGAATGAATCTGGTTGCGACTACTAGAGAGGGCCTCTCCTGAACTGACTTGATTGGCTCCTTCTCCGAGAGTGGAATTGTGGGTGTCCTTCCAGAGTGCTCTCTGGCCCTAAGAGCTTCTTGCTTATATGAGCTCTCTAAAGGTGTGAACACAAGCATTATTTCTATCAGTTCTACTTAGTACCTTGTTTCAAGTTCTGGCCCATAACATCTCCTCGTAGGATCAGATCAATGATACTGAACCATGATAAATTAAATAATTATTGTCTCTATCAACTCTAATGACTTAACACTTTGTAAGGATTCCAACAGAAATATACACAAAACATAGAATGTATTAAAACATATTTGGACACACTGTGAGCTAAATCACATCAATTTGCAAAATAATTCCTTATATTCACAATCTGATAAAACAATGAAATTCATTCAAAGTCACACATTTTTGATTCAGTGCAACAAATATATAATGGGCTTTTTATGAGGCATTCTAATAAAAAACAAATGAGAATAAAAATAAATCCATCTCTTTCCTCAAGTTTAAAAAGCAACTTAAACTCATTCACAAATAGTTTTAATGAAAGTTGAAATACAGTATTTCATAAACCATTAGTGTGTGATAGAGATCAAAAAGTATGACCTAAGAGATCTTATGAAGGGAGTTCACTCATCACTGGGTACCAAGAAAATTGTGTTTAACACTGAGCATGCCCTTGAAAGAATTTTAAGATCTTAAGTGGTCATGACATCTGAAGAAAGAATATGGTAAGAGTAGAGAGAGAGCATTTTTTTGAAACCTGGGTAGATGGGATTAGAAAAAGCACAGATGTTTGAAATACTAATATAAGGCTGAAAAAACAAAGCTTCGGGACTTCCAGCCAAGATGGTGGAGAGGAGGCACACAGCTGCGTAAGCTCCCCATTTTCTTTCAGAATTCATTTTATCACAAGCCTCTGAATTAATGCTTGACTGAACCCCCCCACACACACACAAATAATTACTAAGAGAAGACATCCTTGAAATTTGCCAGGAAAGGTCTGTTTTTGCTCAAGGGTGGGGATGGTTTTAGATTGTATGCAGGTTGAGGGCAGGCAGCGGGAGCAAGAGCGCAGCAAGCAGCTCACATCCAAGTAGACCAGAGGGAGTTGGGGTATGATCTCAGCTGTCTCTGTGGGGAGAGCTTTGCTACAGGATTGGATACTTTGCCTGGCAGCAAGCCAGCAAACAAGCAGAGAAGCTAAATATACAGGATGTGAAGAATACAACTACAAACAGCTGGAGTCTTTCGGGACCTGGCCACCCCTCCCCCACAATATCTCAGCAACTCTCAGAGTCTTAGAGCACAGGTTCAGCACAACCATCACTGTCCAATTAGTGCCTCACTGCTGCCCCTCAGGCTCTGTAGGGGAGGCTTGGTAACATCACCCAGCCCAAAAAAGAAAGCAGATTCCATTTGGTTTTTTTTTTTCTTTTTTCTTTTGCTAGTTTGTCTTTGATTCTTATCCCGACAAAATGAGCAAAAAATTGAAATGGACCTTAACCCTTGACAGATTCTATATAGATAGAGAGCAGATTCTAAACCCTGAGGAGACTAAAAACAGACTGTCTCCAGCTAAATCCCAAAAGGAGGAGATCATCTGTTCCTCAGCACAGATGAATCTCATAGAAGAAATTAAAAAGGCTCTCACAAGAGAGATAGAAGGAAAAAAAAAAGGAGAGGGAGGCTTGGCAAGAGAGTCTGGAGAAGTCATCTGAAACATTTAAAGACAGAGTGGATAAAGAAATTAAATCATTGAAAAAATAGAATTAGTGTACTGGAAAGATAAAATAGCTCTCTAAAAAATAAAATTGATGAAAAGGAAAAAAAAAATTTGATAGAACCAAACAACTCACTTAAAACCTCAATTGGATGATTAAAAAAAGATATAAAAAAAGTGAGTGAAGAAAATACTTCATTGAAAATCAGAATCAAACAAATGGAATTTAATGATTCGAGGAGACAACAAGAATCAGTCAAGCAAAAACAAAAAAATCAAACAGTGGGAAAAAAAAGAGAAATACCTTCTTGGGAAAACAACAGACCTGGAAAATAGATCTAGGAGAGACAATCTGAGAATTATTGGACTCCCCGAAAAACATGATAAAAAAAGAGCCTGAACACTATTTTCCAGGAAATTATCAAAGAGAACTGCCCAGAAGTCATAGAAATAGAGGGTAAAATAGACATTGAAAGAATTCATCGATCCCCTACTGAAAGGGATCCTAAAATCAAAACACCAAGAAATATAGTGGCCAAATGCCAGAACCCTCAGATAAGGGAAAAAATACTGCAGGCAGCTAGAAAAACCCAATTCAAATATAGAGGAGCCACAATAAGGATTACAAAGGATCTAGCAGCATCCACCTTAAAAGATTGAAGGGCCTAGAATATGGTATACCGAAAGGCTAAGGAACTCAGTATGCAACCAAAAATATGTACTCAGCCAGAATGAGCATCTTTTTTTTCCAGGGAAGAAGATGGACATTCAATGAAATAAGAAATTTCACCTATTTTTGATGAAAAAACCAGAAATTAACAAAAAGTATATCTACAAATATAGAACTCAAGAGAAACCTAAAAAGGTAAAAAGAAATCTTGGGAACTATATTCCTGCTGTAAAGATAGATTAAAAAATACATATATACTTTGTTCTAGAAACTAGAGGTGGAAAGGACATTGTACCAGAAAAAGGATAAAATGGGGGTACTACATCTAACAAACAGGCAAAGGGAATCTATTATATCTGAGAGAAAGAATGGAGGGGGATGAATATAGTGGGCATCTAAAATAACTGTTGACAGCATAAAATATTTGGGAATCTATCTACCAAAGGAAAATCAGGAATTATATGAGCAAAATTATAAAACACTTTCCACACAAATAAAGTCAGACTTAAATATATGGGAAAATATCAAGTGGTCTTGTATAGGCCAAGCAAATATATTAAAGATGAGAATACTCCCTAAACTAATCTATTTATTAAGTGTTATGCCAATCAGACTTCCAAGAAAATATATTAATGATCTAGAAAAAATAACAACAAAATTCATGTGGAAGAACAAAAGATAGAGAATGTCAAAGGAATTAATGAAAAAAAAAAATCAAATGAAGGTGGCCTAGCTGTACCTGATCTAAAACTGTATTATAAAGCAGCAGTCATCAAAACTATTTGGTATTGACTAAGAAATAGATTAGTTGATCAGTGGAATAGGTTAGGTTCACAAAACAAAATAGTCAACTGCAACAATCTAATGTTTGACACACCCAAAGATCTTTTCTTTTGGATAAAGAATTCATTATTTGACAAAAACTGCTGGGATGACTGGAAGTTAGTATGGCAGAAATTAGACATGGACCCATATTTAACACCATATACAAGAAAAGATCAAAATGTGTCCATCATTTAGTCATAAAGAACGAGATTATAAATAAATTAGAGGAACATAGGATAATTTATCTCTCAAACTTGTGGAGGAGGAAGAAATGTGTGACCAAAGATCAACTAGAGATCATTATTGATCACAAAATAGAAAAAATTTGATTACATCAAATTAAAAAGCCTTTGTACAACCAAAACTAATGCAAACAAGATTAGAAGAGAAGCAACAAACTGGGAAAACATCTTCACAGTTAAAGGTTCTGATAAAGGCCTCATTTCCAAAATATATAGAGAATTGACTCTAATTCTTAAGTAATCAAGCCATTCTCCAATTGATAAAATGGTCAAAGGATATAAACAAACAATTTTCAGATGATGAAATTGAAACTATTACCACTCATATGAAAGAGTGTTCCATATCACTCTCTCTGATCTATTGATCAGAGAAATGTAAATGAAGACAACTCTGAGATACCACCCACTACACACCTGTCAGATTGGCTAAGATGACACAAAAAAATAATGATGACTGTTGGAGGGGATGCAGGAAAACTGGGACACTGGTGCATTGTTGTTGGAGTTGTGAATGAATCCAACCGTTCTGGAGAGCAATCTGAAATTATGCCCCAAAAGTTATCAAACTGCATACCTTTTGCTCGAGCAGTGCTACTACTGGGCTTATACCCCAAAGAGATACTAAAGAAGGGAAAGGGACCTAAATATGCCAAAATGTTTGTGGCAACCTTATTTGTAGTGGCTAGAAACTAGAAAATGAATGGATACCCATCAATTGGAGGATGGTTGAGTAAATTGTGGTATATGAGTGTTATTGAATATTATTGTTTTGTAAGAAATGACCAGCAGGATGAATACAGAGAGGCTTGGAGAGACTTACATGAACTGATGCTAAGTGAAATGAGCAGGACCAGGAGATCATTATATACTTCAACAAACGATACTGTATGAGGATGTATTCTGATGGAAGTTGATTTCTTTGACAAAGAGATCTAACTCAGTTTCAATTGATCAACGATGGACAGAAGCAGCTACACCCAAAGAGAGAATACTGGGAAATGAATATAAACTATTTGCATTTTTGCTTTTCTTCCCGGGTTATTTCTACCTTCTGAATCCAATTCTCTCTGAACAACAAGAGAATTGTTTGATTCTGCACACATATATTGTATCTAGGATATACTGTGCTATATTTAATATGTATAGGAGTGCTTGCTATCTTGGGGAGGGAGTGGAGGGAGAGAGGGGGAAAATTGGAACAGAAGTGAGTGCAAGGGATAATGTTATAAAAAATTACCCTGGCATGGGGTCTGTCAATAAAAAGTTATTTTAAAAAAAGAGAAAAACATAAACATTTTTATGGACTAAAAAACAAACAAACAAACAAACAAAAAACAGCAAAGCTTCATCTCACATTCCTCATACCTGAAGCATGTAAATATACATAGGCTGAAATAAAGTTAGACCAGTAAGATGAACTCTGATCATGGAGGGCTTTGAAAAGCAGGCTAAGGTGATTTGATTTTCATATATAAGGAAAGAAGGTGAAGTTTCTGATAAAGGCCTCATTTCCCAAATATATAGAGAATTGACTCTAATTTATAAGAAATCAAGCCATTCTCCAATTGATAAATGGTCAAAGAACATGAACAGACAATTTTCAGGTGAAGAAATTGAAACTATTTCTAGTCATATGAAAAGATGCTCCAAATCACTATTGATCAGAAAAAATGCAAATTAAGGCAACTCTGAGATACCACTACACACTTGTCATATTGGCTAGGATGACAGGAAAAGATAATCCTGAATGTTGGAGGGGATGAGGGAAAACTGGGACACTGATACATTGTTGTGGAATTGTGAATATATCCAGCCATTCTGGAGAGTAATTTGGAACTATTCTCAAAAAATTATCAAACTGTGCATACTGTATCTTTGATGCATTAGTATTACTACTGGGCTTACATCTCAAAGAGATCTTAAAAAAGGGAAAGGGACCTGTATGTGCAAGAATGTTTGTGGCAGCCCTCTTTGAAGTGGCCAGAAACTGGAAACTGAGTGGATCAATTGGAGAATGGCTGAATAAATTGTGGTATATGAATATTATGGAATATTATTGTTCAGTAAGAAATGAGCAGCAGGATGATTTCAGAAAGGCCTGGAGAGAGCATGAACTGATGCTGAGTGAAATGAGAAGGACTATGAGATCATTTTATACTTCAACAACAATACTATATGATGATCAATTCTGATGGACATGGCTGTCTTCAACAATGAGATGAAACAAATCAGATCCACTTGTTCAATAATGAATAGAACCAGCTACATCCAATGAAAGAATTCTGGGAAATGAGTGTGAACCACTACATAGTATCCCCAATCCCTCTACTTTTGTCTGCTTGCATTTTTCATTTTCTTCACAAGATAATTGTACATTATTTCTAAGTCTTCTTCTTGTGCAGCAAAATAACTGTACGGACATGTATACATATATTGCATTTAACATATACTTTAACATATTTAACATGTATTGCTCTATCTGTCCTCTCGGGGAGGGGTGGGGGGAAGGAGGGAAAAATTGTAACAAAAGGTTTTGCAATTGTCGGTGCTGAAAAATTAGATACATATGTCTTGTAAATAAAAAGCTATAATAAAAAGAAAGATGACAATGAGTGTGCTGATATGTGCTATTATGCTAATATTATTAAATAATATGTATATGTAGGAAGGAGAGAGAGACAGAAGCGCAGAATCAGAGAGAGAGAGAGACAGACAGACATAGAGAGATACAGAGAGAGACACCGAGAGAAAGAGAGAGACAAAGACAGGGACACAGAGAGACAGAGGTAGAAAAACACAGAGATAGAGAGATTTTACAAGAAAATCAATGTAATTTAAGCTATATTCATGTTTCTTTTGAATTTAGCCACTCTATTATAACATGGTCAGTACTCCAAGATGGATTCTTTCCAACTACCTAATAGTTTATCTTTTGTTCCTTGTCAAAAAAAATTTTTTTCTCCACATTCAAAATAGTCAACTTAAAATCTTTTCTTTTTAATGCAAATATTTTAATGTTTTTCCATTGATGCTGTATGTTTCAGTCCCCTACCAAAGTCTCCAAATATTTAAAGTTGCTTATCATCAAAATGGCAAAGGAAGGTGAATGAGTCAATTAGTTAACTTGTCCAATTTGGAATTGAACAAAATAATCTGTATACAACATATCAGAGAGTATGATAACATAAGGAGTTACAATTTTTATGAACCGAGAATTATTGAAAGCTAATGGAAATCTTATGGATTCTATTGATAATCATATAATAACCAAATATCTAGTGGTAGGTTGCCAATATGTTCATAAAATCCCTTTACATGATATGTGTTAGCATGCAATAGATAAGAAAGTGCCATGAAATGAAAAAAAAAGATCTTCATTCAAGAATTATTTGTGATATACACTGATTAGATGACCTTGAGCAAAGTCACTTAACTTACTAGGGGCCCTAAACAACGATCAATGTTTGTAAATCACAGAGAAGGTTTGCAGGTTTGGGGAATATACTATCGAAGGGGCAACCACATTGCAGTATTCATAGAGCTCTGAAAATAACAAAATATATAATCTCCTCACAACATTCTAATGTGATGGTCATCTAGTTCTGTGAGACTTAGCAGTGTGTTCATATATAAAATAAAGCACAATAACTACCAAAATTGTTATGAATAGAAAAATTCATGCACCATAAAATGCTATACAGATGTGAGTTATTTATCTTCCTTTACTCTCTTCTCTTCTAAAACAAAATGCATCAAACACATAAACAGAAACACATCCCTCAACAATCCATTTCAGTCTAACTGTGAAGGCTTTACATAAAACAAACTGACTACAAAAATCACATTCCTATCTAGACTAAATCATTTACTAGGATTTCTTTACTCTTGTCATTTCTATATTTTATTTTGTTTTCAAATTTTATACTTATTAGGAAAGGAAGGAAAGAAGAAAGGAAGGAAGGAAGGAAAGAAGGAAGGAAGGGAGGGAAGGAAGAAGGAAGGAAGGGTAGGAGGGAGAAAGGAAGGAAGAGAGGGAGGGAGGGAAGAAGGGAGGAGGAAAGGAAGGAAGGAGGGAGGGAAGGAAGGAAGGAGGGAGATAAGAAAAAAGAAAAAGGGATTGAAGAAGGAAGTGAGAGTGGAAGGAAGAGAAGAAGGAAGGAAGGAAGGAAAGAAGGATGAGAGGGATAAAGAAAGGGAGGAAAGGAGAAAAGAAGGAGGGAGGAAGGGAGATTAGGGATAAGAGGAAGAAAATGAAGGAAAAGAAAGAAAATGTTAAAAAGTCTACTAGATTATTCAAAACTTCAATCTACGCTGAAAAAGAAAAGCTACTAAAATCAATATTAAAAAAAAATAACTGAACAAATTTGCAATATAGAATCAAATGTCTAAGTCTGGTCAAATGAAAACATCAATAAGTTATACTTTTTTTTTTCCTAAGAAAGATTTTTTTGAGAGGAAATGCTTAAAACTGTACTGCAACCACTTGTGGGGGAAATCACAAAGGAAGCAATTAAAGTTTATTTCTGAAATCAAGGAGAGAAAGTTTTCACTAGCTTGTTTGAATTTGAAAATTTATCTCAGTAGAGTCTGACAAAAGGAAAACATCCAAGCAAATGGTGTACTTTTAATCTCTATCACACCTGTTTTCTTCTGAATGTCATGTGAGAATTCCATTCACGTACCAAATATAAATTCATGCAATATAAAACTGACACCTCCTTCTTTGGAAATTTCAAATCATCACTGAACAGAATTTCAGAGAAACATTATTGCAAGCTTGAGTGGCTCGAAATATGTTCATATATTTAGAATACTTTCATTTTGCAATTGCACATTTCTATGTGGGCATTTTTTTCCCCAAAGAATTTACACATGGCATCTTTCTCATTTTAAGAGAGTGGAACACAAGGGTGCCAGCTCAGAGAAAATTTATAATACTGGGAAAATATTATAATCTATTTGACTCTAAATGGAGTAGGCCAAGACTATTTAATGTTCCTTGAAGAACTTCCAACTAACTCATTTCATTTTTATATGTCATTTTAGGCTATTTAAAGAACCTGCAGGAAATTGTTTTATATTGGAGAAAGAAGTTCTGAGCAAGCCAAGGCATTATAAAAATAAATAACAAAAATTCCTCCTTTAAAATACAGTTATAGAGAATACATAAATAAAAATGGATTTAAAAAAGGAACAAAAAAAATCCTTAAAAATTATGTCATGTCAAGGGTCATGGACATTTACTATCTTTAAAAATCACCTCCAATTCATATCTCTCTCTCTCTCTCTCACACACACACACACACACACACACACACACACACACACAAATTAAGTATCTAGTTTGTATGAAGTAGTAGCCCAGGCACTGGCAATCCAAAGAGATATCACCACTTATACTATTGTTGTTATTATTACTACTACATTACCTTTGCTGGTACTCAAATCTGCTCCAGATTTAATATCCTTACTAATCAATTCTGATAATAAAATGGTTTATGTGACAATAAAATTAAAAAGTCATAATCTCATTAAATAAAAACTGTTTTGGTGTTTTACTAAAGGGGTGGTTACATTATCATAGTTTAAAAATGATAAAAAATGCATTTGTAGACAGGACAAATTGAGGGTAAAAGATAGGAAACATTTAAAAAATATTGTATGCCTATCAACTGGGGGATGGCTGAATAAATTATGCTGTATGTACATCTTTCCAAGTCTTTCTGAAATCTTCCTAGAGAACAATTTCCTAAAGAACAATAATATTCCCTTACATTTATTTATTATAACTTATTTAACCTTTCCCCAAATGAGGGACATCCACTCAATTTCCAGTTCCTTGAGTACAAATGGGCTCCCACTAGCATTTTGCACATGGAGTATTTTTCCCTCTTTTATGATCTCTTTGGGATATAAGCCCAGTAGATACATTGTTGGATCTAAAAGCTATCCAAACTTTGATAGCCCTTTAGGCATAATTCTAAATTGTTCTTCAAAATGTTGGGTCACTTCACAACTCCACCAACCATGCATGTGTCCCAGTTTTCCCACATCCTCTCCAACATTCATCATTATCTTTTTGTTATCTTAGCCAATCTGAGGAGTATGTAGTGGTACTTCAGAGTTGTCTTAATTTGCATTTCTCTGATAAATAGTGATTGAGGATACATTTTCATATGACTAGAAATAATTTCAATTTCTTCATCTGAAAATTCTTTTTTCATAACTTTTAACCATTTATCAATTTGAGAATGGCTTGAATTCTTATAAATTTGGGTCAATTATCTTTATATTTTAGAAACGAGGCCTTCATCAGAATTTTTGAATGTAATTTTTTTCCAGTTTAGTGTTTTCCTTTTAATCTTGTCTGCATTGGTTTTGTTTGTACAAAACTTTTTAACTTAATGTAATCAAAATTATCTATTTTGTATTTAATGATGTGTCCAATTATTCTCTGGAAATGAACTCCTTCCTTCTCCAAAATCTGATCAGTAAACTGTACTTTGTTCCTCTAATTTGCTTATAAGATCACTCTTTATGCCTAAATCATGAAATGGTTCAACTTGATTTTTGCTATAGGGTATTAGATGTGGGTCAATGCCTAGTTTCTGCCATTGAAATTTCTAATTTTCTCAGAAGTTTTTGACAGATAGCAAGTTCTTATCCCAAAAGCTGGGGTCTTTGGGTTTTTAAAACTAGATAGATTACTATAATTATTGGCTATTTTGTCCTGTGAACCAAACCTATTCCATTGATCATCTGGTGTATTTCTTAGCCAGTACTAAATGGTTTTGATGATCACTTCTTTATAATATAGTTTTAGGTCTGGTAGAGCTAAACAACTTTCATTTTCATTTTTTTTTTCATCAATTCCCTTGAAATTCTTGACCATTTGTTCTTCAAGATGAACTCTGTTATTATTTTTCCTAGCTCTATAAAGTAAATTCATGGGAGTTTCATTAGTATAGCACTGAATAAGTAGATTAATTTAGATATTATTTTTATTATATTATCTCTGGGTACTTATATACACTTGATATTTCTCCGGTTGAGTAGATCTGACTTTATGTGTGTAGAGAATGTTTTGTAATTTTGTAGATATAATTCCTGATTTGACCTGGCAGGCAAAATCCCAAATATTTTAAATCTTTCTGCAGCTATTTTAAATAGAATTTCTCTTTTTTTTTTTTCTTTTGCTACTGGAATTTGTAGGTAAGATATGAAAATGTTGATGGTTTATGTGGATTTATTTTGTATTCTGCAGCTTTGCTAAAATTTTGAATTGTTTCTAGTAGTTTTTTGTTATTGTTGTTGATTCTCTTAAGATTTTCGAAGTATACTATCTAATCATTAGCAAAGAGTACAAATTTGGTTTCCTTGTTATGTTCTCTAATTTTGTTAATTTATTTTTTCTTCTTTTATTACCAAAGCTACCATTTCTAAAACAACATTGAATTGGGATGGTGATAGTGGCCATTTTGTTTCACCGCCAATTTTATTGGGAATGGTTTTAGTTTATCCCCATCACATATGAGTGATACTGATGGCTTTAAATAGATGCTACTGATCATTTTAAAGAAAACTCCAATTATTCCCATAATTTCTAATGTTTTTAGTAGGAATGTACATTAGGTTTTGTGAAATACTTTGTGTGCATCTATTGAGATAATCATATGATTTTGTTAGTTTGGTTATTGATATAGTCAATTTTTTAAATTATTATTCATAGGTTTTTATTTACAAGAGAAGTGCATGGGTAATTTTTCAGCATTGACCCTTGCAATACCCTCTTTTTCAACTTCTTCCCTCCTTCCTCCCACCCCTTCCACTAGAGGGCAGGCAGACCCACACATGTTAATTTCATTTATATAATATAATTATATAATAATATATATTATACCACATATAATATATTATACTGTGGTGAGCTTTTTTCTTCTCAAAACGCAGCCAGGTGATAAAAGTTCAGATCTTTTATTATCTCCAATATAGCCTGATTAGCTTAGAGGCCTATCTCTCTGCTTGGTTCCAAGAGCTCTCTCCGAATGTCGCCAAATCCAAAGGTCTGGTCCTTCAGCCTCTGCCTCTGCTTTCTTCAGCCTCCAGCCAGCTCCATTCTTCATGTCATTCCCGGAGAAATCTCGACTTGTAGCGTCTTCACTCTGAAGAACTTCCTCGACTGGCCCATTGAAGCTCTATTTATGCTCAAGAGAGGGATTGTGGGTTTTCTCCCATAGTGCTCTCTGGCCCAAAGAGCTTCAAGGGAGGTGTGAACTCATTGAACTCCAATGAGTAAAGGTGTGAACACAAGCCTTGTATTAATTAGTTCTACTTAGTACCTTGTTTCAGGTTCTGCCCAAAACATCTTCTTGTAAGATTAGATCAACTCTAATTAGTTAGCAGTTAGTAAGGATTCCAACATCTCCCCCTTTGTTTTGTTAGATGAAAACACCAAAGGAAATAGGAAATCTAATCAGATTAGTGGGTTTCTGAAGGGGTACACATAAATCCATCAATATGGGCCAGAACTTTGTAACCGATATACATGGTATACATAAATCCATCAATATGGGAGACATTATACATAATTTACATAAGCACATAGCAATATAACACAGGCTAGTAGTAATGTAACAACATGAATCATCCTGAAAATTTACACATGTCCATAAGTCCTAGAAACAGTCCAATAGGATTCCATTGTCCATTAGTTCATGTGCCAGGAATCTAATAATTCCTGTAAGCTCTGAAGTACTGCAAAAGGTCTCATCAACAATTTTTCATCTCAGGGAATCCAGTGATTCTTGCTGGTTTTTCAGGAACTGAAAGCTGAAGATTTTAAAGTTCTTTTGACAGTCTCATTGTTAGCCTTTTCCACCTGTGGAAATATAAGCAGATCCTCTTCCCCAAGCAATTAACCTAATTCCCTTCTATTTACCAAATTTGGGATTTCTTCTCATCATCTGGTAATTACATTGGAGTTGTTTGCATTGGATATTGTCTTGTTGTCTTAAAAGGCCTGTATTCTTCCCAACTGTAATCCTGATTGCTTTTCTGTTGGTTGATGACATCAGAGTTCTGAATTTCTAAAGTCTCTCTAGATGTAACCTCAGCTGCTATTATGCCCCACCTGTCCTTTGATTGATACTTTAGAGCTGGGCCCTGCCTCTCATTCCTCTGGGTCAATATACATTTAGAGGCCCAGTGAAAGCCTCCGTTACATTTTGGACATGGGGTTTTGGGTTTTCTCTCACCCTGTCTTCTGACTCTATCTCCATATCTACAATGAGCTCTCAAATGTCCAATTTTTCCGCACTGAAAACATCGACGAGTTTCTCTAGAATTCCTCTGCCAAGAAGGACCTTGTCTTTCCATGTTCATCATAGTTTGGGCATAATAAGCATTTATGTCCACTGTGGCACAGCATCTTATGATCTCTTCTAAAGGAGCTTTTTTGTCTAGCCCCCATATAATTCTCTTGCAAATCTCATTGGCATTTTCCTTAGCCAGATGTCTGGTCATTATTTCTGTTGCTGCATTATCTCCAATGGTTCTTATTACAGCTGTTTGTAAATGTCCCACAAAATCTGCAAAAGGTTCATTGGGACCTTGCTCTATTTTTGTGAAAGCATTATTTCCATCTTTCTTACCAGGGAGAGAATTCCAAGCTTTTATTGCAGCCTTAGGAATTTGCTCATACACTGTTATGGGATAATAAATCTGTTCTGAACTCTCTGCATACTGACCTTGACCAGCTAGTTAGTCAAAAGTGATTTGTCCAATAGTTCCTGTTTGCCTATTGCATTGGGCTTGAATCCTAAAGAGCTCACTATATTCAGAAAGCCACAAGTAGTTCTGTCCAGGTTCTAGGCATATTTTTGCTATAGATTTCCAGTCATTAGGGGTCAAGATTTCAAAAGACAAATTTTGTAATAGCATCTTAACATAAGCTGATGTAGCCCCATAAAGAGTGCAAGCTTTTTTCAGGTCTTTGAGGATTTCTATATCAAAAGGTGAGTATCTTCTACTTTCTTGACCTGAAGAATTAAACTGTTGAATTACAGGAAAAATGTGGTGTTGAAATTCTGATACATTTTTCCCTTCTTCTCTGGCCTTAATTAGTCCCTTTTGCAATCTACTCATAGGAGCAGCTGGATGCTGGGGGGGAGGTGCTGGATACTGGGGGGGAGGTGCTGGATGCTGGGGGGGAGGTGCTAGATGCTGGGGGGGAGGTGCTGGATGCTGGGGGGGAGGTGCTGGTGCTGTCACTGCCCCCCCCCCCACTACCCCTCCTCCCTCCATCCCGGAGGGTGGAGTTGATGAAGGAGAGTCAATTACCTGCTCCTCAGGTGGGGCTGAGACTGCCTCAGATTCACCCCACCCTTGAGCCTCACTTAAGTCTCCCTGCCCTGTGGGGATATGGCCATTAATCTGTTCTTTGTCTTCCTCCTTCATCTCAGGCTTCCCCCTTTGGCTATTCCTAGAGTTTTTTCCTTTTCTCCTAGAACAAGTACGGTATTTTAAGGCCATCTGTATCGTATTGTATAAAAAGAATACTTCAATGGAAACTGAATGAGGACCGTTTCATTGTAATATGCGGAGAGCTGTTGACCAACCAATGCCCAGTTTTTTAGAGAGATTTTCTCTTCCTCTAAGAGCCAAGGGGAGGTGCGTTTTAATGTAGCCAGAAGTCTAGCTGCCTGTCCCCAAGTTACAAGTAGCCCTTGATCTTCTATCAGCTTAAGCAGGCTTTCTATAGCACCACTCCTGGGTGGGGCTGGGGTTGGGGGGGTTGGGATGGGGAATGGAGAATCTTTACCTAGGATCTGTCCCATTTCAGCCAAAAAAGGTTGTACTCACTCAGTTCCTGGTCACTGGAGACTTCTTCAGTGAAAGTAGGGTCCTTGGTTCCCAAATGTTGGCGTTCTTGTTCTTCTCAAGGCAAAGCCGGTTTAGAGGCTTGGAGCCCTTTGGATGTCTCCAAATCCAAAGGTTCTGTCCTTCAGCCTCTGCCTCTGCTTTCTTCCGCCTCCAACCAACACAGAGATGGAATGTCTCTCTTGACTCCTTCTGGGGAGCCCAGCCACCAACCTGCCACAGAGAGAGGGCTTCTGGCGTAGCTCCACTGAAATCCGTCAAAGTGTTCTCTGCACCAGAGTTGTTCCTCTCGAGTCCAGCACGATCAGCCAGCCAAGAGGAAAAAATGTATTCTCCCATAGATCCCTCATCGCTGGCCTTTTATCTGCCTCTTCTGAGAGAATGGGATTATGGGTTTTCTCCCATAGTACTCTCTGGCCCAATGAGCTTTAAGGGAGGTGTGGACTCCCTTGAAGTTAGAAAGTGTACTTTGTGAAGCTAGCATACTTGTGGACTCCAATGAGTAAAGGTATGAACACAAGCCTTGTATTAATTAGTTCTACTTAGTACCTTGTTTCAGGTTCTGGCCAAAACATCTTCTTGTAAGATTAGATCAACTCTAATTAGTTAGCAGTTAGTAAGGATTCCAACATTATACCAAATCAGTTCCATTTGTTCAACAATGAATAGAACCAGCTACATCAAGTGAAAGAACTCTGGGAAATGAGTTTGAACCACTACATAGCATGTCCACGTCCTCTATTTTTGTCTGCTTGTGTTTTTTTATTTCCTTTTCAGGTTAATTTTACCTTATTTCAACGTCTGATTCTTCTTGTGCAGCAAAATAATTGTATGGATATGTACACATATTTTGTATTGAACATATACTTTAACATATTTAACATGTATTGGTCTACTGCTATCTGGGGAAGGGAGTGGGAGGAAAGAGGGAAAAAGTTGGAACAGAAGGTTTTGCAAAGGTCAATACTGAAAAATTACCCATGCATATATCTTGTAAATAAAAACCTATAATTTAAAAAAGTGGAAGCTGCAAAGTGCTGGGTAATCCATATTGTGGGTCTTTGGTATTTGAATTGTTTCTTTCTGGCTGATTGCAATATTTTCCCCATGATATTATAATTCTGAAATTTTGCTACAATATTCCTTGGAATTTTCAATTTGGCGTGTCTTTCAGTACGTTGGTGAATTCTTTCAGTGGCTATTTTACCTTCTAGATCTATGACATCAGGACAGTTTTCATTGATGATTTCCTGAAAGATGATATCTAGCCTGTTTTTTTTTTTTTTTTTTTTTGTTATGGTTTTCAGAAAGTTCTATAATTCTTAAATTGTCACTTCTAGATCTATTTTCAAGGCAATCTGTTTTTCCAATGGAGTATTTTACATTTTCTCCTATCTTTATTTTTTTTTATTCTTGACTGATTCTTGAAGTCTCACTGAGTTATTCACTTTCATTTGTTCAATTATAATTTTAATGAATTATTTCTTTAGTTACCTTTTTAAAAATCTCCTTTTATATTTGGTCAATTGAATTTTAAATGAATTATTTTGTTAAATGGATTTTTTTTCATTTCACAAATCCTGTTTTTCAAGAAGTTGTTTTCTTTTCCCCTTTTTGTCAAATCTATTTTACAAGGAATTATATGTTTTTTTTTTTCCATTTTGCTAAATCTATTTTGTAAGGAGTTTTCTTCAGATAAATATTGTGTTTCATTTTCCAAATTCTCCTGAAATGTTCTCATTATCTTTTCCCATTTTTTTTCTAACTCTCTTTTAAGATCTTTTTTTAAACTCTTCTAATAAAGCCTTGTGATATGGGAGCCAACTCTTTTTTTTCTTTTTTCTTTTTATTATTTTAATTTATAATAACTTTTTATTGACAGAATCCATGCCAGGGTAATTTTTTTACAACATTATCTCTTGCACTCACTTCTGTTCCGATTTTTCCCCTCTCTCCCTCCACTCCCTCCTCCAGATGGAAAGCAGTCCTATATATGTTAAATATGTTGCAGTATATCCTAGATACAATATATGTTTGCAGAACCAAAGAGTTCTCTTGTTGCACAGGGAGAATTGGATTCAGAAGGTAAAAATAACCCAGGAAGAAAAACAAAAATGCAAATAGTTTACATTCATTTCCCAGTGTTCTTTCTTTGAATGTAGCTGATTCTATCCATCATTGATCAATTGAGACTGAGTTAGGTTTCTTTGTCAAAAAAATCCACTTCCATCAGAATACATCCTCATATAGTATCATTGTTGAAGTGTATAAATGATCTCCTGGTTCTGCTCATTTCACTAAACATCAGTTCATGTAAGTCTCTCCAAGCCTCTCTGTATTCATCCTGCTGGTCATTTCTTACAGAACAATAATATTCAATAACATTCATATACCACAATTTACCCAGCCATTCTCCAATTGATGGGCATGCATTAAATTGCCAGTTTCTAGCCACTACAAACAAGGCTGCCACAAACATTTTGGCACTTACAAGTCCCTTTCCTTTCTTTAGTATTTCTTTGTGATATAAGCCCAGAAGTAACACTGCTGCATCAAAGGGTATGCACAGTTTGATAACTTTTTGGGCATAATTCCAGATTGCTCTCCAGAATGGTGGGATTCATTCACAACTCCACCAACAATGCATCAGTGTCCCAGTTTTCCTGCATCCCCTCCAACATTCATCATCATTTTTTCCTGTCATCTTAGCCAATCTGACAGGTGTGTAGTGGTATCTCAGAGTTGTCTTAATTTGCATTTCTCTGATCAATAGTGATTTGGAACACGCTTTCATATGAGTGGTAATAGTTTTAATTTCATCATCTGAAAATTGTTTATATCCTTTGACCAATTATCAATTGGAGAATGGCTTGATTTCTTATAAATTTGAGTCAAGACTCTATTTATTTTGGAAATGAGGCCTTTATCAGAACCTTTAACTGTGAAGATGTTTTCCCAGTTTGTTGCTTCCCTTTTAATCTTTTTTGCATTCGTTTTGTTTGTACAAAAGCTTTTTAATTTGATATAATCAAAATTTTCTATTTTATGATCAGTAAAGATCTCTAGTTTATCTTTGGTCACAAATTTCTTTCTCCTCCATAAGTCTGAGAGATAAACTATGCTATGTTCCTCTAATTTATTTATCATTATTTATGCCTAGATCATGGACCCATTTTGATCTTATCTTGGTATACAGTGTTAAGTGTGGGTCCATGCCTAATTTCTGCCAAACTAATTTCCAGTTATCCCAGCAGTTTTTATCAAATAATGATTTCTTATCCCAAAAGTTAGGATCTTTGGGTTTGTCAAATGCTAGATTACTATAGTTGACTATTCTGTCTTGTGAACCTAACCTATTTCACTGATCAACTAATCTATGTCTTAGCCAATACCAAATGGTTTTGGTGACTGCTGATTTATAATATAGTTTTAGATCAGGTACAGCTAGGCAACCTTCATTTGATTTTGTTTTCATTAATTCCCTTGAGATTCTCGACTTTTTATTGTTCCATATGAATTTTGTTGTTATTTTTTCTAAATCATTAAAATATTTTCTTGGAAGTCTGGTTGGTATAGCACTAAATAAATAGATTAGTTTAGGGAGTATTCTCATCTTTATTATATTCACTTGGCCTATCCAAGAGTACTTAATATTTTTCCAATTATTTAAGTCTGACTTTATTTGTGTGGAAAGTGTTTTGTAATTTTGCTCATATAATTCCTGAATTTCCTTTGGTAGATAGATTCTCAAATATTTTATGCTGTCGACAATTATTTTGAATGGGATTTTTCTTTGTATCTTTTGCTGTTAGATTTTGTTGGTGATGTATAAAAATGCTGAGGATTTATGTGGATTTATTTTTTTATCCTGCAACTTTGAAAAAGTTATGAATTATTTCTAATAGCTTTTTAATAGAATCTCTCGGGTTCTCTAAGTATACCATCATATCATCTGCAAAGAGTGATAATTTGGTTTCCTCATTGCCTACTCTAATTCCTTTCATCTCTTTCTCCACTCATTGCTGAGGCCAGGATTTCTCATACAATATTGAATAATAATGGTGATGGGGGCAACATTGCTTCACTCCAGATGTTACTGGGAAAGGTTCTAGTTTTTCCCCACTGCATATAATGCTTACCGATGGTTTTAAATATATGCTCCTGGCTATTTTAAGGAAAAACTCATTTATTCCTATGCTTTCAAGTGTTTTTTAGTAAGAATGATGTTGGATTTTATCAAATGCTTTTTCTGCATCTATTGAGATGATCAAATGGTTTTTGTTTGGTTGGTTATTGATATAGTCGATTATGCTAATAGTTTTGCTAATATTGAACCAGCCCTGCATTCCTGGTATAAATCCTACTTGGTTATAGTGTATTATCCTGGGGATGATTTTCTGTAATCTTTTTGCTAATATTTGATTTAAAATTTTAGCATCAATATTTATTAGGGAGGTTTGTCTATAATTTTCTTTCTCTGTTTTCAGCCTATCTGGTTTAGGTATCAGTACCATGTCTGTGTCGTAAAAGGAGTTTGGTAGGACTCCTTCAATCCCTATTTTTTCAAATAGTTTATATAGCATTGGAGTTAATTGTTCTTTAAATGTTTGGTAGAATTCACAAGTAATTCCATCTGGTCCTGGGGATTTTTTCTTAGGGAGTTGATTGATAGTTTGTTCTATTTTTCTGAGATGGGACTGCTTAGGATATTTACTTCTTCCTCTGTTAGTTTTTGGCAAGCTATATTTTTGGAAGTATTCTTCTATTTCATTTAAGTTGTCATACTTATTGGCATAAAGTTGGGCAAAGTAACTCCTAATTATTTCTCTAATTTCCTCTTTGTTAGTGGTGAGTTCTCCCTTTTCATTTTTAAGACTAACAATTTGATTTTCCTCTTTCCTTTTTTTAATCAGATTTACTAAAGGTTTGTCTATTTTGTTGTTTTTTTTTCATAGAATCAACTCTTAGTTTTATTAATTAATTCAAAGTTTTGTTTTTTTTTTTTTTTTTTTTTTTTACTTTCAATTTAATGGAGCTCTCCTTTTATTTTTAGAATTTCAAGTTTAGTGTTTGACTGGGGGTTTTAAATTTGTTCCTTTTCTAGCATTTTTAGTTGCAAGCCCAATTCATTGATCTTCCCTTTCTCTATTTTATGCAAATAGGCCTCTAGAGATATGAAATTTCCCCTTATTAATGTTTTGGTTGCATCCCATACATTTCAGTATGATGTCTCACCGTTGTCATTATCTTGGGTGAAGTTATTAATTATGTCTATAATTTGCTGTTTCACCCAGTCATTCTTTAGTATAAGATTATTTAATTTCCAATTATTTTTTGTTCTACTTTCCCCTGGCTTTTTGTTGAATGTAATTTTCATTGCATCGTGATCTTAAAAGGATGCATTTACTACTTCTGCCTTACTGCATTGGACTTTTAGGTTTTTATATCCTAATATAAGGTCAATTTTTGTACAGGTTCCATGAACTGCTGAAAAGAAAGTGTACTCTTTTCTGTCTTGATTATGTTTTCTCCAGAGATCTATCATATCTTATTCTTCTAGTATTCTATTTACCTCTTTGACTTCTTTCTTATGTATTTTGTGGTTTGATTTATCTAATTCTGAGAGTGCAAGTTGAGATCTCCCACTATTATAATTTTGCTGTCTATTTCTTCTTGCAGCTCTCTTAGTTTCTCTTTTAAGAATTTAGATGCTACCCCACTTGGTGCATATATGTTTACTATTGATATGACTTCATTATCTATGCTACCCTTTAGAAAGATATAGTGCCCTTCCTTATCTCTTTAATTAGATCAATTTTTGCTTTAGCTAGATCTGAGATCAGGATGGCTACCCCTGCTTTTTTGACTTCACCTGAAGCATAGTAGATTTTGCTCCAACCTTGTATCTTTACTCTGCATGTATCTTCTTGCTTCAGGTGTGTTTCCTGTAAATATATTGTAGGATTCTGGCTTTAATCCATTCTGCTAACTGCTTCCTCTTTAGGGGGGAGTTTACCCCATTCACATTTATGGTTAAAATTACCAATTCTATATTACTTGCCATCTTGTTAACCCCTGTCTATGCTTTTCTCCCTTTTTTTCCCCTTACCCCCTTCCCAGTATTAAGCTTGTGAGCACCACTTGCTTCTCACAGCCCTCCCTTTTTAGTATCCTTCCCCCTGCCTTAGAGTTCCTCCCCCTATCTTACCCCTATCCCTCCCAGTTTCCATATTCCCTTCTGCTTAGCTTATTCCTTCCCTTTTCACTTTTCCCTTCTCACTTTTCAATGAGATGGGAGAAGTTTCACCATAATTTGAATATGTCTAAAATTTTTCTCTTAAAGCCAATTCTGAAGGCAGTAAGATGCCCACTATATTCATCCCCCTCCATTCTTTCTCTTAGATATAATAGATTTCCTTTGCCTGTTTGTTAGATGTAGTACCCCCACTTTACCCTTTTTCTGGTACAATGTCCTTTCCACATCTAGTTTCTAGAACAAGGTATACATGTATTCTGTATACATCTTTATAGCAGAAATATAGTTCCCAAGATTTCTTTTTACCTTTTTAAGTTTCTCTTAAGTTTTATATTTGTAGATCAAACTTTTTGTTTAATTCTGGTTTTTTCATCAAAAATAGTTGAAGTTTGCTTATTTTGTTGAATGTCCATCTTCTTCCCTGGAAAAAAATGCTCATTCTGGCTGGGTAAGTTATTTTTGGTTGCATACCAAGTTCCTTAGCCTTTCAGAATACCATATTCCAGGCCCTTTGATCTTTTAATGTGGATGCTGCTAGATCCTGGGTGAACCTTATTGTGGCTCCTCTATATTTAAATTGGGTTTTTCTAGCTGCTTGTAGTATTTTTTCCTTCATCTGAGGGTTCTGGCATTTGGCCACTATATTTCTTGGTGTTTGATTTTAGGATCTGTTTCAGTAAGTGATCGATGAATTCTTTCAATATTTATTTTTCCTTCTGTATCTATGACTTCTGGGCAGTTCTCTTTGATAATTTCCTGAAAAATAGTGTCCAGGCTCTTTTTTTATCATACTTTTCTGGGAGTCCAATAATTTTTAGTTTGTCTCTCCTGGATCTGTTTTCCAGGTCTGTTGTTTTCCCAAGAAGGTATTTCACATTCTTTTCCATTATTTGATTTTTTTGTTTTTGCTTGACTGATTCTTCTTGTCTCCTCGAGTCATTCAATTCCATTTGTTCGATTCTGATTTTCAGTGAAGTATTTTCTTCACTCATTTTTTAAATATCTTTTTCTAATTGTCCAATTGAGTTCTTTTGTTCTATAGAATTTTTTTTCCATTTCACTAATTTTATTTTATTTTATTTTATTTTTTTTTTTTTATTTACATTATTAAAAATCTTTATTTAGGTTTGGTCAGTACAGGTAAGATATAGTGGAGTCACAGAGCAATCTGCATTAACAGGATACAACAGTTCATAAAAACTGAGTAACTATGCACACAAATTTCTTAAACATTCAGTCACCTAAAGAGAAAATGCACAGATGTATGGTGGAAAAAATTGTAATTAACACTGAAACTACTATGGGACTCCATCAACAATCCAACTTTTAGTGATAAAACTACTGTACTGGGCAAACTTGGCAGTCATAAACCCACAACTACTATGACAAGTCTGAATGTTGCATAAGGATAAGAACAGTATGAGTAAGAATGCCCTTACACAGCACGGGTTCTAGATATACATGGATTTGTACAGACATCATTGTGTTATACTTTGTGGAAATTATTTCCGTTTTCAACTTCACATTAACTCATATAAAAATAACTTGAGCCTACACAAACGTCCTTTTAGCAACGTTCAACGTAATTAACTGTTACAATTTCCAAAATGGCAGAGGTATTGAAGCAAGGAAAAAAAAACAAACAAACAAACAAAAAAAAAAAAACCCACACTGCACAAAAAGGCAAATTGTGACAAAAAGGATGCACTAATTAAAATTGTTTCTGGACAGTATTCTCTCCCAAATTAAATGACACTGTATAAAAATGTTGCTGGAAAAATATTACAAAACTGAGCCCTGTACATTTACACTTGAGTCCAAACCATTCTGAACATGACGGGAACCCACAGTTCGGTTACCTTTCCCAGTCATTGCTTTCTCCTCTTGAGGATCATGATTGGAGTCTGTGTCATTTGAGTGGTGTGTGAGAGAGTTTTCACTGCCCGTGGGAGAGTCTACACTTTCATACCCCGTACTGAGTTGGTTTATATAACTACTACCTCCTCTGCCAGTTCTCTCTTCAGAGTTGTTGGAGACCTTATTACCATTCCCTGGAGATGTAGGAAAGTCATCTTCTGTTGTGTTACCCTCCCTAAAAAATCCAGACCCAGACGTCCTCTGATGGGAGGAGCTGCCGTTACTTGGTCCATTAGCCAGATGGCTGCAGTCTTTCCCCATGACATCTCCCTGATCTAAAGGCTCAGAAGATGGAGTCCTGCTGGTACCTGGGCCTGAGGCCTGGGACTGCTGCTGGTACTGAGCCAACTGCTGACGAGTCTCCTTCAGTTGCTGCTGAAGAACTAGAATGGTACTCTGCATACCCTCTACCTCTTCGTCAAGCTGAATAATGAAGTCATTGAGTTCATCCTGACTGCTCTTAAGTTCTTCACTATATTTCTTCTGTAAAGCCAATTCTGCTTCAAGTTGTGCAATACGTCCCTGGGACAGTTGCCTTCCAAGTTCTTGATTCTCCTGAATAAGCATTCGACACTTCGCCATTAACTATTTCCAGGCACTCAGTTCATTTTGGGCTTGTTCCAGTTTGTCTTTAGTCTGTTCCAGTTCACCTTTCATTTTTAGGAAAAACAAGTTGATTGCTGGGTCTACCATCGTTGATCTCAGTTGGGCAACACTAGGCTGCTGAACTTGTTTGAGGTACTGGATTTGAGTAGTACACTCTTGCATTTCTTGTTCCTTGGTTGCCAGTCTCATCACAAGAATATTTTCTCTTCTTGCAGACTCTTGTTGTTGCTGCTTTAGTTTTTCTTCAGATTCTCTCAAGCCAGTTACATCATTAGAGTTTAAGTCTGTGTACTTGCCCTCCAAAGCTTGTACATATGCTTCATACTGCTTCCACCTTAGTATTAATTCATCTCTTGCCATAACTTTGAAGTCTGTTTCACTTAGTCGAACCTTTTTGGGGAGAGGTTCTTCGTTCGTCATTTTGTTTTCCGGAGGATGAGGCTGCCGACCAGTCGCCTTCGTGTCCAGCTACACGCGGGTGGGTCGCCCGCCCTCACCTTGCTGCTCCCGGTTTGGGGGCGGGGCGGGGAGGAGACGGCTAGCGGCGGCAACAGCCTTTAACAGGGGCTAGCTCAGGCTGCGGGCGGCTTAGGATTCACCTAGCTCCCAGCCCCCCCTCTCCCCCCCCCCCACGGAGCCCAAACTGAGAAGCCCGGAGCGGCCGCCCAGTCGGCCCAGTGACGGGTGTGGGGGGGGGGGGGGGTGGAGGACAGACGTGGAGGGATGGGGTCACGGAGGGAGGCGGGCGCAGAGCGAGGGAGGGGAGAAGGCGCTAATTTTATTTTTTAGAGAGCTATTTTCTGTTTCCAGTTCACTAATCCTATTTTTCAAGGATTTGGTTTCTTTATCCCTTTATCCACTCTGTATTTAAATGAGTGGGATGACTTCTCCAGACTCTCTTGTCAAGCCTCCCTCTCCTTTTCCCATTTTTCTTCTAGCTCTCTTGTGAGAGCCTTTTTAATTTCTTCTATGAGATTCATCTGTGCTGAGGAACAGAGGATCTCCTCCTTTGGGGATTCACCTGAAGACAGTCTGTTTTTATTCTCCTCAGGGTTTAGAGTCTGCTCTCTATCCATATAGAAGCTGTCAAGGGTTAAGGTCCTTTTTCAATTTTTTCTCAGAGAAGAATCAAAAACAAACTAACAAAGAAAAATAGAAAAAAAACTCCTAAATGTAGCCTGCTTTTTTGGGGGGGAGGGGCTGGGTGGTGTTACCAAGCTTCCTCTACAGACTGTGGGGGCAGCAGCGAGGCACTTGCAGGACTGTGCTGCGCCTGCACTCTGAGATTCCTAGAGCGAGATGAGACACTGTGGGGGAAGGGTGACCAGGTCCCGAGAGAGTCCAGCTGTTTGAGGTTGTATTCTTCACCCCCACCCCCCACCCCCGGTGTTTTTAGCTTCTGTGCTGGGCTACTGACTTGCTGTAGGGCAAAGTATCCAATCCTCTAGCAAAACTCCCCCCGCAGAGACGGCAGAGATCCCATCCCACCCTCCTCTGGTCTGCTTGGCTGTGAGCTGCCTGCCATGCTCTTGCTGCCACTGCCTGCCCTCAGCCTGTGCCTGATCTAAAACTGTCCCGGCCCTCTAGCAAAAAAACAGACCTTTCCTGGTGAATTTCAAAGATATCTTCTCTTTGTAACTATTTGTGGATTTTTTTTTTCAGTCAAGCATTAAATCAGAGGCTTGTAATTAAATGGATTCTGAGAGAAAACACGGAGCTTACACAGCTGTGTGCCTCCTCTCCACCATCTTGGCCAGAAGAGGGAGCCAACTCTTAAATCAGCCTTTGGGGCTTTATCTGAAGATGATTTGCTTTTTAGTGTCCTAAGGATTTGAGGTCTGTTCTCTTATTCCCTAAAAACTATCTATGATCAGAGTTCTTTTTGCTTCTTTGATCATTTTTTAAAGATTGACGTCTGCTTTTAAGACAAATGAGATTGTCCCAAGATTCCTCTAAAAAGCAACAGTGACTGCCCTGGGCCAGTATGACTGACTTCCTTTCTTTGTTGGGTGGACATGACCAATTCTCCTGTTATTCTTGGGTTCAAATGTTCACTTTTTGCCTTTTGTGTTTGTATTGGTCCCTCACAGATAATCTGCTGATCCACTGGCTTCTGCTTCAAGGGAGTAACCAACACAGCTTTTTTTTTTTTTTTTTTTTTTTTTAAATCTAAGATCCTCCAGATAAATTCCCTGGTGGGTGGATGCCACACTGCTCTGGATCTCTGTGCTGTGCTTGCACTCAGCTGTCTTCCCATGCCTGACTAAAACAAACCTTTTCTGAAGTTCTTCAAAAATATCTTCTGCTAAACATTTGTTACACTCCAAATATGTGTAGGTTCTGTCACTCCAAGAATAGTTCAGAGGCTTGATTTGGTGTGGATTTGAGGGATTTCAGGAAGAACTCAGATAAAGACCTGTCTACTCTCTGCCACCTTGTCTCTGCCCCCTAGGATTCTTTTTTTTAATCTACTCTACATTTTGTTTCTGTTTTATGGGAGACTTCATCCCATTCTAATTCAGTTATGATTGCCATTACTGTTTCTTTTTTATTATTTTCTCTTCCATGTATATTTTTGTTCTCTCTTGCCACCCATTCTTAGGTTTTTTTTTTGTTTGTTTGTTTGTTTTGTTTTGTTTTTTTATGCACTCCACCAATTATCTTATCTTCTATTAGCCCTTGCCCCCTTCTATTACCTTTTTTTAGTGTTGCTGTCCTCCCTCCTATTCTGTCTCTCCTTGGCTTCCTCTTTCTACACCTTCCTCTTTATAGGTTTAATAAGTTTTATAACCAATTGAATGATTTTTTTTTTCCTAGAGCCAAACTTATGAGATCAAGCTTCAAACAACTCTCATCTATTCCTTCTTTTCTTTGAGTGTAATAAGTCTTCTGCACCTCTTCCTGTGAACCAATTTTCCTATTATAAATTCTGTTTCCTATTTTTTCTGGGACAAATCATTTTACACCCCTTGATATCTTTTTTTTTTTAATATCATCACACCAGAGTCCACAACTTTAGTGGATGTGAATAATTTCTTCTGTCTATCCCAGTGACAAATACAGTTCTCAAGATTTATAGATATAATTTTCTCATCTAGGAATGTAAACTGTTTAATCTTACTCTTTCCCCTGCTTATCTTTTTTATGTTTTTCTTGAGTCCTCTGCTTTTAGATTAAATTTAATGTTTAGTTCTTCTTTTTCCCAACAGAAATGATTGAAAATCTCTTACTTCATTGAAGCTCCATTGCCTCTCCTAAAAGATGATGCTCAATCTCACTAGGTAGGTAATTGTTTATTGTAACCCTAGGTCCTTTATCTTCTGGAATATGATATTCCAGGCCTTCTGATCCTTTATTGTGGAAGCTGCCAGATCCTGGTAATCCTGACTGTAGTTACTTACATTTGAATTGTTTCTGTCTAGCAGCTTGCAGTATTTTTCCCTTGATATTGTAGTTCTGGAATTTCACAACAATGTTTCTTAGGGTTTTCTGTGTGGGATCTCTATATGAAGGTGATCAAAAGATTCTTTAAATGAACATTTCCCCCTCTTTTTCTAGAATATTGGGGCAGTCTTCCTGAATGATCTCTTGAAGAATGTTATCTAGACTCTTCTTTTGGTTATGAACTTCAGGTAGACCAATAATTTTAAATTGACTCTTCTGAATTTATTTTCTAGGCTGGCTGCTTTTCCAATGAGATAATTCACATTTTTTTCCCATTTTCTCATTCTTTTTAGCTTATTTGACTGATTATTCCTGTCACATAGAGTCATTAACTTCCATTTGCTCTGTTCCATTTTTAATGGGTGATTTTCTTCAATTAGTTTTTGTATCTCTATTTCCATTTGATTAATTTTACATTTTAAAGTGTTGTTTTCTTCAGTATTTTTTTTCCTTCTTATCCCAAGCTATTAACTTTCTCATTTTCTTTCTCATTGTTTTCTTCTATTACTGTTATTTTCCTTTTAAATTTTTTTGTGATAACCTCCAAAAAGCTTTTTTTTTTTTTTTTTGAGCTTTAGACCAATTCATATCACTCTTTGTGATTGTTCTGTGGACATTTTGTCCTCATCTTCATTTGTATTTTGGTCTGTCCTGTCACCATAGTAGCTTTCTATGTTCAAGGTTATTTTCTGTTTTATGGTCATTTTCTTTTTTTTTTTTCTTTTGGCATTTTCTTTTATTTTAACTTTTATGGCTAATCTCTATTCCTGTGGTAAAGATGGTACTGTTCCACATGATATGCAGTTCCAAGTCTTGCCTTTGAGCACAGGAGCCCTTGTACTTGCATGAAGAAGCTTTGCCTGCTCTTTTCAGAAAACAGCCTGATTTCTCTCATTTTACCTTCTGTCCTGGGAATGAAAGATGCTCTTCTGATTCAATAAGTGCTATAACAAATTGAATTATTAAGTTGATTTTTCCTTAGAGCCAAACTTATGCGATCAAGTTTCCTGGCTCTACTGAGCCAGGAATAAAAGTCTTAGTTGCTTGTTTGCTGTGATGGAAACATTCTCATCAGCTTTTCCAGAGTTTGTCTGAGCTGAGCTGAACAACCTTTTCATTCCAGTGAGACTGACATTTCTTGAACTTTTTTTTTGGCGCCCAATGTGGAGCTAACAGACCCCCTCAGTGGATTTCAGTGGAAAAGCTCCGATCCTGATTCAAGTGGAAAAGCCTCTGATCCTGATCCAGTGGAAAAGACTCTTCAACCCAGAAATTAGGGTGAGTGCAACAAAGAAATTTTGTTAGAAGAGTTAAAGTAGAATTTCATCTAAGATGGGACAGATATTTAGAAAACATCCTGTTTCTGTTCAAGGAAAATGTGTAGAGAGCATTGTCAAAATTATGGAAAGCCAAGGTTTAATTATAAGTTTACAGCAAATCACTGAATTTTTACAAACTGTAAAGGACATATGTCCTTGTTTCTCTCTTGATAAGGAATTAGATATAAATGAATGGAAATTGGTTGGAGAGGATCTTTGTCAATTCTATGATAAAAATGGGCCTAACTCAATAATTAATACATATAATGTAATACAATTGGCTATAAGAAGTTATTTAAGTGATAGAATGATGAAAAGGAAAGTACAGGAGGAAGAAGTGCCAACTTTACTAGGTGAAAAGGAGGATGAATCAGATGAGAATGGAGTTAATTACAATTCTGAGTATGATACTTCACAGCAGGAGGAATTAGGTGATTCCACATCTCATGACCCTCCCCCCACAATTAACCCTTCATGGGTGGAACAAGGGGGAGGGAGAGAGACAGAAACACAGTCAGCTTCTCCTGTAAAGCAGAATTTGACAAGATTAGAAAAAGCATTAATTAAAGCAAAAAATGAAGGAGAAGATATATCTGATTTTATAAATGCATATCCTGTGATTGAAGAGCTCAACTCCTCAGGTCAAAAAGAGAGAAAATACACTCCTTTTAATTTGGGAAAAATTAAAGATTTGAAAAAGGCTTGCACTCTTTATGGGGCTACATCATCTTATGTGAAGATGTTACTGGATAATTTGTCTTATGAAATCTTAACCCCGAATGACTGGAAATCCATCGCTAAAACATGTCTTGAACCGGGACAAAATTTATTGTGGCTTTCAGAGTTTCATGAATTATGTAGGATTCAAGCCCAACGCAATAGGCAAACAGGACAAATCACTTTTGACCAACTAGCTGATCAAGGTCAGTATGCAGAGAGTTCAGAACAGATTTGTTATCCCATAACAGTATATGAGCAAATTTCTAAAGCTGCAATAAAAGCTTGGAATTCTCTCCCTGGACAGAAAGATGGAAATAATGCTTTCACAAAAATAGAGCAAAGTCCTAATGAACCTTTTGCAGATTTTGTGGGACGTTTACAAACAGCTGTAATAAGAACCATTAGAGATAATGCAGCAACAGAAATAATGACTAGACATTTGGCTAAGGAAAATGCCAATGAGATTTGCAAGAGAATTATATGGGGGCTAGACAAAAATGCTCCTTTAGAAGAAATCATTAGACGCTGTGCCACAGTGGGCACAAATGCTTATTATGCCCAGACTATGATGAACATAGAAAGACAAGGTCCTTCTTGGCAGAGGAATTCTAGAGAAAGTCGTCGATGTTTTCAGTGCAGAAAAATTGGACATTTGAGAGCTCATTGTAGATATGGAGATAGAGTGAGAAGACAGGGTGAGAGAAAACCCAAAACCCCATGTCCAAAATGTAACCGAGGCTTTCACTGGGCCTCTAAATGTATATTGACCCAGAGGAATGAGAGGCAGGGCCCAGCTCTAAAGTATCAATCAAAGGACAGGTGGGGCATGATAGCAGCTGAGGTTACACCCAGAGAGACTTTAGAAATTCAGAACTCTGATGTCATCAACCAACAGAAAAGCAATCAGGATTACAGTTGGGAAGAATACAGGCCTTTTAAGACAACAAGACAATATCCAATGCAAACAGCTCCAATGTAATTACCAGATGATGAGGAGAAATCCCAAAAGTGGTAAATAGAAGAGAATTAGATAGGTTAACTGCTTGGGGAAGAGGATCTGCTTATATTTCCACAGGTGGAAAAGGAATCAGATGGCTAACAATGAGACTGTCAAAAGAACTTTAAAATCTTCAGCTTTCAGTTCCTGAAAAACCAGCAAGAATCACTGGATTCCCTGAGATGAAAAATTGTTGATGAGACTTTTGCAGTACTTCAGGGCTTACAGGAACTATTGGATTCCTGGCACATGAACTAATGGACAATGGAATCCTATTGGACTGTTTCTAGGACTTATGGACATGTGTAAATTTTCAGATTGATTCTTGTTATTTGTTACATTACTACTAGCCTGTGTTATATTGCTATGTGCTCATGTAAATTATGTATAATGCCTCCCATATTGATGGATTTATGTGTACCCCCTCAGAAACCCCCTATGTTTTAAAACAAAAGAAAGGGGGAGATGTTGGAATCCTTACTAACTGCTAAGTAATTAGAGTTGATCTAATCTTACAAGAAGATGTTTTGGGCAGAACCTGAAACAAGGTACTAAGTAGAACTACCCATAATCCCTCTCTCTGGAAGGAGCATAAATAGGCCAATGGGCCAGTCGGAGAGTTCTTGAGAGAGTAAGATGCTACAAGTCGAGATTTCACCGGAATGACATGAAGACTGGAGCTGGCTGGAGGCTGAAGAAAGCAGAGGCAGAGGCTGAAGGACCAGACCTTTGGATTTGGCAACATTCGGAGAGAACTCTTGGAACCAAGCAGAGAGATAGGCCTCTAAGCTAACCGGGCTATATTGGAAATAATAAAAGATCTGAACTTTTATCACCTGGCTGTGTTTTGAGAAGAAAAAGCTCACCACATCCCAGCAGAGTTTTTATTGAACTTTTAAAAAAAATATTATCACATCAAAGGCAACATATACTCATGTCCACTGTCTAAGTATACATGTTCTAATTACCCCCAAAACTATACAATTCTCAAGAGTTACAAATAACAACTTTCTATGTAGGGATGTAAATAGTTTAACCTTATTGAATAACATGTTTTTTTTTTTTTCTTCCTGTTTATTTTTTATGCTTCTCTTGACCCTTCTACTTAAAGATCAACTTTTCATTTCAGTTATGGTCTTTATATCAGGAAAGTTTGAAAGTCCTATCTTTCACTGAATGTTCATTTCACCCCTGAAACACTATTTTGGTATGCTTTGATATATTACTATTAATGGTATCTAAAATTAAATTAGAATCTTGTTGTTTTTCACTTTAGAATTTCACTGCTTTCTTCTTATAAACTTCATTCTCTTAATTTCTTATCTTCCTGATATAAGGAAACCCATATTTTTAAATATGCTTCCTCAAAGTTTAGTCCATACCAAATTATTATTTATCTGAGGATTTGGGCCTAGAATTGAATTAATCTCTGAGATGAAAGCATAGTTGTACAGCCAAGTCTACTAGAGAATCAAAGCAAGAATCACATATCCTGAGTCCCACAATCAGTTGTAAGAAGATAGTTAATTATTGTATATGTATTCTAATCAGACATTACTGATCACAAACCATTTATTTTTCCACAAATGCAGTAGGAACACCATCTCCTTTATGGTATGTTTGAATCTTCAGAGTTTTATCTGATCCTCCATGGACAGATGTTAGTCAAAGTTCACCAGGAATTTCAGTTTCCAAGAGTCTACTTTATTTTTTCCAAAATCAGTTTAGCCTACCAATACTAAAACTCCGCTTAAAGTGCCCACTTTATGGCGCATCTTCATCCTTTCTGCAACTCTTTCAAAAGTTTTCTTCACCATCTGGAAACTTCCAACAATCATTTCCTTAAGAATTCAATATGACTATTTCTCTTTCTATTTAATTCTATCGCCAGATGTCTAAAAGCTCCAGGAATACTTATCAATAACATCAACAAGAATAATTTCTTTTGTAGCAAATTCAATTTTCATGTCAACCAGTGTATGGTACTAAGGTAAACAGGATTTTCCATAACTCAAAAAAAAAAAAAACTAGCTTGTGTGTAATCATATGACATCCACTTCAATGTGGTCTATATTAAATCCAAGTAAATATCTTTTTGTATCAATAATCTGTTCTTCAGACCACTGTGGATTATTGTGGGCATCATCCTTAAAAATCAACTATACTTTACTTTAATGAAACTTGTATCCTTTGACATCAGTAGTTTTTTTTTTTTTTTTTTTTTTCAGTAAAAAGTGAGTGGTAATTCTTATCCATATCCCTAAAATTAGAATATTTTCACATAGAAATGTAATAAAAACTTTCATAATTTTGGTAAAAAGTAGTTTTGATACCTGCTTTCTTGTAAATACTTGAAAATATACTTGTTAGTTTTGTTTGAGATTGCAAATTTCTGTCAGGAGGTTTTGTTTGTTTGTTTTTGGTTTTGGTTTGTTTTGTTTTTACTAGCTGCATTTCTACTTGTATTCTGGTTTTTTGGTCACAATATAACATTTGAACACAACACTAGAATTATTTTGTTTTACTCTCTTACAGATTTTCACTAATCTTCTGTATTCTGATAGTTGCAATTTCTTTTGCTGCATCAGTGACTAACTGATAACAACAGGAACCTGAGGAGGAGAAACAGTGTTGTATTGATTGTCACTGTCTCACAGGATCATGAGTTTTTACTTGACAAATTTTAATTTTAAAGGAATTAGTATACATAATAAACTTTTGTAATTCCTTTCCTTTTTAGCAAATTCTTCTTTTAAAGGAGTTGCATTCTTAAGTATATCTCACCCCCAATTTGGTCAATTGCATTTCTTAACAAAATTTCTTAGCAAATATTTTCTTCTATAAATTTTTGTCTTCCCTTTTCTTGGCTATTAACTGTCATACCTCTCATTACTTGCCCCCAATTAACTTTAATCTTTCTTATTTGATTTTTAATTTTTTTTTTAGTTCTTCCAAGAAGGTTTTACAAGGTTTCAGGACAATGCATATCCCCTTTGAAGTTTCACATGTTGAAATTTTGGCACTTAGTTCTTCTGAGTATGGATTTTGATCTTTTCTTTCACCATATTAGTTTTCTATGACTAGGAGCCTTTTGTCTTGCTTATTTTTATCTCCTTTCATAATTTTGAAAGTGGAGCTCTGGGTCCATGATTTAGAAACAAAAGAAGATATTATAAGCAAATTAGCAGAATAAGGGGTAGTGCACATTTCAGATCTGTGGAGAAGGGAGGAATTATGCATTTCATACTGCAAAACTTATAATTTCAATTATATTAATCAAAAAGTTTTTATACAAACAAAATCAATGCAGCAAAGATTAGAAGGGAAGTAGTAGGCTGTGGGACAATTTTTACAGCCAGTGTTTCTGATAAAAGTCTCATTTCTAAAATATATAGAAATTGATTCAAATTTATATGAATAGAAGTAATCCCCCAATTGATTGGTCAAATGATATGAACAGACAATTTTCTGATGAAGAAACTAAAGCCATTTCTAGTCATATAAAAACGCTCTATATCACTATCATTTAGAGAAATACAAAATAAGACAACTCTGAGATATTATTTAGCACTTCTCACATGGGTTAAAATGAAAACAAAAGGTAATGATTAATGTTTGGGGGTTGTGGGAAAACTAGTACATTAATCCATTATGGTGGGGTAATGAAATGATCCAATCATTCTTGGAAAGCAATTTGGAACTATGCACAAAGGGCTATCAGACTGTGAATATTTTTGACCCAGCAGTATCTTTACTGGATCTATAATCCCAAAGAATTCATAAAAAATGGAAAAGGTTCCACTTATGCAAAAATGTTTGTAGCAGCAGTTTATGTAGTGATGAGGAAGTGGGAATTTTGTGTATACTCATCAGTTGGGCAATGGCTGAATTAGTTATGGTATATAAATGAAATGTCTCTAATCAGCAGGATGATTTCAGAAAAAAACATATAATAATATGTGATACTGAGTGAAATGAATAGAAAGAAGAGAACATTTTCCAAATTAATAACAAGATAATGTGATGATCAACTGTTTGAACTTGGGTCTTTTTAAATAAACGAGGTGACTAAAGGGAATGCCAATCCATGTGTAATGCAGTGTGATTTTCATCCAGAGAGAAAATTGGAAATTGAATGTGGATCAGAACATCATATTTTCAACATTTTTGTTCTTGTTTATCTTTCTCATTTTTCCCTTTTGATTTGACTTCTTTCTCTGTGTGATGTATATGAGATTGTGTTTAGTAGATTACACATTTTAAACCTATATCAAATTTCTTGCTATCTTGGGAGGGAGAAGGAAGAAAAACTTGAAATAAAAGGTTTTGCAAAGGTAAATATTGAAAACTATCATTGCATGTATTTGGAAAATAAAGTACTGTTAATAGTGAAAAAAAATATATCGTTGAGCTCTACTCTTGTAGCACAGAAAAGACTTTCTAAAGTTTCTTGTGCTGGGGGCCAGTGACCTTGTCACTGTCATAATGCACTGGGAATAACTTGTGATGAAAATGAATTAACATTGCAAATAGAAATCTGCAATACTTGTATATGAACCCATTCTCTATACAATATTACTTATAGATTTTTGGTTTTCTCATATTCTGTAACATTGTCATATATTGCATTTGAAGCATATTTAAACTTTTTTTATGTGATTATACTATGCACATTTTGTAAGCTTACAAACAAATTAAAAATTAAAGACTTTGGGATTGATTTATTTTGTAGACTTATACTAAAGGACATACAATTGTAGATCTGAAACAATTTATATTCATCCACTCAGTTATTAACATGAAAGTTAGTGTGATAGAATGCCATCCTTGGAAGTAAGAAGATTTGTATTGAGATTCTGACAGATAATGTTATAAAATGCAGGTATGCACAGGGACAAAGGTGTTTCCACATAAAACTTTTCTATAATAATGAAATTTCTAGACCTTCCCTTCTTCCCCCCCAAAAAATGAACAATTTACTTAGAGACCTACATCTGACCAGAATATATTCTAATTTTTGACATTCCACATTGTAGTCATGAAATGATATTTGGTATTTACAAATTGCTAGGAAGTCTTAGTATAGAATTTATGCCAACTTTATTTTTGTAGTTGATTAGCTATATTAATACATTCCCATTTTGTTTTCTGATTTTTCTTTCATTTCCAGACTCATTTTCCAGTTCTGCTCAACTGGCAAATTAACCTTTATTGTAAATGGTTGCATTACCTCTGCCTTGAGAGAACTGTTTCTTACTACAGCTGAATATTTTAAATCTATATACAAATTGGCAGCAATCTATCTAGACTCCAATTTCCATACTTAGTTTTGTCATAGTAAAATTAAATGTGATTAAGAAGTCTGTGCTTTGTATTACACTATATCTTTCTATGCCATATTTCTTACACAGCCTATCTTTCAAATATTAAAATTGGATTATCAATTCATTCTTATAACTCAGGGGTATTAAATTTATATGCAAATGTCACAATTTCTGATAGTCTTTACTTATCTCATTTCTCAGAATATGATTTTATACCACAGATACTACACATAAGCCTTGAGAAAAAGGAATGGCTTTCTATAATTACTTTTCATTCTAGAACAGTAGAAATGTTAGATGAAATAGAATTCAATGCTATTCTTGACATCTATATTCACCTACCTAACTCTACAGCCATTCCACCATAGACATTTCACAAAATTTTGTGAAAAATTTACAAAATGAAGTATCAGAGTTGAGCCAAGCAAACTTATGCTATCTATTTTCAGAATAGCAGTCAAAAACAAAACAAAATGAATGGTTAAAAATAGTATTTACATCAGAGTCACATGACTTGAAGTATTTTCGAGGTATAATCTTCCATTTTTCATTGAAGTTTTTTTTTTTTTTATTTTCAAACCAAATGGATGGATAATTTTCAACATTCATAAATGCAAAACTTTGTGTTTCAACTTTTTTCCCTCCATTTTCCCCACCCTCTCTCCTAAATGGTAAGTAATTCAATATAAGTTAAACATATGCAATTCTTCTATACATATTTCCACAATTATGTGTGCAACACAATAGATTAAAAAGGAAAAAAAAGAGAAAATAAAATGTAAGCAAACAATAAAACAAGTGAAAATACATTATTGTGATCAGTCCTTTCTCTGGGTGTAGATGGTTCTCTTCATCACATGACCACTGAAACTCTTCTTCTGCCACCAGTCAGCCAAGAGGAAAATATTCTTTCTTGCCTCAGAGAGAGGGCTTCTGGCGTAATTCCGCTGAAATCTCCCAAAGTGCTCTGTGTCTGCACCAGAGTGCTCTTCTCTAATCCAGCTGAACTCTCTTCTGCCACCAAATGGAAAATATATTCTGGAATAGATCTCTCTTCACTGGCCTTATATCTTCTGAGAGAATGGGATTATGGGTTTTCTCTCATAGTGCTTTCTGGCCCTAAGAGCTTTAAGGGAGGTGTGAATTCACAAAGTTACAAAGCTTACTTTGTGAACCTGGCATACTTGTGAACTCCAATGAGTAAAGATGTAAACACAAGCATTGTACTAATTAGTTCTACTTAGTACCTTGTTTCAGGTTCTGCCCAAAACTTCTTCTTGTAAGATCAAATCAACTCTAATTAGTTAGCAGTTTGTAAAGATTCCAACAGAAACTAACCTGAATCAACTAGTTGTTGAAAAGAATCATGTCCATCAGAATTGATCATCATATAACCTTTCTGTTGCCATGTACAATGATCCCCTGGTTATACTCACTTCACTGAGCATCAGTTCATATAAGTCTCTCCAAACTTCTCTGAAAATATTTAGCTGATCATTTCCTAGAGAACAATAATATTTCTTAACATTCATATACTGTAACTTATTCAGACAGTTTCCAATTGAGGGCGTTCATTGAGTTTCCAGTTTCTCATCACCACAAAAAAAAAAAAAAAAAAAAAAAAAAAAAAAAAAGCCTGCCACAAATATTTTTGCACATGTGGGACTCTTTACATTTTTTATGATCTCTTTGGGATACAGACTCAGCAGAGACACTGTTGGATGAAAGAGTATGCACAGTTTGATAACCCTTTGGGCATACTTCAAAAATGCTCTCCATTTATAAGATAAACATATCTGCTTTCAAAAATCAAAAAACGGAGAACATTCAGTCCCCATGAGATATTGCTGCATTTAACAATCATTACTGAAAAATAGGTTTTCTTCAGAAAATCTGTTTTTATTTTTTTCTAAGAAGGCAATAGATGACATTTTGACATTGACCATATAAATAAAATAAATACATAATTAAACCTTCTGCAATCTTATTTGTTTTTGGAGAGTAAATAATTTATTTCCTTTGTATTTCCCTAAAAATTAGTATTTATCAAATATTTTCAGTTTTTATCTAAGTGGGAGGAACCAAAAAATGTTTCTACTGGATCTCATAGGAACAGAACAAATAAGAAAATACGATTGAAGTCTAGGTAATATTTTTTTAAATTATTATCATAAAGAGAAATAGAACTTTGTGATAGAGGAGAAAATATGATCAACTTCATTAAAATTCTGACTTTGATGCTTAAATGTGTATGCCTTTTATACTTAAAATTAATCTCTGTAGTTCTTAATTTTATTACATTTAAAACAAAGCAGTTGGATGGGGTGGCCTTCCTCTATCTTTATAACTATGATATTATGAAATGCCAAGGGTTTAATAACTACTTTCTCCCACAATTAATTTATTGCATGATCATAATACAAAGTATATATTTTTTTCTGATTACATATCCAAATAAGTAAAAATAGCATAAATTCAATGAGGGGGAGGGAGCCAAGATGGAGGAGAAGGCACAAGAGATTTTCTAAGTTCCTCTCATGCCCTCATGACCAACTACTAAATTCTGCCTCAAAATAGCACTTGACTGCTAAAATTCATGAAGATTAGAAGCATAACAATTTACCAGCTGAAGATAATCTGGAAGATAGTCTGAACAGATTTGTCCTGAGGGGCAGGAACAGACCAGTTCGGGCAAGGAGTTAGGAGAAACTAGCATCCAGAGAAGATCAGGGGCAGGGGTGACCTCTGTGACTAGAGATGACTCTCCAATAGGCTAACTGCTCTACCTTAATTATAAAGCAGTAAACAAGCAGAGAAATTAAAGCCAAAGACAGAGGGTACTCTCTAAAAAATGCTAGAACCTAACAAGATCTCGCTATAACCACCCAAAACTGGAAGTGACTCACTGCAGACCGTAATGCAGTCCTACAGCCATAATCTACAGTAAGGGGCTTTTGTCGGGACAGCTACAAATCTGCACAGCAAGGGAGCAAAGCCTGGGACAGCATCTAATCTGCACAGTTGGGGACTTGACCTGGGGCAATAGAACTTTTGCAGCCAGACTGTGCTTCCCTGGACAGGAACACTTCTGGTCAGTGTGGGACTGATCATTGGTCAGCCACTAAGCTAATATCCACAGCCCCATGGCAGGCTTTGGCCTGGGCTAGTGACACTTTCACTACTCAACTTCTAGCCCCAGGGCAGTCGTTAAAATACTCGCAGGGTTCTTTGCAGGGCACTGGAGCCTGAGTTATGTACAGGTGAGGAACTCTTTCCCAGAGCACTCCTATTGGTTGGATAGTGACAGAAAAAGGGAAAAGAAGAGATAAAAAGAGGGAAACTACATCCCATGATGAGGCAAAGGAAACCTATCATATCTGAGGGAACATAAAGAGGGAAAGGAATATTGTGTGAATCTTACTCTCATCAGAGTTGGCTCAAAGAAAAAAATAATTGACATATTTATTTTACAGATATCCTTCTGTAACCTCATTAAAAAGCAGGAGAAGAAAAAGGAAAAAGAAAAAGAGAAATAAGGGAAGGGTACAAGAAAGGGGAAGGGATTCAAAGGGAGGAGGGAAGGATCCTAAAGAGGTAGAGTTGTGCAATGCAAATGCGGTCCATAAGTTTAATACTAGGGAAGAGAGTAAGGGGTGGGGCAAGAAAAAAAAATACAATCCCAGGATATTATGGTAGCAGGAAATATAGAATTAGTAATTTTAACCATAAATGTTGATAGAATGAACTCTCGCATAAAGCAGAGGCAGATAGCAGACTGGATCAAAAGTCAGAAAATTATAATATGTTGTTTACAGGAAACACATTTAAAGCAGGGAGATACATACAGAGTAAAGGTAAAAGGCTGGAGAAAAATCTATTATGCTTCAGGTGAAGTCAAAAAAGCAGAAGTATCCCTGCTTATCTCAGATCAAGCAATGGCAAAAATCGATCTAATTAAAGGAGATAAAGGTGGAAACAATATCTTAGGGTAACATAGACAATGAAGCAAAATCAATACTAAACACATATGCACCAAATTATATAGAATCTAACTTCCTAAAGGAGAAGTTAAGAGAGAAGAAATAGACAGAAAAACTGTAATAGTGGGAGATCTCAATCTTGCACTCTCAGAATTAGATAAATCAAACCAAAAAACAAATAAGCAAGAAATTAAAGAAATTAATAGAATATTAGAAAAATTAAGTATGATAGATCTTTGTAGAAAATCAAATGGTGACAGAAAAGAATATACTTTCTTCTGAGCAGTTCATGGAACCTACACAAAAATTGATTATATATTAGGATATAAAGACCTCAAAATTAAATGCAGGAAGGCAAAAAAAGTAAAGTAAATGCTTTCTTTTCAAATCACCATTCAATAAAAATTACATTCAACAAAATATTAGGGGTAAATAGAGCAAAAATTGGAAACTAAATAATCTCATCTTAAAGAATGACTGGGTGAAACAGCAAATTATAAACACAATTAATAATTTCACTCAAGATAGTGACAACAGTGAGACATCATAACAAAATTTGTGGGACACAGCCAAAGAAGTAACATGGGAAAATTTTATATATTTAGAAGCATACTTGAATAAAATAGAGAAAGAGATCAATGAATTGGGCTTGCAACTTAAAAAGCTAGAAAAAGACCAAATTAAAAACCCCTAATCAAATCCTAAAATCGAAATTCTAAAATTGAAAGGAGAAATTAAAATTATTGAAAGTAAAAACAAACAAACAAACAAACAACAACAACAACAACAACAAAACTATTGACCTAATAAATAAAACTAAGAGCTGGTTTTATGAAAAAAACAACATAGATAAGGCTTTGGTAAACCTGATTAAAAAAAGAAGAGATGAAAATCAAATTAGTAGTCTTAAAAATGAAAAGGGAGAACTTGCCACCAATGAAGACTAAATTATAGAAATAATAAGGAGTTACTTTGCCCAACTTTATGCCAATAAATTTGATAACTGAAGTGAAATAGATGACTACCTCCCAAAATATAGGCTTCCCAGATTAATAAAGGAGAAAGTAAATTGCTTGAATAGTACCATTTCAGTAAAAGAAATAGAACAAGCTATTAATCAACTCACTAAGAAAAAAATCCCAGGACCAGATGGATTACCATGTGAATTCTACCAAACATTTAAAGAACAATTAGTCCCAGTGCTATGTAAACTATTTGATAAAATAGGGAATGAAGGAGTCCTACCAAATTCCTTTTATGATACAGACATGGTACTGATACCTAAACCAGGTAGGTTGAAAACAGAGAAAGAAAATTATAGACCAATCTCCTTAATGAATATTGATGCTAAAATCTTAAATAAGATATTAGCAAAAAGACTGCAGAAAATCATCCCCAGGATAATACACCATGATCAAGTAGGATTGCAGAGCTGGTTCAATATTAGGAAAAATATTAGTATAATTGACCGTATTAATAACCAAATTAACAAAAATAATATGATCTCAATAGATGCAGAAAAAACATTTGATAAAATCCAACATCCATTCCTATTAAAAAACACTTGAGAGCATAGGAGTAAATGATCTTTTCCATAAAATAATCAGTAGCTTCTATTTAAAACCATCAGTAAGCATCATACATCATACATAAGGGGGATAAACTGGAACCATTCCCAATAAGATCAGGAGTGAACAAGGTCACCTGCTATCACCATTACTCTTCAACATTGTATTAGAAATGCTAGCTTTGGCAATAAAAACTGAGAAAGAAATGAAAGGAATTAGAGTAGGTAATGAAGAAGTCAAATTATCATTCTTTGCTGATGATATGATGATATACCCCAAGATGCTACTAAAAAGCTGTTAGAAATAATCCACAACTTTAGCAAAGTTGCAGGATACAAAATAAACCCACAGAAGTCATCAGCATTCTTATAGACTACTAACAAAATCCAACAGTTAGAGTTACAAAGAGAAATTTCATTTAAGATAACTAATGACAGTATAAAATATTTAGGAATCTATCTGCCAAGGGAAAATCAGAAACTATATGAGCAAAACTACAAAACTCTTTTCACACAAATAATGTCAGATCTAACTTTGGATTGGGCAAGTAAATATAAAAATGACAATACTACCTAAACTAATGTATTTATTTAGCACTATATTAATCAGACTCCCAAAAAACTATTTTAATGACCTAGAAAAAATAACAACAAAATTCATATGAAAAAACAAAAGGTCAAGAATTTCTAGGGAATTAATGAAACAAAATCAAATGAAGGTGGCCTAGCTGTACCAGATCTAAAATTATGTTTGGTATTGGCTAAGAAATAGACCGGTTGATCAGTGGAATAGGTTAGGTTCAAAGGACAAAACAACCAATAACTTTAATAATCTAATATTTGACAAACCCAAAGACCCCAGCTTTTGGGATAAGAACTCACTGTTTGACAAAAACTGCTGGGAAGCTTGGAAATTAATATGGCAAAAACTAGGCAGCACTTAACACTGTACACCAAGATAAGGTCAAAATGGGTTCATGACCTATGCATAAAGAATGAGAATATAAATAAATTGGAAGAGCATAGGATAGTTTACCTCTCAGTCCTGTGGAAGAGGAAGGAATTTATGACCAAAGAAGAACTAGGGATCATTACTGATCACAAAATAGAAAAATTTGATTATATCAAATTGAAAAGTTTTTCTACAAGCAAAACTAATGCCGACAAGATTAGAAAGGAAACAATAAACTGGGAAAACATTTTTACAGTCAAAGGGTCTGATGAAGGCCTCATTTACAAAATATATAAAGAATTGACTATAATTTGTAAGAAATCAAGTCATTCTCCAATTAATAAATGGTCAAAGGATATGAACAGACAATTCTCAGATGAAGAAATTGAAACTATTTCTAGCCATATGAAAAGATACTCCAAGTCATTATTAATCAGTGGAATGCAAATTAAGACAACTCTGAGATACCACTACACATCTGTCAGATTGGCTAGAATGTCAGTGAAAGATAATGCAGAATGGTGGAGGGGATGTGGGAAAAGTGGGACATTGATACATTGTTGGTGGAATTGTGAATACATCCAGCCATTCTAGAGAGCAATTGGGAACTTCCACCTTAAAGAATTGAAGAGCCTGGAATCTAATATTCCAAAAGGCAAAAGAGCTTTTATTACAGCCAAGAATAAGATATCCAGCTAAAATGAGCATTATCTATCAGGGAAGAAGATGGACATTCAATGATACAGGTGAATTTCATTTATTTCTAATGAAAAGATCAGAACTGAACAAAAAAATTGATTTCCAAACACAAAACTCAAGAAGCATAAAAAGCTAAAAAGGAAACAACTCTTGAGAACTATATTTGTGTTATGACTATACTTAGAGAGTGTAGGTATAATTTGATTTTATTATGATAATATGAAAAAATAAACTAGTGGTGGAAAGGGGATCATGTTGGAAAAAGAGGAAAAAGAGGCATAATAAGGGAAATTACATATCATAAAGAGGCAAGGAAAACTTATTATAATTGACAGATAGAAGTCAGAGGATGAGCATTGTGTGAATCTTATTCTCATCACATTTGGCTCAAATAGAGAATATCAGAAATATTTGGTTTCTCAGAGAAACTTGTCTCACTTTATAGAAGAGTGGGAGGGAAAGGGGGAAAGGAAAGGGGAAAAATTATAGAAGGAAAACAAGTATTAGAGGAATGTTGTAAAAGAGGAGGAAATATTCTAAAGGGCAAGAGCTGTTTGAGGGAGGTGGTCATCAGAACCAAACAAACAAACAAACAAACAAACAAAAAACCATGAAAATGAAGCATGAATATTATAATTCTTAAAATGAAGAATAGAAAATCAATATCTCACTATCACCACCACCAGCACAATCATCATAATCAATCAGTACTTCTTAAAAAAAAATCTCAGTTAATCCTCATAATAATCCTTTGCTAAAGGAGCTATTAAATCAATTTAATATTGAGGAAAATGAAGAAAGATGTTAAATAATTTTTCTAGAGTCTTACGTCTTTTAAGTGTTTGAAGCAGGGTTATGAATTTATGTTTTCTTGTTACTTGGGACAACACTATCAATAGTTCATCTTGCTATTTCCTGCACCAACTCATTATAACTGTTTTACTAACAACTATGACAGTAGTTTTCTCCTGTTTTTCAACTGCATGTAGTTCATCCCTATCTAGTCTCCAATTCCTCTATCCTTTAAACTAACAGGTTTCTAATCTACCATTTCCTCTCTATGGCTTTCATCCTCCTTTACCCATTTATTTGTTCTGGTATAGAGAAGAAGTTTCTTTGTCCATAGGCACATTCTCTTGCTTCCTCTGTGGAGAATAGGATAGAGCACTGGCTTTGAAAGCAGGAATATTTGAGTACAAATCCAGCCTCACACTTACTATTTAACTTTTAGAAAGCTACTGTTTGACTCAGTTTTATTAACAGTAAAGTGAGGATAATAACACACCTACTTAACTGTGTCACTATGAGAAACAAATGAAATAATAAAGTGCTCAGCATAGTGTTGACACATAGTAGTTGTTAAATAAATGCTTGTATCCCCTACTCGACTAGGATTCATGCATGCACCACTAAATTTGTTACTGATAATAATTATTCAAATGATAGCTTTTTAGAGGATTACCTTTAAGACATTTAAACAAATTTGTGAAGTATTTATCTCCATATGAAATAAAACTAAGTAAACTACTTTGCAGAAAAAAAAAAAAAAACTAGTTAAACAGCATGTTATTATTTTACCCCATGGGCACTTAGCTCCTGATTTCTAACTGCTTTTCTATGCTAGTAATAATTATTCAAGTCCTTATTATTAGCTTTTTAGGGTAATTTGTGGGTAAAATGATATATAACGATATATATATATGCATATATATGCATATATGCATATATATGCATATATATGCATATATATATATATATATCACATGTAAGGATGGATAATATATTTAACTCAGGTTTTTTGCATAAAAGAAATATATCACTCATGTAATAAGTAATTTCTATCTGAACATTCCCTTAAGAATTTTTCTGAGCTTTAAGGATTATCTAGCATTTTTTAGTAAAACTTATAATTGAATGAAATGGTATCTAATACTTTTATTTATTTATTATTTAAATATTTATATATTTATTATTGAATATATTTTTAGAAATAATATTCAAAAATATTAGTACAAAAGATGCAGCATAGCTAATTAGAGAGAGATACATCTATGAATACAGGAAGACAGTAGCTCAATTCCTCTTTCTGTCATACAGTTGCTTTGTTTTGTTTTGTTTTCAAAAACAATTGTGCATTCTTAAGCATTAGTAATTTTCTGTTATGTCGAAATCTTTGAAAAAATATTATGCTGGCTGTGTGACCATGGACAAATCACTTAACCTTACTATTGTGTGCAGTTTTCTAAAATTATAATTTTCTAAGATACCAGCATGCACTATTAGAGAGAGTTTATAGTTCAGTGAACTTCATATCCAATGAAATCACAGTATTTATTATCTATCACTAATGGCAAGATAATTAATTTATGCGTGTGTGTGTGTATTTGTGTTTGTGTGTGTTTTCCCCTTCAGGCTTACATAATAGTTTAACAGATAGTCATTTATTTGACTCTCCCAACCATCCTATGGTATCGATATTACAAATTGTACATACATTTTACAAATTGAAGAGGCTCAGAAAATTTTTAAGGTGATATCCTTTTGTAACATAGGATATATTAGAAATGGGATTTTAAACTACCTTCATCACTTTAAGTGCAGTATTCTTTGAGAATTTGAGTCTGGCCCAGAAATATAAAGTTGGAGAATCACATTGCTATTGTGACATATTGATGATGCATCCAAATATTGGTTATTTCAAAATATGTCACCAAAAACATGTTATATAAGATAATTAAGATGATATCATTTTTACTCTTTTTGATTATCATTAACTTCCCTTTGACATCTTTGTAGCCTAAGAGATTTGCTCAAAAGTAGAACTCCAAAAATATGTGTTTAATTCTAGAAAAACTTATCATAGTAGCAGTATTGAGACAAGCATGGGAAATAACACTATAAAAAGTGATTGGGGAGTTATATGCTTTTGTCATTTCACCAACTATATTTAGTAGAATTGCAAGCTTATCCCATCCCTTCTTGCAAAAATCTCATTTCCTTTCCCCATTTAGCTTCTAAATCTTTTTTAAGATCCTTTATGAAATCTTCCAAGAAAGCCTTGTGAAATGGGGACCAGCTCATTTCTCCCTTTGGGGCTTCATCTGGAATTGATTTTCTTTTAGGAACCTGAAGATTTGAGGTATGTTCTTCTCTCTTTTCATACAAGCTGACTATTGTGAGAGGTGTGTGTGTGTGTGTGTGTGTGTGTGTGTGTGTGTGTTTCTCATTTTTCAAGGCTTGAGATGTGCTCTTAATGCAAAGGAGTGAAATTTGGTTTAGTTTTACCTGGGACAGTTCTGCTGATTGACTTCAGTGCTGGGTAATTGCAGCTAGGTCCCATGTTCTTCCTGGGCCAAGTGGTTTATGATTTGCCTTTTGTAGCAAATTTGCCATACCACCTGCTTGAAACTAGGACAGAGTAGTCTAAGAGGCACACAGAAGATTCCCAGGTGCGTGGAAGCTGCAACATTTTGACTCCTGGCCGTAGTTTATTGCCTTAGTCTTCCTGTGCTGCAGTCTAGTATTAGTCCCTACCTGTCCTTTTGAAACAGATCTGTTCTGAAGTTCTTCCAAGGTATTTTCTTCTGAGAATGCATTGTATTTCAAATATTTGTGGGTTCTTTGACTCTGAAACCAGTTTAGAGACTTAGTCTGCTATTGCTTTGGGAGAAGGTCAGAGGAGGTCACAGGGAATCATGTTTGCTCTCCCCCATATTGGGTCTACCTCCTATTAAAAGTAATTGGGCTCATGCTATGTTTTAGTGACAGACACTGACAGGTTATTGATTTCTGTTATTTACAAAGGGTTTTATTTTACTAATAGTTTATTAATAATATTATTAAATATAGAGATGCAGTATGTATAAAAATAGATTCTATTGTCAGCTCCTTGAGGTATCAGGAATTGTTCTCTTTTTATACCCCTTGCCTTTAGAACACAGAGTAGGCACTCAATAAGCACTGATTTATTGATTGTTATGATAGTCAAACTTTACTTTATGGCTCTACTATAATTTAATGTTTTATACCACAGTGAAATTAGTAGCTTGGACAGCTACTTAGTTGTTTTCTGGTGGTAACTAGCTGTCAACTTAATACATCTGAATTGTTGACATTTTCATAATATGTGTAAGGACCCTGTTAAGCTTTGTTCCCTTTTTATAATGATAACAATCAAGGTAATTCCTTAGTGTCTTACAATTTATAAAGAATCTTACTTTCTTCTTGCTGATCTTTACTCCTTTACAGACATTCTACACAGTCCTACTTTTCTGTCTTTACTCCACAATTGCACACTCATAGAATTTTTGAATACCAATTGTAGATAGAAAATAATGTATTTAAGGAAATAGCAAGTCATCAGAAATAGAATTTACTCTATGTGTATGCAAAGTTCAAATTTTATTAAAGTTACTAATTTTCTGGTTGTTGTATACAATGTTCTATTGGTTCTACTCACTTCACTTGCATTAGTTCATGTAAGTCTAATTAGGCCTCTCTGAAAGAATTTTGCTGATAGTTTCTTATAGAAAAATAATATTGCATAACATTCATATAATCCAATTTCTTCATTCACTATCCAACTGATTGGCATTCACTAAGTTTCCAGTTCCTTGCCACTGCAAAATGGGGCTGCTACAAATCTTTTTGCACTCTGTAATACAAGCCCAGTAGAAATAGTCCATTTATTCCTATGCTCTCAAGTGTTTTTATTAAGAATGGATATTGGATTTTATCAGATGCTTTTTCTGCATCTATTGAGATGATCTTATGTTTTTTGTTAATTTGTTTATTGACATAGTCAATTATGCTAATAGTTTTCCTAATATTGAACCAGCCCTGCATTGCTGATATAAAACCTACTTGGTTATATTGTATTATCCTGGGGATGATTTTTTGTAATCTTTTTGCTAATATTGTTTTAAAGATTTTAGCATCAATATTCATTAGGGAGATTGGTCTGTAATTTTTTTTCTCTGTTTTCAACCTATGTGGTTTAGGTATCAGTACCATGTCTGTGTCATAAAAGGAATTTGGTAGGACTCCTTCAATCCCTATTTTTTCAAATAGTTATATAGCATTGGAGTTAATTGTTCTTTAAATGTTTGGTAGAATTCACATGTAAATCCATCTGGTCCTGGGGATTTTTTCTTAAGGATTTGGTTAATAGCTTGTTCTATTTCTTTTTCTAAAATGAGACTGTTTAGAGTATTTACTTCTTCCTCTGTTAATCTGGGCAAACTATATTTTTAAAGATATTCTTCCATTTCATTTAAGTTGTCTAATTTATTGGCATAAATTTGGGCAAAGTTACTCCCAATTATTGCTTGAATTTTCTTTTCATTAGTGGCAAGTTCTCCCTTTTCATTTTTAAGACTAACAATTTGATTTTCCTTTTTCCTTTTATTTAATCAGATTTACTAAGGGTTTGTCTATTTTGTTGGTTTTTTCATAAAACCAACTCTTAGTTTTATAAATTAATTCAATAGTTTTTTTTTTTTTTTTTACTTTCAATTTTATTGATCCCTCCTTTTATTTTTAGAATTTCAAGTTTAATGTTTGACTGGGAGTTTTTAATTTGTAACTTTTCTCCCATTTTTAGTTGCAAGCCCAATTCATTGACCTCCTCTTTTTCTATTTTATGCAAGTAGAACTCTAGAGATACAAAATTTCCCCTTATTACTGCTTTTGGCTGCATCCCACACATTTTGGTATGATGTCTCATTATAGTCATTTTCTTGGGTGTAGTTATTATGTCTATGATTTTCTGTTTCACCCAATAATTCTTTAGTATGAGATTATTTAGTTTACATTTATTTTTTGGGGGTCTATTTTCCCTTGGCTTTTTATTGAATGTAATTTTCATTGCACTGTGGTCTGAAAAGGATGCATTTACTATTTCTGCCTTACTGCATTTGAGTTTGAGGTTTTTATGTCCTAATATATGGCCAATTTTTGTATAGGTTCCATGAACTGCTGAGAGGAAAGTGGACTCCTTTCTGTCTCCATTTAGTTTTCTCCAGAGATCTATGATAGTTAACTTTTCTAGTATTCTATTTATTTCTTTGAATTCTTTCTTATTTATTTTGTGATCTGATTTACCTAATTCTGAAAGTGCAAGGTTGAGGTCTCTCAGTATTATTTCTTCTTGCAGCTCTCTTAATTTCTCTTTTAAGAATTTAGATGCTACACCACTTGGTGCATATACGTTTAATATTGATATTGCTTCATTATCTATGCTACCCTACCCTCTTTTAAGTAGATCAATTTTTTGCTTTTGCTTGATCTGAGATCAGGATGGCTACTCCTACTTTTTTGACTTCACCTAAAGCACAGCAGATTCTGCTCCAACGTTTTACCTTTACTCTGTATGTATCACCCTGCTTCAGGTGTGTTTCTTGTAAACAACATATTGTAGGATTCTGGCACTGCTAACCACTCCCTCTTTATGGGAGAGTTTACCCCATTCACATTTATGGTTAAAATTACCAATTCTGTATTACTTGCCATCTAGTTAACCCCTGTTTATGCTTGTAGCCTTTTCTTCCCCTTACTCCCCTCTCCAGTATTAAACTTATGAGTACCACTTCTTTGTCACAGCCCTCCCTTTTTATTATCCCTCGCTCTTTCTTAGAGTTCCTAACCCTATCTTACTTCTTTTCCTCACAATTTCTTTATGCCTTTCCACTTAGTTTATTCCTTCCTTTTTCACTTTTCCCTTCCCACTTTTCAATGAGGGGGAGAAGTTTCACCATAAATCGAATATGTCTAATATTTTTTTCTGCCAATTCTGATAGCAATAAGATACATACTATGATCATCCTCCTCCATTCTTTCTCTCAGATATCATAGGTTTCTTTTGCCTCTTCATGAGATGTAATACCACCTCCTTTACCCTTTACAGGTACAATTTTCTTTCCACCTCTAGTTTCTAGAACAAGGCATACATGTATTCTTTATATATCTTTATAGAAGTAATATAGTTCCCAAGATTTCTTTTTACCTTTTTAGGTTTCTCAAGTTCTATATTTGTAGATCAAAGTTTTTGTTAAGTTCTGGTTTTTTCATTAAAAATGGGTGAAATTCACTTATTTTTTGAATGTCCATCTTCTTCCCTGGAAAAAGATGTTGATTTTGGCTGGGTAAGTTATTTTTGGTTGCATACCAGGTTTTTTAGGCTTTTGGAATATCTTATTCCAGGCCCTTACATCCTTTAATGTGGATGCTGCTAGGTCTTGAGTAATCCTTATTGTGGCTCCTCTATATTTGAATTGATTTTTTTTTTTAGCAGCTTGCAGTATTTTTTTCCTTCGTTTGATAGATCTGCACTTTGAACACTATATTTCTTGGTGTTTTGATTTTAGGGTCCATTTCATTAGATGATTGATGAATTCTTTCAATTTCTATTTTACCCTCTGTTTCTGTAACTTCTGGGCAGTTCTCTTTGATAATTTCCTGGAAAATAGTGTCCAGGCTCTTTTTTTCATCATGTTTTTCAGGGAGTCCAATAATTCTCAGATTGTCTCTCCCAGTTCTATTTTTCAGGTCTGTTGTTTTCCCAAGAAGGTATTTGACATTTTTTTATATTGTTTCATTTTTTTTCCTTTGGTTTTGCTTGACTGATTCTTGGTGTCTTCTCGAGTCATTCAATTCCATTTATTCGATTCTGATTTTCAATGAAGTATTTTCTTCACTCACTTTCTTATTTTTTTTTCTTCTAATTTTCCAATTGAGTTGTTTTGTTCTAAGGATTATTTTTCCCCTTTCATCAATTTTATTTTTTTAGAGAGATAGTTTCTTTTTACAGTTCACTAATTCTGTTTTTTGAGAATTAGATTTTTTTATCCACTCTATCTTTAAATGAGTGGGATGACTTATCCTGACTCTCTTGCCAAGCTTCCCTTTTCTTTTCCCATTTTTCTTCTAGCTCTCTTGTGAAAGCCTTTTCATTTTCTTCTATGAGAGTTTTTTGTGTTGAGGATCAGAGCATACTCCACTTTGGGGATTCATCTGGATACAGTCTGTTTTTAGTCTCCTCAAGGTTTAAAGTTAGCTCTCTATCCATAGAACGATAAGGTCCGTTTAAATTTTTTGCTCATTTTGTCAGAGAAGAATCAAAGAAGACAAACTAACCAAAAAAAATGCAATCTGCTTTTTTTTTTTTTTTGGGTTGGGGTAGCCAGGCTGGATGGTGTTACCAAGCTTCTTCTACAGACTGCAGGGGGTATCAGTGAGGCACTAGCTGGACAACAGTGGCCATGCTGTGTCTGTGCTCTTAGACTCTGAGAAGGTGCTTAGACACTGTGTGTGGGTGTGGCCAGGTCCAGAAAAATGCTAGCTTTTGGGGGTTATAGTCTTCACCCCCTGTGTTTTTAGCTTCTCTGCTTGTCTACTGGCTTGCTGCCAAGGCAAAATATCTAATACTGTAGTAAAGCTCTCTCCACAGAGATGGCTGAGATCATACCTCACTCCCTCTGGTCTGCTCAGCTGTGTGTTTCCTGTGTACTCTCACTGCTGCTGCCTGTCCTCAAACTGTGCCCAATCTAAAAACCTTCCCCACCCTTGAGCAAAAACAGACCTTTTCTGGTGAATTTCAAGGATGTCTTCTCTTGGTAATTATTTGTGGATTTTTTTCAGCCAAGCACTAATTCCGAGGCTTGTCATGAAATAAATTTTGAAAGAAAATGCATAATTTAAGTAGATGTGTGCATCCTCTCTGCCATCTTCTCCAGAAGTCCCTGGAATTTCCCCCCATTACATCTAATGGTTGCTGTTTGGCTTTAAAAAGATGCTATTGTTCATTTTCAGGAAAAATCCATTTATTCCTAAAATCTCTAATGTTTTTAATAAGAATGTGTTTTGGATTTTGTCAAATGATTTTCTGCGTATATTCAGATAATGATATTATTTCTGATAGTTTGGTTATTGATCTATTCAATTATATTAATAGCTTTACAAATATTGAACCAGCTCTGCATTCCTGGAACAAATCCTACTTGATCATGTTTTATTATCCTGCAGATGACTTGCCTTCCCCTTTTGTTTTTATATTAACAATTTATTTTTTCTTATTTCCTTTTTCTAATCAAATGACTAAAGGTTTATACATTTTGTTGTTTTATTTTTATAAAACCAACTCTTAGTTTTATTTATTAATCACTTTGTTCATGTTTTATTTGAAATTTTTGCATCAATATTCATTAAAATTGGTCTGTAATTTTCTTTGTTTTGATACTCTCTTGTTTTCTTATCAGCACCATATCTATGCCTTAAAAGGAGTTTGATAGGATTATTTCTTCCTCTATTTTTTCAAATACTTTGTATAGTATTGGAAATAATCATTCTTTAAATGTTTGGTAGAATTCACAAGTACATCCGTCTGGCCCTGGAAATTTTTTCTTAGGGACTTGATTAATATCCTTTACAATTTATTTTTTCTAATATGGGGCAATTTAAGTAATTTATTTCCTCTTCTGTTAGTCTGGGTAAATTATATTTTTTTGTAACTATTCATCCATTTCATTTAGATTATTAGATTTATTGATGCATAGTTGGACAAAATAACTCCTAATTATTGCTCCTGTTTCCTTTTCATTTGTGGAAAATTCTCCTTTTTATTTTTTGTTATTAACAAATTGATTTTATTCTTTCCTTTTTCTAATCAAATTAACTAAATGTTTATATATTTTGTTGTTTTTTTCATAAAAAGTAAGTCTTAGTTTTATTTATTAATTCAATAGATTTTTTTGCTTTCGATTTTACTAATGTCCCTTTTATTTTCTGTTCAATTTAATATATAATTGGGGAGATTGATTTGTTCTTTTTCTAGTGTTTTTAGATGAAAACCCAATTAATAGATCTTTTATTTTCTATTTTATGCAAGAAAGCATCAAGAGATATAAAACGTCCTCCAAAACTACTTTGGCTGCATCCCATAAGTTTTGATATATTTCTCATTTTTGTCATTCTCTTAGATGAAATTATTGATTGTAGCTATGATTTATTGTTTTGCCCACTTATTCTTTAGGATTAAATTATTTAGTTTTGAATTAATTTTTGGTCTATTTTGGGGTGTTCTTTTCTTTTGTATAATATATGATAGTTTTCTGTGAACAGGTTTCTTGAGGAGGTTTTCTGGAGGCAGCCTTAGTTTCAATTCAGAGTAATAATCATTCCAAATGCAGCCAGGTGTTAAAAGTTCAGATCTTTTATTGCTTTCTCCAAAATATCCTGGTTAGTTTTCTTGGTGGCCTATCTCTCTTTGCTTGGTTCCAAGAGCTCTCTCCGAATGTCTCCAAATCCAAAAATTTGTCCTTCAGCCTCCAGCCAGCACAAAAGTGGAAAATGGAATGGATCTGACTCTGCATCCAAGAGTGGGCTTCTGTATCTCCAAGTGTGCTCTGTGTGTGGCCCTGAGAGCTTCTTATTTATATGAGCTCTCTAAAGGTGTGATCACAAGCATTGTTTCTATCAGTTCCACTCAGTAACTTGTTTCAAGTTCTGGCCCATAACATCTGCTTGTAAGATCAGATCAATCACACTGAACCATGCTAAATTAGGTAATTATTGTCTCTATCAACTCTAATGAGTTGTAAGGATTGTAAGGATTCCAACCTATTTTCCCCTGAACTTTTATTGCATGTGATTTTCATTGCATCATGATCTGAAAAAAATGAATTTACTATTTCTGGCTTTCTGCACTTGATTTTGAGGTTTTTATGCCCTAATGCATGGTCAATTTTTGTATATGTTCCATGAACTATCAAGAATATATATATATATAAATTTCAGTTTCCATTCAATTTTCTCAAAAGCATATCATACCTAACTTTTTAAAAATTCTATTTACCTGCTACACTTCCTTCTCATTTATTTTGTGATTTGATTTCTCTAGTTCTGAGAGAGGAAGGTTGAGATCCCCCACTAGAATAGTTTTGCTGTCTAATTCTTCCCTAGGAATTTGGATGCTATGCTTGGTACATATATGTTTAGTACTGATATTACTTCATTATTCCTCAAAATTATAATGACTCAATGTGTATTTCTCTGCTTACAATTTATATGATAGCCATAATATATGCAAAATAGTAGAAAACATATTTCCACTTTAGTCATGTTTCAAAAATTTTGTTATTGATAAGAGTAATTAATGTATTCCTTAGAATAGTCTTTTATGAGTAAAATCATTTTTATGGTCTTTGTATCAACCCAGGACTTTTTAATTTAGTATTATTTGATCTCTATAAACATATGCAATATATCTACAGAAAAGAGTATGTAGAGACAGGAAGAGGATATCATTCAGAAATCAGTTATGGTTTGCTTCTGTTTAGTAGAGCACTACTGTGCAGCAGATTGTTATCACCATATCACCTTGAAGGGTCAATTTGGAAATTAAATTTTGGACCATGATTTGTATTTAACAAATTCTTATTGAACTATGTTGATATGTCTTGTCTTTAAAAATATTTGGACAAATGGAGTTTTTTTTTTTTCCATGTCTTTGGTACCTGTCACTTTACTCTTTGTATTTTATATAAGTGTTGAAATTAGATATCCAAAACATAAGGAAGAATCTCAATTCTAGAACTTATTATCTTTGTAGAAGATTAATAGTAGAAATTTGTTTATTTTCATGATCTTCGATGTTCTCATTTGTGAAATGAGAGATTTTTTTTTGTTTTAAAGTGTATTTTCTACCTCCTGAGTTTGACATAATTTAAAGTACTAGTATTGAAGTAAGAATGATTTGCATTCAAAGCCACCTTGGATAATGTACCCTGGGTATATCATTTGTCCTCTGTCCAAAGTTTGGTCATCTGTAAAATGAAGTTATACTTGATCCTTAAGCTCTTTTGGGCTAAATTCTATAATTTTATAAATCCACTATATTAAATTCAACCATTCTCATTTGGATAATGAAAGTTTGATTAAGTAATCCTAAATATTGAAAGGGTTTTTAGAAGTCATACACTCTACTTCCGGCCAAGATGGCGGAGAGGAAGCACACTGCTGTGTAACCTCCGTGTTTTTCTCTCACTATCCATTTCATTTCATGCCTCTGAATTAATGCTCGACTGAAAAAAAACATACAATTACATACCAAGAGAAACCATCTTTGAGACTCATCAAGAAAGGTCTGTTTTTCGCGAGGGCGGGGACGGTTATTAGATCGGAAGCAGTCTGCAGGCAGCAGCTGCAGCGGGAGCACAGAAAGCAGCTCAGAGCCGAGCAGAGTGGAGAGGGGGTGGGGCATGATCGCAGCCGTCTCTGAGGGGAGAGCTTTGCTACAGGATAAGATACTTTACTCCGGCAGCAAGTCAGCAGCACAGCAGAGAAGCTAAAAACACCGAGGGTGAAGAATACAACTCCAAACAGCTGGAGTCTCTCGGGACCTGGCCACCACTCCCCGACAGTGTCTCAGCGCCCTTGGATCTCAGAGCGCAGGCGCCATAGCACAGTAGGACCCGTGCCTCACGGCTACCCTGCCCCTCCCCCAAAGAAATCAGCCTCCATTCAAGGGTTTTTTTTTTTTCTTCTGTTTCTTTGATAGTTTGTCTTTGATTATTAAACAGAATGAGTAAGAAACTGAAAAAGAATTTAACCCTTGACAGCTTCTATACAGATAAAGAGCAGACTCCAAATCCTGAGGAGACTAAAAACAAACAGTCCCCAGGTGAATCCCCAAAGGAGGAGATCATATGTTCCTCATCACAGATGAATCTCATGGAGGAAATTAAAAAGGCTCTCACAAGGGAGCTAGAAGAAAAATGGGAAAAGGAGAGGGAGGCTTTGCAAAAGGAGAGGGAGACTTGGCAAAAGCAGAGTGAGGCTCTGCAAAAGGAGAGGGAGGCTTGGCAAAAAAGCCTGGAGAAGTCAGTTAAAGAGAGAGTGGATAAAGAAACCAAATCCTTGAAAAATAGGATTGGTGAACTGGAAAACAAAATTGGCGAAATGGAAAAAAATTCCACAGAACAAAAGAACCCAATTGGACAATTAGTAAAAGATCTTAAAAAAGTGAGTGAAGAAAATACCTCACTGAAAATCAGGGTCGAACAATTGGAATTGAATGACTCGAGGAGACAAGAAGAATCAGTCAAGCAAATCCAAAAAAATGAAACAATGGAAAAGAATGTGAAATACCTTCTGGGGAAGACAACAGACCTGGAAAACAGATCCAGGAGAGACAACCTGAGAATCATCGGACTCCCAGAAAAGTATGATGAACAAAAGAGCCTGGACACTATTTTCCAGGAAATTATCAAAGAGAACTCCCCAGAAGTCTTAGAAACAGAGGGTAAAATAGACATTGAAAGAATTCATCGATCCCCTACTGAAAGGGATCCTAAAATCAAAACACCAAGGAATATAGTGGCCAAATGCCAGAACCCTCAGGTGAAGGAAAAAATACTGCAAGCGGCTAGAAAAACCCAATTCAAGTATCAAGGAGCCACAATAAGAATCACCCAGAATCTGGCAGCATCCACATTAAAGGATCGAAGGGCCTGGAATATGATATTCCGAAAGGCTAAGGAACTTGGTATGCAACCAAAAATAATTTACCCAGCTAGAATGAGCATCTTTTTCTAGGGAAGAAGATGGATATTCAACAAAATAAGCAAATTTCACCTATGTTTAATGAAAAAGCCAGAACTTAACAAAAAATTTGATCTACAAGTACAGAACTCAAGAGAAATCTAAAAAGGTAAAGATTAATCTTGAGAACTGTATTTCGGCTATAAAGATGTATAAAGAATACAGATATACCTTGTTCTAGAAACTAGATGTGGAAAGGACATTGTACCAGAAAAAGGGGAAAGTGGGGGTACTACATTTCATGAAGAGGCAAAGAAAACCTATTGTATCTGAGAGAAAGAATGGAGATGGATGAATATAGTGAGTATTTTACTGCTTTCAAAATTGGCTTTAAGAGAAAAATTTTAGACATATTCAATCTATGGTGAAACTTCTCCCACCTCATTGAAAAGTGAGAAGAGACAAGTGAAAAGGGAAGGAATAAGCTAAGTGGAAGGGAATACGGTAACTGAGGGAAAGGGGTAAGTTAGGGGGAGAAACTCTAAGGGGGGAGGGAGGGATACTAAAAAAGGGAGGGCTGTGAGAAGCAAGTGGTGCTCACAAGCTTAATACTGGGAAGGGGGGTAAGGGAGTAAGAAGGGAGAAAAGCATAAACTGGGGTTAACAAGATGGCAAGTAATACAGAATTGGTCATTTTAACCATAAATGTGAATGGGGTAAACTCCTCTATAAAGAGGAAGCGGTTAGCAGAATGGATTAAAAGCCAGAATCCTACAATATGTTGTTTACAGGAAACACACCTGAAGCGGGGTGATACATGCAGGTTAAAGGTAAAAGGTTGGAGCAAAACCTACTATGCTTCAGGTGAAGCCAAAAAAGCAGGGGTAGCCATCCTGATCTCAGATCAAGCTAAAGCAAAAATTGATCTAATCAAAAGAGATAAGGAAGGGCACTATATCTTGCTAAAGGGTAGAATGAATAATGAAGAAGTATCTATATTAAACATATATGCACCAAGTAGTGTAGCATCTAAATTCTTAAAAGAGAAATTAAGAGAGCTGCAAGAAGAAATAGACAGTAAAACTATAATAGTGGGAGATCTCAACCTTGCACTCTCAGAATTAGATAAATCAAACCACAAAATAAATAAGAAAGAAGTCAAAGAGATAAATAGAATACTAGAAAAATTAGATATGATAGATCTCTGGAGAAAATATAATGGGTACAGAAAGGAGTACACCTTCTTTTCAGCAGTTCATGGAACTTATACAAAAATTGACCATATATTAGGACATAAAAACCTCAAACTCAAATGCAGTAAGGCAGAAATAGTGAATGCATCCTTTTCAGACCATGATGCATTGAAAATTACATTCAATAAAAAGCCACAGGAAAGTAGACCAAAAAATAATTGGAAACTAAATAATCTCATACTAAAGCATGATTGGGTGAAACAGCAAATTATAGACATAATTAATAACTTCATCCAAGAAAACGATAATAATGAGACATCATACCAAAATGTATGGGATGCAGATAAAGCAGTAATAAGGGGAAATCTCATATCTCTAGAGGCCTATTTATATAAAATAGAGAAAGAGAAGGTCAATGAATTGGGCTTGCAACTAAAAATGCTAGAAAAGGAACAAATTAAAAACCCCCAATGAAACACTAAACTTGAAATTCAAAAAATAAAAGGAGAGATCAATAAAATTGAAAGTAAAAAAAACTATTGAATTAATTAATAAAACTAAGAGTTGGTTCTATGAAAAAACCAACAAAATAGACAAACCCTTAGTAAATCTGATTAAAAAAAAGGAAAGAGGAAAATAAAATTGTTAGTCTTAAAAATGAAAAGGGAAAACTTACCACTAACGAAGAGGAAATTAGAGCAATAATTAGGAGTTACTTTGCCCAACTTTACGCCAATAAATTCGACAACTTAAATGAAATAGAAGAATACCTCCAAAAATATAACTTGCCTAAACTAACAGAGGAAGAAGTAAATATCCTAAACACTCCTATCTCAGAAAAAGAAATAGAACAAAGTATCAATCAACTCCCTAAGAAAAAAACCCCAGGACCAGATGGATTTACATCTGAATTCTATCAAACATTTAAAGATCAATTAACTCCAATGCTAAATAAACTATTTGAAGAAGTAGGGATTGAAGGAGTCCTACCAAACTCCTTTTATGACACAGATATGGTACTGATACCTAAACCAGGTAGGCTGAAAACAGAGAAAGAAAATTATAGACCAATCTCCCTAATGAATATTGATGCTAAAATCTTAAATAAAATATTAGCAAAAAGATTACAGAAAATCATCCCCAGGATAATACACTATGACCAAGTAGGATTTATACCAGGAATGCAGGGCTGGTTCAATATTAGGAAAACTATTAACATAATTGACTATATCAACAACCAAACAAACAAAAACCATATGATCATCTCAATAGATGCAGAAAAAGCATTTGATAAAATCCAACAGCCATTCCTAATAAAAACACTTGAGAGCATAGGAATAAAAGGACTTTTCCTTAAAATAGTTAGGAGCATATATTTTAAACCTTCAGTAAGCATCATATGCAATGGGGAAAAACTGGAACCTTTCCCAGTAAGATCTGGAGTAAAACAAGGTTGCCCACTATCACCATTATTATTCAATATTGTATTAGAAACACTAGCCTCTGCAATAAGAGTCGAGAAAGAGATTAAAGGAATTAGAGTAGGCAATGAGGAAACCAAACTATCACTCTTTGCAGATGATATGATGATATACCTAGAAAACCCCAGAGATTCTACTAAAAAGCTATTAGAAATAATTCATAATTTTAGCAAAGTAGCAGGATACAAAATAAATCCCCATAAATCCTCAGCATTCTTATACACCACCAACAAAATCCAAGAGCAAGAGATACAAAGAGAAATTCCATTCAAAATAACTGTTGATAGCATAAAATATTTGGGAATCTACCTACCAAAGGAAAGTCAGGAATTATATGAGCAAAATTACAAAAACGTTTTCACACAAATAAAGTCAGACTTAAATAATTGGAAAAATATTAAGTGCTCTTGGATAGGCCGAGCGAATATAATAAAGATGACAATACTCCCTACACTAATCTATTTATTTAGTGCTATACCAATCAGACTTCCAAGAAAATATTTTAATGATTTAGAAAAAATAACAACAAAATTCATATGGAACAATAAAAAGTCGAGAATCTCAAGGGAATTAATGAAAAAAAAATCAAATGAAGGTGGTCTAGCTGTACCTGATCTAAAATTATATTATAAAGCAGCAGTCACCAAAACCATTTGGTATTGGCTTAGAAATAGATTAGTGGATCAGTGGAAAAGGTTAGGTTCACAAGACAGAATAGTCAACTATAGCAATCTAGTGTTTGACAAACCCAAAGATTCTAAATTTTGGGATAAGATTTCATTATTTGATAAAAACTGCTGGGATAACTGGAAATTAGTATGGCAGAAATTAGGCAAGGACCCACACTTAACACCACATACCAAGATAAGATCAAAATGGGTCCATGACCTAGGCATAAAGAACGAGATTATAAATAAATTAGAGGAACATAGGATAGTTTATCTCTCAGACTTGTGGAGGAGAAAGAAATTTGTGACCAAAGATGAACTAGAGACCATTACCAATCACAAAATAGAAAATTTTGATTATATCAAATTAAAAAGCCTTTGTACAAACAGAACGAATGCAAACAAGTTTAGTAGGGAAGCAACAAACTGGGAAAACATCTTTACAATTAAAGGTTCTGATAAAGGCCTCATTTCCAAAATATATAGAGAACTGACTCAACTTTATAAAAAATCAAGCCATTCTCCAATTGATAAATGGTCATAGGATATGAACAGACAATTTTCAGATGAAGAAATTGAAATTATTACCACTCACATGAAAGAGTGTTCCAAATCACTATTGATCAGAGAAATGCAAATTAATACAACTCTGAGATATCACTACACACCTGTCAGATTGGCTAAGATGACAGGAAAAAATAATGATGAATGTTGGAGGGGATGCAGGAAAACGGGGACACTGATGCATTGTTGGTGGAGTTGTGAACGAATCCAGCCTTTCTGGAGAGCAATCTGGAATTATGCCCAAAAAGTTATCAAACTGTGCATACCCTTTGATCCAGCAGTGTTTCTATTGGGCTTATACCCCAAAGAGATACTAAAAAAGGGAAAGGGACCTGTATGTGCCAAAATGTTTGTAGCAGCCCTGTTTGTAGTGGCTAGAAACTGGAAAATGAATGGATGCCCATCAATTGGAAAATGGCTGGGTAAATTGTGGTATATGAATGTTATGGAATATTATTGCTCTGTAAGGAATGACCAGCAGGATGAATACAGAGAGGCTTGGAGAGACCTACATGGACTGATGCTAAGTGAGATGAGCAGAACCAGGAGATCATTATACACTTCGACAACGATATTGTATGAGGATGGATTCTGATGGAAGTGGATTTCTCTGACAAAGAGACTTAACTGAGTTTCATTGGATAAATGATGGACAGAAACAGCTACACCCAAAGAAGGAATACTGATAAATGAATGTGAACTATTTGCATTTTTGATTTTCTTCCCGAGTTATTTTTACCTTCTGAATCCAATTCTCCCTGTGCAGCGGGAGAACTGTTCGGTTCTGCAAATATGTATTGTATCTAGGATATACTGCAACATATTTAACATATATAGGACTGCTTGCCATCTTGGGGGGGGAGGAGGGAGGGAGGGGAAAAAATGAAACATAAGTGATTGCAAGGGATAATGTTGTGTAAAAATTATCCTGGCATGGATTCAGTCAATACAAAGTTATTATTAAATAAAATTAAATTAAAAAAAAAAAAGAAGTCATACACTCCAATAGTGCCTTAAATTTGTGATTGCAAATTCAAAAATAGCATCAACTAAAATATACAAGAATTTTGTAACATTCTTTTAAGTTGCATAATTATTTAAAAAATGACTTGTTGGCATTACTTAGGTTTTCTTGTATTTTATTTATTTTATTAAATATTTCCTAATTACATTTTAATCTTAAGATTCTATCCATTTAAGAGATTTACAGGTCATAAGGCTGACCATGAATAGCATGATTAAAATCTCTAATTCATAGCATGTGTTCTGAAAAGAGAGAGAGAGAGAGAGAGAGAGAGAGAGAGAGAGAGAGAGAAAGAGATAAACAGAGAGACAGAGAGGAATAAAAAAGATAGTGAGACAAAGAAAGACAAGTAGAGAAGAGAGAGAGACCAGGACAGAGACAAGACAGTGATGCAGACATAGAAACAGAGACAGGCAAAGATACAGAGACAGGCATATACACAAAGACACAAAAAGACAAGACACAGACTTAGACATTGAAAGACACACAGACACAAAGACACAAAGGAAGAGAGACAGAGAAAAAGGAAGAAGGCATGAAGGGCAGTGTGGAGAGATTAGCCTAATATACAATGCATTCACAATACAAAGAAATAAAAATAAACTAGAAGTCAAAATAAAGCAGATATTTAAGCATAAAATTAAAATCTACATCCAATGGATCTTTTCTTATGTGGTTTATGTAAAGGGAGCTGTTGTTCATCCTGTCTTGCAAATTATCCCCAAGTACTCCAATGCAAACATGCCATTGGTTTAGTTTTAATTGTTTATTAATCCCTATGATTTTTTATTAAAGATTCAAATATATTATTTTGGCACCGGAATGTTTTCAATAATTATTTTAATATTATTTTGGGGAATAAAAGTAGCAAAGAAGGGGGTAATGTAAAGGTCTTTTACTGAGCTAGAATTATTTCTTTTGGGATATCCCTAGAGATGCCTGAAAACCTCATCCAGTTAGAAATCTCAAAGATGTGTTTGTCTCTACTAATCTCTCCTACCCACTGGGTCTGTGTACACTTCGCTATTTTCTCCAGAATAAATGAAATCTCTTAAGTTATTGGTTATGCATGACTGGGGGAAATAAGCCCATTAAATATAACCAACTGTTTCTTTATAATTTTTGTGGGTAGGGGGCTTGAAGTCCAGCTTTATCTCTATACTAGATTAAATACCTTGAACTTCATTTCATAAGCAGAACAGATTAACAATTCTCATAAGAACTGAAATAAAATCCATATGCATAAATGAACAGCTGGGGTACTCATCCATTTTTCACAACCTCATAGCTCTTGAGTTTCACTAGGCTAAAAATGGGGAACTATAAATGGAGATTCTGCACTACTGGTTTTCTGAGAATTCCAGGGAGGCAGTTCTCAGGACTGTTCCAAGGCAGTATCTTATTGCCTCAAGGAATAGAAGTTCAAAATAAGACACTGAGGTCAGCTGGTTAGTTAAATGTCAGGAAGGATTTTCAGTTCTTAGAATACTAAAAACCAGATCTTTATCATTACAAAGCAAGATAAACTGAAGTGATACCTTTGATGCCAAGGATCTTGTTTTATTTACCTGGGACAAATTGGCCACTTGTACCTTCTTCAAAAATTGAATTGTTCAACTGTTGTGCCAAGAGATTTATGGGAATAGCTTGATGTAGTATCACAAACCAACACATAAATAAAAAAAATAATATTTTTAGTTCTCATAAAATTTTACATATATATACATATATATGTGTATATATATATATATATATATATATATATATATATATATGCCTTTGACTTATTGAAATGGAGAAATCTAGATAAGAAAATTATTTGTACTAATGTAGAGATGCAAATGCTCTGCAATTCACTGTGTTAGTACACTAAGAGCACTGACAAGCTCATCCATGATTATACTATATATGTATCAAAAGAAGGTCTTGAATCTAGATTTTCCTGATTTTTAAGGCCAGCTAGTTTTCCTCTATGTGATAATGACTCCATGTTTTTATACATAATGATGATCATGATCATAATGATAATGGCTAGTGATATTTGATTGTCACTTTGGCCCTGTGATCTAGATAAGTGTTATTATTATTTTTACTTTACAGATGACGAAAATGAAATAGAAAAATGTTAAATGATTTCCTCAGTCATGCATCTGATACATTCCTGAAGAAAGTTTTGAACCAAGATCTTCTTGCCTATAATTTTAACATTCTGCCACCTAGTTGCTTGGAGTGTGTCCAACAAAGCATTTTATTCATAGTTCACCTTGAATTCATTTTTCATTTGAAATATTGACTATAATCATCATTTCCATAATAATAAATGTAGAGTATTATTCTACTGCTGCTCATTTCAGCATATTGAGTAGACCCTGAATTCTCAATAAATATGCCACAAAAGATAAGCTCTACTAAGTTTTCCTAAGCTGGCAAATATTAAAGAAGTGAGTGTACTTGTCATTATAGGACCAGTTTAAGACTGTCACTACAAATTTCTTTATGTACATCATCTTATCTGCCTTCCACATCCTGCAATCACCAGTTCATAATGAGATAGATAGTGCAGATATTATTTTACTGATTTTGCAGATAAGGAAACTGACACTTAAGATCACCAGTTCATAATGAAATAGTGTAGATATTATTTTACTACTTTTGCAGATGAGGAAACTACCACTCAGGAAGATTAACATTTTTGCCCAAAATCACACAGCTAGATCAGTGACTGAACTTCTATTTCAGGCATTCTTAGCCAAAGCCTAGAGCTCTTTCTACTATAATGTTACCAACAATATGCATAGTTCAGGAAGGATTTCATCAAAAAATGACTGAAGTATTAAATAGCCAATTAGTTCAATAGATAGAGTGGATAAAATGCTCAGTGGAAAGAGGAAGATTCATCTCCATGAATTGAAATTTGGTTTTAGATACTTAGTAACCTGTGATTCTGGACAAACCCTTATTTACCTCAGTTTCATCATCTATAAAATTATCTGGAGGAAGAAAAACTTAAAGTGGAGTCATGAAAAATCAGACACTAAAAACAACTCAAATCCACAGCAACAACAATAACAACAATCAAAGAACTACAGTGTGTGAAAAATATGTTTTTTACATATTCTCTACCTATAATTTTAATCTTCCTCAGTACTTTTTGCTCTAATTTGTATTTCTTCATGTAAGAAATTATTACAAAAATTCAGTCGTAAATCTATCTTGATTTAATTGTCCTGAGGGATAAATATGTGAGTACACTGCCAAAAGCCAAAAGCCATTCAAATGGGTTTGGATGCAGTTCACTACAAAGGGACTAGTACAAAGGCTAGTTCAAATTGCTTAGTAGGAGATGCACTCTCCAAATGATTACATTAGGATGATCAGATGAACTGTTATCCCATTACACATATCAGGCTGATGTGGATTTCATTGAAGACAAGCAACTCTGATTCTTCAAGGAACTGACTCCATTATGGATAAAACATCTGCTGACTTCTTAGGATTACAGCTATATCAATGCATTTGAAATTAATGAGCCATGGCAGTCAGGCCATTTATTTTTACCACTGAACAATCTGTATAGGTTGATATATGATCATTTCAACTGTGGTGATAGGTATCTTTTGTAAGGAAGGCTGAAAGGCAGCCCACTTTCCATACATCAACGTTGTCTCCTGATGAGTACAGTGAGAAGAGAGGAAGGAAGATAGCTGAAAAATTGAATGATAGAGATATTAAAATGTGTTTTCTCAACACATCTTTTTCCTCAGAAAATTTCTTTCATTAATCAGATATATAGGAAAGCAGGAAAGAGAAACAGATTTTTAAGAATTAGAAGATATCTAAAAGATAATTCAATTCAATATCTCAATTTTATAAGTGAGGAAAATGAGTTCTAGAGCCTTATAATCTGCCAGAAGTCCTTGTACTATTTAATGAGATATAAAACTATAATTCGGTTTTCCCACTTCAATGATCAATTATTTAACCATTTTCATTCTAGCATTTCAGATTTGAACTTGAAGGGACAAATGGAAAGATGGTTCAGAGACAGACACCATTTGTTTGAAGAAAAGGGGTATATGTCTGTTTCCTTGCTACCTTTCTCTAGATTTTGACCTTTTAATTTATCTTCATTCTATCTTAAATAAAAGGTTAGAATGGTTAGAACTCTAGGTTTAGAGTGAAATTTGACATCTTGATGGATTTATAGGAAAGAAGATACTTTAATGTAAAGGAGTCCAGAGAGGATGGAGTCAGAATTTGTTATGAATTCTGAAGAAATAAAAGTAGTATACATGGTAAAGATAGGTAGAGCTCACAGCATAAATGCTAGGCTAGATCGCGTCCCATAACAAAAAGAGTTGGTTATATAAAAAAATATGGCTTCATGGGAAAATTAGTTGAATACCAGAGTTTTAAGCTAGAACCACAGATCTCTAAAAGCAAAACTAACAATTTGATATGTAAAAAAAAATTCCTTTAGAGAAGTTCTTTTTCTTTTTTTTTTTTTTTTTATTTCTACCCTAAATATTGGGAAATGAAAAATTGCTATTAAATTTCTTGGGGAAAGGATCAGAAGTGAATAAGATTCTTTTAGCTAAAGGTGAAACAAAATTCCTTGATAAACTCACTAATTCCATTAATCCAATAAAAATGTAAGTGCCTACTTTGTCCTAGTCACTGAGGTTACATATAATATACATATACATATTTTATATATCACTGTTCCTACCCTCAAGTAGCAACTTCCAGGATGACATATACAATGCTCTCATTTTTAAAAACCATGAAAAACTATTCTCTTGTTTTCTTTTTATACCTTACTCCCTTTTATATATTCTGTAATCTAATTTGTTCTTTACCCATGACATTGCTTCTCTCAAATCAAAATATTTTCATTGGCTTAATGCCTGCTACCCCAATCACCACCCACTATTCTTGGAAATATTTCCCTTCTCTTCTCCACCTCTCAGCTTCTTTGACTTGCTCAAGTCTCAGAAAAACTCATACATTTACATAAAATGTTTTCCCTTCTTTAATCTTAATACATTTCTTTTGAGGCACTCTTCCCAATTTGTCATTTTTTATATTTTGATTGTATATAATTGTTAACATACTGTTTCCCCCACCAAACTGAGTTCCTTAACAAGTGACTATTTTTTTTCTTTCCTTTCCTTTTCTTTGTATCTGCAATTCTTAATACAATATTTGGCAATTGAGGTTGACTTAATTTAATTATCCTAATGGAATTATGCAAATAGAGATAACAACAACAACAATAAAAACAAATATGATCATGATAGCTATAATGTGTTCACTAAAGGGTTCTCAAAGACAGAAAGATAGATAAATGATAAATTGTTATCCATCCTTTGTATACTAAGTGGGCAAATGATATCATGAAGTTGGAATCAATGTATGGGGTGTTTGACTGTGGTTGATCAGTCCAATAAAATCTCAGAAGTCTCTAACACATTTTTGTCATAGTTTCAAAATGTGAACTGGAAATATCTATAGATTTGCACATCTCATGTTTCCTTTGTGTTAATGTGGTTCTGCATTGTTCATATAGCACAAAGCTTTCTTTAATGTAGGCACAGTATACTGCATGATCCTGTCCCAGCATCTTCTTTATCTCACGGTCAGTACTAAAGTTGAGAATGTCCTTGTACTGCTTCTTCTGACTTCTATGTGAGTGCTTGTCTTGTTTAAGTTCTCCACAAAATAGGTTGTTTTGGTTGTGATTTTTTACACAAATGTGCATTTGGCATTTGAACAATATGACCAGTATTTTGGAGCTGTCTTCTTCGCACTAGATTTTGAATGTTCTATAATTCAACTCTAAAGAAGACCTCAGTGTCCTGTTGTAATGACCGTGTATTTAAAGTCAGCCGGAGTCAGGAATTCAGGTTAAGGGGAAAATCTTCAATATTTATTGAAGCGAAGAGGTGAATAAAGATTGCTATAGCAAATATAGGCAAGAAAGATTGCGATAGCAAATATAGGCAGTTGCGACAGGAAGCCAGCTAAGAGAGAGCGACGCGAGCCGAGGCAACCATGGAGGCAACTGTGTCGGCAACTGTGGCAATGGCCGTCCCAAAGGTCTCTCCTCCCCTTCCTTCTCCACTCCCCTGCCTCCACCCACCAAAATCGTCATTTCCTATACAACACATCAGGACTTGCACAAAGAGTGGGTGGGGGCCATTCTCTCTCCAAGCTTATCTATTAATAGAGTATGGTCCAATTACTATTTAGCCTCATGTGCTTGGGACCTCAGTGCATCAACTCAAGCCTCAGCCCATTACATCTCCCGCTTTCTTTTGTTTTAGAACACAGGTGATCATGCCATCCCTGACTCTTCAGGGAGGTCAGAGCCCCCAAGGGGAGGTGATCACACCCTCCCTGATTTCTCAGGAAAGGAGGTGAAAGCACCGAAAAGGAAGTGATCACGACCCCCCTGACTTCTCAGGAAGGGAGGTGAAAGCACTAAAAAGGAGATAATCACGCCCTCCCTGACATCTCAGGAAGGGAGATGAAAAGCACCAAAGGGAAGTGGGGGTTGCTAGCAGGTTTCTGGGCTCAAGGGTCTTATTATGCACAAACCCATCAGCATGGGAACACATAGCACATAGCAACAACGCAGAGACTATTAGTGATGACTCTCCCCACAGTCAGTGCAGGCTTGATGTGGTGTAACAAACATGAATTATGCACCCAAGTAACGGTATAACAAACAATATAAATCAACAGTATGATGTAAAAGATTGCCAGAAGTCCTAGAAGGAGAGTATGTAAACAGCAGTCACACATACACCTCTTCAGCAGCCAAGAGATAGTCCAAAACCAATCTATTGTCCATTGCTTCACATATCAGGGAATCCAATGATCCCCCCAAGTTTTTGAAGTCCAGCAAAAGTCTTTTTATGTCTTAGGGAATCCAATGATTCCAGCAGATTTTGAAGTCCTGTAACAGTCTTATCATTTCTCAGAAAATCCAATGATTCCTGAGGGCTTTAAAGTCCTACAACAATCTTATGTCTCAGAGAATCCAATGATTTCTGAGGGTTTTGAAGTCCAATGATTTTCTATGTCCATGAGTCAAACGCCATAACTGCCACACTCTTTCAATGGTGAGCACAATCAGCAACAGAACCACCCGATGTTTCTTGGGTCTTCTCCTTCGTTTCAAGGGTCTGCTCCGTCTCTCTGCGATGGACAAGGCGAATACGGCTCGTTGGCACCCATCTGATTCCTTCTCCACCTGTAGAGATACAAGCAAACCCTCTCCCCCAAGCAGTTAGCCTATCTGGTCCCTTCCATTCACCACTTTCTGGGTCTCTCCACATCACCTGGCGATTATCTAAAGATAGTGGAGCTGCTCGCACTGGACATTGCCCTTCCGGTGGGTTATAAAACCTGTCTGCCGGAGCCAGTGCATCTTCGTCAAAAATCAAGAAGTTAATAGTATAAAGAGCTAGATTTAGTAGTTCTCTAGGGTTACCTGTGGCTCCCCCTTTCTTTTGTTTTTGGAGGAGTGTCTTAATGTCTCTGTTTCTCCTCTCTACTATTGCCTGTCCTTGAGGATTAAAAGGTATGCCAGTGGTGTGTAAAATCTTATACTGTGCACAAAAGTGTGCAAAATGTTTGGAGGTGTATGCAGGACCATTGTCTGTTTTTATTGCTTGTGGCACACCCATAATGGCAAATGCTTGCATGAGAAATTCAGTGACCACTCGGGCTGTCTCTTTTGCTGCTGGTATGGCAAAAGTGAATCCTGAAAAGGTGTCTACCACAACATGGATAAAAGACAGACGACCGAAAGATTTATAATGGGTCACATCCATTTGCCAGATTTCATTGGGTCTCAAACCACGAGGGTTCTTCCCTGGAGGCAGTGTAGGAGCATGGAAAGGAAGGCAAGCTGTACAGCTTTTTACTATGCTCCTAGCTTCCTCTTTTGTAATCCCAAATTGTAAACGCAAAGCTCGAGCAGCCTGATGGTACTTAGAATGGGATTCCTGGGCCTCCTGAAATAAAGGTGTACTGGCCAACATAGTTAAAAGGCTATCTGCCTTTGAGTTCCCATCAAAAATAGGGCCTGGGAGTCCACTATGTGAGTGGACATGCAAGATATAAATCTTACCTGGATGTTTTCTCACTTGCTCCTGAAGTTCCTTAAAGAGCTGATATATATTAGAAGCTGCAAATTTTATTTGGGCTGTGGCAATTCTTTGTACCACACCTACTGAATAGGCTGAATCAGATATTATATTTATGTCTCCTGGGTAATAAGTGAGAGCTAACATGATTGCATACAATTCGTTCTGCTGAGTGGACTGAAAAGGAGTTCTGACTACTCTCTTTATGGTTAAATCATGAGAGTATACAGCACAAATATTGTGTTTGGATGCATCTGTAAAGATAGTTGGTCCTTTAAGAGGAACTTTAGAAACTTTTTCTTCAAGAATCCATCGCCAATTATGTAAAAGTCTGGTTATCTTTAATGGAGACCCATGTATAAAATTAGGAGCCATGGCTAATAAAATTTGCCACTCTGGGATGGTCTCACAACACACATTAATTTGTGTATTGGTGTAAAAGGTGTATATCTTATCAGGTCTTGCCCCAGATAATTGTACTGCTCGCTTAATGGCCTTTAACAAAATTCTAGCCACAAGCACTGGGTAAGGAGTAAGGCTTTGTTCTGGTTGTGCCGGGAGGTTCACCCACTCTATCACACTGTCTCCTTGATGAAGGACTGCTGTGGGTGCCTCTTGTGTGGCAAAAACTGATATTTCCAAGGGCTTTTGAGTGATTCTCTCAACCACATTGGATAAAGCCAGTTCAACTTCTCTCAAAGCCTCTTGAGCTTCTTTTGTAAGCTGGCGTGGTGAATTTAAAGCACTGTCTCCCCTTAAAATATCATATAATGGTTGTAACTGATAGGTAGTCAAGCCTAACACTGGTCGCATCCATTGGATATCTCCTATCAATTTCTGAAAATCATTTAAGGTGTTTAGCTTCTCTGTTCTTAAGGACAGTTTTTGTACTGTAAGCACCTTAGGGTATACTTCATATCCTAAATATTGAAAAGGAGCATGTCTTTGAATTTTCTCTTCAGCTATGTATAATTTGTAGTATCTTAGTGTTTCTATGGTCTTTTGCAGACATGCTTCTAGCATTTGTTCCTCAGGTGCACATCCCAATATATCATCCATATAATGTAATAGTATTACTTTTGGAAATGCTTTTCTTATTGGAGCAAGAGCAGCAGCAACATACATTTGACACATAGTGGGGCTGTTTTTCATTCCCTGTGGCAAAACTGTCCATTCATATCTTTTATAAGGCTCAGCTAAGTTAACGCTGGGCACTGAAAAGGCAAATCTTTTCATATCCTCCTTATCCAGAGGGATAGAATAGAAACAATCCTTAATATCGATGACCCAAAGAGGCCACTCTCTAGGCAATTGAGTAGGAGATGGAAGTCCAGGCTGAAGAGTTCCCATAGTTTCCATCTGTTCATTTACTTTTCTTAAATCAGTGAGCATCCTCCATTTTCCTGATTTCTTTTTTACAACGAACACTGGGGAATTCCAAGGACTTAGAGAAGGTTGTAAATGTCCTTGTTCAAGCTGTTCCTGTACTATATCTAATAAGGCCTGAATTTTATCGCTACCCAAGGGCCACTGTTCTATCCACACTGGTGTATCAGTTTTCCATTGGATAGGAACAGGTGAAAGTGTTGGCAGGCCTTCAACAGCAGCCCTGCTTAAAAAACCGAAGTACTCATTTTTAACCCTAATTGTTGTAAAACATCTCTTCCCCACAGATTGATGGGGAGTTTTTCAACTATAAAAGGAGTAAAAACTCCTGTTTTGCCTTCAAAAGTCCATCTCATAGGGGCAGCACTAACTTCAGCTGCTATTGATCCTCCTACTCCAGACATATAGGTGTCTGCTTTAATCTTTGGCCAGTGACTGGGCCAATTGGCACCTCTAATAACTGTACGATCCGCACCTGTGTCTACCAATCCTTCCAATGGTAGGCCATTTATATAGATCGTGAGCATAGGTCGGTCAGCCGTTACAGCTGCTGTCCAGTAAATTCCTGGATTTTGTGGTCTGGAGTCAGAACCTGGGTGACTATCACCAGGTTGCTTATTAGGATTCTGTATGAGTAAACCTGATGCTACTACGTCTCCTGGGTGATAAGTCACACATTGTCTACCTGTATTAGTGACTGGGATATTATCTACACATTCCCCAGTTTCCCACATCAGTGTGTGGATGGACACTGTTTTGTACATACAAAAAGGAGGTGAAATGGTCAAGCCTACTGTGCCTGGAGGTAAGGGATCCATAGGCTGGAGAGGAACAGATTTCACCTTTCCAGGGGGTATCTCAGTTGTCCCAGCTGCATACAGCTCTATTCTCCCCAATTGTAATTCCCTTCTGCCATCAGGTTGCTTCCTGGCTGGTTGACTGTGTAATCCCCTTCTCCCATCATATGGCTTTCTGGCTGATTGGTCATGTCTGGATACTGGACTTCTAGGCCCTCCCTGGGTGCACCATTGGCTGCCATCATGCCCCAAGTGTTTTTTGCCTTGGGCCCTGGGGCTGGGCCCCTCATCCCGTTTCCCTGAATCTGTCTGCATTCTGAGGCCCAATGGAAGCCTCTGTTGCATTTTGGACATGGGGTTTGGGGTCTTGTTCTCCCACCTTGTTTTCCCATTCTATCTCTATACCAACATTGAGCTTTCAGATGCCCTACTTTTCCACACTGAAAGCATCTACGAGTCTCTCTGGAAGTCCCTTGCCAAGAGGGATTCTGTCTTCCCATGTTTGAATTTTGGGAAGTCTGCACCATAGCCTGGGTATAAAAGGCACCTGTGTCCACTGTGGCACAGCGTCTTATGATCTCCTCTAAAGGAGCATCCTTGTGCAGTCCTAGTATAATTCTTCTGCAAACCTCATTAGCATTTTCCTTAGCAAGTTGCCTTATCAAAACGTCTGTTATTGGATTTTCTCCATTTGTTCTTGTGATAGCTGTCTGCAAACGTCCCACAAAGTCAGCAAAGGGTTCATTTGGCCCTTGTGTTATTTTTGTGAAGGCCCCCTCTTGTCGTCTTTACTGTGGAGGGAAGCCCACGCTTTGATAGCATTAACAGCAATTTGCTCATATGCTGCTACAGAATAATTAATTTGTGCTGCGACATTTGCATAAGGACCTGTACCTGTAAGTAGGTCATAGGTGATTGCAGCATGAACTCCACTTTGACTATTTTGTTGGGCTTGTATCCTACAGAGCTCACTATATTCAGAAAGCCACAAGTAGTTTTGTCCAGGTTCTAGGCATATCTTTGCTATAGATTTCCAGTCATCAGGGGTCAAGATTTCAAAAGACAAATTTTGTAATAGCATCTTAACATAAGCTGATGTAGCCCCATAAAGAGTGCAAGCTTTTTTCAGGTCTTTGAGGATATCTATATCAAAAGGAGAGTATCTTCTACTTTCTTGACCTGAAGAATCAAACTGTTGAATAACTGGAAAAATGTGGTGTTGGATTTCCAATACATTTCTCCCTTCTTCTTTGGCCTTAATTAGTGCCTTTTGCAATCTACTCAAAGGAGCAGGTGGACGCTGTGGGGGAGGGGCTGGATGCTGGGGGGGAGGTGCTGGTGCTGTCACTGCCCCCCCCACTACCCCTCCTCCCTCCATCCCAGAGGGTGGAGTTGATGGAGGAGAGTCAATTACCTGCTCCTCAGGTGGGGCTAAAGCTGCCTCAGATTCACCCCGCCCTTGAGCCTCACTTAAGTCTTCATGCCCTGTGGGGATATGGCCATTAATCTGTTCTTTGTCTTCCTCCTTTACCTCAGGCTTCCGCATTTGGCCATTCTTAGAGTTTTTTCCTTTTCTCCTAAAACAAGTACGGTATTTTAAGGCCATCTGTATCGTATTGTATAAATAGAATGCCTCGAAGGGAACTGACTGAGGGTTGTCAATGTTATAATCAGAGATCTGTTGACCAACCAATGCCCAGTTACCCAGAGAGATTTGCTCTTCCTCTAAGAACCCAGGGGAGGTAAGTTTTAATGTACTCAAAAGTTTAGCTGCGTGTTCCCAAGATACAACTAGCCCTTCCTCTTCTATCAGGTCACACAGGCTTTTTATAACACCACTCCTGGGTGGGGCAGGGGTTGGGGGGTTTGGGGTGGGGGATGGAGAATCTTTACCTAGGATCTGTCCCATTTCAGCCAAAAAGTTACTGCTTTCGTCTTTAAGAAAATAAGTTCCCTGTTTGTCTTATACTCACCTAAGTTCCTGGTCACTGGAGACTTCTTCAATGAAAGTAGGGTCCTTGGTTCCCACGCTTGGGCGCCAAATGTAATGACCGTGTATTTAAAGTCAGCCGGAGTCAGGAATTCAGGTTAAGGGGAAAATCTTCAATATTTATTGAAGCGAAGAGGTGAATAAAGATTGCTATAGCAAATATAGGCAAGAAAGATTGCGATAGCAAATATAGGCAGTTGCGACAGGAAGCCAGCTAAGAGAGAGCGACGCGAGCCGAGGCAACCATGGAGGCAACTGTGTCGGCAACTGTGGCAATGGCCGTCCCAAAGGTCTCTCCTCCCCTTCCTTCTCCACTCCCCTGCCTCCACCCACCAAAATCGTCATTTCCTATACAACACATCAGGACTTGCACAAAGAGTGGGTGGGGGCCATTCTCTCTCCAAGCTTATCTATTAATAGAGTATGGTCCAATTACTATTTAGCCTCATGTGCTTGGGACCTCAGTGCATCAACTCAAGCCTCAGCCCATTACATCCTGTATTTTATTTTGCCAGGTGATATTTAGAATCTTAAGAGAATTCAAATAATAGCAGTTCAGTTTTCTGCATGACACTAATAGATTATTTCAGCTTCATAGATACAGGCACGGTCACTATATTGTTTGTAAAAGTGATATAAGTAATATAAAGATTCTGATGTATACATATATAGACACACAAGGAAATAAATATGTATGTATACATAATTTCATTTGATGTTTGCAGCAACTCTGAGTGATAATTTGTAATTATTATTACTCTTAATAAGCATATTTTATAGATGACTTGAAGCTCGAAGGGATTAAATGATCTGCACAGTAGCACAAAGATAGTAAGTATCTAAGACATAATTTGAAAACTGACTTTCGTAAACTACAACTACAACATTTTACCCATTCTATACATTATTGATTATATAGCTAGTAATTTTAAAATAACACAATTCAATACGAGGGCATTGGAAAGGTTAAAAAACAGTGTCTATGAGCTCACAATAATTAAATATTGTATAAATGGCACATTTATGAGAAATAGTGTGGAAAAAGTGTGGATATTCAGTTGGTTAGCAAAGAAAAGAATGGTCTGACACCAGGGAAAGAAAAGTGAAAAGGTAAAGGGATAAAATCAGGAGAACAGAAAGGAATTTTGGGGACAGATCCCACTGTGTGTGTGTGTGTCCATACATGCATATTAACTAAAGAGCCAATGAACTAATTAAATAACTTGTGTTAACTACTTTTATTATAATGAAATATATAGTGAAGCATAATTATGACAGCTTGTAAGGAATTTGTGTAAAACAAAAGAGAATTTTAAAGGGTGGGAGTCATTGTATTTGATTATTAGTAGTAGGTAGGCAGGGGGGCTCATCAAGGCTAGAAGAATTGATGTCAATCCTGAGTTTTGAAGAATATAATGGGAGAAAAATATGTTTTGGTGACTTGGTAAATGGGAATCTTGCTATTGATTGCTACATTGAATGTTGCTTTGCTTTTTCAAAATATTCTTTTTAAATATTTCATTAAATTGCTAGTGGATTACTCTAGACAGATGAATGTGATTTTCAAGATGTCTGGTATGTTGAAAGGTGAAATAATTGACTGAGTCCATTACATTGAATTTTCAGGGTAGCACACTTTCTTTTTTTAATTTTTTTTTATTTTGAAAACAAATGCTTTACAACATTATCCCTTGCACTCACTTCTGTTCCAACTTTACCCTCCCCCAGATGGCAAGCAGTCCTATACATGTTGAATATATCGCAGTATATCCTAGATACAATATATGTGTGCAGAACTGAACAGTTTCAATTTCATCATCTGAAAATTGTCTGTTCATATCCTTTGACCATTTATCAATTGGAGAATGGCTTGATTTCTTATAAATTAGAGTCAATTCTCTATATATTTTGGGAATGAGGCCTTTATCAGAACCTTTAATGCACATTATTTCAAGAGCAAATTTGATGCCATTCAACAAATATTAAGCATCTACTACCTCTAGGAATTCTTGCTAGAGACTAGAGATGAAAGAAAAACTGAAACAATCATTGTCCTCAAAGAATTTACATTTTAAGGAGGAATAAACATGTACTCATATAGATACATAAAAGATTCTATGAAGAAGCAAACTTTAACAATTTGTTAACACATGAACATAGAAGGGCACATGAAGAAGAAACATTTGTGAACACCCTAACAGAAAGATTATTCTTAGTCACAGAGATGGCAAAGAAATTCATTCTAGACATGCAGAACAGCTAGCAAGAATGCAAAGAGCTTTAAGATGTATTATCAAGACCAAGAAATAGCTCATTCTCTAGTTTGGATTGATTGAAATATATAGGATGAGTGAGTTTATAACATGATGTGACACTTACAAAAGGAGATTGGAGTGAGTTTATGGATATCTTAAATGTTAATCTGAAAAGATTAAATTATTTCCTTATTCATGGAAGATTTGGGAGCAGAGGAATGACTTAATCATATTTGTTTCAAAGGAACATTCTTTTGTCAAATTTGTGGAAGATGCATTGGAGAGGAAAGAGAGTAGAAGCAATGAGAAAGAATATCTTCTTAATTATTGCAGAGAAAGAAAGAATATTTGAGCTATAATTAATATTATATATATATATATGTATATATATAATTAATGAAAAAAATCAAATGAAGGTGGCCTAAATGTACCAGATCTAAAATTATATTATAAACAGCATATAGAGAATTGACTCTAATTTATAAGAAATCTAGGCATTCTCCAATTGATAAATGGTCAAAGGACATGAACAGACAATTGTCAGATAAAAAAATTGAAAGTATTTCTAGCCATATGAAAAGATGCTCCAAGTCATTATTAATCAGAGAAATGAAAATTAAGACAACTTTGAGATACCACTGTACACCTGTCAGATTGGCAAGAATGACAGGGAAAGATAATGCGAAATGTTGGAGGGGATGTGGGAAAACAGGGAAACATACATTGTTGATGGAATTGTGAATACATCCAGTCATTCTGGAGAGCAATTTGAAACTATGCTCAAAAAGTTATCAAACTGTGAATATCCTTTGATCCATCAATGTTTCTACTGGGCTTTTATCCCAAAGAAATCTTAAAACAGGGAAAGGGACCTATATGTGCATGGATATTTGTGGCTGCCCTCTTTGTAGTGGCCAAAAACTGGAAACTGAGTGTATACCCATCAATTGGAGAATGGCTGAATAAATTGTTGTATATTAATATCATGGAATATTATTGTTTGGTAAGAAATGACCAACAGGATGATTTCAGAAAAGCCTGCTGAGACCTACATGAACTGATGCTGAGTGAAATGAGCAGAACCAGGAGATCATTATATACTTGAACAACAATACTATATGATGATCAATTATGATGCACCTGGCCATCTTTAGCAATAAGCTGAACCAAATCAGTTCCAATGCAGCAGTAATGAACTGAACCAGCTACACCCAGCAAAAAAACTTTGGGAGATGACTAAGAACCATTACATAGAATTCCCAATCTCTCTATTTTTGTCTGCCTGCATTTTTGATTTCCTTCACAAGCTAATTGTACATTATTTCAGAGTTCAATTCTTTTTGCACAGCAAAATAATGGTTTGGACATGTATTCTTATATTGTATTTAATTTATACTTTAAAATATTCAAAATGTATTGGTCAACCTGCCATTTGGGAGAGGAAGTGGCGGGGGGGAAGGAGGGGAAAAATTGGAACAAAAGGTTTGGCCATTGTCAATACTGTAAAATTTCCCATGCATATAACTTGTAAATAAAAAGCTATTTTAAGAAAAAAAAAAAAGAATGAAAGTCGATTAGTGGAATTGGTTAGGATCACAGGACAAAATTGTCATTAACTATAGCAATCTGGTGTTTGACAAACCAAAAGACCCCAGCTTTTGGGATAAGAACTCAGTATTTGCCAAAAACTGCTGGAAAAATTGGAAACTAGTATGAAAGAAATTAGGGCTTGGCCTACATGTAACAACACATACCAATAGAAGATCTAAATGAGTTCATGATTTAGACATAGTGATATCATAAGCAAATTAGAAGAATATAGCATAGTTTACTTCTCAGATCTGTGGAGAAGGAAAGAATTTATGATCAAAGAAGAATTAAAACTCATAATTGAACACCAGATAGATAATTTTGATGACAGTAAGTTAAAAAGTTTGGTACAAACAAAAGTAATACAGACAAGATCTGAAGGGAGGCAATAAATTGAGAAATTATTTGTACAATTAAGAGTTCTGATAAAGACCTCATTTCTAAAATATATAGATAATTAACTCAAATTTATAAAAATTCAAACCATTCTCCACTTGATTAATAGTCAAAATGTATGAACAGACAATTTTCAGATGAAAAATTGAAACTATTTGTAGTCATATGAAAAGGTGCTCCAAATCACTATTGGTCAAAGAAATGTGAATTAAGAGAACTGTGAGATACCCATACAAACCTGTGAGAGTGGTTAAGATGACAATAAAAGACAAGGTGAATGTTGGAGAGAATGTGGGAAAACTAGAATACTAATACATTGTTGATGGGATTGTAAACAGATCCAGACATTCTGGAGAACAATTTGGAACTATACTCAAATAGTTATCAAACTGTGCATACCCTTTGGCTCAGCAGTGCTTCTACTGGCATTATATCCCTAAGAAATCTTAAAGGAGGGAAAAAGCCCCACATGTGCAAAAGTGTTTGTGGTAGCCTTTTTGTAGTATCAAGCAACTGGGAACTGAATGGATGAAAACCAACTGAAGAATGGCCGAATAAATTTTGGTAAATGGATGTTTTGGAATATTATTGTTCTGTAAGAAATGACCAGCAGGGTGATTTCAGAAAGGCCTGGAGAGACTTACATGAACTGATTCTAAGAGAAATGAGCAAAACTAGGAGATCATTGTACATGGCAACATCAATATTATACAATGATCAATTCTAATGAAACTGACTATTTCCAACAATGAAAATGACTGATGCCAGTTCCAATGATCTTGTGATAAAGAGACCTATTTATACCAACAAAAAAATTGTGGGAACTAAATGTGGATCACAAAATAACATTTTCACTCTTTTTGTTGTTGTTTGCTTTCATTTTGTTTTCTTATTCATTTATTTTCATTTTTGATGTGATTTTTCTTGTACAGCAAGAGAGTTATGTAAATATATTTATACATATTGGATTTAACACTTATTTGGACATATTTAACATATATGGTATTTCTTGCCATCTAGGGAAGGGGGAAAGGATGAGAAAATCTGAAACACAAGGCTATGCAAGGATCATTATTATCAAATTATCCATATTTCTGTTTTGAAAATAAAAAGCTTTTTTTTTTAAATTTTTATTTAATAATTACTTTAAATTGACAGAATCCATGCCAGGGTAATTTTTTTACAACATTATCCCTTGTACTCGTTTCTGTTCCGATTTTTTCCCCTCCCTCTCTCCACCCCCTCCCCTAGATGGCAAGCAGTCCTTTATATGTTGGATAAGTTGCAGTATATCCTAGATACAATATATGTTTGCAGAACCAAACAGTTCTCTTGTTGCATAGGGAGAATTGGATTCAGAAGGTATAAATAACCTGGGAAGAAAAACAAAAATGCAGATAGTTCACATTCGTTTCCCAGTGTTCTTTCTTTGGGTGTAGCTGCTTTTTTCCATCATTTATCAATTGAAGCTCAGTTAGGTCTCTTTGTCAAAGAAATCCACTTCCATCAAAATATGTCCTCATACAATATCGTTGTCGAAGTATATAATGATCTCCTGGTTCTGCTCATTTCACTTAGCATCAGTTCATGTAAGTCTCGCCAGTCCTCTCTGTATTCTTCCTGCTGGTCATTTCTTACAGAACAATAATATTCCATAACATTCATATACCACAATTTACCCAGCCATTCTCCAATCGATGGGCATCCATTCATTTTCCAGTTTCTAGCCACTACAAATAGGGCTGCTACAAACATTTTGGCACATACAGGTCCCTTTCCCTTCTTTAGTATTTCTTTGGGATATAAGCCCAATAGAAACATTGCTGGATCAAAGGGTATGCACAATTTGATAATTTTTGGGACATAATTCCAGATTGCTCTCCAGAATGGTTGGATTCGTTCACAACTCCACCAACAATGCATTAGTGTCCCAGTTTTCCTGCATCCCCTCCAACATTCATCATTATTTTTTCCTGTCATCTTAGTCAATCTGACAGGAATAAAAAGCTTTATTAAAAAAAATTCATGAAATGGACTTGTTAGTCTAATGAACAAAGTGACCATGGTGTAAGAATGAGGAATAAAAACATAAATAATAAAAAAATAAGAAACTAGTTGTATTAGTAATTAAATAATAAAACTATATTAGTGAGGAAATTTAACTTTCCACTTTCAGAACTCAATAAATCTAAACACACACACAAAAAAAATAAGAAATAAAAAGGTGAATACAATTTTTAAAAAGTTATATATGATAGAACTCTGGTTAAAACTCAGTGGGAATAGAAAAGGACATATCCATGTTTTTTTCTCAGTGGTACAAGCCACATAAGTAAAAACCTGACTATATATTAGAGTATAAAAAACAAACACCTTCAAATAACTAAAATGATTGGTGAATAACAAATCATAAATAATTTCTGAATATTATGTATGTATTTATGGGTGGATAGATGTTTCCCTCCCTCCAAAATCAGGTTTGCTATGTTCAGTTATTTATCTAGAATATATACAGTACATACTATATGGTATTGTCTTTCTCTTTTTATGGTTAATATTTTTTGGGAGGAGACAAACAATCCTATAGCTCTTTATGTAATCCTATTAAATTCAGTCATTGTTTTGTAGTAAATTAATGCATTTTTAAGCAAGAAAAAATATTTCCATTTTAGTTTTATTGCAAAAGAAAAGACATGCAAATTCAAACCACAAACATAAACAAACAATAAGGAAATTTAAAAAAATTAAAAATGTATTTTTAGCTATGTACTCATAGTTCATCAGTTTTCTCTCTAAAGGGAAAAAGTTTTCATCAGCCCTTTGAAATTGTCTTGAATCACGGTCTTAATAATGTAATTATAATATCTCACAATTAATCATTCTAAAAATATTGGTATCACTATATACAATGTTCTGTTCTTTTTACTTCACTTTGCATAAGTTCACAAAAGACTCCCCAGGTTTTCCTGAAACCATCACACTCACCATTTATTTTTAAATGTTTTTTTTTTATTTCAGTATTTCCCAATTATATTGAAAAAGATTTTTTTTAATTTTGAATCCAAACTATATTCGACTCTCTTGTTCCTCCCACATCTCTTTAGAATGACAGTGATATGGTGTCAGTTATATATGTGAAGTTAATCAAGATATATTTCTCTTTTGTTTGTTACAAAAGCAGAAAAAGAAGCAAAATGAGTAAAGTTAAAGAAAAACATGCTTCAGACTGGAGTCAAAATTTGGTAATTTTTTTTGGCTGGAAGCGAATAGCAATTTTCATCATGGGGTCCTCTGAAAACGTTTGTGTCACTGTACACAATATAATCAGAGTATTTAAATCTTCCTCCATTGATCCTCCATATAAAAGTACTAATATTTTATTTGGTGATTTAATTCTACTCATTTTACTTTGCATCAATTCGTTGAACATTCCCCATCTCTGAAATGATCCCTACTCATCATATCTTATAATTTAATAATATTATATGAAAGTCATATAGCACAACTTGTTCATCAAAATTGATGGACATCTTCTCAATTTACATTTTTGCCACCATTAAAAGAATACACACACACAGGCGTGCGCGCACACACACACACACACACACACACAAACCACACTTTTGTGTCCTTTTTCTTTTTCTTTTTTTTTCAGATTTCTTTGGGATATAAAACTCATTATGATACCATCAAGTGGTATGCCCTTTGGACATAGTTGCAAATTGTTTTTCAGAACTGTTTAACTATTTCACAAGCTTAACACCAGTGCATTAATGTCTCAATTTTTCCATGCAACTCAATATTTGTCCTTTTATTTTCTGTCATGTAGGTCAATCTGATAAGGGCCTAATGTTACTTAAGAGGTTATTTTTAAATTTTCATTTCCCTAACTAATAGTGATTTAGAGCATTTATTCCTATAAGGACAGATATATTTGATTTCTTTATCTGTAGACGGCCTGTCCATATCCTTAGAAAATTTATCCACTTGGAAATGATTCTTATTTTTATAAATTTGAATCTGTTTTTTACATATTTGAAAATATGAGACTTTGGTCTGAGGAACTTGCTCAAATTTTTCTAATTTTCCTATTTTCTTTCTCATTTTTGCTACATCAGAATTTTCATAAAAACTTTTATAAAAACTTTTCTGTAGAATTTAATGTAATTAAAAATAAGAGAGAGGTGGTATGGTGAATAGAGTGCTGATACTGGAGTTTAAAAGACCTAAATTCAAATCTGGCTTGAGAGACTTACTAGCTATATCTGAAGAAGTTAATTGAATCTGTTTGCTTAGATTTCTCATCTGTAAAATAAGCTGAACAGGGACCTGGCAAACTACTCCATTATCTTTTCAAAGAAAATTTCAATATGTTCACAAAATGTTGCATATGAGCGAAAAAATTAAACAACATTAAATAAAAACTATGCATTTTAACTACCATGACTATCTCTATCTTTTGTGATGATATACTCTACCCTTATTCATGGACCTGAAAGGCATTTTTTTCCATACTTTCCTAATGTACTTATGGTGTCCCATTTATATATAAATCATTTATGTATATTGACCTTGTCATGATATTTAGTGTGATATGTTGACATAGCTAGTTTGTATCAAAATGCTTTGTAGTTTTCCTAACAAGTCTTGTTAAGTAATTAATTCTTGCCCCCAAATCTGGAAATTTATTTTTTATAAATTTGAGTCTTTTTTCAAACACTAGATTACTAAAAACATTTATTATTGGATATTATGTACATAATATTTTATCCTTATTCATGACACAATTTTGTAGCCAGTACTATATTCATGATTACAATTTTAAATTGTTACTTTGATATGTGGATCTGTTGGGCTATTTTAAACTTTTTTTTAATAGATTCTCTTGATATTTTTGGTGATCTATTCTCTCAGATACATTTCATTATTTTTCTAGCTTAATAGCATAATTTTTTGATTGTTTGATTAGCATGGAAATAAATATTTGAACATGGATAGAATTGTCATTTTTATTATATTGACTCAACCTACACATCTATAATTAAATATTTCTCTGATTATTTATATATGACTTTGTGTGAATCAGTGTTTTGTAATTGTGTTCATACAATACATGGCTATATCTTGTCAGGTACACTTACACATATTTTATAATATTTGCACTCATTTTAAATATAAATTTTTCTTTATGATTCTTTCTAATTAGTTTCATTGATAGCAAATGAAGATTCAGATGACTGTGGATTTATTTTCTTTATCCTGCAAATTTAATACAGTTCTTAATTGTTTTAATTATTTTTTGTTATTGAATCTTTAGAATTCTCAATGTATACTAACATAATAAATCTAACTAAATTTTTATGTTTACTAATATTGAGTAACTAATTCTTTTTTATTGCCTATTTGTATTCTGTAAATTTACTTTCTTCTTGTAGCAATTGTTGGAATTTTTAATAATATATTGAAAAATACTAGTGATAATGGGGATCCTTGCTGATTCCTGATCTTATTGAGGAAGCATTTAGTTTATCCCCATTAGAGATAACACGTGTGACTATAGATAGATACTACTTATTATTTAAAGAAAATTTTCATTTTTTAATTAATTGATTTTAATAACTATTGCTTTATGAATAATGTTGGGAGAGAAAAATCAGAACAAAATGGAAAAATTGTGGGAGAAAAAAACAGGAAAAAGAAGTGAACATAGCATGTGGTGATTTATATGTAATCTCTATATTTTTTTTTCTTAATGCATATGGCATTTTCAAATTAATGTCTTTTGGGATTACATTAGATCACTGAACCATTGAGAAGTACTATGTCATTCATCACGGATCATTGTACATTCTTGCTGTTATTATATACAATATATTCTTGGTTCTGTTTCTTTTACTCAGCATCAGTTTATGTAAATATTTCCAGGCCTTTCTAAACCGGGTAGATCACCATTTGTTATAGAACAATAATATTTCATTACCTTCATATATCAAAACTGATTCACTCATTCTCCAATTGATAAGCATCTACTCATTTTCCAATTTTTTGCCACCACAAAAGGAGCTGCTGCAAACATTTTCGCACATGTGTGTTATTTTCCCTACTTTATAATTTCTTTGGGGTGCAGACTCAGTAGAGACTGCTGTGTCAAAATATATGCACGGTTTGATAGCCCTTTGAAGATAGTTCCAAATTACTCTCTAGAATGATTGGATCATTTCACAACTCCACCAATAATGGATTAGTGTCCAGTTTTGCTGCATTCCATCCAACATTTATCATTATCTTTTTGTGACATCTTAGCCAATTTGGGAGGTATGAGTTAGTTCTTCAGAGGTGTTTTAATTTGGATTTCTCTAATCAGTAGTGATTTAGAATATTTTTCACATAATTCTAGATGGCTTAAATTTTGTCACCTGAAAATTGTCTGTTTATATCCTTTGATCATTTATCAATTGGGGAATGACTTAATAAATTTGATATATTTCTTTATATATTTTAGAAATTAAACCTTTATCATAAATTCTGGTGTAAAGTATTTTCTCCAACTGTGTACTTTTCTTTGTGTACTTACTTTTGGTTTTGTTTGCCCATTTTTTTTTTAATTTAATGTAATCCAAATAATCAGTTTTGCCTTTCATTATGTTTTCTAGTTATTTGATCACAGATTCTTCCTTTCTCCAATGATCTGATAAATAAATTATGCCTTCCTCCCTGAATTTGCTTATAACATCACTCTTTATGCACATATTAAGTATCCATTTTGATTTTTTTAATAGGGGATATGAGATGTAGGTCTATGCTGAATTTCTGCATATTATTTTTCAGTTTCCCCTGTAATTTTTGTCAAATAATTAATTATTATCCCAGAAGCTAGAGAATGATGTTTATCAAATACTAACTTACTATAGGCCCTGATTATTGTCCTGTGTATCTAATTATCCCATTGATCCACCACACTATTTCTTTTTCATTATTTCAAGGTTCTTTGTTCTGATTGTTCAGTTTAGGGTGATATATTTTGACCTATACATTGGTGGTTTGCATTGCTAGGATGTGATACATTACCAGCTAAAAGAATCTTAGTATGTTAAATATGTTTAGTATACTTCATATCTCTCTTTGAGCTTTAAAACAACCTATTAACATAACCAATGACTTTCTCTCATAAAAACTCCACTGTTGTAGAAATGTTATTGTATATCTTTTTCTATTATTGAAATGCATTATGTTAGCCAGTAGCTGCTTTCCATTAGACCAAAGTTGATAGATTCCATATGATATAAGTATAAATTAATTAGCCATTTGACTGAAATATCAAAAGACAGTGATGGGATGAGGATCTGGACAGAAGATGTCTACAAAGAAAAATGAGCTGGAGATTCCTTATTTGTGTTAAGTTTATAGAATTTAAATGAATTTGAACAACAATTAGGCCCTCTATCAATATTTTAATTTTCCGAGCCCTTTGTATTTCTTTTGAAATTTAAACTCTATCTGAAGAAAAAAAGTAAAGAATATCAGTTCAGAAATCAGGAAACTTGGTTTTAGCCTACCACTAATTAACTGAGTTTGGGATTCAGTTTCTTTATCTGTAAAATGAACAGATTTAAATAGATGATCACAATTTTTTTTTTAAATTCCCTACCTCCCACTGCTCCCCTGGATGACAAGTAATCGAATATATGATAAACACATGCAATTCTTCTAAACATATTTCCACATAGTATAGTTTTAGGTCTGGTAAAACTAAGCTATATTACTTTGCATTTTTTTTTATTATCCTTTTAATTTCTTTTGTTCTTCCAAATGAATTTTGTTATTTTTTTCTAATTATGTAAAATGATATCTTGGGAGATTAATTGGTATGGCACTGAATAAGTAAATACATTTAAATAGTATTTTGTCTGACTTTATTTGTGTGGAAAGTGTTTTATAATAGGATTCATATAGTTCTTGACTTTGCCTGGGCAGATAGACACCAAAATATTTCATATTATCTACATTATTTTAAATAGAATTTCTTTTTTATAATATTTGAAGGTTGACATTGTTGGTAACATACAAAATGCTGATGCTTTATGTGAATATTATCCAGTAATTTTGCTAAAATTGTGAATTATTTTTGGTAGTTTTTAGTTGATTTTCTAGAATTCTCTATGTATGACATCATAGCATTTGCAAAGAGTGATGATTAGATTTCCTCATTACTTATTTTAATTCTTTAAATTTCTTTTTCTTCTCTTCTTATCAAAGCTAACATTCCTTATACAAAATGAAGAGGAATGATAATAGTGGACAATCTTGTTTCATCCCTGATCTTGTTGAGAATGATGCTACTTTGTTCCCATTACATGTGATGGTTGCTAATTGTTTTAAATACATGCTATTGTTGAAGCCAAGATGGTGGAGAAGGCACATGAGACTTTCTAAGCTTCTCTCTTATCCTCATTATCAATATTATATCCAGCCTCAAAAATAGGCTTGACTGCTACAACTCATAAAGATTAGAAGTATAACAACTCACCAGCCAAAGATTATCTGGAATCTCTCCAGAAAAGGTTTGTCCTCAGGGCCAGAGAGATGAGCCCGGGCAGGGAGAGAACTAGAGGCTCCTAGTGGAGCCCCAAACCGGAAGTGAGAGCACAGATTGCAGCACAAGCTTGCAGCACCAACCTGCAGTCCGGAGCTTTTCCTTGGGACAGTTGTGAACCTGCATAGCAGGGAGTCACTGCCCAGGGCAGCCTCTAATCTGCACAGTGCAGGGGCTAGGCTTGGGGCAATAGAACCTTTGATGGGTGATATGCTTTCTGGCAGAGACTTCCTGTCCAAACTGGCCTATTCGCTGGTCAGCTGCTAATACCAATAGCCTCACAAGGGGCTCTGGCCTGGGACAATGACACTTTCACCACTTAATCTCTAGCCTTAGGGCAGTAGCTAAACCATACAGTGGGGTTCTCCACTGCCACTTCTGTAGCTTGGCCTGTGCTAAATCACCTCAGGTTGGAGGAAGGGGAAACTTTCACTCAGAGTACTCCCCTACCTCAGAGCCAGAAGCTGGTTTACATCTCTCCCTGCTCTGCAGAGGAAGTTGGTAACTCTCTTGCCCTGAAGGCATACCCTAAAAACTTTAAAAAATTAACAAAAAAATGAAAAGGACCATAGATAGCTTCTATACAGAAAAAGAGCAGGCCTGCAATCCCAAAGAGACTAATAGCAAACAGCCACCAGACAATACCCCAAAGGGGAATGCTACCTGTCCCCTCTTACATAAAGTTCTCATAGAAGAGACCATTAAAAGTCTCAAAAGAGAGTTAGAAGAAAAATGGGGAAAGGAAAGAGAAGCTATGCAAGAAAGTAATAACTTGCTGAAATATGAATTGGAAAAGGTAAAAAATTCCCAGGAAGTGCAGGGAAACACAATTTGTGAATTGGAAAAAGTAAAAAATAATCTCTGGAAAATAAGATTTGTGAATTGGGAAAGACAAAGAATTCGCAAGAAAGTAGGATCTGTGAATTGGAAAAAGAAAATAATTCACTTAAAAAAATAGTGAAATGGAAAAAAATTCCATAGAGCAAAAAAAAAAAAAAAAAAAAAAAAACAAAAAAAAAAAAAAAAAACAAATTGGACATATACAGAAAGAAGTAAAAAAATGCTAATGAAGAAAATAATTCATTAAAAATCAGAATTGAACACACAGAAACTAGTGATTATTGAGACAGCAAGAATCAGTCAAGCAAAACCAAAAAAAAAAATAATAAATTGGAAAAAACCATGAAATATCTACTTGGATAAATGAAAGACCTGTAAAATACATCTAGGAGAGATAATCTGAGGATTTTTGCACTTTCCCAAAACTATAATGAAAAAAAGAGCCTAGATACTATTTTACAATAAATCATCAAATTTAACTGTCCAGAGGTATTAGAAGCAGAAGAAAAAATAGGCATTTAAAGAATTCATTGAACACATTCTGAAAAAGACCTTAAAATAAAAACTCCAAGAAATATTGTGGCCAAATTTCAGAACTATCAGATCAAGGAAAAATTTTTACAAGCAGCCAGAAAAAAAAAAAAACAAATTGGAATATACAGAAAGAAGTAAAAAATGCTAATGAAGAAAATAATTCATTAAAAATCAGAATTGAACACACAGAAACTAGTGATTATTGAGACAGCAAGAATCAGTCAAGCAAAACCAAAAAAAAAAATAATAATAAATTGGAAAAAACCATGAAATATCTACTTGGATAAATGAAAGACCTGTAAAATACATCTAGGAGAGATAATCTGAGGATTTTTGCACTTTCCCAAAACTATAATGAAAAAAAGAGCCTAGATACCATTTTACAATAAATCATCAAATTTAACTGTCCAGAGGTATTAGAAGCAGAAGAAAAAATAGGCATTTAAAGAATTCATTGAACACATTCTGAAAAAGACCTTAAAATAAAAACTCCAAGAAATATTGTGGCCAAATTTCAGAACTATCAGATCAAGGAAAAATTTTTACAAGCAGCCAGAAAAAAAATAAATAAATAAATATTGAGGTGCCACAATAAGGATCACTCAAGATCTGGCTGCCTCCACATTAAAGGATCAAAGGGCCTGGAAACTGATATTCTGAAAGGCAAAAGAACTTGGAATGCAGCCAAGAATAAACTACCCAGCTCAGCTGAGCATTTTCTTCCAGGGAAGAAGATGAATATTTAATGAAACAAATGAATTCCATTTGTTTCTAAGGAAAAAACCAGAACTAAATAAAAAATTTGATCTCCAAGTACAGGACTCAAGAGATGCAGAAAAGGTAAAAGGAACTCTTGAGAACTCTATTTCTGTTGTGGATATACAAAAAGACTACATGTATAATTTGATTTTGCTGATATACATAAAAAAGGAAGTAGAAATGGAAAAGGGATAATGTCAGAAAAGGGGGAAAGGAGGGATAAAAAGAGGGAAACCACACCCACAAAGAGGCAAAGGAAACTTATCATATCTGAGGGAACTCAGAGAGGAGGAGGAACATTGTGTCAATCTTACTCTCATCAGAGTTGGCACAAAGAGAAAATAATTGATATATTGTTTTACAGAAAATCCTCTCTCGCCTCATTAAAAAGGGGGAGAAGAAAAGGGGGAAAAAATGGTAATAAGGGAAGGGTAAAAGAAAGGGGAAGAGATTTAAAGGGAGCCAGGCAGGGATCCTAAAGAGGGTGAGAATTATGATAAAAGTGGGGTGCATAAATTTAAAACTGGGAAAGAGGGTTGGAGGGGCAAGAAAAGAAAAGCATAATCTGGGAATATTAGGATGGCAGGAAATACAGAATTAGTAATTTGAACCGTAAATGTGAATGGGATGAACTCTCCCATAAAAAGGAGGAGGATAGCAGACTGGATCAAAAGTCAGAACCCTACAATATGTTGTTTACAGGAAACAACATTTAAAGCAGGGAGATATATACAGAGTAAAGGTAAAAGGCTGGAAGAGAATCTATTATGCTTCAGGTGAAGTAAAAATAGCAGGGGAGCAGGGGTAGTCATCCTTATCTCAGATCAAGCAAATGCAAAAAATGATCTAATCAAAAGAGATAATGAAGGAAACTTTATCTTTTTTTTTTTTTTATAATAAATTTTATTTTATTTAATAATAACTTCGCATTGACAGAATCCATGCCAGGATAATTTCTACACGATATTATCCCTTGCAATCACTTATGTTTCGTTTTTTCCCCTCCCTCCCTCCTCCCCCCCCCCAGGATGGCAAGCAGTCCTATATATGCTAAACATGTTGCAGTATATCCTAGATACAATACATATTTGCAGAATCAAACAGTTCTCTTGTTGCACAGGGAGAATTGGATTCAGAAGGTAAAAATAACTCGGGAAGAAAATCAAAAATGCAAATAGTTCACATTCATTTCCCAGTATTCCTTCTTTGGGTGTAGCTGAGGAAACTTTATCTTGCTAAAGGGTAGCATAGACAACGAAGCAATATCAATACTAAACATATATGCACCAAGTGTTATAGCATCTAACTTCCTAAAAGAGAACTTAAGAGAGTCGCAAGAAGAAATAGACAGCAAAACTGTAATAGTGAGAGATCTCAACCTTGCACTCTCAAAATTAGACTAATCAAACCACAAAACAAATAAGAGAGAAATTAAAGAGGTAAATAGAATGTTAGAAAAATTAGGTATGATAGATCTTTGGAGAAAACTGAATGGAGACAGAAAGGAATATATTTTCTTCTCAGCAGTTCAGAGACCATATTCAAAAATTGACCATATGTTAGGACATAAAGACCTCAAAATTAAATGCAAGAAGGCAGAAATAGTAAATGCTTTCTGTTCAGATCACAATGCAATAAAAAACTACATTCAATAAAAAGTTAGGGGTAAATAGACCAAAAAGTAATTGGAAACTAAACAATCTCATCTTAAAGAATGATTAGGTGAAACAGCAAATTATAAATACAATTAATTTCACTCGAGATAATGATAACAATGAGACATCATACCAAAATTTGTGGGATGCAGCCAAAGCGGTAATAAAAGGAAATTTTATATCCTTAGAGGCTTACTTGAATAAAATAGAGAAAGAGAAGATCAATGAATTGGACTTGCAACTAAAAAAAAAAAAAAAAAAAAAAAAAAAAAAAACTAGAAAAAGACCAAATTAAAACCCCCCAAGCAAATACTAAATTTGAAATTCTAAAATTAATAGGAGAAATTAATAATATGGAAAGTTAAAAAAAACTATTGAACTAATTGAAAAAACTAATAAAATAGATAAGCCTTTGCTAAATCTGATTAGAAAAAGGAGGGAGGAAAATCAAATTAGTAGTCTAAAAAATGAAAAGGGAGAAATTTCCACCAATGAAGAAAAAATGAGAGAAATAATAAGGAGTTAATTTGCCCAACTTTGCCAATAAATTTGATAACTTAAGTGAAATGGATGACTAACTCCAAAAATATAGACTTCCCAGATTAACAGATGAGGAAGTAAATTGGTTGAATAGTCCCATGTCAGAAAAAGAAATAGAACAAGCTATTAATCAACTCCCTAAGAAAAAACCCCCAGGACCAGATGGATTTACATGTCAAATCTATCAAACATTTAAAGAACAATTGGCCCCAATGCTATATAAATTATTTAATAAAATAAGGAATGACGGAGTCCAATCAAATTCCTTTTATGACACAGACATGGTACTGATACCTAAACCAGGTAGGTTGAAAACAAAGAAAGAAAATTATAGACCAATCTCTCTAATGAATATTGATGCTAAAATCTTCAATAAGATATTAGCAAAAAGATTACAGAAAATGATCCCCAGGATAATACAATATTATCAAGTATCCCCATGAATGCAGGACTGGTTCAATATTAGGAAAACTATCAATATAATTGGCCATATAAATAACCAAATTTAAAAAAAAATACATATGATCATCTCAATAGATGCATAAAAAGCAATTGATCAAATCCAACATCCATTCCTATTAAAAACACTCGAGAGTATAGGAATAAATGGACTATTCCTTAAAATAATCAGCAGCATCTTTTTAAAATCATCAGTAAGCATCATATGTAATGGAGAAAAACTGCAACCATCCCCAGTAAGGTAAGGAGTGAAACAAGGTTGCCTACTATCACTGTTATTATTCAATATTGTATTAGAAATGCTAGTTTGGCAATAAGAGTTGAGAAGGAGATTAAAGGAATTAGAATAGGCAATGAGGAAACCAAATTATCACTCTTTGCTGATGATATGATGGTATATTTAGAGAACCCCAGAGATTCTACTAAAAAGTTATTAGAAACAATCCACACTTTTAGCAAAGTTGCAGGACATAAAATACACCCACATAAATCATCAGCATTCTTATATATCACTAACAAAATCCAACAGTCAGAGTTACAAAGAGAAATTTCATTTAAATAACTACTGATAGTATAAAATACTTAAGAATCTATCTGCCAAGAGAAAATCAGAAACTTTATGAACAAAACTACAAAACACTTTTCACACAAATTAAGTCTGATCTAACCAATTGGAAAAATATTAAATGCTCTTGGGTAGGGTGAGCAAATATAATAAAGATGACAATACTACCTAAACTAATCTATTTGTTTAACGCTATACCATTCAGACTCCCAAAAGACTATTTTAATTACCTAGAAATAATAACAACAAAGTTCATGTGGAAAAACAAAAGGTCAAGAATTTCAAGGAAATTAATGAAAAAAAAAATCAAATGATGGTGGCTTAGTTGTACCAGATCTAAAATTATATTATAAAGCAGCAATTATCAAAACCATTTGGTATTGGGTAAGGAATAGATTAGTTGATCAGTGGAATAGGTAAGGTTCAAAGGACAAAACAGTCAATAACTATAGCAACCTAGTGTTTGACAAACCCAAAGACCCCAGTTTTTGGAATAAGAACTTACTGTTTGACAAAAATTGCTGGGAAAATTGGAAAGTAGTATGACAGAAACTAGGCATTGACACACAATTAAGACCATACACCAAGATAAGGTCAAAATGGGTTCATGACCTAAACATAAAGAATGAGATTATAAATAAATTAGAGGAACACAGGATAGTCTACCTCTCAGACCTGTGGAAGAGGAAGAAATTTATGACCAGAGAAGAACTAGAGATTACTATTGATCACAAAATAGAAAATTTTGATTATATCAAATTGAAAAGTTTTTGTACAAACAAAACTAACACAGACAAGATTAGAAGGGAAGCAATAAACTGGAAAAATGTTTTTACAGAAAAGTTTCTGATAAAGGCCTCATTTCCAAAATATATAGAGAATTGACTCTAATTTATAAGAAATCAAGCCATTCTCCAATTGATAAATGGTCAAAGGATATGAACAGATAATTCTCAGATGAAGAAATTGAAACTATTTCTTGCCATATGAAAAGATGCATCAAGTCATTATCAATCAGAGAAATGGAAATTAAGACAACTCTGAGATACCACCACACACCTGTCAGATTGGCTAGAATGACACACAAAGATAATGCAGAATGTTGGAGGGGATGTGGGAAAACAGGGACACTAATACATTGTTGGTGGAATTGTGAATATATCCAACCATTCTGGAGAGCAATTTGGAACTATGTTCAAAAAGTTATCAAACTGGGCATACCCTTTGATCCAGCAGTGTTTCTCCTAGGCTTATATCCCAAAGAGATCATAAAGAAGGAAAAGGGATTTGTATTTGCACAAATGTTTGTGGCAGCCCTCTTTGTAGTGGCCAGAAACTGGAAACTGAGTAGATGCCCATCAATTGCAGAATGGCTGAATAAATTGTGGTATATGAACATTATAGAATATTATTGTTCGGTAAGAAATGACCAACAGGATGATTTCAGAAAGGCCTGGAGAGACTTACATGAACTGATGCTGAGTGAAATGAGCAGGGCCAGGAGATCATTATATACTTCAACAACAATACTATATGATGACCAATTCTAATGGACCTGGCCATCCTCAGCAATGAGATGAACCAAACCACTTCCAATGGAGCAATAATGAACTGAACCAGCTACTCCCAGTGAAAGAACTCTGGGAGATGACTAAGAACCATTACATTGAATTCCCCATCCCTATATTTTTACCCAATAGCATTTTGGATTTCCTTCACAGGCTAATTGTACAATATTTCAGAGTCCAATTCTTTTTGCACAGCAAAATAATGGTTTGATCATGTATATTTATTGTGTATCTAATTTATACTTTAATATATTTAACATCTACTGTTCATCTTGCCATCTAGGGGAAGGCATGGGGGGAAGGAGGGGAAAAATTGGAACAAAAGGTTTGGCAATTGTTGATGCTGTAAAATTACCCATACATATAACTTGTAAATAAAAGGCTATTAAAAAGAAACAAACAAATAAATAAATAAATACATCCTATTGATTCTTTAAGGAAAACTCTGTTTATTCATATACTCTCTAGAGTTTTTAATAGAAATAGCTGTGCTTTGTCAAATGATTTTATGCATCTATTGAGATAATATATGATTTTTGTTAATGATTTAGTCAATTATGCTAATAGTTTTCCTAATAATAAACCAGCCCTGCATTTCTGGTATAAATCCTACTTGGTCATAATGTGTTATCTTGGGTATGACTTTCTGTAATCTTTTTGCTAATATTTCTTAGGGAAATTGGTCTATAATCTCTTTCTCTGTTTTCACTCTACCTTCTTTAGCTGTCAGCACCATATCTGTGTCATTAAAAATTTGGCAATACTCCTTTCCCTATTTTTTCAAGTAGTTTATATATATTAGAATTATTTTTTTCTTTAAATGTTTGGTAAAATTCACATGTAAATCCATTTGGCCTTATAGAGTTTTCTTAGGGAGGTGATTAATAGCTTGTTCTATTTCTTTTTTCTAAAATGGGACTATTTAAATAATTTATTTCCTCTTCTATTAACCTGAGCAATCTATATTTGGTAGACATTCCTCTATGTCATTAGATTATCAAATTTATTGACATATAGTTGGGCAAAATAACTCATAATTATTGCTCTGATTTCCTCTTCATTGATAGAAAGTTATTTCTTCTCATTTTTGAGACTAACAATTTGATTTTCTTCTTTCCTTTTTCTCACTGAATTAACTAAAGGCTTATCTATTTTGTGAGTTTTTTTTCACGAAACCAACTTTTAGTTTTCTTTATTAATTCAATAGTTTATTACTTTTGATTTACTAATATCCCTTTTTATTTTCAGAATTTCAAATTTGGTATATAGTTGGGGATTTATCATTTTTTCTTTTCTAGCATTTTTAGTTGTAAGCCCCAATCATTGATATTCTCTTTCTCTATTTTGTGCAAGTAAGCATCTAGAGATATAGAACTTCCTCTAAGAACAGCTTTGGCTTCATCCCATAAGTTTTGGTATGTTTTCTCATTATTGTCATTTTCATGGATGAAATTATCTAGTATGTCTATGATTTGTTGTTTAACCCACTCATTCTTTAGGATCAGATTATTTTCCAATTATTGTGGGGACCATTTTTCCCTGGCCCTTTATTACATGTAACTTTCATTGCATCTTGGTCTTTAAAAGTTGCATTTGCTACCTCTGTCTTGATGCATTTGATTTTGAGATTTTTTTTCACTGTAATGCATAGTCAATATTGTCCAGATTTCATATATCTCTGAGGAAATATATATATATATATATATATATATATATATATATATATATATATATATATATATATATATATATATATATATATATAGTTGTCTGTCTCCATGAATTTTTCTCCAAAGGTCTATTATACCTAACTTTTCTAAAATTCTACTTATCCTTAACTTCTTTCTTTATTTTATGTTTTGATTTATTTATTTCTGAGAAAATAATGTTGGAATCCCTCACTAGTACAATTTTGCTATCTAATTATTATTGCAGCTCTCTTAATACCTCCTCTAGGAATTTAAATGCTATACTATCTGGTGCCATATGTTTTGTTTTGTATTACAGCATTACTTATGGTACCCTTCAGCAAAATGCAATTTCCTTCCTTATCTCTTTTAATTAGATCTACTTTTGCTTTTGCTTGATCTGGGATGAGAATGGCTACCCAGCTTTTTTTTTTTCCCTGCAGTTGAAGCACTAGAGATTCTGCTCCAGCCTTTTACTTTTACTCTGAATGTATTTTTCTGCTTTAAATGTGTTTCTTCTGAACAACATATTATAACATTTTGACTTTAATTCAGTATGCTATCCTCTTCTCTTTTATAGGGTAATTCATCCCATTCAAATTCACAGTTAAAATTACTAACTCTATTTCCTGCTATCTCATTTTTCCTGTCCTATTTTGCTCTTCCCTTTCCCCTTTTCTTTCCTCCTCAGTTTTTTTTTTCTAACTACATCTCCCTCAATTTGCCTTTTCATTTTACATCTGCTCACCATTTCTTATTCCTTGCTTCTTCTACTTCTGTTTTCCCCTCTATCAACCTCTCCCTTTCTTTTGCTCTTTCCTCTCCCACTTCCCTATAGGATGAGAAAGGTTTATCTGTGAAGCTAAATATGTCTGAGCAAAATCCAATGAGGGTAAGGATCACACAACACTCACTTCTGCCTTTGTTTCCCTTAATGGTAATATGTCTTTTTTGCCTCTTCAGGGGATGTAATTCAGACCATTTTAACTCCATTTTCCTCTTCTTCCAGTACAATCCCCTTTCCACCTCTAGTTTCTTTTTCCTATCTTCACAATAACAACTAATTATACCTACACCTTTTAAGCATACCCTTAACAGAGATACAGTTCTCAAGAGTCAAATCTATTATATTTTTACATAGTAATTTAATTTTTCAACTTTTAAAAAAGGCCATTATATTTTTTCTTTTCTTTTTACCTCCTTATGCTTCTCTGTAGTTTAGTATTTGAACATCAAATTTTCTGTTCAGTTTCAGTCTTTTTATAAAAATAAATGAAATTCACCTGTTTCATTGAATTTCCATCTTTTTTCCCCTGAAATATAATGCTCAATTTTGCTGGATAGTTCATTCTTGGCTGCAAACCCAGTTGCTATCACATTCCAGGCCCTTCCATACTTTAAAGTTGAAACACTATATCCTGGATATTCCTGATTATATCTCCTCAATATTTTCATTGTTTCTTTCTGGCTGCTTGCAGTATTTTTTCTTTACTCAGATGATTCTGGAGTTTAGTCACAATATTCTTTAGAGTTTTCATTTGGGGCTTTCTTTAAGGAGATGATTGATGAATTCTTTCAATGGATATTTTGACTTTTGTTTCTAAGACATCGGAGCAATTTTTCTTTGATGATTTCCTGGGAGATATGGTCTAGGTTCTTTTTTTCATCATGGTTTTCAGGTAATCAAATAATTCTTAAATTTTCTCTACTGGATCTGTTTTTCAGATCAGTCCCCCCCCCCCCTCAGGGATGCATTTTACACTTTCTTCTGTATTTTTAATCTTTCTTTTAGTTTTCTTTGACTGATCCTTGAGATCTCATTGACTCATTCACTTACATTTGTTCAATTCTAATTTTTTATCAATATTTTCTTCAGTTAGCTTTTTTATCTTCTTTTCCATTTGTTCAATTGAATTTTAAATGAGTTTTTTTTTCCCCCAATTAGGTACATTTCACCAATTCTGTTTTTCAGCAAGGTGGTTTCTTTTTCTATTTTTTCAAATCTATTTTGTAATGAGTTATATGTTTTTTTTTTCCATTTTGACAAATCTATTTTTAAGGATATCTATTTTTTTCAGATAATTTCTGTTTCCTTTTCCAAAATCTCCTGCAATGTTTTCATTTCATTTCCCCATTTTTCTTCTAACTCTCTTTTAAGATCCTTTTGAAGTTCTTCCAAGAAAGCATTCTTAGATGAAGACTTACTCATATCACCCTTTGGGCTTCATCCAGAGAGATTTTGCCTGTAGTGCACTCAGTTTTGAGGTCTATTCTCTCCCTCCATAAAAGCAATCTATGAGCAGAGTTCTTTTTTTTTTTTTTTTTTTTTGGCTCATTTTTAGATTGAGATCTACTCTTAAGTCAAAGGGCAGATTGTTCCAAGCCTCCTCTGCAGACAACAGTAATTTCATATTGCCTTGAGACTGGTGCTACTTACTTAGTCACATGTTGGTTGGACTTGTCCAAGTCCCAAATTATTCTGGAACTCAGTGGTTTATTATTTGTACTTTGAAGTTACATTGGATGTCTCACAGCTAATCTGCTGATCCATTGGTTTCTAAACCAGGACAGATTAGCCAAAAATCTGAATTTTGCAAAATTGTTGTATTTTGGCTAAGAGTATCCTGGAAGATCTCCCATGTGCATGGATACCACACAGCTCTGACTTCTTGTTCTGAGCCTGCAATTGCTATTCCCATACCTCCCTTTGCCCCACCCCCCTGTCCAACTGAAAGAGACCTTTTTGAAGTTCTTCCAAAATACCTTTTGGTGGAAATTTTTTTATATTTTAAATATTTTTTTTTTGTGTTCTGTAACTCCAAAGCCAGTTAAGAGGATTAATGTGGTGTTGATCTGAGTAAAGGCAGGAAGAGCTCAAAGACCTGTCTACTCCCCACCATCTTTCATCCACCCTCAATATTGAAAGATTTTAATCAGAATCCTTGAAGAGAACACCCATATAAATAGTATGGCAGTAATTATTGTAGAATAGCCAATCACAAATTATATATATGTAAACGTATATGAGTAGCATATTTTAATAATTATATAGATGTCTGACAGAATCATAGGGTTAATATAGATTGAACATACTGTAGCTTACATAAAAGTGAGAATTAATTGAATGAGTGAACAATTGTCATAAGGATAATAAAACTTACATTTGCAAAGTAATTTAAGGTTTTCAAAATGCTTTACAAATATAATTTCATTTTATTCTCACAACAACCTTAGAGAATAGGTGCTGTTGTTATTAACCTCATTTTTCAGATGAGGTTATATAGGTGATATTTTGTAGATAAGGATAACTAACTTGCCTGGAGTCTTTCAGCTAGGATGTCTCTGTTGCTGAATTTTACCTCAGGTTTTCTTGATTCTGTTTCAAATATTTTATCCACTGAATCAATTTAAAGCCTCAAAAAAAGTCTCTAAATAATAGTTTGTATGTATACTAGTTCCTAAACAGCCATTGCAACTTAACTCTTGATTCGATTTAGAACACTGAGTGTTTAGAGCACCCTTCTAAGTATCTGTAGGTTTAATCTTCTAAACAGAAGCAAGGGAGTTAACTTTTCCATGGACATATAAGATGTAGAGAAGTTCAAAAAGAACAGAGACAAATTACATTTTATGCAATTCAGTAAGTCCATCAGTAGAAATAGAGCTAGGATTTTATAGTACGTAATTTTCCTAAGTTTGCTGTTTTGAGGATAAAAATTAATACTTTGAGAAAACTCTCCAAGATAACACTGTGAATATAAATTTTGATATTTGAACTTCTGAATTATTCCTGCAAAACATTAATTCTAGAGGAGGCTACAACTAATTAACTGCATCTAAAAAACACAACAAAACTAGCTGGCCATTCTTAATACCCATAGAGCTTTCAGCATAAAATATCAGTTCTCTAAAATTTCACCTCCTCCCAACCTATAGTTCAATTAGAGAAAATGTTTAATGCAGAAATAAAGTGCTAAGGAAGATACAAAAATATGTGCTATGCAACAAAGTAGTTCATATTCTAGTTGAGATAAGATCAGTTAAATAGCAATAAGAGATTTTTAAAGGTTAATGAAATAATAATAGCTACATGCCAAATAAATTGTGCAATCAGTAATTATTATGAGACCTCAGAAAAGGACAAGATTACTTCAAGCCTAGATGATCAAAGAAATCTTTATGGAATAGATGGAACTTGAAGTGGATCTGAAATGGTAGATTGAATTTGAATAGCGTGAGTGGTATGAAGCATGAATTCAAGTTAGTATGGCAAGAGAATTAGCATGAAAGAAAGGAAGAGATAGATAAATAGTCAAATAGCCCAACAAATATAAGATGGTTACATAAATACATAAATATATAAATACTTGAATAGTAAATACACACACACATACACATACATGCACATAGACAAAAAATAATTCTTTGACATTATATAAAATACTGTTATAAGAGTAGGGATACAAATCCAAACAAACAAACAAAAAAGAGTTCTGTTCTGAAACATATACATTTTATTTTAAGAAGACAAAAGAGAGCTAGAAATGCTGTTGAATAAGTATATTTTAATAGAGGAAAGGCTGCTGGAGAAGAGGGGAACAAGTCTGGAGACTGAGGAATACAGATATGTATAAAGTGAACAAAGCCTAGGCAACATGGAATGGTGATCCAAATACAGGACTTACAAATCAAAAGAGAAGCCTGCAGGATAGAAGTTTCTCCAGATTGAGAAGACTGTTACAAAGGAGGTAAAATAATCTGGAGAGTGAGGTAGATAACATGTTTATAATTGCCTTTCTACATGTATCTAATTACAACATTAGTCAAGACTAATTTTAACTAGCTTATAAGATAAGGAGACATTAAAAACAAAAATATTAGGCATACTAGCAGCAGAAGGTGATAGAATATTCCTAAGGGTATTATATTAATTCACTTAAGCACTTGATTGAATTTCTCATGGAAATGTTTTCATGATGTTTTCTAGCTTCATAACACAGAAAATGTTTTAAAAATTTATCTGTGTTTCAAAGCCTTACATATCTAAGTTCAAAATCAATGTATTATTAAAGTTGGAATTTTGTTTCTTTCAGATTATCATGATTAATTTATTCTTAAAAGAATTCAAAATGATAAACTATAGCTTACTTCCCAGGCACAGCCAATTGAAAGTATATTATTATTTTCCTTTCCAGGCACACAATTCATTTCAGATTATCTAAGTGTCCACAATGAAACCACTTAAAAGCATCATTTATCCTCTCTAAGCACTTTTAAGGAAAGCATTGTTTCTTACTCATTAGACTACCTTTCTAACACCTATCACAATTCATATAAAAGGTGATTATTTCCATCATTATAAGTTCTTTAAGATTTTGGGTTTCTGCCAGTTGTCTAATATTTATGAAGTACTTTGTTATTTTCAAAGTACTTTACATGTATTATCTCACCTGATTTTTGAAACCTCTGTGATATATGTGCCACAGATCTTATCATCCAATTTTTGAACTGTAGAAACTCAAGTCTAGAAAATTTATGTGACTTTTCTCTTGAACATAATGCTCATAAATGCATAAAGCAGTATTTGAAGCAAGATTTTTCTTTTTTAAATCCCGGTCCTAGTCTCCTGTCTCCCTGCATACTAACCATCATGTATAGACAGATAAATATGTGAGGAAAATGGATATAGTGATTTCTAATTAATATTTTCTAAATTGCATTTAAAGATAATTTTAACATGCATTTTTTAAAAAATGACTTTTGATTTTTCTCCTCCTTTCCTTCCCTTAATAAGAAATTTGATATAAATTATACATATACAATCATGTAAAATAAGTTTAAATATTTGTCATGTTGTGCAAAAATGAAATAAACAAAAAATGAAATAAAGTTTTTTAAAATGTGCTTCAATCTGTATTCAGTCTCTACTCCCTCTTTTTTGAAAGAGTTTAACATTTTTCATTGTAGAGTTTTTGGAATTGTCTTGAATCTTTATATTGCTGAGAGTAGCTAAATCATTCACATTGATCATCGTACAATATTGCTATTATTGTTTAGGATAACCTCCTGGTTCTTGTCACTTAAATTTCCTTTAAGTCATGCAAGTCTGTGTAGGGTTTTTCTAAAGTCCCCTTGCTCATTATTTCTTTTTTTAAATCTGATTTTATTGATTTAATATTTTCCCCATTTATATTCAAAACATTTTTTATTTTTTTTTAAGTTTTTTGAATCCTAGGTTTTCTCATTTATCCCTACCCACAGTTAAGAAACCACATTTTTTCCCACTTAATTGAATTAATTTTTTTACTTATTTCATGTGCTTTTTTATTATAGCTTTTTATTTACAAGATATATACATAGGTAATTTTTCAGCACTGACACTTACAAAACCTTTTGTTCCAACTTTTCCTTTCCTTACCCCCACCCTTTCCACCTAGAAGTTGGATAGACCAATGAAGGTTAAATATGTTAAAAGTATACGTTAAATGCAATATATGTGTGTGTATAAATATGTATATTTATACAGTTCTCTTGCTGCATGAGAAAAATCAGATTTAGAAATAAGGTAAAAATAACCTGAGAAGGAAAATAAAAATGCAAGCGAATAATAACAGAAGGAGTGGAAATGCTATGTTGTTTTCTACACATTTCTCATAGTTCTTTTTCTGGGTATAGCTGGTTCTCTTCATTACTGAACAATTGGAACTGACTTGGTTCATCTCATTGTGGAGGAGAGCCACATCCATCAGAACTGATCATCATATAGTACTGTGGTTGAAGTGTATAAGGATCTCCTGGTACTGCTCATTTCACTCAGCATCAGTTCATGTAAATCTCTCCATACCTTTCTAAAATCATCCAACTGGTTATTTCTTACAGAACAAAATATTCCTTAACATTCATATACCACAATTTATTCATCCATTCTCCAATTGATGGACATTCATTCAATTTCCAGTTTCTAGCCACTACCAAAAGGGCTGCCACAAATGTTTTTGGACATATGGGTCCCTTTCCCATCCTTAAGATCTCTTTGGGATATAAGCCCAGTAGTGCACTGCTGGATCAAAGGGTATGCACAATTTGATAACTTTTTGAGCATAGTCCCAGATTCCTCCTCAGAATGGTTGAATACATTCAAAATTCGACCAGCTATGTATCAGTGTCCCAGTTTTCCTACGTCTCCTTTTCCTCTCATTGTAGCCAATATGACAGATGTGTAGTAGTATCTTAGAGTTTTCTTAATTTGCATTCCTTTGATCAATAATGATTTGGAGAATATGGCTTCATATGGCTAGAAATAGTTTCAATTTATTCATCTGAAAATTGCCTGTTCATATACTTTGACCATTTATCAATTGGAGAATGGATTGATTTCTGGCATATTCGAGCCAATTTTCTATATATTTTAGAAATGAAGCCTTTATCAGAACCTTTGACTGTAAAAATGTTTTCCCAGTTTATTGCTTCCCTTCTAACTTTGTCTGCATTACTTTTGTTTGTACAAATGCATTTTAACTTGATATAATCAAAATTTTCTATATTGTGATAAATAATGACTTCTGGTTCTTCTTTGGTCACAAATTCCTTTCTCCTCCAAAATGAGAAATAAACTCTCCTATGTTCTCCTAATTTATTTATAATCTCATTCTTTATGCCTAGATCATGAACCCATTTTGACCTTATCTTGATGTACAATGTTAAGTGTGAGTCCATGCCTAGTTTCTGCTATATTCATTTCCAATTTTCCCAGCAGTTTTTGTCAAACACTGAATTCTTATCCTAAAAACTGACATTTGGGGGTTTGTCAAACATTAGATTGCTATAGCTATTAACTATTTTGTCCTGTGAACCTAACCTATTCCACTGATCAACTAGTCTATTTCCAAGCCAATACTAAAGGGTTTTGGTGACCACTGCTTTATAATATAGTTGTAGAGCTGTAACAGCTAAAAAAGTATAAACAAAATGAAAAAAATATTATTGAATCCATTTTTCTTGGAAACACAAATACACACATATAATGGATAGATAACACACACATAATACAGGCATAATACTAAACAAACTATATTGGTGTTTGCTTAAATGGATGACTAAAAATGTCAATCCAGTTCTAGGTATCTATAAATATTTTAGTAATCCAATGACACTAAAACCATCAAGTATAAGAAGGATATCATATGCTATATATTCCATAATTCACCGAGCTTTCTTCTTTAAATTTCTTCAACATATTTGTCTTTTCATTTTATTATATCAGCATGAGTGATATTCTTTTGCCCCACTTTCTTCAGTCTTTCAAGATTATTTCTGAGGGTTTTCAATAATTAAAAAAAAACTTGATTCATTCTTAATAGTTTTAGTGAATATAAATGGTAAGGACAGCAAATGATTCTCTAAAATCCCCACTAATCCTGAGAAGAAAAGAAGTGCAAGGTGCATTTCATAACTGAGATAAAGGTTGGTGGCTCATTTCTGATCTGGTTAAGCTTACAAAGGAAAAGAGAAACCTGAGTTGTGATTTACCTTTTCTTAAGTTCTATCAGTTACACACAAACATGTGAATAAGCAAGTTGCCAGGTGTGGGAAAGGATGCTCTGTGGAGAAAAGCAATTCTCTTTGCTCCATGAGTTGACAGATAGAAATGGGATTAGTTGAGATTTTGCCACGGATTCTTTAACTAAAGAATATACTTAAAGATAACTCTAAAGTGATATGTTAAAATTTTCTCAGTATTAGGGTATTCCTCAATACTAAATCATAACATAAATCTAGCAATATCAGACGGAAAAAAAAAGGCTCCGATGAATCTGAGAATCAAAGAAGTTTGAAATTTTTTGTTAACATCCTCTTGAAATATTACAGGGATTATTGAAACACAGATACTCAGAATAAATATGACATCTTGGATTTATGACTTGGTAGGAAATGGGTGGGCAAAATATGATGGAAGACCCAATGGACTGTTTAAAATACTCTAAATCATTATTGTTTAAAGAAACACAGATAAAGGCAATTCAGAAGGTAATTCAGATGAACCATCTCACACCTTTCAGATTAGCTAAGATGATAAGAACACATAATGATAGATGTTGGAGGAGAAGTGGGAAAATTGGGACATTGATGTATTGTTGGTGGAGCAATGAAATTATTGGGAGAGCAATTAGGAATGATTCTCAAAGGGCTATAAAACTGAGCACCTTGAACCTACAATGTCACTACTAGGTCTATATCCCAAAGAGATTATAAAAGATAGAAAAGGATCCAGATGTATAAAAATGTTTGTAGCAACTCTTTTTGTAGTGTCAATGAACTGGAAATTAAATGGATGCCTATCTTTGGGGAATGGCTGAATAAGTTATGATATATGAATGTAATGGAATATTATTGTTCTATGAGAAATGGTGGATGGATAATCTGATTTCAGAAAAGCCTTGACCGACTTACATAATCTAATATTGATTAAGGTGACCAGAAATGAGAGAACAGTATACACAGTAAAAACAAATTTATATGATGATCAGTTGTGATGGACTTAGCTCTTCTCAACAATGTGGTGATTGAAGGCAAATGGAAAATGCTATCTGCATCCATAAAGAGAACTATGAAGACTGAATGTGGATTGAAACAGCATTTTACTTTTTGGGTTTGTTTTTTTTCTCATGTTTTTCTCCTTTTGGACTGTTTTTTCTTGCACATATTTAACCTATATTAGATTGCTCGCTATCATGAGGAAAGGGGAGATTAAAGAGGGCAGGATAAAAAATTAGAAACACAAAAGTTTTACAAAATTGAATGTTAAAAACTATCTTTACATGTAATTCAGAAAAAATGAAATAATAAATAGATAAAATAAATAGGAAATTTCAGAGGAAAAAAAGAAAGTTAAGGGGATGCTAATCATTTGGGGAATAGCTGAATATGTTGTAGCATATAGCTCTAAAGATGTACTATTTTTCTCTACAAATTGTGAGGGGGTGGGATGATTTCAGAAAAAAAAAACATGGCAAGGAATTCATAAAGTGATGCAAAGTTAGAAAAACTAGGAGAACATTTTGCACAGTAACACACATATTGCAATGAAGATCAACTGTGAAAGACTTTGCTACTCTGATCAATAAAATGATCCAAGGGATTAATGAAGAAAAACATTTGCCTATTTCCAAAGACATAACTGATGAACTCTGAGTAAAACATATGATTTTCTAGATTTTTTTTCTTTTCCTTTGCTTTTTTTTTTAAGATATGGCTTATATGGAAATGTGTTTCTCATTATTTCACATAAATTGCAAAACATCATTGCTATATTTCTTTGTCCTGGGAGGTTTATTGATTTGGGGTATTATTTTCCCCAAACTCAATGTGTTTATGTTCATTTACCTTATTCATAGTGCCTAGAGGGAGATCAGATTTTTAAAATGTCATTGAACGATAAGTATCTTTGAAAACCCAACTCACAATTGTGGGGAATATGTCTGAGAATAATGAAAATTTGTACATGATAAGCAAACGGGCCACACATACATCTACACACTTAGCCCAGTAAACTGTAGAATTATTGTGTGTATTACAGATGAAATCATGATTTATTGAGTGCTTATATTTCAAATTTTAGTCCTAATACAATTTCAGATAAGCTGGACAAATCTAAAAACATCCAGAACTCTGAATTAGACCACTAGAAAATAAATTTATAGATTTAAAACTAAAAGGGCTCTTAAAAAGAATTCATTAACCCCTCCTTCTGATCCCATGAAGGAAGAAATTGAGCCTCAGAAAAATTGTCATTGCCCAGAGACATGTAAGTAATGAGTGGTACAGTCAGAATAAGAACTTTTCTTTTCTAATTCAAATGCAGTATCCTTTCATCTGAGAAAAATTACAGAAAACTGTATAATTAGTTCACTCCTGAAAACACATGTTCACTTACCTGTACACTTTTTTAATCATGTTGATTTAAAATGATTAATAAAATAAATCTGGGTGTCTAACTTCCCATTTACACTGGAAGTATCTTGTAAAAGTAAAATTAACCTCAGATCAAATATCATTTTTCAATTTTATATTGTATATTATTAACCATGGCAAAAACAACAACATAGATTTGATCTAGTAATATTTGCTTTTGAACTATGACATATTTCAAAGACAATAGTATGTGTGCAAATAATATAATAACAATATTATATACTATATAGTATGACATATATCACGTGTTAATACCTTTACATCAATTCTAGAATATTTTCAAAGCAATTCCTCATTTGAAAGTTTTTTTTTTTAATGGTATAAATATTTCAGTGAACTGACTGTTTTTGTTAGATATTATAATGAACTTTTATGCAATAATTGCTGTATACAGAATAGTTGATTCAACTTATATGCCAATAAAACAATAACTATCCAATGATATGCCTTTTTTCTCTTAAATGATCATTAACATATATTTTATAATGACCCTAGTCTGAATTAATTATCTCAATACATACTTTAAAAATGTGAAATGTTTAAATATCTGACATTTCATTAAATATCTTTGAAATTTATCTGTAATTATTCAATACATATGGGTTATACAGAATCCAGAAAACATCAGGCAGTTATTGTCATATGCTAATATTAAAACTTGCATGAAGACATCATCCTTCAGAGTCAAAAGGGAGAGTCAACACCAATTCTACATCAAGAAGATTAAATAGAAAATAACAGATCTGAACAATATATTTTAAGTGGTTACTATATATCAATCATCAATTATGCAAAGAGAAAATATTATGTAAATTGAACATTGTTGTCTCTTGAATCTTCATCGCCTTTCCCCAAAGGCATTAACCAGATTTAGGAGACTCATGTATGCTTGCTCTTAATGAATAAAACTGTTTTTAAAATTTATAAAGTACAATATAAGTTTTGTCAGATGGTTTGTAAGACATTTTTGAGGAACAAAGAAATGAGCTATTTGAATGTTCAATATGAAAATGCTATTGTTCTTGTAAGACTTAATGATTAATTAAAAGAATAAACTACATATAAATTTATATTTTAAAAATATATATTGATTTTAATTGAAGTCATTGATAGCATAAAAATAGGCTTAAAGGTATCATTACTATTATTATTTATGCTACCAGTGATACATTGCTTTCTTTAAATTCCCTGTTGTGGTTAAAGCACTTACTGCTGATTTTCCTGAACTAACTCTTGATTCCACCTCTCCTAGAATGTGTTTCACTTATAATTTCCCCTACTATCATTCATTTAAAATAATTAATATAATTTAAAATAATTAAAATTATTCCACTTGACTAATTGTATACTAGAATTCAATTTTTTGAAGTAAATCTGAAAAATCAATTTTGAAGTAAATCTGAAAAATGAAGCTGCACTTTAGTGACTAGATGAACGTCATAGTATCCAGAGACCAAAAGTGCACACTTAAGTTAACAGGAATACAAAGATATTATTTTCAAGTATGCTGTGAGTATAAAATGGTTTCCTTCCTCTTCAAGTAATCCTGTAAGGCACCTGTTGAAAGTATAATTAATCATATTTTATACCAGTTTTATTGAGATTTAGGTTTTGCCTAGGGTGAAACAATAGGAATTAATTCATTGAACTACTTATGAGAATTAAAATGATAATTCCCATGTATAAGGATCACTAAATCTAGAATACAGCAATTAGACAACAAAACATAGGCATCTATTTAATTTAATTAAATGGCATAGAGGTATGACTTGATTTTTATAACTATTTAAAGAGAAAATAAGCCCTTGCACCTTCCACAAAATTGAGATAACTGAGCATAAGTCTTTCAGATAACAGGTTTACTTTCTCAAACAAGAAAATGTTGGAATCCTTACTAACTGCTAACTAATTAGAGTTGATCTAATCTTACAAGAAGATGTTTTGGGCAGAACCTGAAACAAGGTACTAAGTAGAACTAATTAATACAAGGCTTGTGTTCACACCTTTACTCATTGGAGTTCAATGAGTTCACACCTCCCTTGAAGCTCGTTGGGCCAGAGAGCACTATGGGAGAAAACCCATAATCCCATTCTCTCAGAAGAGTCAGATAAAAGGCCAGCGATGAGGGCTCTATGGCAGAATACATTATTTCCTCTTGGCTGGCTGGTCGCAGAAGAAAGTTCAGCTGGACTCGAGAGGAGCGACTCTGGTGGCAGACGAAGGATTTTCAGAGGATAAAGCTACGAGTGGAGAGTTCAGTGGACAACCAGATTCATCTCCATCTCACACCACTGTAGCTGGTGGCTGGGCTCCCCAGAAGGAGTCAAGAGAGACATTCCATCTCTGTGTTGGTTGGAGGCAGAAGAAAGCAGAGGCAGAGGCTGAAGGACAGAACCTTTGGATTTGGAGACATCCAAAGGGCTCTAAGCCTCTAAATCAGCTGTGCTTTGAGAAGAACAAGAACTCCAACATTTGAACTCATAACAGAAAAGAAAGAAGAGAATAGACCAAATGCTTGGATTTTTCTCTCTGTCTCTTATTGTCAGTCTCTATCTCTTCCTCCCTCCTTCCCTTATGTCCCTTTCTCTCTTTCTGCCTCACTGTCTCCATCCTTTTATTCCACAGATTAGAGAAACAAAGATACAGATACAGATATATGAAGAGATATAACATTATATAAAATATATATACATATATAAATATACATATATTTGCAAGCATTTTATTTACATATTATAAATTACATTTACATAAAATAATATATGAAACATAAGAATTAGTAAACCTCATTTGCATGTTTGAACAAGGATTTGATAGAATTAATAAAGAATGATATTGTTTTAAGAATCATATCATTAGCAGATCATCTAACCCTAACTATTAACTCAACTGTTTTTAATTATATTTTTTCAAATAGTATGTTAAGACAAATTTTAACATTCATTTTTACAAAGTTTTGTGTAAATTTTTCCCTAGCTCTCTTTCTCCCTTCCCTTTTCCTAAAATGGGAGGCAATTTAGCATAGATTATGCATATGCTATCATGTTCAGTCATTCCCCAATTGACGGGCATTTCTTCAATTTCCAATTCTTTACCATAAAAATTAGTTGCTATTTTTACTATTTAATTATTTTTTTCCCTTTTTTATGATCTCTTTGGGGTAGAGACCTAGGAAAGGTATTGATGGATCAAATGGCAAGCATAGTTTGAAGGTTTTGGGGACATAGTTCCAAATTGCTCTCCAGAATTATAGAATCAGTTCACAACAACACCAATAGTACATTGACATCCCAACTTCCACACATTATTTCCATCATATATTAGTTTCCTTTTTTGGCCTATTTCACCCTGACAAGTGTGAGATTGAATGAACATCAAAGTTGACTCAAAGTTAGAATACTTCTTCATTTACCTATAGATACCTTTTTGTGTGGTTGGTTTATTTTATTTTGTTTTGTAAAGCAATTGTGGATAAAAGACTTGCCCAGGGTCACACAGCTAAAACGTATTAAATTGTCTGAGGCAGATTTGAACTCAAGTCCTCCTGGCTCCAGGGCCCTGTAGCATTGGTTACTTCATTTACAATCTTGCGCATATCCTTTGAACATTTATCAATTTTAGAAGAAATTATATTCTTAATTGATTTGAATCACATTTCTTTATATTTGAGAAAGATCTTTATCAGATATTCTTTACATAAAGATTGTTTTTCATTTCTCTGTTTTCCTTCTATTCATGCTTATATTGCTTTTATTTGTACAAAACCCTTTTAATATAATCAAAATTCTGTCTTTTAAAATCTGTAATGCTATTTCGTTTTTTTTTTTTAAAATTAGCTTCTTTTTTATTTCTCATTTTTCCCCATTATATGTAGAGAAAACTTTTTTAGATTACAAATGTACTTTCTTTTCTTTTTTCACATATTTTCTTGTGAATCTGTTAGAAGAGAAAAATAAGAACAAAAAGGGAAAAATGAAAGAAAAAACATAGAAGAAAAAGGAAAAAAAGTGAATATAGCATATGTTGATTTACATTCAGTCTTCATAATTCTCAATTAATTCTCTCTGGGTGTATTTGGAAAGAGTTTTTTACTCCAAATATTTTTGGAATTGCCTTGGATCACTGAATCATTGAGAAAAAGCAAGTCCATCATAATAGATCATCACAAAATCTTATTTAGCTCAACTGAATTCATAAAAATCATTCTAGGTCTTTCTAATATCAGCATGTTGATCATTTTTCAATAAAAGAATGAAATTTCATTATTAATCAAATTGATTGCTAAATTTCTTCAATAACCATTTTGATCTCTAGTTGCCTGACAACAGGAAATTTTGCCTTAATTATTTCTTTTTTTCTTTTTTTTTATTATAGCTTTTTTATTTACAAGTTATATGCATGGGTAATTTTACAGCATTGACAATTGTCAAACCTTTTGTTCCAATTTTTTCCCTCCTTCCCACCATCCCCCCCTAGATGGCAGAATGACCAATACATGTTAAATATATTAAAATACAAATTAAATACAAAATAAGTTTACATGTCCAAACCGTTATTTTGCTTTACAAAAAGAATTGGACTCTGAAATATTGTACAATTAGCTTGTGAAGGAAATGCAAAAAATATGTAGGCGGGCAAAAATATAGGGGTTGGGAATTCAATGTAATGGTTCTCAGTCATCTCCCCAAGCTCTTTCACTGGGTGTAGCTGGTTCAGTTCATTACTGAACTTGGCAGTACTTTGGAACTGCCTTGGAAATGATTTGGTTCATCTCATTGCTGAAGATGGCCAGGTCCATCAGAATTGATCATCATATAGTATTGTTGTTGAAGTATATAATGATCTCCTGGTCCTGCTCATTTCACTCAGCATGAGTTCATGTAAGTCTCTCCAGGTCTTTCTGAAATCATCCTGTTGTTCATTTCTTACTGAACAATAATATTCCATAATATTCATATACCAAAATTTATTCAGCCATTCTCCAATTGATGAGCATCTACTCAGTTTCCAGTTTCTGGCCATTACAAAGAGGGCTGCCAAAAACATTCTTGCACATACAGGTCTCTATCCCTTCTTTAAGATCTCTTTGGGATATAAGCCCAGAAGTAGCTGGATCAAAGGGTATGCACAATTTGATATCTTTTTGAGCAAATTGCTCTCCAAAATGGCTGGATGTATTCACAATTCCACCAACAATGTATCAAAGTCCCAGTTTTCACACATCCCTTCCACCATTCTGCATTATCTTTTGATGACATTCTAGCCAGTATAACAAGTGTGTAGTGGTATGTCAGGGTTGTCTTAATTTGCATTTCTTTGATTAATAATGACTTGGGGCATCTTTTCATATGGCTAGAAATAGTTTCAATTTCTTCCTCTGAGAATTGTCTGTTCATATCCTTTGAACATTTATCAATTGGAGAATGTCTTGATTTCTTACAAATTAAAGTCAGTTCTCTATATATTTTGGAGATGAGGCCTTCATCAGAAACTTTGACAGTAAAAATGTTTTTCCAGTTTATTATTTCCCTTCTAATCTTGTCTGCATTAGTTTTGTTTGCATAGAAACTTTTCAATTTGATATAATCAAAATTTTCTATTTTGTGATCAGCAATGCTCACTAATTCTTCTTTGGCTTGGAAATTCCTTCCTCTTCCACAGGTCTAAGAGGTAAACTATCCTTTGTTCCTCTAATTTATTTATAATTTCATTCTTTATGCCTACGTCATGAACCCGTTTTGACCTTACTTTGATGTATGGTGTTAAGTGTGGGTCAATGCCTAGTTTCTGCCATACTTTCCCATTTTTCCCAATAGTTTTTATCAAACAGTGAGCTCTTATCCCAAAAGATGGGGTCTTTGGGTTTGTCAAACACTAGAGTATTAAGGTTATTGACTGTTTTGTCCTTTGAACCTAACCTATTCCACTGATCAATTAATCTATTTCTTAGCCAATAGCAAATGATTTTGGTAACAGCTGCTTTATAATATAATTTTAGATCTGGTGTAGCTAGGCCACCTTCATTTGATTTTTTTTTTCATTAATTCCCTAGTAATTCTTGATCTTTTGTTTTTCCATATGAACTTTGTTGTTATTTTTTTAGGTCATTAAAATAGTTTTTTGGGAGTCTGATTGGTATAGCGCTAAACAAATAGTTTAAGTAGTATTGTCACCTTTATTATATTTGCTTGCCCTATCCAAGAGCATTTAATATTTTTCCAATTGGTTAGATCAGACTTAAGTTGTGTGAAAAGTGTTTTGTAGTTTTGCTCATAAAATTTCTGATTTTCTTTTGGCACATAGATTCCTAAGTATTTTATACTATCACTAGTTACTTTAAATAGAATTTCTCTTTGTAACTCTGACTGTTGGATTTTGTTAGTGACATATTAAAATGCTGATGACTTTCATGGGTTTATTTTATATCCTGCAACTTTGCAAAATGTGTGGATTAATTATCATAACTTTTTATTGGAATCTCTAGGGTTCTCTAAGTATACCATCATCTCATCAGCAAAGAGTGATAATTTTGTTTCCTCATTGCCTACTCTAATTCCTTTGATTTCTTTCTCAACTCTTATTGCCAAAGCTAGCATTTCTAATACAATATTGAATAGTAGTGGTGATAGTGGGCAACGTTGTTTGATTCCTGATCTTACTGGGAATGGTTGTAGTTTGTCCCCATTACATATGATGCTTGCTAATGGTATTAAATAGATGCTACTGATTATTTTAAGGAAAAGTCCATTTATTCCTATACTCTCTAGTGTTTTTTATAAGAATGGATGTTGGATTTTATCAAATGCTTTTTCAGCATCTATTGAGATGATCATATGATTTTTGTTAATTTGTTTATTAATATGGCCAATTATCCTGATAGCTTTCCTAATATTGAACCAGCCCTGTATTCCTGGTATAAATCCTACTTGATCATGGTGTATTATCCTGGTGATGATTTTCTGTAGTCTTTTTGATAATATCTTATTGAAGATTTTAGCATCAATATTCATTAGGGAGGTTGGTCTATAATTTTCTTTCATTGTTTTCAGCCTACCTGGTTTACGTATCATCCCATGTCTGTGTCATAGAAGGAATTTGGTAGGACTCCTTCATTCCTTATTTTATCAAATAGTTTATATAGCATTGGGGCTAATTGTTCTTTAAATGTTTGGTAGAATTCACATGTAAATCCATCTGGTCCTGGGAATTTTTTCTTAGGGAGGTGATTAATAGCTTATTCTATTCCTTTTTATGAAATGGGACTGTTCAAGCAATTTACTTCCTCCTCTGTTAATCTGGGAAGCCTATATTTTGGGAGGTAGTCATCTATTTCACTTAGGTTATCAAATTTATTGGCATAAACTTGGGCAAAGTAACTCCTTATTATTTCTCTAATTTCCTGTTCATTGGTGGAAAGTACTGTCTTTTCATTTTTAAGACTACTAATTTGATTTTCTCTCTCCTTTTTCTAATCAGATTTACCAAAGGCTTATCTATGTTATTGTTTTGTTTTTTTTTTCATAAAACCAACTCTTAGTTTCATTTATTAGTTCAATAGTTTTTTTTTTTTACTTTCAATATTTTTAATTTCTCCTTTCAATTTTAGAATTTTAAATTTAGTATTTGATTGGGGGTTTTTAATTTGGTCTTTTTCCTAGCTTTTTTAGTTGCAATCCCAATTCATTAATCTTTTCTTTCTCTATTTTATTCAAGTAAGCCTCTAAGGATATAAAATTTCCTTTTATTATCGCTTTGGCTGCATCCCACAAATTTTGTATGATGTTTCATCATTGTCCTTATCTTGAGTGAAATTATTAATTGTGTCTATAATTTGCTGTTTCACCCAATCATTCTTTAAGATGAGATTTTTTGGTTTCCAATTACTTTTTGGTCTATTTACCCCTAACTTTTTGTTGAATGTAGTTTTTATTGCATCATGATCTGAAAAGAAAGCATTTACTATTTCTGCCTTCTTGCATTTAATTTTGATGTCTTTGTGTCCTAATATATGGTCAATTTTTTTAATATGTTCCATGAACTGCTGAGAAGAAGGTATATTGCTTTCTGTTTCCATTCAGTTTTCTTCAAAGATCTATCATACCTATTTTTTTTTAATATTCTATTTACCTCTTTGATTTCTTACTTGTTTGTTTTGTGGTTTGATTGGTCTAATTCTGAGAGTGCAAGGTTGAGATTATTATTACACTATTAATTACAGTTTTGCTGTTTATTTCTTCTTGCAATTCTCTTAACTTCTCCTTTAGGAAGTTAGATGCTATACCACTTGGTGCATATATGTTTAGTATTGATATTGCTTTGTTTACCTTTTAGAAAGATATAGTTTCCTTCCTTATCTTTTTTGATTAGATCAATTTTTGCATTTGCTTGATCTGAGATCCGGATGGCTTCCCCTGCTTTTTTTTTTACTTCATCTGAAGCAAAGTAGATTCTGCTCCAGCCTTTTACCTTTACTCTGTACATATCATCCTGCTTTAAATGTGTTTCCTGTAAACAACATATTGTAGGGTTCTGAGTTTTTATCCAGTCTGCTATCCGCCTCCGCTCTATGGGAGAGTTTATCCTATTCACATTTATGGTTAAAATGACTAATTATGTATTGCCTGCCATCTTGTTATCCCCAGATTATGTTTTTTCTTTTACTTGCCCCCCAACCCTCTTTCCCAGTGTTAAATGTATGTGCCCCACTTGTATCATGCTGCTCACACTCTTTAGGATCCTTCCCCCCCCCTTTGAATCTCTTCCCCTTTCTTGTACCCTTCCCTTATTATTCTTATTTTTTTTTCCTTTTCCTCTTCCCCTTTTTAATGAGGTGAGAGAAAATTTTCTGGAAAACAAGTATGTCAATTATTTTCTCTTTGAGCCAACTCTGATGAGAGTAAGATTCACAAAACGTTCCTCCCCCTTTCTGAGTTCCTTCAGATATGATAAATTTCCTTTGCCTCTTCATGGGATGTAGTTTCCCTCTCTTAATCCCCCCTTTTCCCCTTTTCTGACATTATCCTTTTTCCATTTCTACTTCCCTTTTTTATGTTATATCAGTAAAATCAAATTATACATGTAGTCTTTTTGTATATCCACAACAGAAACACAATTCTCAAGAGATCGTTTTATCTTTTCTGCTTCTCTTGAGACCTATGATTGGAGATTAAAGTTTTTCTTTGGTTCTGTTTTTTTTTTTTTTTCCTTAGAAAAAGATGGCCATTCTCCAATTGATAAATGGTCAAAGGATATGAACAGACAATTTTCAGATGAAGAAATTGAAACTATTTCTTGCCATATGAAAAGATGCATCAAGTCATTATCAATCAGAGAAATGCAAATTAAGACAACTCTGAGATACCACTACACACCTGTCAGATTGGCTAAGATGACAGGAAAAAATAATGATGAATGTTGGAGGGGTTGCGGGAAAACTGGGACACTGATGCACTGTCGGTGGAGTTGTGAACAAATCCAACCATTCTGGAGAGCAATCTAGAATTATGTCCCAAAAGTTATCAAATTGTGCATACCCTTTGATCCAGTAGTGTTTCTATTGGGCTTATATCCCAAAGAAATACTAAAGAAGGGAAAGGGACCTGTATATGCCAAAATGTTTGTGGCAGCCCTGTTTGTAGTGGCTAGAAACTGGAAATTGAATGGATGCCCATCAATTGGAGAATGGCTGGGTAAATTGTGGTATATGAATGTTATGGAATATTATTGTTCTGTAAGAAATTACCAGCAGCATGAATACAGAGAGGCTTGGAGAGACTTACATGAACTGATGCTAAATGAAATGAGCAGAACCAGGAGATCATTATACACTTCGGCAACGATATTGTATGAGGATGTATTGTGATGGAAGTGGATTTCTTTGACAAAGAGACCTAACTCAGTTTCAATTGATAAATGATGGACAGAAGCAGCTACATCCAAAGAAAGAACACTGGGAAAGGAATGTGAACTGATTGCATTTTTGTTTTTCTTCCCAGGTTATTTTTACCTTCTGAATCCAATTCTCCCTGTACAACAAGAGAACTATTCAGTTCTGCAAACATATATTGTTTCTAGGATATACTGCAACATATCTAACATATATAGGACTGCTTGCCATCTAGGAGAGGGGGTGGAGAGAGGGAGGGGAAAAATCAGAACAGAAGCGAGTGCAAGGGATAATGTTGTAAAAAAAAATATATCCTGGCATGAAAATATAAAGTTATTATAAAATAAAATAAAATATTAAAAAAAAAAGGAAAAAACAAAAAACAAAAAGATGGAATTCATCTCTTTCATTAAATGTCCATATTCTTCCCTGGAAGAAAATGGTCAGCTTAGTTGGGTAGTTTATTCTTGTGTGCATTCCAAGTTCTTTTGCCTTTTGGAATATCAGATTCCAGACCCTTTGATCCTTTAATGTGGAGTCAACCAGATCTTGGGTGATCCTTATTGTGGCACCTTGGTATTTAAATTGTTTTTTTCTGGCTGCTTGTAATATTTTTTTCCTTAATCTCATAATTCTGAAATTTGGCCACAATATTCCTTGGAGTTTTTATTTTAGGGTCTTTTTCAGAAGGTGTTTGATTAATTCTTTCAATGTCTATTTTACCTTCTGATTCTATTATCTCTGGGCAGTTCTCTTTGATGATTTCTTGTAAAATAGTATCTAGGCTCTTTTTTTCATCATAATTTTGGGAAAGTCCAATAATCCTCAGATTATCTCTCTTAGATGTATTTTTCATGTCTGTTGTTTTTCCAAGTAGGTATTTCATGGTTATTTCCAATTTATCATTTTTTTTTTTTTGGTTTTGCTTGACTGATTCTTGCTTTCCCAATGAATCATTAGTTTCTATTTGTTCAGTTCTGATTTTAATGAATTATTTTCTTCATTTGCTTTTTTTATTTCTTTCTGTATATATCCAGTTGAGTTTTTAAATGAATTGTTTTGCTCTATGGAATTTTTTTCCATTTCACTATTTATTTTTTAGTGAATTATTTTCTTTTTCCAATTCACAGATCCTACTTTCTTGCACACTCTTTGTCTTTTCCAATTCACAAATCTTACTTTTGAGAATTTTTTTTTTTTACTTTTTCCAATTCATGAATTCTGTTTCCCTGCATTTCTTGGGAATTTTTTACCTTTTCCAATTCATATTTTAAAGCTTCTCTTTCCTTTCCTATTTTTCTTCTAACTCTCTTTTGATACTTTTAATGGTCTCTTCTATGAGAGTGTTATGTAAAGGGGGACAGGTTATATTCTCCTTTGGGGGATTGCTATTAGTCTCTTTGGGGTTGCAAACATGCTGTTTTTCTGTATAGAAGTTATTGATGGTCCCTTTAATTTTTTATTCATTTTTAAAGCCTTTAGGGTCTGCCTTCAGGGCAATGGGGTTACCAACTTCCTCTGCAAAGCAGGGAAAGATGTAAACAGGTTTCAAGCAGCGAGGTATGAGAGTGCTCTGGGCAAAAGTCCCCCTCCCCCAACAGGAAGTGATTCAGCAGGGCTGAGCTATGGAAGTGCCCAGTGGAGAACCCTGCTATGTGGTTTAGTGGCTGCCCTAAGGCTAAAGACTAAGCAGTGAAAGTGTCACTACCTAAGGCCAAAGCCTCCTTTGGGGCTGTAGGTATTAGCAGTTGACCTGTGAATAGCCCAGCTCAGACTGGAAGTGTCTCTGCCTGGAAGCAAATTACCCTGTGAAAGTTCTATTGCCCCAGGCCACGCCCCTCACTGTGCAGATCAGAGCCTGCCCCAGGCTGTGTCCCCTTCCCATGCAGTTTTGCAACTGCCCCAAGGAAAAACCCCATACTTGGGGTTGGGGCCACAAGCTTGTGCTGCAATCTGTGCTGTCACTTCTGGTTTGGGGTGCTGGTCTGCCCAATATGCGTGCCTCTAGTTCTCTCCTTGCCTGCTCTGATCTTCTCCCCAGCCCCTGAGGACTAATCTTTTCTAGCAAAATTCCAGATTATCTTTGGCTAGTGAGTTGTTGTACTTCTAGTCTTCGTGGGTTTTATCAGTCAAGCTATATTTTTGAGGCTTAATTTGATGTTGGTTGTGAGGGTAAGAGAGGAGCTTAGAAAGTTATGTGTGCCTTCTCTACCATCTTTGCTCTGCCTGCCTTAATTGTTTCTTGAAAGAAAATGCCTATGTGTTCTTTTGATTATGGTTTTGAAATTGTCAAAGGATTCAGACATTGCCCTTCCTGGATCTATTTCCAGGTCAATTGTTTTTCCAATGAGTTATTTTACCTTCTCTTCCAGTTTTTTTTTTTTTTTTTTCATTGATTTCAATTTTTTCTATTATAATCAGAAAAATCAAACCACAAAATAAATTTGAAAAAAAGTTGAGGTGTTGGAATCCTTACTAACTGCTAACTAATTAGAGTTGATCTAATCTTACAAGAAGATGTTTTGGGCAGAACCTGAAAAAAGGTACTAAGTAGAACTAATTAATACAAGGCTTGTGTTCACACCTTTACTCATTGGAGTTCAATGAGTTCACACCTCCCTTGAAGCTTTGGGCCAGAGAGCACTATGGGAGAAAACCCATAATCCCTCTCTCTGGAAGGAGCATAAATAGGCCAATGGGCCAGTCGAAGAAGTTCTTCAGAGGAAGACGTTACAAGTCAAGATTTCACCGGAATGACATGAAGACTGGAGCTGGCTAGAGGCTGAAGAAAGCAGAGGCAGAGGCTGAAGGACCAGACCTTTGGATTTAAAGACATTTGGAGAGAGCTCTTGGAACCAAGCAGAGAGATAGGCCTCTAAGCTAACCGGGCTATATTGGAGATAATAAAAGATCTGAACTTTGATCACCTGGCTTGCGTTTTGAGAAGAAGAAGATCACAACATTGAGGTAAATAGATTTTTTTAAAGTTTGTAATGACACACCTTTGGAAAAAATTTAATGGAAACAGAAAGAAAATATATTTTTTTCTCAGTAGTACATGGAACTGACGTAAAATTTGAGCATGTATTAGGGCATAAAAACCTCAATATCAAATGCAGAAAGGCAGAGATAGTAAATACATCTTTTTCAGATCATGATGCAAAAAATTATCTGTAATGATTGGCCAAGAAAAAAAATATACCAGATATTAATTGGAAACTAAATAATTGATTCCCAAAGAATGAGTAAGTGAAACAACAAATCATAGACATAATAGACAATTTCATCCAAGAGAATGATGATGTTGAGACAACATATCAAAATTTATATGATTCAACCAATGCCTTTCTTAGGGGAACTTTCATATCTCTAGATGCTTAATTGAGTGAAATTCAGAAAGAGAAGATCAATGAATTGGGCATGCAACTAAAAAATGTAGAAAAAGAAAAAAATAAAAACTTCCAATTAAATACCAAATTAGAAATTTTGAAAATAAAGGAGTGACTAATGAATTTGAAAGTAAGAACACTATTGAACTTATAAATAAAAACAAGAAGTGGTTTCATTTAAAAAACAACTAAGAAATAGATTAATATTTTAATCTGTTTATAAAAAGAAAAACTAAAAATCAAATTATTTTTCTCAAAAATAAAAAGGTTAAACTTTCCAAGAATAAAGAGGAAATTAGAGCAATAATTAGCATCTGTTTGCTCAACTATATGCCAATAAATCTGATAATCTAAATGAAATGGATGACTACTTACAAAAATATAGATTGCCCAGATTAACAAAGGTGGAAACAAATTACTTTAAAAGTTCCATTTACAAAAAGGATATTGAACAAGCAATTAATCAATCCCTAAGAAAATATTCTGGGGCCAGATGGATTTATACATGAATTTTACCAAAGATTTAAAGAACAATTAATTCTAATACTACCCAATCTATTCAATTCCTTTCATGACACTGACATGAGGCTGATACCTAAACCAGGCATAGTCAAAATAGAGAAAGAAAATGATAGACCTTTTTTCCCTAATGAATATTGATGCAAAAAAATCTTACATAAAATATTATCAATGAGACTACAGCAAGTTATTCCTAGGATAATACTCAATGATCAAGTGGGAATTAAACCAGGAATGCAGGACTGCTTCAGTTTTAGAAAAACAGCATAATTCAGTTATATCAATAATGAAACTAACAGAAATCATATCATTATCTCAAAAGATGCAGAAAAAGCACTTGACAAAATTCAACACCCATTCCTCTTAAAAACACTAGATAGTGTAGGAATAAATGTAGTTTTCCTGAATATAATCAGTATCATCTATTTAAAACTATCAGCAAGGATCATATATAATGGGGGCAAACAAGAACCATTCCCAATCAGATATGGGTGAAACAAGATTGCCCACTATTACCATTACTATTCAATATTGTATTGGAAATGTTACCATTAGCAATGAGAGAAGAAAAATATATTAAATAATTATAGTAGGTAATAAGGAAACAAAATTATGACTCAAGGGGATGGAGAAGATGTGAGAAAACTAGGACTATAATATATTGTGCATCAAGTTGTGAACTGACCCAACCATTTTGAAATACAATATGGAACTATAACCAAAGGGTTATTAAATTTTGCATACCTTTTGATCCAGCAGTGTCTCTATTGAACCTGTATCCCAAAGAGATCATAAAAAATGGAAAAAGCACCCACATATGTAAAAAAAAAAAATTAGAAGCTCTTAATTAGTGGCAAGAAACTGGAAACTGAGTGGATGACCATCAGTTATGGAATTATGAAATATTATTGTTGTATAAGAAATTATCATCATCATGTTCAGAGAAGCCTGAATGACATTCATTGTTCTCACCAATAACAAAATTATAAGATGATCAGTTCTGACAGACATGGATCTTTTCAACAATAAGTTGATTTAGGCCATTGCAAATGGTCTTTTGATGGAGAGAGACATTTGCAGAGAAAGGACTATGGGGACTGAGTGTGGATCACAACATAGTATTTTCATTTTTTATTATTGTTTGCTTGCAATTTGGTTTCTTTTTCTTTTTTTTTTTTTGCCTTTTTGATCTGATTTTTCTTGTACAGCATAATAATTGTGGAACTCTGTATAGAAGAACTGCATGGTTAACGTATTTTGAATTACTTTCCATTTGAAGAGGATGAGGGGAAGAAAGAGAAAAAAATTGGAGCACCAGATTTTGCAAGGATGAATTTTTAAAATTATCTATACATTTATTTTAAAATTAAAAAAAAACTTTAATAAAATAAATAAATAAAATAAATTGTTTTATTTATTCTCTGAGGCAAATAAAAAAAAAAATAAAGTTTTGAAAGCTATACTACTAGGTTTTAGTTCCTTTTTAAGGTGGCAACGAGAACAAATATTACCCCTCTTTCACACTGAAATGTGAAATATTAAAGACTGTTATTAACTACTTTCATCTCTCTAAATGCTATCTTTTCAGGCTTATTATTTTAGTTCCTTTAACTGATTCTAAAGTGGTATAGACTCATGATGCTTCATCATTAGGATTGACATTCCCTACTTTATTATTATTCTCTCTAAATTTTTGTATTCAAAACAAAACACAATACACCTAATGTAGTTCAACTCAGCAGAGTATCATGAATCTATTATATCCACATTTCCATATCTTCCTGAACATTTTTATAGTTTTTAACTTACACATGGCAGTGTCATATAAATTTCACACACCCTTTGAATTAAAAAAATATTTAAACAGATCTCTCTCTCTATATATATATATGTCCCCTGTATTATAAAGGTAATTTTAACCTCATAAAAGATTTTACATTATTCTCTTTTATATTTAATCATTTTGAAGTCACAGCAATATTCTGGCCAAGATCTTTTTGGATTTTGGACTGTAATCCAGATTTTACACATGGTTCCCATCTTTGTGTCATTTTTAAATGTCATCAAGATGTCATCAGTACCTTCATCCAAATCATTTTTTTTTAAAAATCAGATTGGTGAGAGTCTTGAAAAGATTGCTGAGCCACTCCAGTAGACTTACTTTTATGTTAACATTAAATCATTAATTTACTGTTTTGTCATTCACATTGTTTCAATTGTATTATCATGTGAGTGTGCATCTCTCAGATTTATACAATTCTAATTTTAAATTCTTAGAAAGTTAAATTCATTAGAAAATAATGTATTTACATCATTAACTCATTACGTTAGTGTATGTGGGGGGTGGAAATTTGTGTGTGGCATTGATTATCTGTAGAACCTACAGAGGAGGACAATAAATAATTAAGTAACTGTTTCATATCCTGTTACTATATAGAAATCAGATTGGTAATGTTTCATGAGCAAAGCAAGGAATAGGGGATAGATATCTACCTTCAAAAATTTGAAAATTGACAAGTGAATAAAGGTATTTTAACAATGACTAAAATAATTGAAATTCTTTAGATAAAATTTAAGAAGTTATTTTCCACCCTTTTAAAGGTCTTTTAAAAGTTTCCATGTTGACTTGACTTAAAAACTCAAATTTATTCATTCACAGTAGAAGGTTAGCACAGGAAGCATGAAAATTATAAATCATTAAAATGCATGAAGCCATACCTTGAAAGATTTTACTAGGACTAGCATGAAAAGGGAGGAAGAGTGGATAGATGCACTGATAACAGGTGTCATTCAGTGATAAGAGAAACATGACGTAGTTTGAAATATTTGAAAATATCAATGTCTATGATCCAACAGACTGAGTCTGTACAAGCCATTGAATCTATCCTGAATCTATTGGAGAAGATGAATCAGAGTAAACTATATTATCTCAAGGAAATTGCAAAGATATACTATTTAACAAAATAATGCTGGTGACAGGGAAGAATACTTTGGAAAGGTACCATGTTAAAGTTTTCAGTCATACACTTCATATAATGTTGATTTTTTTTTTTATCATAAGCGCAATGTATTCATGCGGATTTATTTCTTAAACCAATGAATCCTTGGTAAAAATTTGATTGTTTCACTAAGTTCATTTGCATGGTAGTAGAAGCCGCGACTCTATCCTATTTTACATAGCTTAGGACCCACCTTTTACAAGTAGATACGTCCAATAGTTTCATAGTGCTGACTGTCTATGCAGTTGGTTTTTTTTTTGTTTGTTTTTTTTTTTTTTTGCCATTTTCCATATTATATGGCAACTAAAGCTATTTTCTCTTACAGTTCTAAGATCTTTCAAATATATCATACCTCTTTTAGATCATTTTAATTATAAATAGTTGTTTTCTTATCTCCTTACACTAAAAAAAAGTTATTCCCTGATTTTGGTTTTGCTCATTGGGACTAAAAAGAAAATGCCTAATGCCACTGCTCCAGGACAACTATCCACGTACCTAAATCATTTTTCTTTCCAATATCTGTACCTCAGAAATCAACAAATGCTAAAGATCAGGGCTTGAATTATTATTAACTAAATTTAAGAAGTATGGAGTTAATGTTCATAATTATAGATTATACTTAAAGTATTGCAAATATTTTCCCCTGGAAATAAAGTAGTTAAATACCAGTACATTGATGTATATTATTTTGTGTTTTTCTCATTGATATTAATTTTGAGTCTGATAGTTTATGTATGGAAACATAGAAATTATTGATTAAATTCAAGTTAATCAACATATGACTAAGCATATCTGCTTCACTTAAATCCTATTTTCTCACAAGTCAAGACATTATACTTTGATGTTATTAGTCCTCCTGGGAAATGATGGACAAACAACAAGTATTTTTTTTTAATATTCTAAATAATGTAATGGAAAGAATACTGTGTCTGTAGTCAGAAGAACTCAGTTGAAATTCTGACTGAGTAAGTTAATACATTGAGAGAATTAGTAAGTCATTTAATTTCTTAGTTACTTTATATGTTACTTATAAACAAGAATTTATATTCTTAATAATACCTACCGTTTCAGTTAAATTTAAGTTTAATCATTCCTGATTGGTCAAAATTCCTGATTTAATATTTCTTTAGCCCTCCTAAGACATGTATCTTCATTTAATGATTCCTACTGTTATATTCTCCACATATCTCCTAATGTGTGAGTTGTTTCTCTAAAAATTCACATCAATTTCTGTAAAAATAAACTTTTATCCTTTATATTAATTATGTTTGTGACATCAAAATCTCGCTTTCTTTTTTGAAGATCTTTCCATCCTTATTCAACTGAATTTCTTTGAAGAATTTTTAAAGGCCTTCTTACCTAGGCTTTCCAGAATATAGATTATAACAAGCCCAAGAGTAATAACCTAATAACCTTGAACTTATCAACTAAGAAAAAATATATAAGTAAGAGAATACTATTTTACCTGAAATCTTACCTAATTTCAGTATTTTTTATGAACTGAAAATAACTAAATATAATACCCATTCTAGATGCATAATAATGGAATTATGATCTCATTTCTGAACATTAACTGAAATAAAGACCAGCATTTTTTTTTATAAATTTCATTTGGAAATGGAATAAAAAAGTGATCTCTGTGTGAATGAGTTATCTAATGGCATAATTTCTTACTATTTAGAATCAACCTACTAGCAAAAAAATGGTCACAATTTCCAATAAAAACTCATAATTATTATAATAAGTTACAAAAAGTATTTTGGTGCTGATTTGAATTTGTCAATGACATGGACTTATACAAATCTATTGTTTTAATAGTTTAGCAACTTACATAAAAATTATCAGAATCATTATCAGCAAAAAGTATTAAGTAAAAAATCATATTTGAATCATTCTTACTGTAAAATGTATATCCTATCAAATTTCACCATATATGGCAAATAAGAATATTAAGAAAATATGACTTAAAAATGAATATAGTGACCATTGGGGATCAACAAATTGACAGATTTGGAGAATATCATTTACATTGTAGATCTGATTAATAGCAAAGTGTTTTTAAAAATCTTCTCAATAATGGAATGTAAAGAATACTGTGTCTGTAGTCAGAAGAAATCAGTTGAAATTCTGACTGGATAAGTTAATACATTGAGAGAATGAGTAAGTTATTTAATTTCTTAGTTACTTTATATATTAAGTGGAATGGAAGGAAGGTGAGCAGAAGGGAAAAGAATTCTAGAGTTTATTCAAGTTTCAAATTTATGTTACTATGATATCTTTTAAAAAGACATGGTGAAATGTGAATTTGATAATATTATAAAGGTGGGTTAATAACTGACTCAAATTGCTCAAAGAATGTTGATTAATAGGTTAAAGTAAGTATAAAGACTCTAGAAGTGTCTCTCTAGAGGCTCTCTTTTGCCTCCTTTGATTAATATTTGAATTGATGTTTTATTAAGATATAAAAGAGAGTTAACTATAAGAATTTTGATTCTGGGAGACTAACAAATTATAGAATCAAAATTATAGAAAATCTTAAGTATAAATGATGGTTCAAAAATAATAAATTGAATTGGAGAAATAACAAATAAAAAACGTTTCACTTAGCTGAAGCAGGGGAGAAATAAAATAGACAAGTTAAGTGTAGGAGATAGCATGTACATGACTAAGTCTACTTATTTTATTTGAACAATATGAGCTGATAGTTAAACAAGATGTTTATGAATCCTAATGCCCCTGTACCTTTCATTAATAAAATTCTGCTATTAATAAAAGTATTCCACTTTCCCTTTTTACTCATTACTGATGAGAAATAATCTATACTATTATATTCAGTTGTTGAATTTAGATGTCAAAGGCGCTGAAAGATGACCTAAAAGAGAGGGTGATGAGCACAATCTAAGCTTTTAAATGAAATCATATAAGAAGGAATAAAAGAAAACCATTTAACTTATGGGAGAAAAAAGAAATGTTGGATAATTGTCTTCAAATGAGAAAAAAAGAATTAGTAATTCAGTGTAGCTCGAGAAGGGACAAGAAATATAAAATAAGAAAAAATGGCTGAAAAAGAAGTTTAACTATACATAAGATTATTTTATGGATTTGAGCATGCTGATGTGAACTCTTTAATTTTAGGGTAGTGACCTCACCATTAATTCATTACCACTGGACAATTTCATGCAGATATATAAAAGACTTTCTTTTTATACTTAAAGAAGGAAAATCTCGCCTTGCATGGAAGAACTTGAATAGATCATCACTAAAAATCTCATCCAAATCAATTCACTTTTACAAATAGTTTAACATATCTCCTATAAGAAAATAAAATATGATGGGCCTTTTAATTAAGAAATTGTGATGTCATCCTTACCTTAAAGAACCTTTTATTTTATCTTCATATCTTTCTTTCCTACTTCCCTTGGAACAGCAGTCATACAGTCCTGATTCTAATGGGATATTTATTGATTTGTATTCTCTATCTTGTATTAAAATCCAAGGCTATCTGCATAAAACAGAAATATTACTATATCTAAGGCTTTTGCATTCCCAGATCTCATTGGTACTCTGGTTGTTGTCTTTTGGTTTCAGAGAGGACCAAAATCACATCACTATGTAATAGTCCTGTTACAATGAGTCTGACTATTATATGAAATGATGTTCCAAATCTTTATTGATCATTTTGATTTTGACTATGAAAAAAAATGTTAAGCAACTATAAAAAGAGATGCAAACTCTTAAAGATGAAAATAATTCATTGAAAATTAGAATCAGGCAAAGGGAAGGCAGTGAAGATATGAGAAATCAAGAAATAACAAAATATTATAAAGAATGAGAAAATAGAACAGAATGTGAAACATCTTAGAAGAAAAACAACAGATCTGGAGAACAAATAAAAAATAAATAAACTGTGAGACTAATTGGACCGCCAGAAAGTGGTGACCAAAAGAACCTTGACACAATAATGAATGAAATTATCCAAGAAAATTGTCATGCTAGAACATGAGAGGAAATTAGGAATAGAGAAAATCCACCAATCACCACCTCAAAGAGATCCTTTTTGGAAAACACATAGGAATATCACTGCTAAATTTTGAAAACACCCATATCAAAGAGAAAATTTTGCAAGAAACAAGAAAAAATAATTCAAATATGCTGGAGCTACAATTAGAATTGCACATGATATATCAGCAGCTAAAATGAAAGACCTCAAGTCCTGGAATCATATTTACCAACAATCAAAAAAACTAGACCTGCAACCAAAAATATCATGTTAATAAAATTATTAACTATCTATAATTTTACATGAGGACAAACCCAAACTTAATGGAAAATTTAGCATATAAAAGCCAATATCAAAGATAATTTTTAAGGAAGTCAATATGGAAAAACTGTTTAGATATGTACAAATTGTTTATTTTTTAACTTGGGAAATATGAACTGTATGTTTAAGATTCACATCATTGGGGTAGCAAAAAACCAAACCCAAATTTAATAGAAAATGTATATATATATATGAATAAAGAATGAAAAAATGGAACAGAATGTGAAACATCTTTTAAGAAAAACAACAGATCTGGAGAACAGGTCAAAAAAAGAAAATATAAAACTAATTGGACTGCCAAAAAGTGGCTCTTCATATTAAGAGCCAGTATCAAAAATAAATTTCAATGAACTCAACATGGACAAATTATTTATGTGTTTTTTTTCCCATGAGAAATGCATAGCATGTGTTTAAGATTGACATCAACAAAAGAGTAGCATAAAAGAAAGAATAGGGCAGAGTTAAGGTAAAAATAGTAATTTCATACAAATGAGGTGCAAAGAAAGACTTGACTCAGAGATATTAGAGAGAGAAGGAGTGTTCATAGTTCTGAAAAACTACTCCCATTGGGATAAAGAAATAAGTGGGGAGGGATAGACAGACAGAGAAGCAAAAATTGCAGGAAAAAAATATAAGAGAGCAATCCATGAGTGGGGCAAGGTTAAGTAATAACAAGGCAATTTGGGAATAGAATTTTTTTTGAATAGAATTTAAACAAAGGGTCAGCAGGGATAGGAAAGAGATGTGTGTGTGTGTGTGTGTGTGTGTGTGTGTGTGTGTGTGTTTGGATATATGTATTGTGATCTAGTTCAGATGTTAGGAGTTCAAATGTTGGAGTTCTCTCTGGGTGCCTTCCCTGGAATCAGGATTTTGTCGGTCCCTGTTCGGGCACCAAAATGTGGTGAGCTTTTTCTTCTCAAAACGCAGCCAGGTGATAAAAGTTCAGATCTTTTATTATCTGCAATATAGCCCGGTTAGCTTAGAGGCCTATCTCTCTGCTTGGTTCCAACAGCTCTCTCCGAATGTTGCCAAATCCAAAGGTCTGGTCCTTCAGCCTCTGCCTCTGCTTTCTTCAGCCTCCAGCCAGCTCCAACTCTTCATGTCATTCCGGTGAAATCTCGACTTGTAGCTTCTTACTCTGAAGAACTTCTTCGACTGGCCCATTGGCCTATTTATGCTCCTTCCAGAGAGAGGGATTTCTCCCATAGTGCTCTCTGGCCCAAAGAGCTTCAAGGGAGGTATGAACTCATTGAACTCCAATGAGTAAAGGTGTGAACACAAGCCTTGTATTAAATAGTTCTACTTAGTACCTTGTTTCAGGTTCTGCCCAAAACATCTTCTTGTAAGATTAGATCAACTCTAACTAGTTAGCAGTTAGTAAGGATTCCAACATATATGTGTATGTGGTTGTATATATCTGCATATATAAATATAAATATATCCTTTCTTAACTAGAGCCTGTTTGGACATGGTGGGGCCTGGGAATGAAAGGGAAAAAGAAGAATAATGTAAATAAACTATGCAGCAGAGAACAAAAGAACAATTTACAAGGAAGTAAAGAAAACTTGGACACTTATGAATTTAATTTATTCCACTAATAGATATATTTTCTTAAACTTGGTATTTATTGTTATATATTTTGAGTCATCTCTGATGTTCTTCTGGGTACATGACAATGTTCTCTTATGTTTTGTTTCATTTTATTTTGTATAATTTTTCTGTTTTTCTTTTTTCTTATTTTCTTTTTTTATATAAAATAAATTTGAAAAAATTAAAATAAAACATGGGAGCAAGCACAAATATTTATTTCACTCTATTAGTGACTGTGAAAGCTCAAAAGCATTACCCATCATCCAAAACCTGGAGAAGCCTGCCATCGTGAAATTGACATACTGTACTGACAAACTCAGTGATTACTACTAGGAACTTCATTTAAACTACAATAGAAAATGAATAAGATGAGAAAAACTCAATTAGCCAATTTGATTCATAAGTTATATCACAGAAGATTGCAAGCCTTCATGGAACAACTAAATAAATATTTCTATTCAACTTACATCTTCTCCATTTAAGTAACTTAAAGCAGTATCATGGAAGATTAAGCCAAATCACAGTTCAGATTTTATTTTCCCTTGTTTAATACTTCTATTTCAGTTTGAACTTTGGAAGACTCTTTTTTTTTTTCATTCTCTAAAAATATACCATTAAGAGAAATCTTACTTTGGGGAAATCATGGCCTAAATTTTGATATCTGAAAATACTGACCTCTTGAAAATTCTCAGATTCACACTGAAAGCTATTTTGTATAAGGACATTTTTAATGTATGCATTGAGAGTATAAGAATAAATGAACCCAAAAAAAGAAAAAAAAAACTGAATAACTGAGCCAAAAACTTCATGTGTCAACTCTCCTCTCAATACACCTGGAAAAATCATCACATACTTCAGCCAACTATTATTTTGTGCTCTCTGTAGGATAAATGAGAAGGGAACAAGTTCCCTCCTCAACACTTGAAATTTGAGATGGAAATGAATGGAAGAGAATAAGTGAAATTTAAAAAAAAATAATATGTTTGACAGATTACTCTTATAGATTATAAAAAAAGTACAATTTCTGAATTCTCATTTGTCAGTAATCTTGGAGGCAACTGTATTTGTTAGGAACAATTATAAAAGTTATTTTTCTCTTCTCAGAAAAAAAAAATAGGGTTCAGAGATTCCTGAATGGGGAAAAAAAACTTCAAAAGTTTTCAACCTGTTTTTTCATCAAGTTGATAGAAATGATGGGAGGAGGGATTACTAACCATTCCCTTTACAAAGATTATGAGAAAATAAATCCAGGGACATAAATCAAAATGACAAAGTCAAGGTCCTGGAAATCTGCTATAAGCAATTTTAGGAGGTAGTGATATATTTTGTTTTGGAAATCCAGGAAAGGTTACATTGAACAGTGCATACCTATGTTAAGCTATAATGGAATGAGAAATAATTTAATAGGTGAAGAAGAGGGTATCTTTCTGTCATAAAGAACAACATGAGGGGGAAAAAACATATAGGAAAATGTGGGAAGGGAATGATTGGTAATGGTGAGGGAGGGAAAGTATGCATTTCTGGTTGGCCAGAGCTACAAATGTCCTGCAGGCAAAGACAAGATGACAGAACAGAGTCAAAGACTTTTTGAACTCTCCAAAATTCCCCATCAAAAAAATTTAACATAACATTTTAAAACAAATTCTGAAGTGACAGAACAAACAAAAAAAATGGAGTGAAACTATTTTCCAGCTCAAGAAAACTTAAAACTTTGGCTGCAAATATTGGTCAGTCTGGGTCGAAAGAGAAACACAGTAATGCAGAAGTTAGCTCCCAAAAAGCCAATAGCAGGTCACTCAAAAAAAAAAAAAAAAAAAGAACTCAAGAAAGAAAGAAAGAAAAAGGGAAGGGAAGAGAAAGGAAAGGAAGGGAGTAGAAGGGAAGGGAAGGGAAGGAAAGAAGAGAAAAAAAAAGAAAAAAAAAAAGAAAAGAAAAGGTTCTGTGTGCAGGCTTGGGGAAGGAAAAGGACTACCACATGAGACTTTGTAGTTAGAAAAGAATTGAAAGGTTGGTCATGGTGTCAGGATGGAAATAGAATTTATTCTTCTTCACAGACCCTCTAGAGCATTGACCTAGAAAACAGTGAACATACATTTCCTGAGATCATACAACCTTGGAAGAACTAAAAAAAAAAATAATAATAATAATAGCCCCCAGAACTAACTCTGAAACAATTACATGAAAACTTGAAGCTTTGAACTGTGCCCTATCAAAACATGGACCAAAGGCACAATTTACCATAAAATTAAAATCAAGAAGTATTCTGTAAAAATAAGCAAACAATAAAAAATAACCTGACCATAGAAAAGTACTATGTTAACCAAAAATATGAAAATGAAAAGTCAAAAGAAAATAAGTCAAAGCAGCTACATTCAAAACCTCAAAGAACAATATAAGTCAAAATAAAATCTGGAAGTTCTATAAAGGATTTTAAAAATCACATAAGCAATAAAGCAAAAAGTAGGGAGGGAAATTAGAGTGACATAAGAAAATCTTGAATAAAAGCGTTTAAAGATCTATAAAGAAGGCACAGATAAAAACAGAAGAAAATAATCCTTTAAAATATAATTTACTAATGTAAAAGCCAGGAAATGCATTGATGAGAACTCTTTAAAAAAAAACAAAAATAATTTGCCAAATAGAAAATATGCAGAAAAATCACTGAAGAAAAGAAGTCTTTAAAAATAAGAACTAGCCAAACAGAAAAGAAGGTGCAACGATTTACTGAGGAAAATAATTCCTTAAAAATTAAAATTGAGCAAATGGGATCTAATTATTTCCTAAATCATCAAGAAACAATAAAACAAAATCAAGCAAAAGAAGTAAGAGAAGCCTGAGCAAAATAACTCATTGGATAGATGTAGTCAAGACAGTGGAATAAATGCTGAGCCTCACCTGAGATATCCACCAAATACCTCTAAATGCCTTTAAATAATGACTCAAAACAAATTCTAAAATGTCAGACCCCACAAAAAGACAGTATGAAGCCATTTTCAAACAGAGGAAACCTTAGATTAGTAATAAAGGTCTGCTGTTCAAGAGCAAGAGTGGAACACAGTTAGGCAGCACTGTACAGAGCTGGCCCCTACATCCATAAGTTGATCTTAAAAGCCTCTGAAGTAGCAGCACCCTGAAACAACAGCAGCAGAAGCACCAATGGTAGCTTATAGAGCTCTCTGTCCACAGACAATAAGAGGAACAAGTATCTGGTCAGAAGAAGATTACAGGAATCTCTGTACTAGCATAGAGGAAGAACTCTGTTGCTGTACTCATACTCAGACCCTGGACAGAGTCTAGGATTACAGTCACAAGGCAAGGAGGAGCACTGGTATGCAAGAATTTATAGCTGCAGTGAAGACCCTCCTCACAGTTCCAGATTGGAAAAGAGTACTTGTAGTCATTAAAAGAACAGAATTTAGGCCAGGTGAGTAGTAAACACATCTATTTAGATCATAACATCATTAAAAAAACAGGCCCCTAGAAGTATCTCTGAAAACAATGGTACAGAATGCCTGAATTGCACTTCCACACTGGAAGTAGAGCTCAACTTCAACAAAGAGTTAAATGTCAAAAATTAGTTCAGGAAAATGAGAAAACAGAAGAAAAAAGATTCTGACCATACTATGGTGACAAGGAAAAAATCAAAATATGCATTCAGAAGAAGATAACAAAATCAAAACTCCTACAGCCAAAATTTTTGAGAAAAATATGAATTCACCTCAGTCCATGGATGAGTTCAAAAGGGATTTTGAAAATCAATTAAGAAAGGTAAAAGAAAAATTGGGAAGAGAAATGAGAGTGATACAAAAGAAAATACAAAAAGATAATAATAATAATAATAATAAAGAATGCCTTAAAAAGCAAAATGATCAAATGGAAAAGTTACAAAAGCTCACTCAAAAAAATAATTCATTGAAAATTAGAAGTTGGAAAAAATTAAAAGTGAGTAAATGGATGATAATGACTTTATGAGAAATCAAAAAGCAATAAAATAAAACAAAATGAAAAAAAATGAAAACAATATGAAAATCTCATTGGAAAAACAACTGACATGTAAAATGTTGACCAAAAGAAAAAATTTAAAACTTCTTGGGCCATTTTAAAGTCATGATTAAAAAAATTCATCTGTCAAGAAATTATGAAAGAAAACAGTCTTGATATTCTGGAATGAGGAAGTAAAATAGAAATGGAAAGAACTCACTGTCTACTTTTTGAAAGAGATTTGAAGAGGAAAATCCCCATGAATAACATAGCCAAATCTCACAACTTTCAGTTAAAGAATAAAGCATCTGGAAAGAAACAATTCAAGTATAGTGGCACTCATAATCAGGATAACACAAGATTTAGCAGTTTCTACAATAAAAATGTACAGAAACTTGGAATATGATATTTCATTTTATTTTATTTTTAATTTTTAAAGCTTTTTATTTTAAAAACATTTGCATGGATAATTTGACCACTTTAACCTTTGCACAGACTTGTGTTTTAGATTTTGTCCTACTTCTCCCCACTCCCTCCCTTAGATGACAAGTATCCAATATATGTTAAATATGGTAAAAATATATGTAAATTGAATATAGACATACATATCTATGAAATTATCTTGCTGCACAAGAACAATCTCATCAAAAAGAAAGAAAAAGAAAAAAGAAAAAATTCAAGCAAACAAAAACAAAAGAAGTAAAAATGCTATGTTGTGATCCCCACTCAGTTCCCACAATCCTCTCTCTGGATGAAGATGGCTCTCCATCATAAGATCATTGGAACTGGTTTCAATCATCTCATTGTTGGAAATAATCACATTCATCAAAATTGATCATCATATAATTGTTGCTATATACATTACTCCTGATTCTGCTCATTTCACCTAGCATCAATTCATGTAAGTCTCTCCAGGCCTCTCTAAAATCATCCTCTTGATGATTTCTTATACAACAATATGATATTTTAGAGAGCAAAAGAAGTAGGGGGATAACCCTCAAGAATCACTAACCCAGTAAAACTCAATATAATTTATCAGGGGAAAAGGAAGATATTCAATGAAATAGGGAATTTTCAATTATTTGTGATGAAAATATCAGAAATGAGTAGAAAATCTGACTTCCAAAAAAACTTAAGAGAAGCATTAAAGATGATGAGAATAAATCATAAGAGATTTAATAAGGTTAAACTGTTTATATTCCTACATGGGAAGATGATACTTGTAACTCATAAGAATTTCTCATTATTATGGCAGTTAGAAGGAGTCAATACAGATGGAGAGAACAGTTATGAGTTGAATATGAGGGAATAACATTTATTTTTAAAGCTTTTTTATTTTCCAAACATGCACATGAAAAATTTGACAACATTGACCCTTGCATAGCCTTCTGTTTCAAATTTTATCCTTCTTTTCCTATCCCCTGCCCTAGATGGAAAACAATCTAATATATATTATACATGTTAAAATATGCATTGATCCAACATATATATATATATATATATATATATATATATATATATATATATATATATATATACAATTTTCTTGCTGTACAAGAAAAAGCAGATCAAAAATGAAAATAAATGAGTAAGCAAACAAAATGCAAGTGAACAAGAATGAAAAGAATGAGAGGTTATGTTGTGATCCACATTCAGTTCCCATAGTCCTCTCTCAGGGTGTAGATGGCTCTCTTCATCACAAAATAATTGGAATTGGCATCATTGCATTGTTGGAAAGAGTCATATTCATCAGAATCGATCATCATATAATATTGATGTTGCTGTGTACAATGATCTCCTGCATTTCACTTAGCATCAGTTCATGTAAGTCCCTCCAGGGCTCTTTAAAATCATCTTCCTGATCAATTCCTTTAGAACAATAATATTCCATAACATTCATATACCATAACTTATTTAGCCATTCCCCAAGTGGTAGACACCCATTCAGTTTCCAGTTTCTTGCCACTACAAAAAGGGTTGCCAGAAACATTTTTGCGCATGTGGGTCCCTTTCCTTCATTTAATATCTATTTGGGATAAAGGCCTAATGAAAATACTACTGAATCAAGCACAGTTTGATACCTTTTTGAACATAGTTCCAAATTGCTCTCCAGAATGGCTGGATACATTCACAGTCCCACCAAAAATGTATTAGTTTTCCCACATCCCCTCCAACATTCACCAGATAATATATTTAAAAATTAGATCAAGGGATGAGAGAGGAATATACAGGGAGAAAGGGAAAGGGAGAGGGAGAATGGCATGCATTATAGGCCATAATTGAGTCAAGAAAATATAAAGTGGAGAGAAATTGAATGAATTTACTCCCGTCAGAATTGTCTCAAAGAGAGAATAACATGCACATTTAATTGGGTAGAGGCATTAATCTACTTTACCAGAAAGTGGGATAGTAAGTGTATACTATAAAGCATAAAGATTATAGTATGGAGTGCTAATTGGGGAAGGGGATGGTCAGAAGTAAAACACTTTTCGGGAGAGACACATTACACAATGATTATGTTTATGGTAAAGGTTTTTTTGTTTCAATAGGTTAACATTGTTCCTTTAACCTTTTAGATGTAAAATATAAGATCTTTTTTGGGAATATTTAGGACAATTTTATCTTTTTTTTTTTCCTTTTTGTTATATGTTGCATTTTGTAATTAAAAAAAAAACCTCTTCATTAAAATATTTAAATGTAACTATTTTTTTCCCTATACCGTATTTTTCATCTTTAATGTCACACATTACTAAACATTAGTTTTTCATTTTTTTAACAGTTGTTCCCAAATGGTAAGTTTTCTTTCTTTGCTCTGGTGATGGCGCTAAGCCTGTCTTGGCAAGAAAACTTTCTTTATTACAATTTATACTGTCAGCACAATGATTTATTCTGTATGTTCATTACAAACCTAGGAAGGAAAAAAGTAATGTGTCCCTATGGAACAAGCAGAATTCTGAACTGGGGCCATTTCCCACAAGTAATTAGAGTATACAGAAAACTGATAGTCACAAGGGGTTCACAACAAGTCAAAAACTATTCTCGCGAGCAATTTGTTAGATGTCAGAAAAGAATAAGTGGAAACTTTCCAATCTAGTCTACTGCCATTAGCCATAGATATCAAAGATGGAATGAACTCTGGTTTTTGGTTATTTTACAAGTACTAGCTAAAAGAAAACGAATCTAAAAAATGAATCTGACTATCCATTCATTTCTCTGTGAAACTGAAGGGCTTCTATCTTGTGCTTCCTCCCCCCCCACAAAAAAAAGTATATTTCTTTTTCATGAAAGGATGTATGCAATAAAATAGTCTCTACTACCACAGTCCAATTTATTTCTAGAGAAAGTAGATTTTTTTCAAATTAAAAAAAAAAACTATCATTATGTGATCAAACATAATAATGATTAAAAGTCAAAATATATATAGTAATTTAAAAACAAGAAAACTGGAAAACAGCCAAAATGGAGGACAGCAGATTCATTTTGATCTGAGCTCCTCCTGGCATCCATCATATCAGCACCAAATCAAGCCTCTGAACTGATTTTGGAGAGACAGAAGCCACAATTATTTGAAGTGTAACAAATTTCTAGCAAAAATATTTTGGAGGAACTTCAGAAAGCCAAGCGTAAACACACTGCAGAGATTTTGGGTGGTATGACCTGCACATGCTGGGAATCTACTGAGGGCCTAAGCCAAAATACAACACTGCTGGCTTCTTTGTCCTGGTGACAAGCAAGTGGATATGCAAGTTAGCTGTGAGACAAACAATGCAAATACAAAAAGCACAGAGTGAGACTCTGAAATCCAGAACAATGCAGAATCTAATTATCCCAGCATAGGAAGCAAGTCAGCAGCACTATTACAGAACAGCCTGAAGCCTTTGTAGTCTGTAGAGAAAGCTTGGAAAAACATCCCTTTTGCCCTAATAGCAGACCTCAACCTTTAAAAAATGAGCAAAAAAGCAAAAATAATTCTGACTATAGTGTTCTTGTTGATTTTCTGGAGGTCTCTAGAGCAACCTTCGTTTCAGGAAAGTAATCAATACAAGATTAGCCAGTTGTTAAAGTCCAAAGTCCAAATTCTTTATTGTCTCTTTGTCTGGGGCTTTCTTAAGGCCTTTCAGACAGAATTTACTCTCAGTGTGGGGAGCAGGGCAGCCCAGCCACCATGAGGCTAATGAAGATAGAATGAATCTGTCTGGCTGAGTTTGTCCCAGCTTATATGCTCTATTCTAATTACATTATCATAGGTGTCAATCTTGTAGAATAGATGTCAATCTTGTGAAACTATATTAAGTACCAAGTACATGTACTGAACTAGAAAACTACTAATCACCATGCTAAACTAGATAAGCATTGTATTATCAATTCCACTGAGTTAGCACCTTGTAAAAATCCTTGTTTCAAGTACAGTTATGGCCCATTACATCTGACCAAAGATAGCTTATATGGAAAAATAGAAAAACAGACGTCAAATCTTGAGAACTTAAAGGCAAATCATGTCCAGATGAAGCCTCAAAGAGCTGGTCCCTATCTCACAAAGTTCTCATGGAAGAATTAAAAAAAATCTTAAAAGAGAGTTAGAAGAAAAATGGAGAGAAGAAATGAAAAAAATTTCAAGAGAGTTTGAAAAAGGAAACAGAAACTATCTGAAGTTTACTGTTTATAAATATATTTAGTGAAATGGAAAAATTAAACTCTTTACAAAATAGAATTAGTGAAATGACAAGTAACTCCTTACAAAATAGATTTGATGAATGTATATATATATTACTCATTACAAAATGGATTTCAAAAAGAAATCAATTAATTGAAAAACAATTTTTGAAATGGAAACAAATCCAATGAACAATACACTTTATTTAAAAATTTAATTGGTTAAATGCAAAAGGAGATAAAAAGGAAAGAAAATAATTCACTAAAATTAGAATTGAACAAATGGAAGTAAATATCTCAACAAGATTTCAAGACTCAGTCAAACAAAACAAAACCAAAAAAATGAGAACATGGAAGAAAATGTTAAATATTTGACTGGGAAAACAAATAAGCTGAAAAATAGATCTAAAAGAGACAATCTAGGAATTATTGAACTTCCTGAAATCCATGATAAACAGAAGAGCCTAGATATGGCCTAATCCTACTTCTCCTTGTGCTCCTTCTTCTAGCCCTATTCTCACCAGACTTATTGAAAGACTGAGACAACTTCTCACCAGCCAACCCCCTAAACATCCCTCCTCATATCAAACCAGAATGATATTTTCTATTTGCATATGCCATCCTCTACTCAATCCCAAATAAACTAGATGGGATACTGGCTCTGCTAGTCTCCATTCTAATCTTCCTAATCATTCCTCTTCTCCACACAGCCAACTAACAAAGCATAATGTTCCAATCAGTATCCCGAACACTATTCTAAATCCTTAACACCAACCTGATCACACTTACCTGAATTGGTGGCCGAACCATAGAACAACCATTTGTCATCATCGGCCAAATAGCCTCTATGCTCTGCTTCCTACTAATCATTGTCCTTATGCCTCTAGCAGGCTTATTTGAGAACTATATATTAAAACCTAAGTGAAGAGTCCAAGTAATTTAATCAAAATACTGGCCTTGAAAGTCAGCAATGAAGGTACACCTCTTCTTAGGACACATCAGGAAGAAGACATTCCACCCCACCATTAATACCCAAAGCTGATATTCTCCTTAAACTACTTCCTTCACCTCATCAATTTTTTTCAATTAATTAACAAATTTTAATTTGTATACTATCTCAGTATTATTTTTTTTTTGCAAAAAAAAGTATTACATAATATTTATGCTACAAGACATGCTTATGTATAAGACATTCATATATATTCCCTTACCATATGAGCATGTAATTTACATATTATGTATAAGTAAATATTTATGTATATAGAGCATACATTTATAGTCCTCTATCATGTAATAATATACATATTAAGTAAATATTACTAAATACATTAATATAAATATTGCTAATAATCATTAAATACATGCATATCTTTACCTAATACATTTGATACAGTACATAATAATACACAATATGCAAATAATACATAAGACATAATATGTTGGCATACGTAGAAATTACATCCAATAATAATGATCAATAAAGCTATTTCCTCTAGCATATCATCACCTTTAGGAATACCTTTATCCTCCCCTTACAAGAGATCTGCAACCTGCCATCTGAAGATACATGATCCTTCAGAACAAACCCATAATCTGTGGATGAACCTTAGTTCCTTTGACTGGCTACTGGTTGCTACTTCTTGAGAAAGTCATAAAGGTTATGGGATTAACTTGAAATCAATTTTTTGAGGGTTTGATGTTAGGATTCTTACAAGGTGCTAAATATGTAGAATTGAGGAGACAATGGTTAAATCTAGTTTACCATTGATTTATCCCTATAACAAATAATGGTTCCTAGTGATATAATAATTGGTATAATCTCAGTGTGGGATATATAAGGAGGAGATCTCAGGGCCAGAAAGGACAAGCCCACTAAAGGATAAGCACACTAAAGGACAAGCCCACTCTCACAGGAGGAGACAGATTCATTCCATTTTCCACCCCTATGCTGACTGGAGACATTTGGAGGAAACTAGAGGCAGAAGCTGGAAGAGACAAAGGACTAGCAGCAAGAACTCTCAGAACCAAGGAGAGAGATAGGCCTCTAAGAAAGCTAACAGAGCTATTTTGAAAGAAACAATAAAAGTTCTGGACTTTAACTTCTGGCTGCATTTGGGGTGATTACACTGAACTGAAACAAAGGCCACTCCCAGAAGCCCCCCAAGAAATCTGCTCCCAGAGAACAATATACTTTAGAGAAGAACATTATATTTTGGCATCGAATGTGGAACAGACAGATCCTGATTTCAGTGGAAAAGTCTCCTAAACCCAGAAATTAGGGTGAGTACAAAAATAAACAAGGAAACTTTGTTAAAGATCTAAACTAATATTTCAGCTAAAATGGGACAGATGTTTAGAAAACAGCCTTCTTTTCCAATTCAAGGAAAATATTTAGAGAGCATTGTCAGACTTATGAAAAGCCAAGGATTGATTATAATTTGGAGGCAGATCACTGAACTTTTAGAAACTGTACAGTACACATCTCCTTGGTTCTCTAAAGAAAAAGAATTGAATCCAGACGAGTGGAAATTAGTAGGAGAGCAACTAGGTGAATACTACAATTCCAATCCAAACTCAATTTCCAAAAATACACTTTATACATCCAATTTAATACCACTGGCTCTAAGAAAATATATAAGTTATAGAATAAGGAAAAAGATGAAAGAGCAGGAGGGGGAGGAGCCAAATAAACTAGGTGAAAAGGATGAAGAATCAGATAAGAATGGAGTTAAGTACAATTTTGAGGGTGAAACTTCACAACAGGAGAAATTAGGTCATTCCCCATCTCCTGACCTACCTCCCTCAATTAACCATTCATGGGTGGAGGGAGAAGGAAGAGGAGGAGAGGCAGTGACACAAACAGAACCATTTATTAAGTGGCCTATGACAATATTACAAAAATCACTGGTTAAGGCAAAAATGAAGGACAGGATGTATCTGATTTAATACATGCATACCCTGTAATTGAAGAGCTTGACTCTTCAGGTCAAAAAAGAAGAAGATACACTCCTTCTGATTTGAAAAATATAAGGATTTGAAAAAGGGTTGCACTTTTTACAAGGCTACATCATTTTATGTTAAGATCTTACTAGATAATTTGGCTTATGAAATGTTAACCCTGAGTGATTGGAAATCTATAGCAAGGACATATTTAGACCCGGGACAAAACTTGTTGTGGCTTTCAGAATATCATGAATTATTTAGGATTCAAGCCCAACAAAACTGGCAAACAGGAGTTAATATACAAATCACTTTTGACCAACTAGCAGGTGAAGGTCAGTATGGAGAAAATTCAGAACAGATTAATTACCCCACAGCACCTTATGAACAGATCACTGCTGCTGCAACAAAAGCTTGGGGTTTTTCTCCCAGAGAAAGATGGAGACAAAGCCTTCACAAAAATGGAGCAAAGTCCCAATGAACAATTTGCTGATTTTGTGAGACATTTGCAGACAGCTGTCACAAGAACCATTGGAGAAAGTGCAGCTACAAAAATTATGATGACAACTGACTAAGGAAAACGCTAATGAGGTTTGCAGAAGAATTATATGGGGACTGCACAAAGATGCTCTTTTAGAGGAGATCATAAGGCACTGTGCCACAGTGGGCACAAATGCTTATTATACCCAAACTATGATGAACATAGAAAGACAGGGTCTCTCTTTTCAAGGGACTTCTAGAGAGAGTCGTTGATGTTTTCAGTGTGGAAAAGTTGGACATTTGAGAGCTCAGTATAGGTATAGAGATAGAGTGAGAGGACAGGCTGAGAGAAGACCTAAAACCCTATGTCCAAAATGCAACTGAGGCTTCCACTGAGCCTCAGAATGTAGATTGACCCAGGGAAATGAGAGGCAGGGTCCAGCTTCAAGACCTCAATCAACAGAAGGTGGGGCATGATGGCAGCTGTGTTTATACCCAGAGAGTCTTTAGAAGATCAGGACTCTGATGTGATCTATCAGCCAAAAAGCAATCACATGGCAGAAAGGGATTACATGATCAGTAATCCAAAAAGCAATCAGATAGCAGAAAGGGATTACAATTGGGGAGAATACAGACTTTTTAAACCAACAGGGCAGTGTCCAGTGCAAACAGCTCCAATGTAATTGCCAGATGATGAGAGATTTAGAAAGTGGAAAATAGAAGGGACTAGATAGGTTAACTGCTTGGGAGAAAGGGTTTGCTTGTATTTACAGATGGAGAAGGAAACAGAACAAGAAGGAAACAGATGGATGGCAAAACACCTGGAGAGAGACAGAAAGGAAAAAAAAAGCCTCCAAATAAAGGAGAAGATCTAAGAAACATCTGATACTGAAAGGGCATGGCTGATAATGAGACTGTTGCAGGACTTGAAAACCAGCAGGAATCACTGGACTCCTTGAAATGAAAAATTGTTGATGAGATTATTGCAGTACTTCAAAGCTTGCAAGAATTATTGGATTCCTGGCACATGAACTAATGGACAATGGATTCCTTTTGGACTAATTCTAGGACTTATGGACATGTATAAATTCTCATGTTGATTCATGTTATTTGTTACATTACTATTAGCCTGTGTTATATTGCTATGTGCTTTTATCATTTATGTAATTATGTGTAATACCTCCGATACTAATGGGTTTATGTATACCTGTTTCAAGTGAACCCCATCAGAAACCCACAAATCTGATTTGATTTCCCATTTCCTTTGGCGTTTTCATCTCCCTTCCTGAGATGTCAGGAAGGGTATGATCACCTCCTTTTTATGGTGTTTTCACTCCTTTTTTGAGCAGTCAGGGAAAGTGTGATTACCTTCTTTTTTGAGGTTCTCACCTCCTTGAGAAGTCAGGGAGGTCATGCCTATGTTCTAAATCAAAAGAAAGTGGGGGATATTAGGATTCTTACAAGGTGCTAAGTAAGTAGAATTGAGGAGACAAAGATTAAATCTAGTTTAGCAATGATTTAATCCTACAACAAATAACGGTTTCCTAGTGATATAATGATTGCTATAATTTCAGTGGGGATATATAAGGAGGATCAGAAAGGACAAGCCCACTAAAGGAAAAGTGCACTAAAAGACAAGCCCACTCTTGGAGGAGGAGACAGATTCATTCAATTTCCCACCCCTGTGCTGGCTGGAGACATTTGGAGGGAGCTAGAGGCAGAAGCTGGAAGAGACAAAGTACTAGTGTCAAGAGCTCTTGGAACCAAGGAGAGAGATAGGCCTCTAAGAAAGCTACCTAGGCTATCTGAAGGAAACAATAAAGGTTCTGGATTTTAACTCCTGGCTGCATTTGGGGTGATTACACTGAACTGAAACTAAAGCTGCTTCCAGAAACCTCCCAAGAAACCTGCTCCCAGAGAACATAATAATTTAGAGAAGAACATTACAGTTTGATTCCTTCCTTTCTTGTTTAGGATTTAGTGAACACAGGTTGCTCAAATGTGTGATATGGGGGAGGGCAGCCATACAGTCTAGGATAGTATATAGTATCACAAGGGTGATGATGACATTTATATTTAGGCAGGGGGCAATTTGGTAGAGGATGGATGTTGGGGCAATATTTTGTCATGTTAGAAGAATTATTCCAGGTAGAAGTGGGATTCTTTGTGTAACTTCAGGCACTCAGAAGTGGAAGCGGGCGAGGTCTAGTTTTATGGAGATGGCTAGGGTTATTGAGATAGAAACCTAGAAATAAGGGGGCTTGCACCTCTATTTTTTATCCTACCAAGATAATTCTTTTGTCAGACATATTTCTATGTTTGTGGGGGGGATACATGATAGGGCAATGGGTAAGGAGATAAATCATAGGCATAGTGCTAGTGTCATTGGTAAAACAGTTTTTTTCATAGATGTATTAGTTGGTTGTATCAAAAGAGGGGGTAGGAGGCTCAAACTCATAGAAAAGCTATGATAAGGATAGTGATTTTAGTATAAAGGAGATGGTGTTGATATGGGTGAGGTTGGGGGTTAGGGATGATCCTAGGAATAGGATAGTTATGATGGCATTTATAGCAATGATGTTTGGATACTCTGCTAGAAAGAATATGGCAAAGGGACCAGCTGCATATTCTACAGTGAAACCTGATACTAATTCAGACTCTCCTTCAGTCAGGTCAAATGGTACTCAGTTAGTTTCTGCTAGTGTAGAGATGTATCATATCATGGCAAGTGGTCAGGTTGTGATGATAAGTCATCAGTTCTCTTGGGTTGTTGAAAGCATTTATAAAGTGAAGGAGTTGTTAATCAGTATGACTGAGAGGATAATAATGGCTAGTGTTACTTCATATGAGATTGTGCAACTGCTCGTAAGGCTCTGATTAGGACATATTGTGAGTTTGATGCTCATCCTGATCATAGAATTGAATACATTGACAATACAGATAGTGATAAAACAAAAATAGGCCCTAGGTTGAGGTCTAGAAGTGTGTTGGGTATGGGTAGTGATGTTCAAATTGTTAGGGCAATACAGAGGGCTAGAATGGGGGCAAGAATAAATAATGAGATGGAAGAGGTTAAGGGGTGGAGGGGCTCTTTGGTACATAGTTTTATTGCATCTGCAAATGCCTCTGCAGGAGGCCATAGGGTTATACAATGTTTGGTCCTTTTCGGAACTGCATGTAGCCCAGCACTTTATGTTGGATAAATATAAGGAAGGCTACTGCCAGTAGGATGGTAATAATATAGAGAAGAAAGTTTAGGGTGAATATTTGTTAAGAAGAGGGTTTGAATCTCTGGAAATAAAGGCTTAAGCTTTATACAATTACCAACTCTGCCATCTTAACAGCCCTGTTCTTGGAAGCAGTAGAGATTGAATTAGGATATTGAGATGTATTCATATATTGATTCTAGGGCTCATAAGGGATGTTGCCCCTTATTTCTCTTGTCCTTTCATACTGGAAAAAATATACTTACAGATAGAAACTGACTTGCATTTCTCCAGTCTGAATTCAGATCACTTATGACTTTAATCATTGAACAAATGAACCATTAATAACAGTTTTACCATTTTGATGTCTTGATCCAATATTGAGGTCATAAACCCTAATTTTTTGATATGGGCTCTCAAATAAGATTTCACTGTTATCCCTGGGGTAACTTGTTCTGTTGATCAAGAGATGGGTCAATACTGGTATATTTATACACTTAGATGGGTTAATTCATTCGTCGGTTATTTTATGCTCTGAGGTCACCCCAACTGAAAACTATAATTCAGTGAATTACACAGTTTGTTCCAGTAGATTAAATGGGAGTATGTATTGAGTTAAGTGTCTTAAGCATCATAGGGTCTTCTCATCTTGTATAAGTATTCCTGCCTCTGCACTAGGAAGTCAATTTCTGATCGGAAATAAGACATAGTTAAACTCTCATTATGCCATTCATACTAGTCCCTATTTAAGAGACAAGTGATTATGCTACCTTTGCACAGTCAGGATACCGCAGCCCGTTAAAGTTACAACTCACCAGGCAGGCAGTGCCTCTAATACTGGTAAATGCTAGAGGTGATGTTTTTGGTAAACAGGTGGAGTTTTTGTTTGCTGAGTTCTTTTTATTCCTTTTAATATTTCCTTTAAATGCATGCCTGTGTTGGGTTAACAATATATGTAACAAGAGTGCTAGTATGTGAGTATGATTATTTGTTTGGTTAAGTAGTAGTGTTTGTTCCAAGCTGGGGTTACGTTTATGCAAGGAGAATCTGGTCAAGTTACTAATATTAGCATTATATCTTCTAAATATTAATTATTAGGTATAGGGATTTTGATGGATTGGGGGGATTAAATAATAGGTGAGTTTGAGCTTTAAAGCTTTCTTAATTGGTGGCTGCTTTTAGGCCTACAGTATTTTTGTATATAATTCATTATCTTCTAAGGAAGTTTGTTTATATGTCAAAAATGTTGCCCCCCTTTTGAGTAGCATGTAAATTTAAGTTACCTTTGTTAGTACTTGAGTTAAATTTAAAGTTAAACTTAAATTTATTTTTTGGACAACCAGCTTATTAAGTTCAATAGGTTTTTCACCTCTACTGTAAAATCATCTCACTATTTTGCCACATAAATGAGTTAATTCTGACAACTGTTGTACAATAGCTCACTTAATTTTGGGAAGATGGGCTATAATTCCTTTTGTCTGGTTTGACTGGCTAAATCATTATGCAAAAGGTATAAGGTTTAACGTTTTCTTTTTATTGCTTTCAGGTTGGAATCTTTCAAAGTTTCCTCACTGTTCATGCCTATGGGCTGATCTGTTCTATCACCTATACTAAGATGAATAAATGTTTTGAAGTGTGTGGTAAATAATTTAATTGCTTAGATGTAGGACTAGGTTTCACTCAAAATGGTCAGGGTTAGCTGAAATATTTTAGGTATAAGCTAAATGCTTTATTTAAGCTACATTTTGAATCCAAGTCCACTTTCCAGCAAAGTTAGCATGTTATGACTTTTCTCCTCTTTTTGGTGTACTCTTATTAGGTATGTGAAGTTACTTTGTTGAAGAGAGTGATGGGCACTATTGCCTATTTCAATTAAGCTCTCTATTTTTAATTTACTATTAAATCTTCCTTCATATTTTTGTTTCAATAGACATTTCACTGTGTTCTAAGATAGAAAAATGTAGCCCATTACTTACCCCTCCATATGCTACACCTTGACGTAAAGTTTTTATGATTGCATGATTTTGCTCACTTTGGAACCCTATTGGGGTGAGCTGATGATAGTGGCATATAGAGTGATAAGTGAGAAGAGGTGAGGTGTATTGGAGTTAATTAATTATAGAACAGGCTCCTAGAGAGTCTAGGGCACTGCCAACTCTTTTGAGTTTAAAGCAGTGGCTAGTAGTTCTCTGGTGAGTGATCTTATTATTTAATTATCTTGGTTTATGGCTAAGCATAGTGGGGTCTCTAATCCCAATTGGTACCTTAGCTTTAGTGTCTTCAGCAGGGGGTAAAGTCACATAAGTTGCATATTTAAATGTCAATTAGGGCATATTACAACACAGTTGAGTTTTAACCTTATTGGGTGGATGATATGCTTAGACTTTACACCATTCTTCTGTTAATTTGCATTTATCATATGATCGCAGTGCATGGCACATGATTTATCAACCCTTTTTATTATGATATAGTCAAACTTTAATTTATGGCTCAATGTTAGTCACTGTTGTATCCTGTGGGGGTGTGGTTGTACTAGGTGTCATGGGCTACATTGGGGAGTGTGCCTAATACCCGCTGCTTTGGAATTAAGTTAAGTTTTAAGGGCATTCTCACTGGGTTGCAGAAATTTGCTTGTGTAAGTCTAATAAAAATTAACAGTAAGGCTAGGACCAAACCTTTGTGCTTGTGAGATTGATTAAAGCCCATCTAGGCATTTTCACTACTTTGCTTTGGATTAAGATATATGAACTAATATATAATTTTGACAAAATTTTAGTTTGCATACTATGTCAATATTAATTTTTTTGCTTTTTTTCTGTTTTTTTTTTCAAAACTTATAAAAGAAGTGAACCAAGATTTTGGTTTAAAAGATGGCATACTCATCGAGTTTTTTACAAGTAAGCTTGTGATAGTTCCTAAAATATCCTATAGTATCTTATATTATTTTATAGTATCCTATAATATCCTATAATAGTTTATAATAATTTACAGTTTGCAGTGGTAAATGTTAGTTTGGGCAGACTTGAGTTAAACTTAATCACTATTTACATATGTTCTAGTACCTATATCTTCGTGATATATAATATACCATGCTAAAAACCTTTCATCAGCTTTTGGGGTTGGATGGAAGCAATAAAATTTAGTAAGGGGGGTAGCGGAGCTTAATGGTAAAAAAAAAGTTATTATAAATTATTATTCACCTACACCTGTATGCTTGTACACTTGTACACTTGTATGCTTGCACTCATATCTGGGTTCAATATTCTGTTACAGGTTGTGCTGGGGATAGGGAGAGTATAAACACATAGTCAATTAAGATTAATAGTAACATAATAATAATGTGTCTAAGGATCATTGATTAATTATGTCTACAAAAATTGATTATTTTGTAACATGAAGTATTATCATGTACTTCATGTACATGTACAATACATGTAGTATATGTATATGATAATGAATATATTGTGTACATGTATGTGCACAATCTACATACATGTACATGTACTGGTCTACGTATGTTTACCAAAAATTGTACATATGTACCAATATCATACATATATGAATAGATACATGTAGTACAATACATACATATTGATTTTAGGAAATCATCAAGGAAAACTTCCCTGATGTCCTAGAACCAGAGGGTAAAATAATCATTGAAAGAATTCACCAATCATCTGCTGAAAGACCCCAAAATGAAATTTTGGAACATCATAGCTAAATAGCTAAGGAACATCATAGCTAAATTCCAAAATTATCAGATCAAGAAGGATATTTTGCAAACATCTAGAAAGGAAAAAAAAAAAACCTTAAATATCAAAGAGTAGCAATAAAGATTACACAGGATCTAGTATTTTCCACTTTAAAAGATTGAAGGGCTTAGAAACTGATATTTCAAAAGACATAGGATCTTTGATTTCAATTCATGAATCAACTATCTGGCAAATGTAAGCATTCTCTTTCAGAGAAAAGATGGACATTCAATGTAACAGGGTAACTTCATTAATTTCTAATAAAAAAGTAGAGCTGAACAGAAAATTTGACCTTCATTCAAGATCATTTCTAGAGAAGCTTACAAAGTTAAAAAGGAAAAAAAACTTTCTTTTAAAACTTAAAAAACTTACACCTTTATATAGGAAGATGACATGTTTAACTCTTCAGATCTGTGTTGCTGTTATGGGTATACTTAGAAGGTCCAGGTATAATTTGATTTTATTGTAATGATATAAAAAATCAACTAAAGAAAAAAAAGGGACTCTATTGGAATAAGTGGAAATGGGGTAAATTACATCTCATGGAGAGAGAAAAAAGACCTATTACAGTTGAAGGAAAGAACAGAGCAAGGAATGGACATTGTTTGAATCTTACTCTAAACAAATTTGGCTCAAAGAGAGAATAATAGGCATGTTTAGCTTCATAAAGTAATGTCTCACTCTATAGGGAAGTAGGGAAAATAGAAAAGAAAACAGGAGGCTAAGAGAAGGAAGAAAAGAAGTAGAAGGAGAAAGATATAATAAATGAAGAAGGCCTGTAAAAAGGGAAGGCTGGTTGAGGGAGGTAGTACTCAGAAGAAAAATAGTGGGGATCTAGGATATACTGCAACCCATTCAACATGTAAAGGACTGCTTGCCATCTGGGGGAAGGGGTGGAGGGAGGGAGGGGAAAAATCAGAACAGAAGTGAATGTTAAAAAAAAAAATTTAAAAATTAAAAAAAAAAGAAAAAGAAAAATAGTGGGGATGAGAGAAAAGTGAAAAGGAAAAGTATAACCTGAGGAAAACAAGATGGTGGGAAATAGAGAATTCATTTTAATTATGAATGTGAATGGAATGAACTCTTCCATAAAATGGAAGTGAATAGCAGACTGGATTAAAAGACAGAATCTTACAATATGTTGTTTACAAGAAACATATTTAAAGCAAAGTGATAACATACAGAGAAAAGGAAAAAGGTTGCAGGAGAATCTATTATGTTTCAGCTGAAGTATAAAAAAGTAGAAGTAGTGATTCTGATATCACATCAAGCAAAAACAAAAATAGATAAAATTAAAAGAGTTAAGGAAGGAAATTACATCTTACTAAAAAGTATCATAGATAATGAAGTAATATAGATATTAAACATATATGCACAAGTGGTTAGGCATTCCAATTCCTAGAAGAGAAATTAAGAGAGCTGCAAGAGGAATTGGACAGCAAAACTTTACTAGTAAGGAATGTGAACTATGCTCTTATATTTAGATAAATTGAACTACAAAATACATAAGAAAAAAGTAAAAGAGATAAATAGAATTCTAGAAAACTTAGAAATAATAGACTTTTGGGGGGTATTAATAATCAATGTATTAATTAAAATAGCCAATCATCAACAAACTGATTATCAGTGGTTTCTCCCCATCACCAAAGGCTCCAGAAGGGACTCTGAAGTACCTTTAATCTAATGTGTTTCTTCTGATAGAGTTCTCCCATGACAAGTGAAGTTTGATCCTGATTTTAATGAGAAGGTGATCTAGAAAATCTTCAGCTTCTCTTTCTGAGAATGCAACTTGATCCAAGAGATTAAACAATCTCCAGCAATTTGTGCAAACTTTTTCTGCCTGTTTTTTAAAATTATAGTTTCTTATTGACAGAACATATGCATGGGTAATTTTCAACACTGTCCCTTGCAATGACTTCTGTTCCAACTTTCCCCTTCTTTCCCTCCACCCCCTCCCCTAGATGACAGGCAGTCTCATACATGTTAAACATGTTAAAGTATATCTTAAATACAATGTATGTGTACATATTTGTTCAGTTCTCTTGCTGCACAAGAAAAATCAGATTGAGAAAGGTAAAAATAAATTGGGAAGAAAAACAAAAATGTAAGCAGTCCACATTCATTTCCCAGTTTTCTTTCTTTGGGTGAAGCTGATTCTGTTCATCACTGATCATTAGAACTGAATTGAATCTTGTCATTCCCGAAGATATCCACTTCCATCAAAATTGATACTCATATACTATTGTTGCTGAATCTCCTGATTCTGCTCATTTCAATTAGCATTAGTTCATGTAAGTCTCTCCAAGTCTTTCTGTATTTATCCTGCTGACCATTACTTACAGAACAATAATATTCAATAACATTCATATACCAAAATTTACCCAGCCATTCTCCAATTGATAAGCATCCATTCAATTTTCCATTGCCAATTTCTAGCCACTATGAAAAGGGCTGCCACAAATATTTTTGCACTTACAAGTCCCATTTTCTTCTTTAAGATCTCTTTGGGATATAAGCCCAATAGTAACACTGCGGGATCAAAGAATATGCACAATTTGATAACTTTTTGAGAATACTTCCAAATTGTTCTCCAGAATGGTTGGATATATTCACAACTCCACCAACAACACATCACTGTCCCAGTTTTACCACATCCCTTCCAACATTTGTCATTATCTTTTCCTGTCATCTTAGCCAATATGATAAGTGTATAGTGGTATCAGAGAGTTGTCTTAATTTGCATTTCTTTGATCAATAGTAATTTTGAACACCATTTCATATGAGTAGAAATAGTTTCAATTTCATCATCTGAAAATTGTCTGTTCATATTCTTTGACCATGGTGATAGTGGGTTACCTTGTTTCACTTCTGATCTTATTGGGAATGGTTCCAGTCTATCCCCATTACATATGATGCTTACTGACTGTTTTAAATAGATGCTGCTGGTTATTTTAAGGAAAAGTCCATTTATTCCTATACTTTTAAGTGTTTTTCATAGGAATGGATGTTGGATTTTATCAAATGCTTTTACTGCATGTATTGAGATGATCATATGTTTTTTTGTTAATTTGGTTATTGATATACTCAATTTTGCTAATAGTTTTCCTAACATTGAATCAGCCTTGCAAGCCTGTTATAAATTCTATTTGGTTATGGTGTATTTTCCTGGGGATGATTTTCTGTAATCTATTTGCTAATATTTTATTTAAGATTTTTGCATCAATATTCATTGGGGAGATTGGTCTGTAATTTTCTTTCTCTGTTTTTAACCTATCTGGTTTAGGTATCAGTACCATGTCTGTGTCATAAAAGGAATTTGATAGAACTCCTTTAATCACTATTTTTTCAAATAGTTTATATAGTATTGGAGTTAATTTTTCTTAAATGTTTGGTAGAATTCCTATATAAATCTGTCTGGTCTTGCGGACTTTTTCTTAGGGAGTTGATTAATAGCTCGTTCTATTTATTTTTCTAAAATGGGACTGTGTAACCAATTGACGTCTTCTTCTGTTAATCTGGTCAAGCTATATTTTTGAAGGTATTCATCCATTTCATTTATCAAATTTATTGGTATGAAGTTGGCCAAAATCATTCCTAATTATTGCTCTAATTTCCTCTTCAGTAGTAGCAAGTTCTCCCTTTTCATTTTTAAGACTAACAATTTGATTTTCCTCTTTCATTTTTCTAATCAAATTTACAAAGGGTTTATCTATTTTGTTGTTGTTGTTTTTTTCATAGAAACAACTCAGTTTTATTTAGTAGTTCATTTTTTTTACGTTCAATTTTATCAATCTCTCCTTTTATTTTTAGAATTTCAAATTTAGTATTTTGGGGTTTTTAATTTGCTCTTTTTTCTAGCTTTTTTAGTTGCAGGCCTAATTTGTTGATTTTCTCTTTCTCTATTTTATACAAGTAGGCCTCTAGAGATATAGAATTTCCCCTTATTGTCACTTTGGGTATCCCACACATTTTGGTATGACATCTCATATTATTGTCATTCTCTTGGGTGTAGTTATTACTTGGCTCTATGATTTGCTGGTTCACACAATCATTTTTTTTAAGATGAGATTATTTAGTATCCAATTATTTAAAGTCTTTTTCCCTTGGCTTTCTATTGAATGTAATTTTTATTACATCAAGATGTGAAAAGGATGCATTTACTATTTCTGCCTTATTGCATTGGAATTTGAGGTTTTCATGTCCTAATATATGGCCAATTTTTGTATAGGTTCCATGAACTGCCGAAAAGAAAATGTACTCCTTTCTGTCTCCATTTAGTTTTCTCCAAAGATGTATCATACCTAATTTTTCTATTATTCTATTTATCTCTTTAACTTCTTTCTTATTTATATTGTAGTTTGATTTATCTAGTTCTGAGAGTGCAAGGTTGAGATTTCCACTGTTATAGTTTTGCTGTCTATTTCTTCAGAACTCAACTTCTCCTTCAAGAATTTAGATGCTACACCACTTGGTGCATATATGTTTAATATTGATATTTCTTCATTATCTATGTTAATATGTTTAGCAAGATATAGTGCCTTTCCATATCTTGTTTAATTGGATCAATTTTTTCTTTTTCTTGATCTGAGATCAGGATGATTACGCCTGTTTTTTTTTACTTCACCTGAAGCATAGTAGACTCTGTTCCAGCCTTTTACATGTACTCTGTATGTATCAGCCTTATTCAATTGTATTTCCCATAAACAATATTTTGTAGGATTCTGACTTTTAATCCAGTCTGCTATCTGCCTCTGCTTTATGGGGGAGTTTACACCATTCACATTTATGATTAAAATTAATAATTCTGTATTTCCTGACATCGTGTTAACCCCAGATTATGCTTTCCTCTTTTCTTTCCCTCTTAACTCCTTCCCCAGTATTAAACTTGTGAGCACCACTTTTCTCATGCAGCCTTCCCTTTTTAAAATCCCTCATCCCATCTTAGATTCGCTCTCTTTTTCTTAGACCTTTTCCTTACAATTTCTGTATTCCCTTCTGTTTAGCTTATCCTTCCCTCTTCACTTTTCCCCTCCCACTTTTCAATGAGGTGGGAGAAGTTTCTCTGTAAATTGAATATGTCTAATGTTATTTTTTCTCTTTAAGCCAATTCTAATGAGATTAAGATACACACTATATTTATCTCCCTCCATTCTTTCCCTCAGATATAATAGGTTTCCTTGCTCCTTTGTGAGATTTGGTACCTCCATTTTTATCTTTTTTTTTTTTTTTTGATATTATTTCCATTCAACCTTTAGCTTCCTTTTTTATATATTATAACAATAAAACTAAATTATACATAACAGAAATATAGTTCTCAAGATTTGTTTTTATTTTATTTATGTTTCTCTTGGGTCCTATATTTGGAAGTCAAACTTTTTGTTTAATTCCGGGTTTTTTCATCAGAAATAGATAGAATTCACTGATTTCATTGAATACCTATCTTCTTCCCTGGGGAGAAAAAAAGGCTCATTTTGGCTGGGTAAATTATTCTTTGCTGCATACCAAGTTCCTTAGCTTTTCGGAATATCAGATTCCAGGCCCTTTCATTATTTAATGTGGATGTTGCTAGACCCTGAGTAATACTTATTGTGGTTCCTCTATATTTGAATAGTTTTTTTTTTTTCATAGCTGCTTTTAGTAATTTTTCATTGTTCTGATAGTTCTGGAATTTAGCCACAATATTTCTTGGAGTTTTGATTTTGGAATCTCTTTCAATAGATGATGGATGAATTCTCTCAATGTCTATTTTACCCTCTGTTTGTATAACATCTAGAGAGTTCTCTTTGATGATTTTCTGAAAAATAGTGTCTAAGCTCTTTTTTCATCATAATTTTCAGGAAGTCCATTAATCCTCAGATTATGTCTCTTATAATTATTTTCCACATTTGTTGTTTCCCAAGTAGGTATTTAACACTTTTTTCAATTTTTTTTTTTTTTTTTTGTTTTGCTTGCCTAACTCTTGGTGTCTAATTAAATGATTCATTTCCATTTGTTTAATTCTTACTTTTAATGAATTTTCTTTATTTACTTTCCATGTCTTTTTGTAATTGTCCGATTGAGTTACACACACACACACACACACACACACACACACACACACACATATATATATATATATATATATCATGTCTTTTTGTAATGGTCCAATTGAGTTACATATATTTATATATATATATATAATTTATTTACAAGTTATATGCATGGACAATTTTACAGCATTGGCAATTGCCAAACCTTTTCTTCCAATTTTTCCCCTCCTTCCCTTCACCCCCTCCCCCAGATGTCAGGTTAACAAATACATGTTAAATATGTTAAAGTATAAATTAAAACCAATATAAGTATACATCTCTATACAGTTATTTTGCTGTATAAAAAGAATTGGACTTTGAAATAGTGTACAATTAGCCTGTGAAAGAAATCAAAAATGCAGGCAGAAAAAAAGAAATTGATTGGGAATTCTATATAGTGGTTCATAGTCATCTCCAAGAGTACTTTTTCTGGGTGTAACTTGTTCAATTCATTACTGTTCTATTAGAACTTATTAGGTTCATCTCATTGTTGAAAATGTCCACATCCATCAGAATTGATGATCATATTGTTTTGTTGTTGAAGTATATAATGATCTCCTGTTCCTGCTCATTTCATTCAGCATCAGTTCATATAAGTCTCTCCAGGCCTTTCTGAAATCATCCTGTTGGTCATTTCTTACCAAACAATAGTATTCCATAATATTCATTTACCACAATTTATTCAGTCATTCTCCAATTGATGGGCATCCACTCAGTTTCCAGTTTCTGGCCACTACAAAGAGGGCTGCCACAAACATTCTTGAACATACAAGTCTTTTCCCCTTCTTTAAAATCTCTTTGGGATATAAGCTCAGTAGTAACACTGCTGAATGAAAGGGTATGCACAGTTTGATAACTTTATAAGCATAGTTCCAAATTGCTGTCCAGAATGGCTGGGTGTGTTCACAGATCCACCAACAATGTATCAGTGTCCCTGTTTTCCCACATTCCCTCCAACATTCAACATTATTGTTTCCTGTCATTCTAGCCAATCTGCCAGGTGTGTAGTGCTATCTTAGAGTTGTGTTAATTTGCATTTCTCTGTTTCATAATGACTTGGAGCATCTTTTCATATGGCTAAAAATAGTTACAATTTCTTCATCTGAGAATTCTCTGTTCATATTCTTTGACCATTTTTCAATTGGAGAATGGCTTGGTTTCTTGTAAGTTAGAGTCAATTCTCTATATATTTTGGAAATGAGGCCTTTATCAGAACCTTTGACTGTAAAAATGTTTTCCAAGTTTATTGCTTCCATTCTATACTTTTCTACAGTAATTTTGTGTGTACAAAAATTATTCAATTTGATATAATCAAAATTTTCTATTTTGTGATCAATAATGATTTCTAGCTCTTCTTTGCTCATAAATATTTTCCTCTTCCACAGGTCTGAGAGGTAAAATACCCTATGTTCCTCTAATTTATTTATAATTTTATTCTTTATGCCTAGGTCATGAGTGCATTTTGACCTTATCTTGGTGTATGGTGTTAAGTGTGGGTCAATGCCTAGTTTCTGCCATATTAGTTTCCAATTTTCCCAGCAATTTTGGTCAAATACTGCATTCTTATCCCAAAAGCTGGGGTCTCTGGATTTGTCAAACTCTAGATTGCTATAATTATTGACTGTTTTGTCTTTTGAACCTAACCTATTCCATTGATCAACTAGTCTATTTCTTAGCCAATACCAGATGGTTTTAGTAACTGCTGCTTTATAATATAATTTTAGATCTGGTACAGCTAGGCCACCTTCATTTGATTTTTTTTCCCCATTAATTCCCTTGAAATTCTTGACCTTTTGTTTTTCCATATGAACTTTTCTAGGTCATCAAAATAGTTTTCTGAGAGGCTGATTGGTATAGTGCTAAATAAGTAGATTAGTTTAGGTTGTATTGTCATCTTTATTATATTGCTTGCCTTATCCTAGAGCATTTGATATTTTTTCAATTGTTTAGATCTGATTTTATTTGTGTGGTAAATGTCTTGCAGTTTTGCTCATATAATTCCTGACTTTCCCATGGCAGATAGATTCCTAAATATTTATGCCATCGGTAGTTTCTTTAAATGGAATTTCTCTTTGTAACTCTAATTGTTGGATTTTGTTGCTTAAGAATGCTGATGGCTTATTTGGGTGTATTTTGTATCCTGCAATTTTGCTAAAGTTGTGGATTATTTCTAATAGCTTTTTTGTAGAATCTCTGGGGTTCTCTAAGTATATCATCATATCATCAGCAAATAGTGATTATTTGGTTTCCTCATTACCTACTCTAATTCCTTTAATCTCTTTCTCACCTCTTATTGCCAAAGCTAGAATTTCTAATACAATATTGAATAGCAATGGTGATAGGGGCAACCTTGGTTCACTCTTGATCTTACTGGGAATGGTTGCAGTTTATCCCCATTACATATGATGCTTACTGATGGTTTTAAGTAGATACTACTGATTATTTTAAGGAAAAGTCCCAAAGTCCCTATACTCTTGAGTGTTTTTTTCATAAGAATGGATGTTGGATTTTATCAAATGCTTTTTCTGCATCTATTGAGATGATCATAATGTTTTTGTCAATTAGTATTAATAACCCTCATAAGTCATCAGCATTCTTATATATCACTAACAAAACCCAACAGAGTTACAAAGAGAAATTCCATTTAAAGTAACTACTGATTGTATAAAATATTTAGCAATCTATCTGCCAAGGGAAAATCAGAAACTTTATGAGCAAAACTTCAAAACATTTTCCACACAAATTAAGTGTGATCTAACCAACTGGAAAAATATTAAATGCTCTTGGATTGGGTGAGCGAATATAATAAAAATGACAATACTACCTAAACTAATCTATTTATTTAGCGCTATACCAATCAGATCATTATATATCTCAACAACGGTACTGTTTGAGGATGTATTCTGATGGAAGTAGATCTCTTTGATAAAGAGAGCTAATTCAGTTTCAATTCATCAAGGATAGACAGAAGTAGCTACACCCAAAGAAAGAACACAGGGAAATGAATATAAACTGCTTGCATTTTTGTTTTTCTTCCCTGGTTATTTATACCTTCTGAATCCAATTCTCCCTGTGCAACAAGAGAACAATTTGGTTCTGCACACATATATTGTATCTAGGATATACTGTAACCTATTTAACATGTAAAGGACTGCTTGCCATTTGGGGAAGGGGGTGGAGGGAGAGAGGGGAAAAACCAGAACAGAAGTGAGTGCAAGGGATAATGGCATGGGTTCTGTCAATAAAACGTTTTTAAAAAAAGAATAACAAAATAATTCACATGTATCAACTCATTTTATTAATATATAATAAAAAGAATGTGCAATGGAATGAGATTTTTTATGATCCTACCCCATATCCTTCTCCAAAATCCCTTCATTACTTAGACTGTATATATGGGTTGCACATCTTTCACTCTGGAAATATATGTTTGAGTATGTATGTTTTACATATGTTGTACATGTTTTTATATGTTAGAGATCTCACAAAAATTTACCAACGACATTTTTGTCTATATGTGTCTCTCTGTCTTTGTCTCTGACTTTCTCTCTGTCTCTCAAAATATGGCAATTAACAATAGGTTTACCATCCTTTGATGCTATCATTTCATCTTGTTTAGTTTTGTTTTTATCTCTAGTCTTCAAACTTTACAATAGGAGGAGGAATTGGTATTTTGTCTCATCTATTTTCCTTGCAATGTCTAGAACTAACATCACTATATTTAGCAAGTAGAATCATAGGGAGTTAATAGTTTGAAGGGAACTCAGAGGCTGTCTCATCTATTCCACTTCCATTTTTTTACAAGTAAGGAAAAAGGAGACTAAGAAAATTGTGACTTGTTCAAGTTAATTTGAGTACTAATTTTCAGAATACCTCAATATTTGATTGATTTCAATAAGGAATTTGCAATTCTGGATTAATTACTGAAGGATGAAACAGTCTTAGCTAGTTCTATGGATAGACTTAAGGTATAATATGTAATTCTTTTTAGCTTTCTTGTAGTGACAATAATCTTACTACCCAAATTGACTTATTATTGTCTAATAAATGTTTTATTATATATATAGGCAAAATGAAAGAAAAAGAAATGTTTAGTGGCTGGTGATTTTCATAATGGTAGTGGAGTTTTAAAAAAGTTACTTTCTTATAAAGCCATACTAGGAAGTTTTCATGTCATTATGTGAACACTATTATCACTGAGTCTGCTGGAGTAATGTTATCAGAAATTTCACAGTGTGGCTCAGAATTAATTAGGAGTGAATTAACTGCCCTGAAAACCTTATTTTAAAAAAATCATTACATGGAATTTTTAATGTAGTCAAAGTGACCATTGTAATATTTGAATTTCATCATTATATATCAGAGGCAAAGGAATGTCTATAGTTCTGATTGTTGCAATAAACTCATAACTGAGACAATAATCCATTTTAACCTTTACAATGTAAGATTATTATAATTTTTGTTCAAGGATAGTAACTTAGAAAGGATAACATTTAATTGATGAATTTGATAGTTTTTATTCAAAGCCTCTGGATAAATTTTGGCCAGAGTCTAAAAATATAGGCAGATAGTCAGCATGGTGCTTATAATGCTAGATTTGGTAGGTGTGTTACCATGATAACACAAGTCATTTGAACTGTATCAGTCTTAGTATTCTCATCTATAAAATGGAGATAATACCCTAATAATACTATCATGAGTATCATAATGATAGCATATAAAGCATTCTATAATTTTTATAATACTGTATATATGCTAGGTATTTAGTTATTGAACTGATTGTTGTATTTCCCTTTATTAGCAAGATTTCTTAAAACTGTTAAAATAAGTTGAAATACAATTTATAATTATTTTGTATGAGTAATTTTACTTTCATTATTATATTTGACCTAGAGATTTGAACTAGAGATATTTAGCCTATTTAAGAAGAAAGGGAAAGGGTGAGGTATTTTGAAAAGCTACTACTTGGAAAAATAAAGAAAGGACTTTCCCTATCTCCCCTTCTATTTCAAAATCAGTGCAGAAATATTTTGACAACTTTGTAAGAATATGGACATGTGCGTTGTATAGAAAAGACTTGCACCTCTAGTTTGAAGGCTTGTTGAGCCCTTATGAGGACTGCTCATAAATCTATCATAAGTTCCTCTAACCCAAATCCAATAAATTGTAGCATGTGCTGTAACAGCCAAATTCTCAGCAGAAGCCTATATCAGGTTGAGGGTAATTGTCAGTGAATATGGTGAAACTTCCCTAGCAGAATTGATAGATGAGAACTCTTTCCAACACCCATGTAAGATGGTTAAAGCAAATAATGTTAATTTAGAGCTTGGTCAAACATTGAAGATGCTAAGGCCTTCCACTGAATCCTGAGTCATTTCCTAACTTTCTTCTTGACACAGACTTTGAAGACTCTGCCTCACCTAAATCTAATTCACTCACAACACAAGAGATCACCACATGATGTCATGATTCATCTTGTAAATAAGGGAAGAGTAACTGTCAAGATGGCTAAGGAGATATGGAAAAGAAAATGTTTCTAATTCATAATAGAGTGGAATTAAGTTTGAAAATTAAAGCATGGACATAACTCTTCTTCAGGGCTTTTGAATTTCTGTCTTCCCTTTCCTTTTTCTACTAGGAGAACTATTATAAAATTGCTAAATTAAGAGTTGGAAATATTATTTTTTCCCTTCAGCACTGGATGTCCCTAAACACATGCAAGATCTTTTATTTTTGTCTATTTCTTCTTGATCATGGGTAAGCAAATCTTGAATACCAGTTAAAACACACGTGAACTTTGAAAAGTCAGAATAGTAAGCAGAAATCCTAGCAATAAATAGAATGGTGAACAAAGATCACATCAAGCAGCAGTAGCATTGTGAGAAAAAAATGTTGCAAGATACCCCTCCCCGTCTGTTACATATATTTTATACATATATTCTTTTAAATTTGAGCCCACTCTCCCCATTGACATTCTACATATACACAGTGAAAGAGCAAAAACTCTAGGTCTTGGCATTTTTTTATCATTTTCTTTTAACTTCTTAATAGACTCCCTTTAGAAAGCCTAATTGTTGATATTTGGGTAACAAAAAGTAGGGAGGGGAACACTAGTTGAACATTTCAAGCTATAATATCAGAATTCTCAGCCCTTTGGGATTTTCAAAAGACAAAACTTGAGAGGAGGCAAAGTTGATCTTCTGAAGGATCTGACTATCCAAAAGGAGTAGCAGAAGGAGGGAATGCTACCATTAAATTTGTGAGTTTTTAAAATTAAATTTAAGTTTAAATCATTTGTAACAATTATAACTCAAAAATAACATCTTTTTTTTTAAGTATACATAATCACTTACTATTAGGCAATTTTATTTCAAGCATTAAATAGAAGATTAAATGTCCTTCAGTATCTCCTTCAATTCTGGGATCATTTTAAATGTATCAAGAGAAAATCTTGGTGGTAAAATGGTACTCTCAACTGAGAGTCAGATGTCATAGGTTTGATGGTTATTGCTTCTTACATGTCTGTCCCAGAGTAAATCACTTAATATGTCATGACCTCCATTTTCTCATACATAAAGTGAAAGTTTTGCACTGGTGATTATTGAGGGTGCTGTCATAACTCTACTGGGTGAGCAGCATTATAGTAAGGAAGTTTCAGGCATCCTTTCATTTGTTCATATCAAGGTCATAATTCATAGATTGATGGGGGGAACTAAATTGAAAGAAGGTGATTTAGTTATAAATGTGGATCATTTTAAATAAAGAATATAGTTGTCAGGGTAAGGATCCATTTATTGCAGAGTTTGAGATTTCTTATTGAATTCCACAAGTATTTATTAAGCACCACTATGTAAAACAGATAAAGATACAAAGATTAAAAATTAATTAATAAAAAATTAATCTTGTTTCTTGAGGGATTGACTTTTTCAAATTATGTGTTCATGAATATATGCACTATGCATACACAATACACATATGTATAGAAATAAACATGTATGAATGCACACTTAAATATATATGCTTAGTTATAAAAAGTTATGCAGATGCAGCATGTATAAATGTTTGTGTTTATCTATGTTTATTTTCTATATATTTGTGTGTGTTACAAAACTATAAAACATATATATGTATTATTTATGGGACAAATATAAATAGAAGAGGGAAAAACATGAATATATGTGTGTGTGTTCAGAAAAATGGAATAAATACATATATAATGTTATATATACCCATACATCTCTATTAATATTGAGGTAGACAGATGATAAATGAAAAAGAGAGAAAAAAAGAAAGAAAGAAAGAAAGAAAGAAAGAAAGAAAGAAAGAAAGAAAGAAAGAAAGGGAGAGAAGGAGGGAGGAAGGGAGAAAGGAAGGAAGGAAGGAAGGAAGGAAGGAAGCAAGGAAAGAAGAAAGGAAAGAAGGAAGGAAGGAACGAATGAAAGAAGGGAGGAAGAAAACCCATTCAGATTAGTTTGTCAAATTTTAAGAACCTGGTTTGCTATTACTCCCTCAATTTATTTGTACCTATTTGGCCAGAAAGAAATTGAGAATAAACCAGGTTAGTAAGAAAAAAAAAAAATCAGACAATAAAAGGAATTGAATTATGCACACAGAGTATACACATAATTAAGCATGATTTAACTAATCAGGGGTAATAAAGAACATAAAGAGCCACTTAAAATTTTTGGAAGGCTATAAAGCACAAAATACAAAAATTATTTATTCAGATAATATAGAATGTTAGAAGGAGAAATACAATTGAGTTTAAGGGATAGTGTAATTAGTTGTGAGGAAAATGTTTTGTCTATAAATATTATTGAAATGATGTATATATGTAAATTGGGGTGATGATACAGCTAGATGTTGCAGTGGAGACATAGACTTGAGAAGCCATCTTTGAACTTCCAAATACCCTTTCAGATACTTACTAGCTTTGTGATTCAAGGCAAGTGGCTCAAACTTGATCTGCCTCAGTTTTCTCAGCTTTAAAATGAGAATATTTTTAATATCTACCATTTCAAGTATTGTTGTGAGGATGGATTGAAATAATGTTTATGGCATGTTCTGGAAACCTTAAAGGGCAATTTAAATATTAGCCTAATTATAGTTATTGAAAATGCTGAAAGTATGAAAAAAATATCATATGGAATGGGCTTGGAGGAGGAAAGTAATTCTCATTTGTCAAATCACTGGTTCCCTGTAGATTTTAAATTAATTATCCATGTATATATACACACACATATATATGTGTGTGTATATATTTACACATTTATATACTGTACACACATATATGTGTGCATGTATGTATTGGTGAAATTGACACTTCTGTGGTAGATTTCCCCGGTCCTCATTCATCATATCTACTAAGACACAGAATTCACCATTGTTATCCTTTAAATTTAAGAGAGCTATGAGTACATACATAGTACCTTCACATTAGACAAGGAAACCACCTTGCCAATTTTAAAAGCTAAACTGAATTGGAGTTTCAAAGACACCCTGATGAATTAAGGTTATTGGTCACCTTGTAAATAAAGCCTATTTGACAGCTTGTAATTTATAGTAAGTTTGTAAAAAAAAAAAAAAAAAAACCCAACAACAACAACAAAAAAAAAAAAAAAAAAAAAAAAACTAAAGAGAGGTTCTAGATATATATTTTATGGGATTAGAAAAGAGCAAAAATGCTACAATATTTCCATTTTTTGTGTGTGTGAAAATTAAGTCATTGTATAAAGTATGGACAATAGACAAGAGACTGCCCTGTACATTAATTAACAAAATGAAGTCATTATCAAGAAGAAGCATTAATTGCTGGTTTAGAAATCTTCAGCTCTTTAAAATCTCTTATTTTTCTATTCTCCCTCAAATTTTCAGAAATTTTTGGTGCTTTATTATTAGATTTTAGTAGGACATGTTATAAGCAAACATAACCTCAATTAATTACATCATTCTCAATCCCAAAATACTTTGCAGTTCAAATTGTGGCAGTTATTTTACACTGACAGTCACAAATGATTGCATGTTACTGGATGCTGTTCTATATTCATGACATTTAGCCCTAAGGTGGATACATCAGCAATGGATAAAGTGATCCTTTTGCATGGTCTGTTTAGCAGTTTAAATTTGCAAAACATTGAGAGAACCCTGGGGATATGTGCAACTCTATAAATACAAGATATGCTATTTTGTTATTGTTTTAGGTGATCCATAATTCTCAACCCACAGGTGCAGAAGCTACTAAATTTACAATGTCAAGGGAAGATATGAAAACAAGTAAAAGGAAATTCCAAAAAGATGTGAGTTTTATGTCAGGAGTTTACATGGCTATAATTTAATCATGGTATTTATAGTTGATTATGCTATACAGTCAAAACTATGGTTATTAACCTTTTATCCCTTTGTAAATAAAAGTAAATTTATCACGGGCCCTTATTTCCACTGGCCTGGACAACTGCAATTGATTTTGCAAACAAATTAGCCATACTCTTGAGGCATTAAGTAGCTAAGACATTGAGAATAAAAGGCAAAGTTTAGAGCAGTTATGATGTAACATTAATGAAGTGAGGAGGATTTTATTTCCTAGTGTCCCTTCCCACATCCATGAACCATTTAGCTTTGAAGAGTTATTATTCAATCAGTAGTAGGTACTACATGTTACTTGAGGACTCTATAAAGATAAAGAAGAATTTCTAGATATTGTAAAAGTAGGAATTGTGAGTTTCCTTATCCACACATGTATCTTACATGAGTGTCTTACTTTTGTGATCTCCTCCTCAACTCAAGGGGAAAAGTTTATTATAATTGTAATGCCAATTGAATCAGACTAAGTTCTGAAAGAATTTAGCAAAGAACCAGGAGCAAGAAGATATATTCATTGGAAAAAAGATAGGTCAGGTATTGCATGTCACTGATATGGTAATTTTATAGCTTATAGATGGAGTTGCACTCCATTATTGAATTCTACAGAATGTCTCAGAAACTTTGATAATACTAGCAGATTGTTATCTGACAGACATGATTGTTTGTGGAACTTAGTACTCCCAAGGCCAAGTGGCCTTAGAGTTGTTGCTACATCCTCCCTAGAAGTTACACTAAATCATTATCACTAATTAGTCTACCTTTGAACCTGTTCTTCTAATGGATATCCTTTGTAAGAAATGTGTCCCAGTTTGAGGAAGGGAATAACTTAAAGCTAGTATTTTTACTTTCCATATCAGTAAGTAGTTTTGCTAAGATCTAAATTTCCCTACAGACTTATTGTTGATGTGAAGTTCATTAATTTGTATTCATGAGCTACAATGCTAGAAGTTGTCATGTATAGTCTTTTCTCCCTTTAATGATAATTTGGGGGAAACCAAATTAAAATAAAAGTTCAAGGTGGGATGATATTCTGAGAGGTTGCTACACAGTGGGAATACCCTCTAATATATGTTATAATTCCCAACTTATTTGTAGACACCAATATGAGAGATGTTCTATTTAGAATATTCTTTGACTGCCTTTGAGTTATAAGGTAATAAATACATAAGAAAAATTTATGCAAATGTTTTATTTATTTTAGACTATAGTTAGTAAACTTTTTGTATGCCCTGTTTGCTTGCAAGTCAGAATAGGTAAGATGTTTTACTTTTATATATTGAAACTGTTATATGACTGTAACCATTATGTGTGTGAACAGTTATATAATAAGTATTTGTTCCAATGTATTGGTGCCTAGAAATTTACATAGAACATACTAGGGGAAGTATATGATTTTTTTTTCCACTCTTACATAAGACTTAATTTTCCTTTTGGTGGCATGGACAAGATGTGATAAAAGTAACATAAAAGATATTTAGCAAACATCTAGATCAGGAAGTGATTATAGTCCAGCTTCATTAGGAATAGATGATGAGAGATCTGCTGTCCTTTTTTTTTTTTTGATAAACTTAGCAAATTCAGAAATGATAATTCTATAGCTATAGTTTCCATAGATCTTATCAGAGTTTTCAATGAAATAATAATACTTTTCTTGTAAGTAAAAAGATATTGACTAGATAATGGTGCATCATATAGATGATGATTTAGTTGATTGGTTGGATTCAGAGTAGTTTCTAATGTTTAAATATCAACATGGATGATTTTATCCAGGAGAGTACTTTGGAGATTTGATCTTATGTCTCTGCCTTAAAAAATATATATATATCCATGACTTGGATAAGAACACAGATAATAAACTCATCAAATTTGTAGATGACACAAAGTGGGAGAGATAGCTATCTCTATAATAATCAGAACCCAAAAGGATATTAACAGACTGGAATAGTCATGTAATATGAACTTTGATGATTCTATATTAATTGGAAGACATATACGTGTCAACCAATGATACAATGCCAATGGTTAGTTCATTGTTATCCCTAATCATCTCTTGAATTTTTGGCTTTACAATAAGACAGGAGAGAAGGAATTGAATTCAGAAGAGAATCTATTTCTATAAATATAAACATGTTCTTCCTTCACTGAAGGGTGACTTTGCCTTGATCCCTTGAATACAGAAGTGAAAAGGTCCCAAAGACGTCAAAAATTGAAAAAAGCTTGAGGAACAATGAAAAACTCCTGGAGCAGTGTGCAAATGTGTGAGTATTGTGATTTAGCCTCCTACAACCATTAGAGGATCCTTTTGTTAAGTAAAGGAAATTCCAGATCAATAAGCTATCACAGTTTAGGAGAAACAAAGGAAAACAGCAGTATTATAAATTATGTGCCTACTGCAGGACCAGAGAAGGGGCTATATTATACTGCCACCCTGAATGTTATTTTTTTTTTCCTAATAAGGTGTCCTCATTCACAAAAGAACCCAAAATCAGAAAGTTCATATGAGTCTCTTATTGAGAGTGAAAGAATGAGTAGCTTAATTTCCAGCACATTCAGTTTATTTCCCTTTTTTGCCATTGTAAATGCAGAGGTGAAGAGGAAGAATATTAATGGTATTAAAAGTAACTATAGAGGACAGTATAGAAATCTGTGGAGCGGGATTCATTAAAACAAGGAAAATTGCCTTGACTATATATATGAATTGACTTGAAACCACTATATTTTTATCATGAGTACAGGAATTTTTATATTGAATTACATGACACTCCAAAGCTTTTCAGGGTATAGCAGATGTAAGTGTATGTGCTATTTCAGTTGTTGGGGGGAAGGGAATGCAAATTTTTCAGTACCTGTTGCTGACAGTGTAGATAAAGAAGAAATAAAGATATAATGCAGCACCATTCCAACAAATATTTTAGATGTTTATGTACTTTTTAGAAAATTGCTCAATATTTCTTCTTTAAAATCAAAATAAGCAACCCAACAACTATTTTGATATGGCTTTCATTTCATAAGAATTTATTTTTTTTAATTCCTTACTTTTCTTACAAATTGTTACAAGTAAAATACTATGAATCCTTAAATAGGAAAATACAACATGTTTATGGCCTTTGCATTAAATAAATAAGTAATAAATATGGTGGAGCTTGGCTAATGTACTTTAGCTAAGACAGCCTCTTTCTTTATACGATTACCTGAATAATTGAAATGTAATGAATATTTTCATACAATTGCCTAATTCTTCTGATATGAATTCAGAATTTTTATTAAACTAACTAGCACAAAATATTAAAAATGTTCCATGATGAAAGTATAGTATAAACTATATATGACCATTCTCTATTAAAAATAGTCTATTGCTAAAGATTGTAAAATAATTCCCTGATTCATCTATCTAGAACATTGTTTTCTTTCCCCCTATGCAAATAAATCAAGAAAGCAAACAAGAAATATAAAACATTCATTATAAGAACTGAAAAATCTGACACTTCTTCTCTTTCTAAAATATGTAATCAATTATTTTATGTTGTTTTTATTTGATATCTGGCAAATCTCATTATAATTTTACATTCCCTATTGTTTAATATTTGTAAAACTAACATTTTAAAACATTGGAGGAAATGGTATTAAAAAAATAAAATCTGTTTTTGTCCCTTTTTGACAATAATACATACATCTGTGGGTATTGAGCACTAACTATTTATATTTGCTTCTATGGGTTTAATAAATACAAAGCTCAAATATATGAAAATATAATTTCCCCATATCAAGGGGTTTCCCTGATTATGCATGACTTGAAATAATATGACAATTTTATTACAGAAAAAGAGCAGAAAAAGAAGACAATGAAAATATGTATTTAGGCATTAGAGTTCTCAAGAAATGTCGGTCTATTTTCTCTGAAAAAAACTGAACTTTTTAGCATACCAAATTAGTGCTTAATATATGTTTTCTGATTTTCTCTAATTCTTTTGTAGACAAAATCTTTTCTGTTGTGAAAGCATCATCATCCTTATGAGATTGGTAGTCTTTAATCTAGAAACTAAAATCTAATTAATTTTCTTAGATTGTTAATTATGAATGAGACTTGAAGTATCACCCAGTCTAATATTTTCACTGTACAAATGATGAAAATGAAACCCAGAGACAGGTACATAGGCAGTTTTATTGACTGAACCAATTTTTGACAGCATAGTGAATTCTAAAGATCAGTAAATCTGATGTTAAAACACGTTGATTTGATTCCTAGACATGTCTTTATGTGTCTTTGTGGTAAATAGATTAGACTCTAGGCTTGTATATAAAGAGGAACTTTTGCACCAATTGTCTCCGAGATTCTATCCCCTGATAAATTTATACTTTTACTACTAAGATCCTATCTTCTTATCTAGTTTTTTCCATTATGTCAGCATATACAAATTTATTTGTATTTCAATTAAAAATTATACATGTAAGTTAATGATTCTACAAAATAATTAAAGAATAAAGTTACCAAGTGCTCATTGAATATTTATTGTTTTCAAGACATTATAATGAAAAAAGAAAGAATGAATCTCTTTACCTTCAAGAGTTTACAATTAGTTCAGAAGATTAGATGTGTACTCAAATAGCTACAGAATCAACCAGTAAAAAATTAATTCATGCAGGTGATATAAACAAAGAGTAGTATCTTGATTAAAAAGATGGACAGACTACTTATCACTGGAATGATTACAGAAAACTTCAAAGAAGATAAGGTATTTGAGAGGACCTTTGAAGAACATCCTGGACATATCAAATAATGTAGACTTGAATAAAGGTACAGCAGGAAGAAAATTAAAAGGTATATTTAAGAGATGCAGAGCTGACTAATTAGGATGAAACAGAGGAAAAGCTAAATAGTAAGTGTTGAGGTGGTAAGAACCACAGAAGCATTTAGGCAGTTTGACTTAAAATATATTAAAAATATCAATTCTAAATATAAAGATATAAGAATGAATATATTATAACAATTATATAAAGAATTTTTTTTCCCTCAGTACACTATTGATTGGGTCTTACTCATTGTCTTGTTCAATCAATGAAGTTAAGATAGAAATAAATAGTTTTAATGAAAAATGATTGAGAAAAAAATCACATTTCATTTTTGAACATTAGAAACTTGGTATTTTTACAATGTTATGAAAATATATTAATTTGGTTATTCTAATAACATCTGAACAAATAAAGTTGCAATAAATCTAAAGCAAATTAAGAAAACATTAATTAAAAACAGTACAATTTATTGGAAGAAAAAAATCTTATAGACCACTCAATAACAATTTGTTAATTTCTTGCAATTTCTCATTAAAATGTTGTTGTTCTAAAATATTCAACTTACAAGTATAACTATCTTACTATGTATCTATCTGTGTGTGTGTGTGTGTGTGTGTGTGTGTGTGTGTAACCCCTGTTGCAAAGTCCATTGCTTCAGGGATCTCTTCTTATTGGTAGAAATAAATACTCTGATTTGTGTGAGTGTGAGACAGAATTGTTGTGAAATAAGAGAACTCCAACTTTTGCCAGTCCCTCTTTAGATCTTTTTAGGGCTATCACTGTTCAAGATGATAAAAACAAGAGTCTTTGGGTTATCCTGATTTCCAAGTACTAGAGGGAGGAGGTATAGGATACATTCCTCTTAAAGTCATACATATCTCCCAACAGCTTTTTTCACTACAAACTTGGGGAATTTCCCTTTGAGTAAGATCAAGGATACTTCCCTTTTAAAGAGCTTAAATATTTCTTTTCCATTGGACGAGATCCTTCACTCTAAATTATCTGGGATACATTCTCTACATATACTTTCTCTGATTATAGTTTTGCTATGACTTGCATACAAAGATTTCTTTGCCATCTGTATGTACGTTTATTGAGGAATTAGTATTTTGTCAAATGTTTTGGACAGAGAGCTCATTTTGTTTATTTTTGAGTTTGGGGGTAATTAAAGAAACATTAATGATTCTTCTGGAATTATAAAAAAAATTATGTCATCTAACTTCACTATAATTATTGTTGCAATTAATTTTATTTGGCCTACTTAGGTTGTCTAGAGAGACTATCATATTGTTTTTAAAAAGAAATAGTCTCTATCTTCCATGTATGCTTATTCACTTAGTTTCTTTTTCTGGCCTGATTTTTGTTGTGAGCATTTTTAGAGATCCATCACAATTAACCTGTCAGTTCTTGGAGCAACTCTCTGAATACATGTTTCAAAAGTATTATCTATCTGCTTTAATATGCAGATTTTCCTCAGTAGAATTTCTTCTTTGCTGAGATCAGAAGTCTGTGTGAAAATTCCATCTTATCATTTTTATCTGTTTAGGTGGTATGTCCCCATGAAAATGTAAGCTTCTTGAAGGTAGGGAATGTTTGGTTTTTATCTTTGCATCTGCTTCGTGAGGGTAGGGAATGTTTGATTTTTATCTTTGTATCTCAGCAATTAGAAAATGGCTTCACATATATTAGACTCAATGAATTCTTAGAATGGATCAGATTTTATTTGAGTGAGACATTAGAACAGAATTTTAGCAGAAGTAATATTTCACAGAGGTAGAGAAATAACAGTATTTTTTGCCAATTATATCAGGGATAGGACGGAAAAGGTTAATTACAAAACTTTAAAATGTGAATAAGCTCATGTTACTAACTAATAAATGAGGTGACATTTCACATATTGCAAGGAATTAATAAGCAGTAAATCATGTATTTCAGGTGCAAAGTCTACCGCTGTTAATGTGGAATTGAAACTATCTTTGTGGGTTGAGAGAAGTATGTTCTAGTGAGATAAGGAAGAACTATATGTAAAGGGATGATGGAGTAATACATCATAATTTCCTAAATTCTTTATTTATTTATTTTTAAGATGGCCCTCATTCCATTGACATTTAAGAGGAAGATATTTAACTTTTGTGAAATTGTTCCTCTTTCTAATTCCTCCTGGTTCTTAAACAGATTCTAGTAGAAGGAGGATACAAACTTATCCTTAAACATAAAATTCCTAAGTTAATAGAAAAAAGTTTATATGTATAAACAAACACATATAATTTACTTATGTTTGTATTTTGTATGTTTACATGCATATGTAAATAAGTATGTATGTGTGTATATAAATATATATATATATCAAAACACATACGTCTACAGAAATTATTGTAATTATTATGCATCTTGATAAATAGTTTTATATAAACACATCTTGATCTATATCTAGAGGTAGATACAGATGTGTATTTCTCTCTCTCACATCTACTTCTGATTATGAGTATTTCTTTCTTACAGCATATATAACAACCTTCTTCCTTTGGAATATCCTTCACACTGTTGCTAGATTACTTTCCTTATACTGGTCAGTTTTCTGACCACTTCCATTTTGAGAAAAAGTTGAAGCAATCAGTGCTCACTCATTTCCCTCTGATCTCTATTCCTCTCAGTTCATTTTTCTCAATCATGCTCTCTGATAGGGTATATTTTTTCTTCTTTTCTCACCAGAGTATCCACTAATGTTTGTTGACTATCTATCAACCTAGATATTTATTGAATATCTCACTATCTATGTCACTATTATTCATCTATACCTAAATTAACACTTAGATTCATCTGAGTTCATCTTATATATGTTTAAAAATCTCTGTGTAAGCATATGCAAATGTTCATATACAACAAAATGTATACTTATATTCTATCAACATATATGTATGAGAGATAGTCTAAATATGTGTGTTTCCCATCAAATTGTGCAAATAATTGTATAATCACATGACATTTATGCTTTTTAATGAGCTCTTATAGGATCATATAAGGTTCAGAAATCATAATTATCCTGCATGAATAACTGAGTACAAATACATATGTCTTCATAGACCTTTATGAAAATTGTCAAAAAGACATAAATTGGGAAAGAGTAAAGAAAAATATAAGGAAGGCAAAGGTAAAAAGAGAGAAGAAAGCTTCTCTAGAGAAAGATGGAGTAAATTGATCAAATCATAGTCAGTAGCAAAGTATTTGACTTTGCTTGCTCACAACTTATCTTGAAAGGACAACAATCTTCAAACTGGAAAAATTAGAATAAATCATATAGAAAAAAATTAAAGTTTATCATAACTCTGGAAGTTTCAAGATAATAGAAAGTTGATTTAAATTGGTTTATGAATTTTGACTGTAAATGAAAACCATTGAGACGGGGGTAGAGAGAGGTCAATAACAGTTGTTTTAAAGTATTTATAGAGCTATCAGAAAGAAAATAATTCTTCATTATTTTACATAGTAAAACTAATAATATGGAAAGGCCCATCATCTTGTACATATATTTAACATTTAAATGTAATATACACAATATGGATTGTTCAGTTATTTCAGTCATATTCTAACTTCTTGTGACCCCATTTGAGATTTTCTTGGCAAAGATACAGGAGTGATTTGCCACTTCCTTCTCCAATTCAATTTACAGATGACAAACTGAGGCAAGTAAAGTTAAATGACTTGACCAGGTCAAACAATAAGCAAGAATCTGAAGGCAGATTTGAATTCAAGATGTACCTTCTTAACTTCAATCCTGACTCTCTATCCACTGAGCTACCCAGCTCTCCTAATATTTACATATTCTACATAATATTGAGGGGCAGCTTACTATGGCATATAAACAATTTTATAATCACAAAGATCTGGTATCAAATTCTCTTTCTAAAACCTGAACTGACTCTTAGCAAATCACTTGTTCTATCAGTGTAATAAATACAGTTCAATGAGTATAAGCTGATGTTTTTCTTCAGAAGAATATTCTACAATCTCAGTTCTCTAAATGAAGGAATCACATCTATTATAAAATAAAAAAAATATAAATGTACATATGCCATATGTAGTTAAGGATGGCATATAACTTTCTTTGTAGAAATGTGTGTTTTGTTGTTACTTTCATTCTTTATTGACTGAGAAGCTTGATTAATTATCTATTACTCAGTATTATTCTGCTATAACCTTATCATTCCCCATATCTATCAGCTAATGAAGATAAAACTCTACTATTTCCTCTTGTGTAGGAATTACATAATACTAGCCCTATTGAGAATTGTGTTTTTCACAGAATAGCATTCAATAATGAATAGTATTATAGTTAAATTGCCTTAGTATACAAATGGATATGTTCATAGTATCAGTTTTAAATACCAATATCATGATTCACTCTCCAAACTGGAAATATAAGGCAGTGACACTGATGTATCACTTAGATCATTGCTAAATATTATTTTGTACTTGAAAATAAATTTACAGTATGATGGAACTACTTCAAATAGAAGGTTGAGTTTGTTCTGCATATTTAGAATAAGAAATACAAAAATTTGCAAAGTGGAGAAACTAGTGAAGAATTAAGTTGAAGTATGTTTTTAAAAATTCTCATCTATACCAATATGGACAAAATAATTAAATGTATTATTTCTGTCATTGGGGTAGATAGATAGATAAATCTATCCATCTCTATCTCAAAGATAAAGTATAAAAAATGAATCAAGTGTAGGTGCTTAGGTGATAAGGTAAAGCTTTGATCGGAGCCCTTCAAATCAATAGAGAAGAACTTCAGGTAGAAATTTCACCAAAATCTAAATGTAACAGGTCAAGAAGAGTAAAAATTGCTAATTTCATGACATAAGAAAACAAAATATGAAGGGAAGAAGCCACAATGGCAGAGTAAAGGTAAGAACTTGCCCAAGTTTTCCACAAAATCTCTCCAAAGTCCTTTAAATAATGTCTCTAAAGAAATTTTAGAACATCAGAACATACAAAAGGATGAAGTAGGACATTTTCCAGCTGAAGATGACTTAGAAGCTCAGCAGAAAATTTCTGTGACACGAGGGTGGGAATTCACAGTACTTTCCCAGTGTAGGATGCCCCAGTGCAGCCCCAGATCCAGCCCCAGCCCAGGCCAGCCTGACCTCTGAATCAGTAGCAATACTAGTAGCTTACAGATCTCTCAGGCCAGAAACAACAAAGAGGACTCAAAAGTCAGAAGAAACCAGAGCGGAACAAAAGTAGAATCCCAGTGCACAATCCCAGCACAGACCAAGTCCCCTAGCTTCAGCCCAGACCCCAGCATCAGTGAGGCAGGACTTCTGAATTAACAACAGTTCTGTAGGTTTCTAGATTTCTCAGCCAGAGGATGCCAGGGAGGACTCACAAAGTCAGTGGAGAGAGTCTGCGATAATAAGGTGGGATAACTGAGGTGCAGTCCTGGTGCAGTTCTTGTCAGCTGAGCCCCAGCCCTGGCCAGCATACTAGAGTAAACAGTTACAATGGAGCAGGAACACATCTAACAGCTCCAGGGCAGAAAAGAGTACTTGTAGTCAGATTCCTAGAAGAATTTCTGAACAAGGCTACACAAAACTCCTGAAGCTTGCACCCTCAAATCTGGAAATAGATTGCTACTTTAACAGTTATAAAACTGGGTAGTAGGCTAGGGAAATGAGCAGAAAATAAAAGGTTTCTGACCACTGAAAATTATTATGGTGACATGAAGGAACAAAACACACACTCAGAAGGTGATAACAAAGTCAAAGATTCTACATCCAAACCTTGCAAAAAACACAAAAAAAGAAGAATAAGAAGAATTGGGCTCAGGCCATAGCAGCGTTTGAAAGAAACTTTGAAAATCAAGTAAGAAAGATAAAAGAAAAATTAAGAAAATAATTCAGAGGTGCAAAAGGAAATATAAAAACCTAATAGGAATGCTTAGAAAGCAAAATTGGGCATTTGGGAAAGGAAATATAAAAGCTCAGTGAGGAAAATGATTCCTTAAAAAAACAGAATTGAGTTAATGGGAGCTAACGACTTTATGAGAAATCAAGATACAGAGCAAAATCCCCCCAAAATAAAAAAAAAAAAGAAATATCACATTGGAAAAACAATTGACTTGAAAAATACATCCAGGGAAGATAAATTAAAAATTATTGATCTATCAGAAAGTCATGATAAAAAAAATAGCCTGAACATCATCTTTCAAGAAATTATCAAGGAAAATAGTAATAGTCTTGCTGTTTTGGAATGAGAGGACAAACTAGAAATTGAATGAAGCCACCAATCATCTTTTGAAAGAGATCCCCAAATAAAAACTCTCAGAAATATTATAGACAAATCCCCAAACTCCCAGGTCAAGGACAAAATATTGCAAGCAATCAGAAAGAAACAATTCAAGTACAGTGGAACCACAGATGAGATTAATACAAGATTTAGCAAGTTCTATGTTAAAGAATTAGGAGGCTTGAAATATGATATTTTGGAGATAAATGGAGCTAGGATAGTAACCAAGAATCACCTACCCAGCAAAACTTAGTATGATCCTTGAGAGGAAAAGGTGGTCATTCAATGAACCAGCGTATTTTCAACTATTCATGATGAAAGGACCAGAGCTAAATGAAAAATCTGATTTTCAAATACAGTACTCTGGAGAAGCCTAAGGATATAATCAGGAAAGGGATATCATCAAGGAACTTAATAAGTTTTACCTGTTTACATTTCTACATAGGAGAATGGCACTTGCAATTCACTAAAATGCTCTTATTATTTGGTGGTTCAAAAGATATATATATATATATATATATATAGATAGATAGATAGATAGATAGATAGAAAAGATATCTATATAGATAGATATAGACATAGAAATAGAAGGCATAGGTGTGAGTTGAATATAAAGGGATAATATATTTTTTAATGATGAAATTAAGGGATGAGAGTGGAATGTACTGGGATAAAAGGAAAGGGAGTAGAATGATGCAAATTATCTTCCATAAAAAAGGAGGCAAGAAAAAACCTTTTACAGTGGAGGGGAAGAAGAGGAAGAGTGAGTGAATTAGAAAACCTTACTCTCATGACAATTGGCTCAAATATGAAATAACACACATACTCAATAAGGGTATAGAAATCTATCTTACTGTGCAGGAAAATAGAGATCTGGGAAAGGGGGAGAGCGATAAAAGACAGGACATATTTGGTGAGAGAGAGTAGCAAAACATTTTCGAGGTGGGACAGGGTGAAAGGAGAGAGAGTAAATGGCGGGGGAAATATAATTAGCAATAGTAGTTGTAAAAAAAATGAAGCAAGTTTCTCCAATCGAATATTATTGTTTCCTGGGATGTGATGAGCAGGATGCTATCAGGGGAAAAAAAAATCTGCAAAGAGTCCTTTATGAACAAAGTGAAATATAATATATGCAAAATAATAGTAATGTTCCCAGATGACCATTTATAAAAAACTTTGTTATTCTCATTAATACAATCATCCCCAACTACTCTGAATGACTTTTGATGAAAAATTCTATCTATATCCAGAGAAGAACTAATTGTGTCTGAATACAGATTAAAGAATTCTCTATTTCTCTATCACTCTCTATATTTTAACTTAATTTTTCTTGAGGTTTTTATTTCCATTAATTGGGGAGATCTTTTTTTCTTTCACAACTTAACTTTTATGGAAATGATTTGTATGATTTCACACGTAGTTTCTTAATTGTGGGTGGGAATAAGGGAGAAAACCTTGAACTCAAAAATCTTATAAACAAATGTATAAATAATGTTTTGAATGTAAATAGGGAAAATATTAAAGACATAAATTTAAATAAATTTAAAATTATTACAGAAAAACAAAAGTACTACATAAAATACTTTTTAATACATAAAATACAGTTATTAGTGGCATAAGGATTAATATTTTAAAATGTATTTTTAAAATAGTTAACAAAGTTCACATGTAAATTCATCTGGTATTAACATTTCTGTTTTTTTTTTTCCTCATCTTATTTCATTTTAGCACACCTCTGGACTAGGCAGTATAATTTTCTAAAGTTTATGATTTTTCTTTTGTCAAATTGAATAATTTGTGGATATTTATTAAATTATATTTTATTAAACATTCTATTGGTATATACCTGTGTCTAATATAGTCTGATAATAATACTTTTGTTTATTATGATTTTTTTTTCTTTGTCCTTTGGTTAATTTTTATTTTCACTTAAAAAAAAAACTATCAATTTAATTATTTTAATAAAGGTCTTTGCTTCATTAACTTGCTGTTGTATGTTAATTATGCTATATAACCTCAACAGTAACAGTAATCACTTTGATTTATGTATTGATTAATTTCCTCTCTTTATTTACCTTTCTTTGACTCTCTCTGTCTCTCTCAGTATCTGTTTCCGTCTCTGTGTATCTCTCTTTGTGTATATGTATATATGTGTCTGTTTGTTTATATGCACACATACATAAAAATATACACATAAATGTATAAATATATGCATATATAAATACTTTTTATCTACTTGTATAACACATGACTAGAGAATAAATACTGTCTCTGACACATATATATATATATATATATAACTATGGGAAATTCATTCAGTAAACTCTTACTGCTCCAGAAAACTCTTTCAAATAAATGAATGAATGTACAAATGAATTACCTTGGGATTGCCAATCTGTGACAGCAGAATGATTTTCTACATCAGGGATTCTGAAGATTATAACAGATCTAGATAGAAATCCCAATATTTAGCAATAACAGTCAAATCAAATGGGATAATAGTTGCATGGTTCTTAACACAGTGCTTAACACATAATGAGTATTTGATAAGATAATTTATTCTTTGCTTTTTTTTCCATCTTCCTATCATATGTAGATATCATATATCTATGCTTCTCTGGTCCTATGTTCTGGCTATTATTATTTTCTCATTTTGTAGGACCTAAACACAAAATTTCTGATCGATAGCTATTTAGATGACTTTTATTAAAGTATTAGGGATATATGAAGAATGGAGTCAGTTGAATGAAAAAAAAATTATTGCTACTTGATAAGGGGAGGAAGAGTAAACATCAGTGTTCATATTTAACTTGATTTGATAGTAATATAGACAACACACAGCTAGCATCGTGACCCTGGACAAGTCTTTTAAATTCTCTTAGTCTCAGTTTCTTCATCTGTAAAATGAGAATGATATATTCCCATGTCTACACTTTGTATGATTGTATATATCAAATAAGGTAAAATATGGGAAATAATAAATAAACATTAAAATGCTGGATAAATTTTAGTCATTACCAGATTCATTATCATTGATAAACATCAATGGATTTACCTAATAAGTATTTGTCAAGGTACTGAAGTATTTTTACTAGCTATATCTATATAGATATATAAAAAGGAAAGATGCAGCCTTATTTATGCTTTGATATACTGGATGCTTTATCTAGGCTTTTTACCTAGAATGCTCCTTGTAATGTTATATTTATACTGAAATTTTAGCTCTGTAAAGTTACTAATTCCAAGAGCATTGGAAGTTCTTGTTAAATTGCTGAATCTCAAGACATTAACTGTCACCAGAAAATGATATAGAAAATTTAGTCTGGCAAGGCTGCTAACATAACTATATTTAGTATCAACTTTCATAATTTAAATAAATAATTCCTCAACTATTGCATAGTGATTTATGACTGAAACATACTCTTATCAAGTCACGAATATCTCTCCATCAATCACAAGGCTTTCTACTTGTGTTCTTGATTATAAGTAGACATTTCTAATAACATTCAGACCATGTACTTATTTTACTGTGTCTAAACTAGTATGATTTTTTTCTTTTCTTTTCACAAATGTTTAGGATTTAATTCAAGAAATATTGTTTAAGTCCTACTATGGACCTCTTTATTTCCAAGTCACATATAAATATAAGGTTCAATCTACCTATATGTACACACACACACACACACACACACACACATACACACACACACACACATTTATAGAAAGAGAATGCTTATAATTGGTGACAGAGGAAATGGTTCTTATAAGAAGTAGCTTTTGAATTATTCCTTAAATATTTAATTGGATATAAAAATGTACATAGAGAACAAGGAAAAACATGGAAGGTGTTGATAGAGTGTCTTAAAAAGTAAACAGCAATTGAGCTAGTAAGCTCAATATTTAGAATATTTAGAATTCAGTATTTAGAACATAAGATGAATAATTTGAAATCAGGCTGAAAAAGACAGGATTGCAAAAGGCTTCAAATAACAGGAATAATTTATATCTCATCCAAAAGACAATAGAAATACCTGTGGTTTCTATTGTCTTTTGGCTGAAATATAAAGTATTTTTATCCCCCCAAAATTTCCTTCTATCCCCTTTATCCTCTGAACACAGAAATAATATGGTTATTTATAGGCTTCTAAAATATCTGTATAGAAACTTGATTGAAAATATATTGAAGGATAAATGGAATCTAATTAGGAGGGCCTTGCAATTGTCCAGTTTAGTTGAACAAGGCACTTCATGTTTTGGAAAATGTATCGAGTTTGCAATTTTGAGCACAATTTTGAGATGGAACATTTGAATAGGATGTAGATTTTGACCTCAATGGGTTTCCAATCAAACAGGGATATATCTCATAATCAAATAATGATATTCAATACTTCAAGGGATTTGTGATCTCTGGGACATGAGTATACATGATGCAGATAGCAGTGTATCCATGTTTTCCCACTCCTTGTGTCTCTTTTCTATGTTCTTTTACAAACCTACCTCAGAGGTGCAAAATACAGTGCTGTTATAAAAGTTCAAATGGGTGGTGGCATTATTGTTACTTTGCAATATTAATTGAAGAGATACTAAGTTTATAAATCCTTAAGAAATTAGAAGATATTAGATAATAGTAGTATGTAATTTCTATTTGTTTCTTATTCTTCAATGTATCCCTCTGTTTATTTCATATAGTAATGTGAGTATTTTTGTTATCCTAATTATTTTCAAAAAGTATTTATAGCATACAAGGCCAGAACTAAGCAAAGTATACATGATTTATTCAGAAGCAACACAAAAAAGTTACATAACTATTATACGAATTATTGATTAAAACTGACAGCTTGGCTGCCTAATATGCTATGCACAATAACTTTCATAGCATTTCAATGAGCAATTTGCTCAAGCTTATAAATTATTTTACTCAGTTGCAAAGATTCAAGTTCAGTTAGATTCTAGTAGCTTTATTTTTTTTTAGATTTAATGAGCATGCCTCTCCATGCTGATGATATTTGAACTAAAAAAAATAGAAACATCTGCATCACTGGACCATATGTTACTTTGTAAAATGAAACTAAGTCGTGGATTATTAAAATCCACAAAAAGTTACTATAGGAATAAGTTATACAGGTTGATATATAACAATTTATTAAGTGAAGGGGTAGAGATTACTGACTTTGAACTGGAGGCACCTGAATAACTGATCTATACATTCCTGATATATTTAAAAAATAAAAGTTGCTAAACATGGCATTTTTCATTTAAGGTACTAATTAACTTTATGCCTTCCTAATTTTTTTTTTCCTTATAAAGAAGAATGTTACCTGTAATAATAATATTGAGGGATCTTTCAAGAGATCAGTGGATTCTTTCAATGGCTATTTTACCTTCTGATTCTAAAATATCAGGGCAGTTTTCTTTTATGATTTCATCATATGCTTTGTAAAGAAACAAAGAGGTATATAAATAACAGCACTAATACTATATTATCACCATTACTACTACTACCACCACCACCACCACTACTACTGCTGATACTACTATCATCACCACCAAAGACATCAGTCATTTTTACAGTGCTTTAATTTGCAAAACCCTTTACATGTAAAGACAGGTACTATGTTTTATTTCTTTTGGTGTCCCTTGTGCTTAGCATAGTGCCTAGTAATAGTTGGAGCTTAATACATTTTTATTGAATTGCTCTGAGCCCCACCACCTTCCAAAAAACTATAAGAATGTCTTTGTAAATATTACTATACACTCACTTCATGAAACTGAACTAATTGGCTACTCCAAAGTTTATTAGTGTACCTATTTTTTAATCTCACCCTGCCAGCATTTATCATTTCTGATAAATATGAGGTATTATGTGAGACTTGTTTTAATTTGCCTTTTTAAAAGTAGTAATGGTTTTAGAGCATTTCTCATATAATTAGAGAGAATTTTGACTTCTTCTTCTGAAAACTGCCTGTTTATTACCCCTATTTTTAATTTGGCAGTAGCTTCTTTATATAAATTTGGCTCAATTTCTTATATATTTAAGAGATGAAGCCTTATATATTAAAAAAAATGAGCAAATAACTTGCTGCAGTTACACAAATATAACTTCACTGTTTATGGCACCCCCTTTAGGAAATTGTAGTTTCTCATTTATTTTTTTTAACTAGGTATCTTTTTTATTTTTGTTTTGTCTAAAGTCATGATTGCTATCCCTACTTTTTGTTTTTTTTCAGTACTGAAACATAATTTTTTTTTCTGTTTTATTTTAATTTATGGAATAAAAGGCATTTGCATAATATAGTATAATAAAAAGATAATTGAATTTCAAACTTCAAATCTACTATACATGACTTGATATTCTTTTTAAATATAAAAAAATTATCATGTAAATCCCTTCTTTTTTTTCCTCTCCTCTCCCACCCTAGAAATGGATACTATTAGATACAAAAATGTTCCATAAAAGGATATCAAAAGTCTTTGCAATCTTTTACCTTTGTTTTTTAAGATATGTGTTCAATTCTATAATTCCATCTTTGACCATCTTTGTGCTAACTTGTGTTCTTCTGTATATGAGGGTTATAAAATATAATCCTTACATTGTCCCTATGTAACTTCTCTTTGAGCTCAATATATTTTGCTTGTATGGACATCATATTTTCTCTTGACATTTTTTTATTCTTGTTTACTTAGATAAAAGATTAAATCTTTAATTTAGCATTCAAAATCAAATTTTTTGTTGTTGTTTATTTGGCAAGACTTTCTGTCCTCTTTGCAACTTTCCTATTTTCCACTTGTTTCTTCAGTTCATGGTATAGATTGTGTTATGTAATTCTAATTTTTACTTTAAACCAGGTAGGAAGAATGTTATAGTTTCATATTTTCCCGGGAATCTCCAATATGCTTCCTTTAATTAAGCCTTGATTTATTTTCCTTTGACAATTTTTTACTCTTTTGAACTATCTAGAAATGACATTCTTACCTATGATTAATATCTTTCTTCTTGCTTTGTTTATTTAGGTTGAGGGTTTTTAATTGATCACCCCCTATAATTTTTGGTAAATTAAATATGCTATTTTTCTAATATTCTATAAAGAAAATTATAGACCAATTACTCTAATGAATGTTGATACAAAAATTTTTAAATAAAATACTAGCAAAGAGATTACAGAAAGTCATCCCCAGGATAATATTAGCACTATGATTAAATAGGATTCATATCAGGAATGTAGGGCTGGTTCAATATTAGGAAAATTGTTAGCATAACCATATGATTATCTCAATGGATGCAGAAAAAGCAAAAACCAATAGCCATTCTTATTTTTAAAAAATTGGAAAATATAGGAATGAATGGAATTTTCCTTAAAATGATAATTAACACTTTTCTAAAACCCATCAGCAAGCATCATATTTAATGAGGACAAACTAAAACTATTCCCAATAAGATGAGGGGTGAAATAAGTTTGCCAACTATCATCATTACTATTCTCTATTTATTAGAAATGTTAGCTTTGGCAATAAAATAAGAAAAAAAATAGTCAAATGAATTAGAGCAGTAATGAGGAACCAAATTATCCCTTTGCAGATATGATGGTATACTTAGAGAACCCTAAATAATCAACTAAAAAACAATACACAACTTTCACGAAGTTGCAAGATACAAAATAAATTACATAAATCATCAGCATTTTTACATATTACCAACAAAGTCCAGCAGGTAGGAGATACAAAGAGAATTTCCATTTAGAATAATTGTCAATCATATAAAATATTTAGGAGTCTATCTGTCAAGACAAAGTCAGGAACTATATAAATAAAACCACACAACATTTTCCACACAAATAAAGTGAAATCTAATCAATTGGAAAAAAATATTTAGTGGATATTGGATAGGCCCAGTGAATATAATAAAAATGACAACACTATCTAAATTTATCTACTTGTTTAGTGCCATACCAATCAAACTCCCAAGAAATTATTTTACAGAGCAAGAAAAAGTAATAACAAAGTTCATCTGGAAAAAAAAAAAAAAGGTCAAGAATTTCAAAGAAATTATTGAAAAAATGCTAATAAAGGTGGCCTAGCTTTGCCAAATCTAAAATATTATAAAGCAGTGGTCATCAAACCATTTGGTACTAAATAAGAAATAGTGTAGTCACAGTGGTATAGGTTAGGTTCACCAGACAAAATATTCAATGACTATAGTAATCTAGGGTTTGACAAACCCAAAGACCACAGGTTTGGGCATAAGAATTCTCTATTTGACAAAAACTTCTGGGAAAATTGGGAGCTAGTAGGGCAGAAATTAGGCATTGACGCCACACCTAGCATCATATACCAAGATAAGGTTGTAATGGGTTCATGATTTAGACATAAAGAGTGATATTATAAGCAAATTAGAAGAACATAGGATAGTATACCTCTCATACCTGTGGAGAAGAAAGGAAATTATAGCACAAGAAGAACTGGAGCTCACATTGAACACAAAATAGATAATTTTGATTATATTAAGTTAAAAAGGTTCCATATAAACAAAACTAATACAGACAAGATTATATGGGAAGCAATAAATTGGGAAAACAGTTTTTATATTCAAGGATTCTGATAAAGGTCTCATTTCTAAAATATATAGAGTAATGACTAAAATTTATAATTCTTTAAGCCATTCTTCAAATGATAAATGGTCAAAAGATATGAATAGACAATTTTCTGATGAAGAAATTGAATCTCTAGTCATATGAAATGGTACACTAAGCCACTATTGATTAGATAAATGCAAATCAAGGCAAATCTGAGGTACTACTACACACCTCTCAGATTGGTTAAGATGACAGACAGGAAAAGATAATGATGAATGTTGGAGGGAAAACTAGGACACTGATACATTATTGGTGGAACTGTGAATGGGATTCTACCATTCTGGAGAGGAATTTGGAACTATGCTCAAAAAATTATCAAACTATGCATACATGTTTGTAGCAACCTGTTGGAATCTTTACAAACTGTTAAGTCATTAGAGTTGATAGAGACAATAATTAACTAATTTAACATGGTTCTGTTGGAATCCACAAATGCACAAATTAATGTATGCTGTGAAACCATCCCAGAGTGGCAGATTTTATTGGTCATGGCTCCAAATTTTGCACATGGATCTCCATTAAAGATAACCAGACTACTGCATAATTGGCAATGGATTTTTGAGGAGAAGGTTTCTAAGGTTCCTCTTGAAGGACCAACCATTTTTACAGACGCAGCCAAACAAAATATTTGTGCTGTATACTCTCATGATTTAACTGTAAAAAGAGTAGTCAGAACTCCTTTTCAGTCCACTCAGCAGAAGGAATTATATGCGATCATGCTAGCTCTCACTTATTACCCAGGCGACATAAATATAATATCTGATTCAGCCTGTTCAGTAGGTGTGGTACAAAGAATTGCCACAGCCCAAATAAAATTTGCAGCTTCTAATATATATCAGCTCTTTAAGGAACTTCAAGAGCAAGTGAGAAAGCATCCAGGAAAGATTTATATCCTGCATGTCCACTCACATAGTGGACTTCCAGGTCCTATTTTTGATGGAAATTCAAAGGCAGATAGCCTTTTAACTATGTTGGCCTTTATTTCAGGAAGCCCAGGAATCCCATTCTAAATACCATCAGGCTGCTCGAGCTTTGCGTTTACAGTTTGGGATTACAAGAGAAGAAGCTAGGAGCATAGTAAAAAGCTGTACAGCTTGCCTTCCCTTCCACGCTCCTACACTGCCTCCAGGGAAGAACTCTCGTGGTTTGAGACCCAATGAAATCTGGCAAATGGATGTGACCCATTATAAATCTTTTGGTCATCTGTCTTTTATCCACGTTGTGGTAGACACCTTTTCAGGATTCACTTTTGCCATACCAGCAGCAAAAGAGACAGCCCGAGTGGTCACTGAATTCCTCATTCAAGCATTCACAATTATGGGTGTACCACAAGAAATAAAAACAGATAATGGACCGGCATATACCTCCAAACATTTTGAACACTTTTGTGCACAGTATAAGATTTTACACACTACTGGCATACCCTTCAATCCTCAAGGTCAAACAATAGTAGAAAGAAGAAACAGGGACATTAAGACACTCCTCCAAAAACAAAAGAAAGAGGGAGCCACGGGTAACCCTAGAGAACTTCTAAATTTAGTTCTCTATACCATTAATTTTTTAATCTTTGATAAAGATGCACTGGCTCCAGCAGACAGGTTTTATAACCCACCAGAAGAGCAGTGTCCAGTGCGAGTAGCTCCACTATCTTTAGATAATCGCCAGGTGATGTGGAGAGATCCAGAAAGTGGTGAATGGAAGGGACCAGATAGGCTAACTGCTTGGGGGAGAGGATTTGCTTGCATCTCTACATGTGGAGAAGGAATCAGATGGGTGCCTACGAGCCGCATTCGCCTTGTCCATCGCAGAAAGATGGAGCAGACCCTTGAAACTACGCCAGAAGCCCTCTCTCCGTGGCAAGTTGGTGGCTGGGCTCCCCAGAAGGAGATAAGAGAGACCTTCCATGTCTGTCTTGGTTGGAGGCGGAAGAAAGCAGAGGCAAGGCTGAAGGACAGAACCTTTGGATTTGGAGACATCCGAAGGGCTCCAAGCCTCTAAACCGGCTGTGCTTTGAGAAGAACAAACTCCAACATTTGAACTCTAACATGGTTCAGTATCCTTGATCTAATCTTACAAGGAGACATTTTGGGCCAGAACCTGAAACAAGGTACTAAGTAGAACTAATTGATACAATGCTTGTATTCACACCTTTACTCATTGGAGTTCACATGTTCGGGAGATTTCAGGGTTTAGTATGAGATATCCAAATTCACACCTCCCTTGAAGCTCTTAGGGCCAGAGAGCACTGTGGGAGAAAACCCATAATCCCACTCTCTGATATATAAGAAGAAAGCAGAGGCCCAGTGAAGGGAATTCAGCTGAATTACATGGAGAGTGGACCTGAATTGGAGGCTGAAGAAAGCAGAGGCAGAAGCAAAGGATAAAGGTGCAAGAGCTCTTGGAACCAAGCAGAGAGATACTCCTCTAAGTTAATTGGGATATATTGGAGGCAATAAAAGATCTGAACTTTTATCACCTGGCTGCATTTGGGGTAATTATTGATCTGAACTGATACTAAAGCTGCCTCCAGAAAACCTCCTCAAAAAACCTGCTCTCTCCCAGAGAGAACTTTTATGTTATTTTAACGAAAAAAAATTTTTTTTTCTAATCTTGTCATATTCTGCTTTACAGGAGAAGCTGACTGTGTTTCTGCTTCTCTTCTTTCCCCTTCTTCCTCCACCCATAAAGGGTTAATTGAGGGGGGAGGGCCATGAGATGTGAAGTGATCTGATTCCTCTTGCTGTTTAGTATCACATTCAAAATTGTAATTAACTCCATCTTTTCACCTAGTTTAGTTGGCACTTCTCCTTCCTGCTATTTCTTCTTTTTCCTTATTTTAATACTTATAAAATTTCCTAAAGGCAGTTGATTAAATTATATGTATTAAGTATGTCTTTGGAAATTGAGTTAGGCCCATTTTTATTATAGAATTGACAAAGATCCTCTCCTACCAATTTCCACTTGTTTAGATCCAATTCCTTTTCCATAGAGAAACAAGGACATATGTGCTTTACAGTTTGTAAAAGTTCAGTGATCTGCTCCAAAATTATAATCAAACCTTGGCTTTCCATAATTTTGACAATGCTCTCTAAACATTTTCCTTGAACAGAAACAGAAGGCTGTTTTCTAAACATCTGTCCCAACTTAGCTGAAATTCTACTTTAACTCTTTTAACAATTTTTTTTTTTTGTTGTACTCACCCTAATTTCTGGGTTAAGGAGACTTTTCTACTGGATTCAGGATCAGAGGCTTTTCCACTTAAATCCACTGAGGAGCCTGTCAACCCCATGTTGGGTGCCAAAATGTGGTGTTTTTTGTTTTTTTGTTTTTTTTTTTTTCTTTAAAATAACATAAAGTTTCTCTTTGGGAAAGAGCAAGTTTCTCAGGGAGGTTTTCTGGGCCTTAGTATCAGTTCAGATCAATAATTACCCCAAATGCAGCCAGGTGATCAAAGTTCAGATCTTTTATTGCCTCCAATATAGCCCAGTTAGCTTAGAGGCCTATCTTTCTGCTTGGTTCCAAGAGCTCTTGAAGCTTTGTTCTTTGCTTCTATCTCTGCTTTTTTCAGCCTCCCATTCAGCTGAACTCTCTTAACTGGGCCTCTGCTTTCTTCTTCTATATCAGAGAGTGGGATTGTGGGTTTTCTCCCACAATGCTGTCTGGCCCTAAGAGCTTCAAGGGAGGTGTGAATTCGGTTATCTCATACTAAACCCTGAAATTTCCCAAACGTGTGAACTCCAATGAGTAAAGGGGTGAACACAAGCATTGTATCAATTAGTTCTACTTAGTACCTTGTTTCAGGTTCTGGCCCAAAACATTTCCTTGTAAGATTAGATCAAGAATACTGAACCATGCTAAATTAGATAATTATTGTCTCTATCAACTCTAATGACGTAACAGTTTTGTAAAGATTCCAACAGCCTCAGAAAATGAAAAATTCATGAATCAGGAAATTTCTTGGAAGTATTTATCCTGTTAATATAAGGAAAAACTAAACAAAACAAAAAACAATAGAAGCAGCAACAATAGAAACCTTCCCTATCAAAACTAGAGATCTAGAGCTAGATTTGGAATCTTAATTCTAGTTTGGGTAAAGATGATGGAAAAGCAGGCCCATGCTGAGGAAAAATACTTTAAAAGTATAATAAAATCATCCTTACAACAATTTTATGAAAGTTTGTAATTATATATATATATATATATATATGTAATGATTCTGAGAAGTTCTATAATTATGGTCACAGACCTCACAAGTGTCTGAGGCAAAATTTGAACTGGTCTTCCTATTTCAAAGTTAAGTACTTTTTTTTTTTTTAATCCAGTGCACCACTTCAGTACTAAAGGAAAATAAAAAGGTGTCACATTTAATTTTTTTAAATTTTTTAATAGATATAATGCACCTTGAAAGTATGTTTTTTTTTTTTTTTTCATTCTTTGTATGTACATTCTTGGCCTCTGTGAAAATGCCTGACACATAATAGGGATATTGAAAAATCTTTGTTAATTCATTAAATACTCTGTCAGGTACTCTGCCAGGTTTTGTGATAAATACAAAACAGGGCAACAAAACCAAGAAAAAAAGAAGATGGTAATGCACTATCTAATGCCTTTGATAAATTTTAGAGATTAAATGACTGTAATTTAAAACTTTTGTTCCCTTTGAGTTGATTGACTCAAACCTTGATCCAGTGTCTTATTCCCTTAAATAAAATACTTGAGATCACTACTAGAGGCCTGGAGACATGGTTAAAAATATGGAGTACTTGATAGCTTTTCTGACTTCCCCATGTTCTAGTTATATGACTGCTCAAATTGATTAACCAATTCAAAAGATGGTTATTCATATAAGATTATAACTAGACAGTGCCTTAGAGAATATTAAGTCCAAACCTCTCATTTTACAAATGAAAGACTGGCAGCACAGGGAAATTAATTGATCTGCCTAAGGTCATATACCTAGGTAATAGTTGTTTGAAGGAGTTTTTAATCCTTGCTTCCTGACTTCTAGATTTTTCTTCTCTCCATTTTAATAATACATATTTTATATTTTTTGACTCTCCTATTTGCTACACTTTCAATATATCACTCAGTAATTTCTATATTTTAGTAAGCAAAATGAGAAGCTAGGGAATTTTTCTAGAAGAAAATAAGACAAATTTTATGTGAGAATTAGTCAAATGAAATAAACAAAAATTCACTTGGAAAGGAGAAATCTTAAATAGAATAACATATTATTTTAATTTAAAGGACTGATGTAAACTCAATAATCTTCTGTTGTTTCTTACTCCAGGATGAACTGCATAAAATACTCTGTCACTCAAAGATCTTTATAACCTAGCCCTTCTAAAAATGTCAGTCTTCTTACACCTAGCTGTTTACTTGTATTCTCCAATCAAGTAGCACTGGGTTCTTGACTGTTTTGTTTTTGTTTTGAACAAGTTACTCTATTTCTCAATAGTAGATATTTTCCCTGGAAGCTCCTAAGCCTAGAATGCTCTCTCATCCAATTGCCACTTTTGAGTTCCTTGGCCTCCTTTAAGTTTCAAATAAAATCATAGATTTTACAAGAAACCATCCTGGAGCTGTCTTAATTACCTTTTCATTTGTTTTTCATTTGTTAATTGTGTTCTCTTTATCCCGGATACAGCTTGTTTTCTATACCTTTTTTTTTTTTAATTTTATTGTTATCCCATTAAATTGTAAGCTCCTTGAAATCAGGGACTGTTTTTTTTACATCATCAGCCCTGACACATAAAACACACTTAATAGATCATGAATGTTTGACTGATCAATTTGGGGAAGAAACATGAGGCTTATCCCATTTGCTCCCAGGTGACAGTCCTAGAAACAGAAACAGTCCTAGAAATTTAGAATGAATATGAGGAAAATAGATCAATAAAGCAAAATGAATATATTGCCTCAGATATTTCTACTTTATGTAAATACTGAAGCAAAGGCAATCTTGCTACTTGGATTTGTTGCAGAGATATTATTACTCAAATAGTTTCTGAAGTCCCTTCAAAATCTTGTCTTTGGTAATTCTTGATTCCTTCTTCTTTGCTCCTCCTAACTGCCAAAGAAAGTCATCTTTATGTTTTTTTGGAGTCACATACAATCATTTTTTGTTCATGTAGTTATCTAAATCTCCTCTCTCCCCAACAATGACAATCAAAATGTTGCATTATTAGTTTTTTTTTTTAAAGTTCTGGGAACTTTGATTTCAATCTTTTCTCACTTTCTTATTGCTGCTAAACACATTCTTTCACAAAGTTGACTCACTTTTATATCATCACCAGTTGATATTTTTCAATATCTAAATCTGATATTTCAAGGGTCTCTAGTATGTCCTTCAAGAAATGCCATGCAATCATTGACTTGAGAGTACTGTATAAATGTGAACCCAAACTTTATTCCATTCTGAGTCTTTTGACAGATAACTAGAAACATAGAAAAATATATGTTAAATTATGAAATATTTTTGTGTTCAAGGGGTAATAAATTTAATGATGACTATCACTGTTGAGAGGAATGGTTGGATTGATGGAGAGATCGGTGGGTGAATGAATACATGGGGTAGGTAAATGTGTATGAAGGGCAGGCTTCAGGCATGGATAAATAACAACAGGATTAGAGGAATGTAACCATTGAATCACAGAAAAGTTATCACAGAAACTGAATGGATAAACATCAGTTGGAAAATAGCTAAACAATGGAGAACAATGTGGAACTATGCCCAAAAGATTATCAAATTTTGCTACCTTTTGATCCCACTGGGCCTTTATCCAATAGAGATCATAAAAAAGGGAAAAAATTCCCACATATGCAAAAATGTTTGTAGCAGCCCTTTTTGTCGTGGCAAGGAACTGGAAACTTATCTGATGTCCATCAGTTGGAGAATGGCTGAATAAGGTATGGTATACGAATGTTGTGGAATATTATTTTTCTATAAGAAACGATCAGCAGGATGATTTCAGGGAGGCCTGGAAAGACTTACATGAACTGATGCTAAGTGAAGTGAACCACAAGAAGATTATACAATGATCAATTCTGATGAACTTAGCTCTTGTCAACAATAAGGTGATTCAGGCTAGTTCCAATGGTGTTGGAATGGAGAGAACCATCTGCACCCAAAGAGAGGACTGTGGGGACTGAGTGTGGAGTGCAATATAGTATTATCACCTTTTTGTTAGCTTTGTTTTCTTTCTCTCTCTCTTTTTTTTTCTTTTTTCTTTTTTCTTGTGCAGCATGATGGTTATGAAGGTATATGTAGAAGAATTGCACATTTGGCATATATTGCATTGCTTATTGTCTAGGGAGAAGGAAAGGAGAAAAAAAATTGTAGCACAGGGTTTTGCAGGGATGAATTTGAAAGTTGTCTTTGCATGTGTTTTGAAAATAAGGAACTATTATTTTAAGAGAGAGAGAGAGAGGTAGAGAGGTCATGGAAATATTAGGCATTTCACCTTGATCTTCCTGTATTCTTTCTCACCATTTGAACATTGTAGGTACATAAGGTAGTTCAGAGAAATGCTCTAAAATAGCCCCATTTCACTTGTCTTATATAACAGTTAATACAGTTTTTTTTTTGTTTGTTTTATATCATTATTAACTCAGTTATCATTTATTTTGTGGAACTGATTTTGTTTCCCTCTATTTCATTATCAGGAGCTACTTAATTTGTAGTGATTTAATTTATTTCAATTAAACAGTGCATAATAGTACATATAAATCTGGCTTTCTGTCCAGGAATTCATAGCTTCCAATTCTGATTCTATTTGTGGCAATAGTAAAGTAACTTGAATTCCCAATGCTTTCAAAATTATGATATAGGCAAATGATTTGTCTGAATTAATGGAGTGAATCTCCTAAGAATTCCTTAAGCCATTTAAATTATAAACCGAAGCTACCAATAAACAACTTTTACATGGGTCAACTTCCTTGCAGAAAAAAAAAAAAATGTAGCTGATTTTAATCTTAAAAATTTGAAAGTGGCAATGATTCCAATAAAGTGTGGTAAAGAAATGTGTGTCACAACCATTCAGAATATTTTTTTTTTCATACACAAGTGATAATAAGATGACAATTAGGTGGCACAGTGAAGATTGCTGAGCCTGGAGTCAGGATTCCCAAAGTTCAAATTTAATCTGAGAAACATTCTACCTGTGTGACCCTGAGCAAATCACTTAACCTCAGTTTACTTCAGTTTCCTCAACTGTAAAATGGTCATAAAAGTATCCCTTATAAGGAACATCAACAATCAAATGAAATATCTGTGAAGTTTATTACTGTCTTACTAGGATTGTTCAGGAGAACACATTAGATAGTATATTTAAAATGTTACGCTACCTTAAAACCCTACACAAATAGAAATTGTCTTCTTGTACCTTTTCCTCTTAATGCACTGTAAATTCCACGAGGTCAGTCAACACTTCTTATTTCAGTTTTATATGTACTAGTAGATCCTTTACCTCATTACTCTGTATATCTTAGGTTTTTAAGAACTGGTTTGCAAAAGCACAAATGTATGTCCTGTATCTTTTGTTAATTAACTAGCTAACTGCAATAAATAAATAAATAAACAAACAAACAAACAATTAAATAAATAAATAAATAGATGGAAAAATAAATAAATAAAAGCTACTTTTTTCTGCTTTGCAAGACTGATTGATGTGATGGTTAGCATCAATCTCGGACTGCCTATTTTAAAATCCAGAGAGTTTCTGCATTTTCTCTATTCAACACTCTATTTTGAAGATTAATTGAAATATCTTCAAGCATAGTGGCAAGGAAAGCTTGAAGAAATCTAAGATAATTTTTTGCAGCCCAAAACTTATGTAATTTCTAATTGTAATGGTAGAATCTGTCTTTAATCCTAAAGGTTAAGAAACAATGAGAAAGGCTGATATTTTGTAACCATGTAATGCTGATTAGATTATCAAATGAATCTCTCAGTAGATTTTTGCCCTACTTTTTCTGTCTTTAGTGGCAAGGGAAGATAAATGCATTATTAAATATTTTGTCAAAAATTAGTGTGCATAAAAATGTTCACTAGACACCCAAAAGGCAGATGGTATTTTGTATTATGCTACAAGAAAACAAAGGCTCAACTCTTGGGAGATAAGAATTTAGTCTGTAAAAAAAAAAAAAAAAAAAAAAAAAAAAAATGCCCTAAGTGTTTTCATGGCAGAAAAAACTTTAAAAAAAAAAAATCCCCATCTTTTTTCCAAAAAGCTAACATTTGCACAGTTATGCTGCATGTATATTACTTGGTAGAAATGTAAAAGCCCATTGGCTGTAATTTGGCAGCTTGGTTACACAATCCCATTACCTGCAGTGACTCAGAAATATAGTAGTACTATTGTCTAAATGAGATGAGCCAGTTTAAGAATCTGTGGTAAGGTCCTAGCAAATCTTTCCATTTCTCTAGAGTGCTGCAAAAGCACAAATGTATGTCCTGTATCTTTTGTTAATTAACTAGCTAACTGCAATAAATAAATAAATAAACAAACAAACAAACAATTAAATAAATAAATAAATAGATGGAAAAATAAATAAATAAAAGCTACTTTTTTCTGCTTTGCAAGACTGATTGATGTGATGTTTAGCATCAATCTCGGACTGCCTATTTTAAAATCCAGAGAGTTTCTGCATTTTCTCTATTCCACACTCTATTTTGAAGATTAATTGAAATATCTTCAAGCATAGTGGCAAGGAAAGCTTGAAGAAATCTAAGATAATTTTTTGCAGCCCAAAACTTATGTAATTTCTAATTGTAATGGTAGAATCTGTCTTTAATCCTAAAGGTTAAGAAACAATGAGAAAGGCTGATATTTTGTAACCATGTAATGCTGATTAGATTATCAAATGAATCTCTCAGTAGATTTTTGCCCTACTTTTTCTGTCTTTAGTGGCAAGGGAAGATAAATGCATTATTAAATATTTTGTCAAAAATTAGTGTGCATAAAAATGTTCACTAGACACCCAAAAGGCAGATGGTATTTTGTATTATGCTACAAGAAAACAAAGGCTCAACTCTTGGGAGATAAGAATTTAGTCTGTAAAAAAAAAAAAAAAAAAAAAAAAATGCCCTAAGTGTTTTCATGGCAGAAAAAACTTTAAAAAAAAAAATCCCCATCTTTTTTCCAAAAAGCTAACATTTGCACAGTTATGCTGCATGTATATTACTTGGTAGAAATGTAAAAGCCCATTGGCTGTAATTTGGCAGCTTGGTTACACAATCCCATTACCTGCAGTGACTCAGAAATATAGTAGTACTATTGTCTAAATGAGATGAGCCAGTTTAAGAATCTGTGGTAAGGTCCTAGCAAATCTTTCCATTTCTCTAGAGCTTGCTGCAGTGATAAAGACAAAGCTTTAGTCCTAATCTCTTTTGCTTCAACACCTATTACTCCTTTGGTGAACTAGTGGAATTTTATAGCTGTGTCAGACATGAAAAAAATTAACCCTTTGATGGAGACTCAGCTGAATTCTGAATAAAATAAATGATATAGAGCTTGACTCGAGGAGATTATATCTACAGGCAAAACTTTGATTAAATTTAATAAAAGACAAGTTGACATGAATATGAATTTTACAATTTATTTGTCTGAGGCAATAATTAAAACAATGTAAGCAAAAAGAACAAAATGAAGTGGGGGGTTAGAGGGAAACAAAATGCTTTTTCATTAGAAGCATTAAAATTTTAACCACAAAACAGATAGGAATAAGTGGAATAGACCTCCCTGCATTTTTTGCAGAGATCAAGAACATTGGAAATGAAACATTACATATATTGTCACACATGTTTGAATTGCTGGCTACTTTTGCTGAATTGCTTAAATCTTCTCCAATGCACTCTTTCATCATTCTTAATTACAAAGAATTATGGTTGAAGGCAGAAAAACATGAGGCAAGATATATTTGAGAAAACAAAAAAAGATGAAAATAAATGATAAATAGCTATTTATAGAAGGTAACATTATTGCACTGTATTTAAAACATTTTATATGCATGTACACATATACTCATATGAAATAAAAGGGAAAACAGAAATTTGTATATATATGTAGGGAATACATTGTAAATTTGCTGTGTAAATTCAATTTTACTTAAAGAATTCTGAAATAAATCTTCAAACAAAGAAAACAGATATTGTGTTTTCTCTCTGCTCTGTCGGACTGCTTAGAGCTCCATGGAAAATACACAAGAATAGCAAAAACAAAACAAAACAAAACAAAAACACAATGCAAACACACACACACACACTCACACACACACACACACACACACAAAACCACTTCCAATTGAAAGCAGAAAAAATGCACACTAACAGTCTTTGCAACCAGCATTTCCCTGCTAGACTGGGGGCTTGAGACATCAGCACAGAGAGAAGGAAAATTTGCCCTACTCCATTAAACCACCTTATACCCACTCTTCTTTCTGTCTTATGTCTATCTGCACTTCAGTATCACTTGTTTCCAGTCTGTCCCAAATGCTATCCTTTCTCTTCCTAACTTGTGTTCTTTCTATAAGGGCTGGCCATGTGCACACCTGACTGGCACAAGCCCCATTTATTTCTTATCTTGCTGTCCTTCTCTGTTCTGTGAACCCATGTGCCAGATATTCCTTTATGGAGGAATTCTTCCTTATTCTTCCTCCATGATTTCTGCCTTACCCCATGTTCACTAGCAAATGCCTATTAAGTAAAAATTATTCTAAGTGAAATTCTAAACATCCATGGAGTGACCAATAAAATTGAAAGTAAAAAAAAAAAAGTAATAAATAAAATTAAGAGACAATTTTATTGGAATATAAAGCATTTGATGAAACAAAAATTGGATGTTTTTAGAAAGAGAAAGAAGAAATCCTAATTATCAGTATCAAAATGAAAAGTGTGAATTCACTACCAATGAAACAAAAATTAAAACAATTATGAAAACACCCAATTATGTGCCAATAAATTTGATGATCTAACTGAAATGTATTATTATTTACTGAAATATCAATTGCCCTGAATAACAGAAGAGGAATAGAAACCTTAAATGAATCTTTTTTTAGAAAAAAAGAAATTGAACAAGTTATCAATGAGCTCTATGACAAAAATATCCTCAGGCCTAGATAGATTTATGTTGGAATCCTTGTTTGGAGGTATATGCCTGTCCATTATCTGTTTTTATTTCTTGTGGCACACCCATAATTGCGAATACTTGAATGAGGAATTCAGTGACCACTCAGGCTGTCTCTTTTGCTGCTGGTATGACAAAAGTGAATCCTGAAAAGGTGTCTACCACAATGTGGATAAAAGACAGACGACCAAAAGATTTATAATGGGTCACATCCATTTGCCAGATTTCATTGGGTCTCAAACCACGAGGGTTCTTCCATGGAGGCAGTGTAGGAGCGTGGAAGGGAAGGCAAGCTGTACAGCTTTTCACTATGCTCCTAGCTTCTTCTTTTGTAATCCCAAACTGTAAACGCAAAGCTCGAGCAACCTGATGGTATTTAGAATGGGATTCCTGGGCCTCCTGAAATAAAGGCGTACTGGCCAACATAGTTAAAAGGCGATATCTGCCTTGGAATTTCCATCAAAAATAGGACCTGGAAGTCCACTATGTGAGTGGACATGCAGGATATAAATCTTTCCTGGATGCTTTCTCACTTGCTCTTGAAGTTCCTTAAAGAGCTGATATATATTAGAAGCTGCAAATTTTATTTGGGCTGTGGCAATTCTTTGTACCACACCTACTGAATAGGCTGAATCAAATATTATATTTATGTTGCCTGGGTAATAAGTGAGAGCTAGCATGATTGCATATAATTCGTTCTGCTGAGTGGACTGAAAAGGAGTTCTGACTACTCTTTTTACAGTTAAATCATGAGAGTATACAGCACAAATATTTTGTTTGGCTGCGTCTGTAAAAATAGTTGGTCCTTCAAGAGGAACCTTAGAAACCTTCTCCTCAAAAATCCATTGCCAATTATGCAGTAGTCTGGTTATCTTTAATGGAGATCCATGTGCAAAATTTGGAGCCATGGCCAATAAAATTTGCCACTCTGGGATGGTTTCACAGCATACATTAATTTGTGCATTTGTATAAAAGGTATATATCTTGTCAGGTCTTGTCCCAGATAATTGTACTGCTCGCTTAATGGCCTTTAATAGAATCCTAGCCACAAGCACTGAGTAAGGCGTAAGGCTTTCTTCTGGTTGTGCTGGGAGGTTCACCCACTCTATCACACTGTCTCCTTGATGAAGGACTGCTGTGGGTGCTTCTTTCGTAGCAAAAACTGATATTTCCAAGGATTTTTGAGTTACTCTTTCAACTACATTGGATAAAGCCAGTTCAACTTCTCTCAAGGCCTCTTGAGCTTCTTTTGTAAGCCAGCGTGGTGAATTTAAAGCACTGTCTCCCCTTAAAATGTAATATAGGGGTTGCAATTGATTGGTAGTTCAAACCTAATACTGGACGCATCCATTGGATATCTCCTATTAATTTTTGGAAATCATTTAAGGTGTTCAACCTCTCTGCTCTTAAAGACAGTTTTTGTAGTGTAAGTGCCTTAGGATATATTTCATATCCTAAATATTGAATATTTGAATTTTTTCTGTAGCAATATGAAGTTTGTAGCATCTTAGTGTTTCTATGGTTTTTTGTAGACATGCTTCTAGCATTTGTTCCTCAGGTGCACATCCCAATATATCATCCATATAATGTAATAGCATAACTTTTGGAAATGCTTTTCTTATTGGAGCAAGAGCAGCAGCAACATACATTTGACACATAGTGGGGCTGTTCTTCATTCCCTGTGGCAAAACTTTCCATTCATATCTTTTATAAGGCTCAGCTATGTTAACGCTGGGCACTGAAAAGGCAAATCTCTTCATATCCTCCTTATCCAGAGGAATGGAATAGAAACAATCCTTGATGTCTATAACCCAAAGAGGCCATTCTCTAGGAAGCTGAGTAGGAGATGGAAGTCCAGGCTGAAGAGTTCCCATAGTTTCCATCTGTTCGTTCACTTTTCTTAAATCAGTGAGCATCCTCCATTTTCCCGATTTCTTTTTTACAACGAACACTGGTGAATTCCAAGGACTTAGAGAAGGTTGTAAATGCCCTTGTTCAAGCTGCTCCTGTACTATATCTAATAAGGCCTGAATTTTATTGCTACTTAAGGGCCACTGTTCTATCCACACTGGTGTATCAGTTTTCCATTGGATAGGAACAGGTGAAAGTGTTGGCAGGCCTTCAACAGCAGCCCTGCTTAAAAAACCGAAGTACTCATTTTTAACCCCAATTGTTGTAAAACGTCTCTTCCCCACAGATTGATGGGGATTTTTTCAACTATAAAAGGAGTAAAAATTCCTGTTTTGCCTTCAAAAGTCCATCTCATAGGGTCAGCACTAACTTCAGCTGCTATTGATCCTCCTATACCAGACATATAGGTGTCTGCCTTAATCTTTGGCCAGTGACTGGGCCAGCTGGCACCTCTAATTACAGTACGATCTGCACCTGTGTCTACCAATCCTTTTAGTGGTATTCCATTCACATAAATAGTGAGCATAGGTCGGTCATCTGTCACAGCTGCAGTCCAAAATATTCCTGGATTTTGTGGTCTGGAGTCAGAACCTGGGTTACTATCACCAGGCTGCTTATTAGGATTCTGTATGAGTAATCCTGATGCTACTATGTCTCCTGGGTGATAAGTCACACATTGTCTACCTGTATTAGTGACTGGGATATTATCTACAAATTCCCCAGTTTCCCACATCAGTGTGTGGATGGACACTGTTTTGTACATACAAGGAGGCGAAATGGTCAAGACTACTGTGCCTGGAGGTAGGGGATCCATAGGCTGGAGAGGAACAGATTTCACCTCTCCCCGGGGTATCTCAGTTGTCCCAGCTGCATACAGCTCTATTCTCCCCAATTGTAATTCCCTTCTGCCATCAGGTTGCTTCCTGGCTGGTTGTCTGTGTAATTCCCTTCTCCCATCATATGGCTTTCTGCCTGATTGGTCATGTCTGGGTACTGGACTTCTAGGCACTCTCTGGGTGCACCATTGACTGCCATCATGCCCCAAGTGTTTTTTTCCTTGGGCCCTGGGGCTGGGCCCCTCATCCCATTTCCCTGAATCTGTCTGCATTCTGAGGCCCAATGGAAGCCTCTGTTGCATTTTGGACATGGGGTTTGGGGTCTTGTTCTCCCACCTTGTTTTCCCATTCTATCTCTATACCAACATTGAGCTTTCAGATGTCCTACTTTTCCACACTGAAAGCATCTACGAGTCTCTCTGGAAGTGCCTTGCCAGGAGGGACTCTGTCTTCTCATGTTTGGGTTTTGGGAAGTCTGCATTATAGCCTGGCTAGAAAAGGCACCTGTGCCCACTGTGGCACAGCATCTTATGAGCTCCTCTAAAGAAGCATCCTTGTGCAGTCCTAGTATAATTCTTCTGCAAACCTCATTAGCATTTTCCTTAGCAAGTTGCCTTATCAAGATGTCTGTTATTGCATTTTCTCCATTTTAAGGGGAGACAGTGCTTTAAATTCACCACGCTGGCTTACAAAAGAAGCTCAAGAGGCCTTGAGAGAAGTTGAACTGGCTTTATCCAATGTAGTTGAAAGAGTAACTCAAAAACCCTTGGAAATATCAGTTTTTGCTACGAAAGAAGCACCCACAGCAGTCCTTCATCAAGGAGACAGTGTGATAGAGTGGGTGAACCTCCCAGCACAACCAGAACAAAGCCTTACGCCTTACCCAGTGCTTGTGGCTAGGATTCTATTAAAGGCCATTAAGCGAGCAGTACAATTATCTGGGACAAGACCTGACAAGATATACACCTTTTATACAAATGCACAAATTAATGTATGCTGTGAAACCATCCCAGAGTGGCAAATTTTATTGGCCATGGCTCCAAATTTTGCACATGCATCTCCATTAAAGATAACCAGACTACTGCATAATTGGCAATGGATTTTTGAGAAGAAGGTTTCTAAGGTTCCTCTTGAAGGACCAACTATTTTTACAGACGCAGCCAAACAAAATATTTGTGCTGTATACTCTCATGATTTAACTGTAAAAAGAGTAGTCAGAACTCTTTTTCAGTCCACTCAGCAGAACGAATTATATGCAATCATGCTAGCTCTCACTTATTACCCAGGCAACATAAATATAATATCTGATTCAGCCTATTCAGTAGGTGTGGTACAAAGAATTGCCACAGCCCAAATAAAATTTGCAGCTTCTAATATATATCAGCTCTTTAAGGAACTTCAAGAGCAAGTGAGAAAGCATCCAGGAAAGATTTATATCCTGCATGTCCACTCACATAGTGGACTTCCAGGTCCTATTTTTGATGGAAATTCCAAGGCAGATAGCCTTTTAACTATGCTGGCCAGTACGCCTTTATTTCAGGAGGCCCAGGAATCCCATTCTAAATACCATCAGGCTGCTTGAGCTTTGCGTTTACAGTTTGGGATTACAAAAGAAGAAGCTAGGAGCATAGTGAAAAGCTGTACAGCTTGCCTTCCCTTCCACGCTCCTACACTGCCTCCATGGAAGAACCCTCGTGGTTTGAGACCCAATGAAATCTGGCAAATGGATGTGACCCATTATAAATCTTTTGGTCGTCTGTCTTTTATCCACGTTGTGGTAGACACCTTTTCAGGATTCACTTTTGCCACACCAGCAGCAAAAGAGACAGCCCGAGTGGTCACTGAATTCCTCATTCAAGCATTTGCAATTATAGGTGTGCCACAAGAAATAAAAACAGATAATGGACCGGCATATACCTCCAAACATTTTGAACACTTTTGTGCACAGTATAAGATTTTACACACTACTGGCATACCCTTTAATCCTCAATGTCAAGCAATAGTAGAAAGAAGATACAGGGACATTAAGACACTCCTCCAAAAACAAAAGAAAGAGGGAGCCACGGGTAACCCTAGAGAACTTCTAAATTTAGTTCTCTATACCATTAATTTTTTAATCTTTGATAAAGATGCACTGGCTCCAGCAAACAGGTTTTATAACCCACCAGAAGAGCAGTGTCCAGTGCGAGTAGCTCCACTATCTTTAGATAATCGCCAGGTGATGTGGAGAGATCCAGAAAGTGGTGAATGGAAGGGACCAGATAGGCTAACTGCTTGGGGGAGAGGATTTGCTTGCATCTCTACATGTGGAGAAGGAATCAGATGGGTGCCTACGAGCCACATTCGCCTTGTCCATTGCAGAGAGATGGAGCAGACCCTTGAAACAAAGGACAAGACCCAAGAAATATCGAGTGGTTCTGTTGCTGATTGTGCTCACCATTGAAAGAGCATAGCTGACAAGGAGACTGTTAAAAAGACTTTTAAAATCTTCAGGAATCTTTGGATTTCCTAACACAAGATGAAACTGTTTTAGTTCTTGAAAAACCAGCGAGAATCATTGGATTCCTTAAGATGAAAAATTGTTGATGAGACTTTTGCAGTACTTCAGGGCTTACAGGAACTATTGGATTCCTGGCACATGAATTAATGGACAATGGATTCCTTATGGACTATTTCTAGGACTTATGGACATGTGTAAATTTTCAGGTTGATTCATGTTGTTACATTGCTACTAGCCTGTGTTATATTGCTATGTGCTTTTGTAAATTATGTATAATGCCTCCCATATTGATGAATTTATGTATACCATGTATATCTGTTACAAAGTTCTGGCCCATATTGATGGATTTATGTGTTCCCCTTCAGAAACCCACTAATCTGATTAGATTTCCTATTTCCTTTGGTGTTTTCATCTAACAAAAGAAAGGGGGAGATGTTGGAATCCTTACTTACTGCTAACTAATTAGAGTTGATCTAATCTTACAAGAAGATTTTGGCCAGAACCTGAAACAAGGTACTAAGTAGAACTAATTAATACAAGGCTTGTGTTCACACCTTTACTCATTGGAGTTCACAAGTATGCTAGCTTCACAAAGTAAACTTTCTAACTTCAAGGGAGTTCACACCTCCCTTAAAGCTCTTTGGGTCAGAGAACACTATGGGAGAAAACCCATAATCCCATTCTCTCAGAAGATTCACATATAAGGCGAGACAGCCATTCCAGAATACATTTTTTCCACTTGGCTGGCTGGTGGCAGACAAAAAGCTTTCAGAGGATAAAGCTACGAGTGAGAGTTCAGTGGACAACCAGATTCATCTTCATCTCACACCACTGTAGCTGGTGGCTGGGCTCCCCAGAAGGAGACAAGAGAGACATTCCATCTCTGTGTTGGTTGGAGGCTGAAGAAAGCAGAGGCAGAGGCTGAAGGACAGAACCTTTGGATTTGGAGATTTTCGGAGGGCTCTAAGCCTCTAAGCCCTGTGTTTTGAAAAAAACAAGAACTCCAACATTTGAATTCTAACAGATTTACTCACTGATTTTATGATACATCTAAAGTATAATGAATCCCAATATTATATAAACTATTTGAGAAAATAAACAAAAAGGATTCCTACCAAATTCCTTTTCTTTTTTTTTCTTTTTTTTTAAATTTTTATTTAATAATTACTTTACATTGACACCCGTTTCTGTTCCGATTTTTCTTTTCCCTCCCTCCCTCCACCCCCTCCCCTAGATGGCAAAAGTCCTTTATATGTTGGATATGTTGCAGTATATCCTAGATACAATATATGTTTGCAGAACCGAACAGTTCTCTTGTTGCATAGGGGGAATTGGATTCAGAAGGTATAAATAACCCGGGAAGAAAAACAAAAATGCAGATAGTTCACATTCGTTTCCCAGTGTTCTTTCTTTGGGTGTAGCTGCTTTTGTCCGTCATTTATCAATTGAAACTCAGGTCTCTTTGTCAAAGAAATCCCCTTCCATCAAAATATGTCCTCATACAATATCGTTGTCGAAGTGTATAATGATCTCCTGGTTCTGCTCATTTCACTTAGCATCAGTTCATGTAAGTCTCGCCAGTCCTCTCTGTATTCATCCTGCTGGTCATTTCTTACAGAACAATAATTCCAAATTCCTTTTCAACACAAATATAGAGGTGATACCTCAACTAGGAAGAAGAAAAGAGAAGAAAAACTGTGGACCAATTTTCCTAATAAATATAATTGTAAAGTTTTAAGTAATGTGCTAGATGTAACAAGAACCATATACTACAACCAAATGAGATTTATAATAGGGATATAGGACTGATTCAATGTTTGGGAACTATGAGCAAAATTAACCATATCAATAATAAAAGAAAAAAAAAACACATGATTATTTCAATAGCATAGAAAAGGCTTTTGGCAAAACAAAACATTTATTCCTATTTAAAATACTAGAAAGCATAGGAATAAATAGAGCTTTCCTTTAAAAAATAAATAATATCTACCTAAATCAGTCAGTACACATTATCTATACCGATAATAAACTAGAAGTTTTCCAAATAAGATCAAGGGTGAAGCAAAGTGCAAATTCTCATCCCTATTGATCAACAAGGTACTAAAAATGTTGACCATAGCAATAAGACAAAAAAAGAAAAGAATAGGAATTAGAATAGGCATTAAAGAAACAAAATCATCACTCTTTGCAGATAATATGGTGGTATACCATATAATATATACATATTACAGAAACTTAAAGAATCATTGAAATAATTAAAATTTTATTCAAAATTGCATGTTATAAATAAAATCCACATAAATCATAGAGACTTTAACACTTTTCATATAAATTTTCATATAAACACTTTTTTTCCATGGAACATATAAACACATTTTCCATGGAAAATACACAAGAATAAACAAAACAAAACAAAACAAAACAAAGCAAAACAAAAACACATTTATATAAATTAAGTCAGATATAAATATAAATTGTAGAAGTATTAGTAATTGTTCATGGTTAGGCTGAGCCAATATAAGAAAAATGACAATTCTAACTAACTTCATTTTTTTTATTCAGTGTCACATTAATTTTACTATTAAAACTTTTCTTAGAACTAGAAATAATAAAAATTAACTGGACAAACAAAAGGTCAAAAATATCATGGGAATTAATAAGGAAAATATAAAAGACAGTCGCCTCACAACTCTAGATCTCAAATTGCTTTATAAAAGTTGTCATTATCATAACAATCTGTTACTGGCTAAGACCTATGTTTTTATTCCTTTAAAAAAAATCATAATATTTTATTTTCCAGGTTCCTGTCAGGTCCTTTTTTTTTTTTTTACAGGATTTTAAATTCAATTTTCTCCTTCTTCCTTCCCTGTTTTCCAAAGATGACAGGTAGTTTGATATCATTTATATATTATCATGTAAAATATATTTCCATATTAGTCACAATTGTGGAAAAAAGAAACTGACAAAAAGAAAATCAAAAATATAATTAGAATAAGGTAAGTGGAAAAAAAATTCTTGGATCTGCATTCAGAGATTCCAATCAATTCTTTATCTGGATATGGATAGAATTTTCCTTCAAGAATCTTTTATATTTGTCTTAGTTCTTTTTTTGTGAAGAAGAACTGAGTCATTCATATTTGATCATCACACAACGTTGCTGATAATGTACACAAAGTTTTCCTGTTTCTGCTAATTTCACTTTGCTTCATTTCATGCAGAAAATTTTCTGAAATCTGTTTGTTCATTTCTTATTGCACAATAGCATTGCATTGCATTCTTATACCACAACTTGTTCGGCCATCCCCCAATTGATAGCATTCCCTCAATTTTCAAATTCTTTGCCAACACAATAAGGATTGTTCTGATTTTTTTGGTACATGTAGATCCTTTCCCATTTTGTGATCTTTTTGAAATGCAAGCCTAGTGATGATATTGCTAAATAAAACAGTATACAAAGTTTGATTCCCATTATATCTAAATCATGCACCCATTTTGACTTTATCTTGAATATGTGTGGTATGAGGGATTGGGTTATACCTAGATTGTACCCTATTATTTGCCAGCTTTTCTAGCAGATGTTTTCAGCTCAGTTCTTATTTCGGAAGCTAGGGTATTTGGATTTATCAAACTGTTGGGTTCTATGGTCATTAATTACTATACATATTCAAAATATTCCACTGATACTATCAGCCAGATTTATTTCTTGGCTAATACAAGGTAGTTGATTATTACTGCTTTACAATACAATTTGATATCTGGTAATGCTAGGCCACCTTCCTTTCTATTTTACTTTTCATCAATTCCCTTGATATTCATGAGATTTTGTTCTTCCAGACAAATTTTGTTATGATTTTTCTATTTCCTTTCTGATTTTTTTTTGAAAATTTGACTGGTATGGTCATGAATAAATAAATTAGTTTATGCAACATTGTCATTTTTAATATGTTGGCTTGGTCTATTCATGAGCAATTGATTTATTTGTCTGTGTGTATGGATTTATAAACATAGCTATGTAAATATACAGATTATATTGATATAGCTATACATTATTTAGATGTTTGTGTGAAAAGTGTTTATTCATTTAGTTTGATTTGTTGTGACAAGTAGACTCCCAAATATTTTGTTTTGTCTATAGTTATTTTAGATGGAATTTATCTTTCTACCTATTACTATTGGGCTCTGTTAGTAACATATAGGCATGCCACTGATTTTTCATTCTGCAACTTTGCTAAACTTGTTAATTGCTTGAAGTAGTTCTTTAGTAGGTCTAGAGTTCTCTAGGCATGTCATTATAATGTTACTAATGTGAAAATATCTTTTATATGTTTGAAAAGGTATAATACATATGAAGTTTTTGTATTATCAGTAAATAATGAGAGGGGAGGAGAGACTTTGTGATTCAAGATTATATAAAATAATATTAAAATATAAAATAGAATTAAAAATAAAATTTACCTTTAAAAGTCACTTTATGCAGATGTTTGTGTGTCAAAATTGATTATTTGAAATAAAAAGAAACCAAGGATAAAGTTACTGAGCCATCTATTATTTAATTTGGTCATCTGACTCCTCAGAGGTCAGAGACAAAAAGTGATTTACAGTGATGATTTTTGTAACAAAAAATAGGAGTTGGAATAAATATAAAAATGTGTTTGAACATAATTCTTTTGGACAAAGCAAATCACCCAGCTAGTTAACTTCTCCCAGACTAACTATATAAAGTGAAAGCTGTCTAAATCTGAAAGAATAAAAAATGAGGTTAAAGTAAAAATAAAAAAGAATAATTAAAAGGATTCACATGTTAGATCATTTTGGGATATAATCCCCGACACTACAGAAATCAAAACTAATTGAATACATCTTATCTAATAGATTTATGATTGATATGTTTAAGGTATTGTACATGTGATATTCTGTCCACCCATTTCATAGACTTGAAAAAAAAAGAAACAAAAAATGTTATTTGGGCATTACCGCAATGATGTTCAACATAAAGCTTTCTTGTATATATTAAATGTCCTTCTTCATTTCTTAGATGCTAGGATGACTCAAAGATTGAAAAGCTTGTTGAAGATGATTAACAGATATACACACTAGTGCTAAATTTTTATGTATGTGTGGGATGTTTATGTCTATGTCATGTTTTGTGTGCTTGTGATATGTGTGAGTAAGAGTGTGTGAAATATACATATATATGATTAAGGTTTATCTATGTGTGTATGTATGTAACTATGTATGTGAGTTCATATATCACTGGTAGTACTCGATATTAACATAATAATTAGCAAAAGAATGTGAAACATTATTTTCTTCAGTGAGATCCCAAACAGGATCATAATTATATGTTATTTAAAAACCTGTTAGGCATAACCCATACATTATTTCTTTTGATTTTTAAATTTAAATTTTTAATTTAATGCAATCATTTTAGAGATGAGAAAACAAGTTTAAAGAGGTTAAATGATTTGTTAATGGTCACAGTGATGGAATTCTATGAAAAAAGGATTCAAACTCTGGTAATCCTGAATTTATCCCTTAGTTTCAAAATGCTAATTCATAAAGTGATGTTAGTTTCAATGAGCTAATCCATAAAGTAATGTTTTCATTTTATACAGCTTTACTTAACAGATGCATATATTCATATAGTTGCCTAAAAGCACTCACATAAATCCATCTAAATATATCTATAAATATATATATATATATATATATATACATTATTCCATGTATAGCAGAGTTCCAACTTTATTACTTTGAATATACTTCTTTTTAAGAACTCTGAACTTTTTATCTCATTTTCCATGACTTTATAAATTACCCACCAATCTCTTATATTCCCAGTTGAATCATTACTGACAACTGATTTCTATTTGAATTCCTTAGTTCGACTCTTTTCAATTTCTCTTTCTCCCCACTGCTACCTTTTTATTTCTTTCTGTCTCCATCTGTTTGTCTTTCTCTTTCTGTTTCTCTCTCTCTGTCTGTCTTTCTTTCTCTGTGTCTGTCTCCTTTATTCCCTCCCTGCTTCTCCTTCTTTTCCTCCCTTCTTTTCTCTCCCTCTCTTTCTCTCTCGCTCCTTCCCTTTTTCTTTCTCTCTGCCTATCTGTCTGTCTATCTTTGTTTCTCTCTGTGTCTGAATCTCTGTGTGTGTGTGTGTGTATATGTGTATCTCAGAAAACTCCACCTAAACCTAATAAAGCTTTTTTTTTTTTTTTTAATCCATTAGAGTTTTAAATTTGGGAGGTTTTTATGGTAAAATTTTACCTTTCTCATTGTCTAACAAAGTTTATTATTATAATAATTTTATTTGATCATTTCTATCATTACCCTCCAAAATTTTGGCCTTGCCATCAGTATGAATTGACAGCTTTACTTTATCATTTTAAAGGTTTTTTCATAATCATACATATATTTTGGCTGTCTTTTGTTCCTTAATTAACACTAATGAAATTGGTAGAATTTGTTGTGCTTTTTGCATTCCTTGAAGCCTGATATTTTAATATATTTCTTTTATTTACATTTAGTTGGATTCTCATAATTTTAGAAAGTACTAAGCATATAATTGATATTTTCCTATATTTAAATGATATTAAACAAGTAGGATTTTTATCCCTCAAATTGATGCAGTGTTATATGGGTTGCAAAGCATCTTACCAATATCTTATTTGATGTTTCATCTTCATTACAATATTATGAGATGAGAAGTTTTTTAATAAATGAGTAACTGAGATTCATAAAACTTAAGGACTTCATTAGAATGAGCCTGAGGCAGAATTTGCTCCAGTTTCTCTGAACTGAAATTCAATTACCTAAGGAAAAAGAAGATCCTAGGCCTTATAACATTATTATTATAAAGATCATTTTGCAGTGGAGTAGTTGAATAAGGCAAGATGATTAGTCAATAATACCTAAAATGCCTTTGAGAAGAGCGCAGTTCCTGTTGTTGTGCACAGTATGATCTAGTGCTATTTGGATTTGGAAGGTATCTGAAGGTTAGATGAAGCATTGTCATCTGTGCTATAGACTTGAGATACTTCCTTTAAAAAAAAAGTGAGGTAATTAGGGTTAAATAACTTACCCAGGATCACACAGCTAGCAAGCAAGCCAGATTTGAACTCTGCTTCTCCTGACTTCAAGGCTCGTACTCTATACACTGTGGTATCTAGCTGCCCAAATTATGTCTGGCTCTTAAAGCTCTTTATGACTTGGCCCTTTCATACCTTTTCAGCCTTCATTTTTTGAGGTAATTCGAGTTATTTCATTTACTTGCCCAGGGTCATACACCTAGGAAGTGTTAAGGGTCTGAGGTCAAATTTGAATTCAGGTCCTCCTGACTTCTGGGGCCAGTGCACTATCTACTGTACCATCTAGCTGCCCTGAGAATCTGATAGTTTCTGAAGTCAAAATGTTTCTGTTCCTCAGCTGTCCTCTCTTCTTTATTATTTTACTATAACTTATTACACACACACACACACACACACACACACACACGCACACACACACACACACACACACACACACACACACACACACTTTCATCTGCCTCATTTTCAGGGCATGTCATGTATATATATCCAAGTGGTTATTATTTATATGAATGAATTTTTTTAAAGGATAACTAAAAATGTACAAAAGGTTAATCATGCATCTTTGTCAGAACGTTAAGAAACAAAAATACAACATCCATTTTTTCACTTAGAAATTATACCTATATGATGTCACACTCCATCTTCCCTTGGGTTTATCATTATCTTACCCTAACTTTAGCAAAATCACTAAAACTTTGCAAAGTAATTTTATTAAAAGGATATTGACTGAAATGATTGAATTTAATTTTGTTTGTTCGTTTTTGTTTGTTTTGTTTGGTTTTTAGCCTTCCCCCATCCTCTGATAAACAATCTTTAATACGTTAATCAATCTAGTCTTATTAATGAAGAGATTCTTTTCAATGACACAGGTAAGCTATCAATGCCTTTTTTCATCTTGGAAGACAAATCAATATCATCCTCTAAATTCTCCTTAAATCATCTCTTCAAAGGCTGGGATCCTTGATTTAGATACTCGAGCATATTCCAAGAACATAAAAGACTATGAAGAGCAGTATTTCACTTTTGCTTCACTATCTCTAGTTGATTTCCTTTTAGATCTTCATCTCAGGGGATGAGTGGGGTGTGTATTCTCAAAAATTGAGTTCTAGACCTGCTTCTACTTCTCTACTCTCTCAGTAAACTCAACAGCTCTCAATGATTTGACTATTTTTCCTGGTGAGAAGAAACCTAGATTTGTGAAACCAACCCCAGTCTCTTCCTTAAAATCTATTTTTATATAAACAATTTATGATTAAAAATTCACAACTGAATGTTCTAGAAATAATTTAAATTCAACTTCTCCCGAGTGGAATTTGTTTGCTTCCCAAATCTCCCTCAGTCTCCCAAATTTCCCTGTCTTTATCAATAGAATCACTATCCTCTCACTCTCTCAACTTTGTAACCTAAGTATGATTCTGGATATCTCACTCTCATTCACCCAGTGTTTTCAGTGATTTGACAATTCTTCCAATTTTTACTATTACAGTGTCTCTTTGCATCCAATTTCTTTGTTTCATTCACACATCTACTGCTTTAATTCATTACCTCATCATATTTGACCTGATTATTTCAAACATTTCTTTATTTGTTTCCTTGCCTCATATTTCTTTCCCCTCTAGACTTTCTCCCACTCACTGCAATCAAAGTGATTTTCCTTAAACCCAGATATGTAGGTTTATGTGACTACCCTACTTTATCAACTCCATTGACTTTCTATTACCTCTAGGATACAATATACATACTCTGTTTAGTTTTTAACCCCCCAAGTGCTCTCTGCCCATTAAACATCACTTTCGTTCCCATACACTGAGATAAAGCCAAACTGACCTTTTCTCTATTCATCACACATGCCACCTCCCATTCCTCTACCCTTTTGCTGACTGTCTGTCATGCCTGAAAAGCACTCTCAGCCTTCATTCCTGCAATACATATTATCTTTTCCTATAAAATGAAGCTCAGCCATAATCTCTTATATCAAAATTTTCCTGATCCCAATCCTATTTTTCTCCTAAATTATCCTGTAAATAATTATTCAGTATATTTTTATCATATTTGATACAATTCAAATAGAAACAATGCTAGGAAAAGTAACTATATTTACTATTACCCTCTTGTGTTTAATATTCTAAAGTTTTTTTTTTTTGTTTTGTTTTGTTTTGTTTTTGCACAAGTATAGAGAAAATTTGTTTTTTGTACTTAAATAATAGTTGGGAGTTATAAGTTTAGCTTCTGTAAAGTCAACGAAAGCATCCTTGAAAACTGTTAGCTTTGGACAAGATTATAATGATGATCATGGTGGTTGTGGTGATGTTTTTGATGAGTAACTCCATATAAAATGGTTGATCATGACCCGAGTCCAGCATGATACCCCATTTGAAATGAACATTTTTTTTAGCAGTTTTCCTTTACCCAAATATGAGAAAAGACATTTATTTAACAAATGTAGTTTCAGCATTTGGAATAATATTTCTTATTATTTTTATTATCATCATCATCCCTATTAAATGGCAGGCTGGACCACTGATCTTGAATATATGCTGCAACTTCACTTGGATAATATTCTGACATTAAATAATCATATTGAATATTTATTACTTTACTAAGAAAACCAATATTTTATCAAATATATCATAAGAAAAGCATTATGAGATGTATCATAAAATGGAACTAATCAAAACTGGAAATAATAATTTAAGTCTCATTCATTTAATATAAAATCTCATGCAACAATATTAATAATAAATTATTTTTTACCGAGAAAGCAATATTGAATTTATAACCTTATGTCATCTCTATTCTAACTTCCTTGATGATACTTTAAAATGTACTTTATATAAATATGACTATTCATTCATATATATTTTCTACTTCAAGGATTTGGCTAAATTACTTCCATGGGTCTTATCAGACAAATCAAGGGGAAAAAGAAATAATGCACCAAGAAGAAAGAGGGCTGCTGAAAGTAATAACATTTTCATAACTTTGAGTATTTTAAACAGGCATTAAAAATTCAAGAAATGGAATCTTCATATCAATTCTATGATTTATACATTACTTTCCCAATTTGAAAGAAATTCTACATTTTTATATTTGATAACATTATCTTTTTCTTGTTATGGAACATTGGTAGCAGGTATTCATCCCTCCATTCATTTACCTAAAGCAAACAGCATGTTTGATATGGGTGGGGCCCTATCCAAGGTGTTGAGGAGCTATAAATGAGACAGTTTAAGTTTGCAAGTTACAAAGAATTTATTGAAAAAAAATTATATTATTTTTTATTCTAATATATTTTATTTCTATCCAATTATAAGTTAGGGAGTTTTTACCATTTGTTATTTTTAAAGTTTTGAGTTCCAAATTTTATTGTTTCTGCTTCTCTTCCCTGCCTTGTACAATAAGTAATAAGATTTAGGTTATATACATGTACAATCATGTGCAACATTTCCATAGTAGTCATTTTGTAAGAAAAAAAAAATGAAAGAAAGTTAAAATGGCATGTTTTATCTATATTCAAACAATATAAATTCTTTCTCTGAATGCAGATAGTATACTTCATCATTAGTCCTTTGAGATTTTCTTGGATTATTGTATTACTGAAAATAGTAAAGAATTACTGTTCTTCATTGTGAATATCACTGTTATTATGTACAATGTCCTCCTAAATCTGTTCATTTCAGTTTGTATCAGTTCATGTTTTTCTAAAATCACCATGTTTGTCATTTTTTTATATTACATTAATGTTACAGTTGGCCTAGCCATTTCCCACTTGATGAATATCTCTTTAATTTCCAGTTCTTACCTATGACTAAAAGAGTTCTTTTGTTGCAACACCCCTCCCACCCCAACAGTTTTCTGCCTTCCTTTTCATTTCATTTTGTTTACATTGGTTTTGTTTCTACAAAAACTTTTTTTATTTTTTTATAATCAAAATTATTTGCATCATGTTCTGTAAAGCTCTATATTTTCTTTAGTATGAATTCTTCCCTCTTTCATAGATCAGACAATAGATAAACTATTCCATGTTCTCTTAATTTGCTTATGGTATTACCGTTTATATGTGATCTTATCTTGGTATAGGGTGTGAGATGTTGGTCTATATCTAGTTCCTGCCTTACTGTTTTCAGTTTTCCCCAATAATTTTTTCTCAAATATTGAGTTTTGTTCCAAAAGCTTGGATCTTTGGGTTTATCATATACTAGGTTATTATAACCATTTACTACACAAATTTAATTTCAAATATGCAATTCTGAAACTTCCTAATTATCTTAATTTCCATTTAAGACAAAATTTCATGCTATAGATTCTCTTTGTCAAAAATATCTAGATGAAAAAATTGTAGAATTTATATAAAATAGGTATAATTGTATTTTAGTATTTTCCCCCTAGAATTCTAGGTTTCATTAATTATGCTTATATAATAGTATTACTATTTACACTCATAACCACTCAATAGGTGGACAAGTTTTGAAAGTAGAGGAAATTGTGATTTTGTTGAATGGTCCTAAAGACTTTTTTGGTGTAAATTTTTAAAAAACTCACTAATTGCATCATGCCTAGCTGAATATGTGTGTATATTCAATTTTATTAATTACTTATTATTTTATTTTTAATTTTTATTAAATTAGAATCATTAAATATAAATAAATATATAAAGTTTGTATATATAATATATATTAAGTCTAAGATGTTTCCATAGATTCTATAGTAAACACCTAATTTAGATTACAAATTGGCAAACTTAAAGAAATCACAGAGAACTTGTAGTTGGAATTTCTTTTGTTATAAATTAAGAGACTGAATTTAATGACTTGAACAAAGTCATTAAGTCATTTAATTAAAAAAAAAATAAAAAAAGATCTCCCAGATCTCAAATGAGCTTTCTTTTTATTCCACTAGCATTCCAAAATTTTACATTATTATCAATATTATCTAGTTCAAATTGTCTATGTCTAGGGCTCTCATTTGTAATATCCCTGATAACCTTTACTGAAATATTTATACTTTGCTGTGAAATAGTTCATTCTACTTGGGAAAGAAAATCATTCCTTTTTTTTTTTTTTATATTGTAATGAAATAGGTTTCTCTGTAACTCCCTCTTGTTTTTGTTGTTTATTCACTTCAGTAATGTCTGACTCTTCTTGACCATTTGAGGTTTTCTTGGCAAAGATACTGGAATGGTTTACTATTTCCATTTCCAACTCCTTTTACAGAAGGAGAAACTGAAGCAAAGGGAATTAAGTAACTTAACAAGGGTTATAGAGCTAATATATGTATGAACTTGATTGTACTCAGACAGTTGAGTCTTCCTGAGTCTAGATCTGATAATCCTTTTGAAGAGGGTGTATCTTCTAGGACAAATATAGGCCGTAATCCTGAAACCTCCAGATTTTAGAAGATCTATTATTCAAACAATTTGTAGGAATACTATAGTATAGTCCTAGAAATTTTTCTTTCTGCCAAATAACAATCTGCTGGTCAGGAATATAACAGGGTTTTTGAAGCAAATGGTAAGAGAGGTCAGTATACTATAAATAAACAATACCAAGGATAACCAGTTAAACAGAATGCTTGATTTCCATTTACTTTTTTTTTTTTTTGATCATTCAATTGGTAAGTATTTGTTAAATGGTAGGCTGCAGTGTAATCTATACGGGATACAAAAAGAGACAAAATCTTTTAATCTAATGGGAGAGAAGAAATACAAACAAATACATGCAAATGAAGTTATATATCAGTTGCATGAGAACTACTCATCAGAGGGAAGAAAGTACAATTTAAGAAAGTGAAGGCTTCCTTTAGAAGGTGACCTTTAGTTGAGATTAAAGGAAATTAAAAAGATCATCAATTGGAGCAAAGAATGAAGATTGTTTCAGCCTTGAAAGATAGATAGTTGGACACAAAAGCTTGGAAGTGAGAAATTAGTATATTGTTTGTAGAATAGTAGGAGATCAGTGTCACTAGATTGAACAGTATCTACCTGGGAGGGAGTAAATTATATAGATAGGCCTACACTAAGTTAAGAAAGGCTTTGAAAGATAGAGTAATGTTAAGATTTTTAGGTCCTGGAGATGACAGGAAACCATTATAGTTTATTTGGTAGTTAAGTGCCATAATTGAACCTATGTTGAATAAAAAATGACTTTAGTGATTGACTGGAATAGGAAGCTGCTTGAAGTAGTGAGACTCACAAGAAGAATTTTGTAATAATCTGTACTTGAGGTGATGAGGTTCTGAACTAGAGTGCTGATAATGTCAGAGAGGGGAAAAAAAAGTTATATTTGAGGTAGGTAACAAAGATGAAATTGAAAAGCATTCACTTGGAGACAATCAATCCCATTGGATTTAATTATTATGCCTATGCTGATGGTTTTCAAATCTATGTTTCCTACCCCAATCAGTCTGCTAACTTCCAATCTTGCCTCTCTGATTCTTTTTCAGACATCTATGCTGATAATGATCAAATGGATCTGGCCTGCCCCAATCTTTGTGCTGACTCTAATTACACATCTTCAAATTTCTTTCATATGATTCAAACTAAACTCAACATGTCAAAAAATTTTATTATATTTGTCTCTTATTTTCTTCCCATCTTACCTTCAATTTTTCTGTAGAGGATAACACCATCCTTCCAGTCTTTCACACTCAAAATCTAGGGAAATATCCAGATCCTCCACTATCATTCACTTTTCATATCCAAAACATTATTTGAAAATTTACAGGTTATCTTCTACAATTCTTTTATTTTGCAAATGCAGAAAGATATTGCCACAGCAGTAATATTACTCACACAGAATCACGGGTATTAAGTGGGAAAGTAAAGATCCATAGTCTTTATTCCTTATTTTGGCCACAGTTCAAGCTTTGCCCAATCTGGACAAAGGATCTTTTATACTGAAAAATCCTTTCAACATTTTCAAAAGCTGAATACAATTTGAGACAAAGTATATCAGTCTACTGGTTTTGCCTATGAGAGAATGGGATTTTAGTAATTTAAACCCATTCAAGGATGGCTATTTTAAAATGGCTGCAGTGACTTGACCTGCTTCTAAACACAAGTGCTTTAAAATTGGTTTTAGTGCTTCAGTAATTGCAAACTGTGAAGTCTAGTATCTTCTTTCTTTTGTTAAATAAGCACTAGAAGACTGCAAACTTCTAAGCAGCATATCTCCAAGATATAAGCACTGTTCCCTTTCAATTTTCAATGTTTATTCTTTGCAAATAGCCAATTTGAGAAGAGTTATATTGAACCACAAAGAGTCTGTTTGAGCCACTTACAAGCACTGATTTATAAAATCAGTAGCACTCTAGTAAACTTAAATTGCTCTAAGCTTCACATGCCTGGAATTTCTAGCTTTAAAATTAATATTTCCATTTGAATTGCATCTTGAAAAACTATACTCACAAAATTAAAAGAAAATAAATTTTATTTAGTTTCCTCAAGGGGAAAAAGAACAATGGATGATAACAAAAAGCTTACATCTACATAGAAAAGAATGCCTCTAGGATCATAATTTCATGGGTTAAAGCAGATACATATGAAATACTCAATATCTTAACTTATTGGATAAAGTACATATTAATGTAATTCTATTTATGCCACCAGGGCCCTTGAAATACAGCTCTGTATTTCTAAATGAAAAAAAAAAAAATACTGTTCCTCTTTTTTGAGAAATCTAAGCTGAAATTTGCTCCTCAAGATGCATTGAATTATATAGTATTTTGTCATGAATAATTGAATGTGCTTGAAACTAAAGATGAGGATCTAGTTACTGCAGACATTAGAATAGTGGTTTCTATTTGACCTTCTTTCTCTTCTTTTTCTTAAGTTTAACTTATATACAGTATAAAATGCCACTTTTGTTAAAATGACATTTCAAAAAAGGAAATAGACAAATAGAATCCCAACATAGTTACCACTATAAGTCATTTATTCAGCTGCTAGCTGGAACAGAGAAACCTATCACTAGATACTTACAGGTACATAAGATGTCAGTAAGGTACAATGGAAAGAACACTGAATTCAGAGATTGAGCATTTGTGTTTGATTTTTTTTCTCTGTCATTTATTAAGTGAGTGATGCTGAAGTAGTCACATCATCATTATGTGTTTTTTTCATCTTTAAAATAATAATTGTTAAATTATATTTCATTACCCCTTCAGATCTAAGAAACATAATATTATTGTCTTATTAAGATCTTTATTCAATATTTTTAAATCTAGAACATATATGAAAAGTAAGGACAAACAAAGGAATAGATTGGAAATGGAAGTACAAATAAGGAACACAAGAACATGAGATTTAGGATTAGAGGGTCAATAAAATACAGAATCTGGAAGAACCAAGACATGAGGATTCAGTACATGTGAAGTCTGTACTAGTTCCCTGGAGGGTTCAGAATCAGCCAGACTCAGGATAAGCAAAAGTCCTTGGTCTTTAGAGGGAGAAGTGAAGGAGATGGACAAAACTACTCAGAGTTTTACCAAGGATCCTTCCTTGATTCTAGAGTACTGAATCTACACAAATCTCCATATTTTTCTCCTCCTGGTCCTGAGGCCAAGTGACATTCTCTAGCCTCTCTCACTCCACCTGCAATACTTATCTACAATTCTCTTAATCCCAAACATTGAGTTAAATTTAACTGTGAGAAGAGAAATTCCAAACATACTAATAGAGTTAATGTCCAATGGGTAATTAGCCTTAAGTGCTCTGTTGTCTTTTACTTTACAAGTACATATCAAAAACAAATGGTATAAAGACATAAAATCATAGCCAAGTAAGACTCAATGGCTGAAGAAAATTTCTCTTCTTACCTGAAAGATAAGATGATATGTTAGATAGAAATTTGACCTTAGCACCTCTGTTAAATCCCATTTTGGTGACTTTAAGCAAGTCACAGCATTTCAATGGTCTAAGTAATTCTCAAAGGCTAGAAGTTGCTTTGAAGTAACCAAATAGTCTTGTGATAGGGAGAATTTTTTTTTAATTTTATTTTGTTTGTTTGTTTGTTTTAATTTATTTTCCATTTGGGTGTTTCCCGTACAAATTATCTCATAGATTTAATTGTTTTCTTTTAGTTATTAGAATCTTTCTTCCATGAAGCAGGTCAAACAAGGATTATAAGAGCCATGTTAAATGTAGTGAATTAACAGTTTAGAAATCGAATATAACATGATATCTCCCTAATTGTCCCATTTTTTTTTTATATTTTAAAAACTATATTTTTTTCTATAATAGTCAGTGAGTGAACTTTTTGAGGCCAGTGAATAGAGAAGGATCTAAAAAGGGATCTAATATCCCGTCCTTATATCTATTGTCATAAAAGGGGTACGTTTAACAATGAGCTGCCTCTAAAATAGGTAAGCAAACTGCCTATTAACACCTCCATTTTCCCCAAAGTTCCTGGTAAGACCCAAATTGGACCCAGGTGGCTCTGGATGGGAAAGTGAGGGAGCTGACCTTGCAGAGCTTTCCTTTACTTAAATCCAATTTACTTGTATGTTATGGCATCACCTCTCTGATGATATGGTCCTCTTCAAGAATGAAAGACAAACAACAACCTCCTGGTAAGTGAAGGTCTACTATTAAGAAAAAAAGCATCATTCTTCCAATCTCTACCAATACTGCCAGACTTGGTTGTGACATTTAATTTTGTTGATTCTCAGTTTTCTCAACTATAAAATGGACTTAAGGATGTCTAATATCCTTTCTAGGATTAAAATACCATTGTTTACTTTATTCTTCTACAGAAATCACCATATAAATGCACAAATATAATATTATTCAACCAATAGAAGCATTTATAATTGTATAAAAATATCAAAATAATTTTTGTAGTAACCAAGTACCAAGTAGCATGATGGTTTAAATATAGTGAAACCCTAAAATTGGAAGCTTATCATAATGTTCCCAGTTCTTATGTACAACTTATGTATTTGAGGATCCATTTGCAAAATTTTAAAAATAAAGATTTTATAGTTTGTTTACTTTTAAAATCCAAATACCCATGATTTTTTCACTAATTGTTGCAAATAATCATAATGACAATCTTTTCAGCTTTGGCTTTGAGAAAAATATTATAAAGTCAGTAATATAAAATGATTGGCTGTTTTTAGAAAAAATGTGACCTATATATTTTTCAGTAATTCAATTAATTTGATTATTTAATTTAATTAATTTATATTACAGTCATATCACTGTCTTTCTACTATATTAGGTTCAGGTTATGCCGTAGAAACTATTTTCGCTCCTTACTGAAGACATAAATATTATTATAAATACATTATAAAATTATATATGTATTATAATTACTTATATAGTTATATGTTATATAACATATATTATATATATAACATATATATAATATAATATATATATTATATAATTATTTAACAAAATATTTAATAAAGAGCTAAATTGTGTGTTATGTACAATAAAATAAAAGGAATAAGAAAAAAAAAAACTACAGACAACAGAATCATTAAAAAGGATTTCAAACATAAATTAAAATTTTATGTGTGAAAACCAGAGAAAAGAAATAGAAGATGAAATATAGAGTTAAATATTTACTTCCTAGCATTTTTCCTCCACATAATAACTCACTTGTTCCAAAGCCTTGAAGAAAGGAATCATGATATGTAAGATGTTATGAAAATCTTAATGAAGTTTAAAATTATTGATCTTTTGGGAGTCCTTTGAAGCTTCTTTATAGTACACAAGTCACAGACCTCTTTTTTCTTAAGTCAGACCCATATTTTTCAAATGAAATGCTTAACTAAAATTTCTAAGTATTACAGTGCACTTTATTTTAATTTGTAATGGATAATAAAATTTATACAAAATTTAACTTCATGCTCTGATGTATGTGAGTCCATTAACTATTGTTTTCTTCAATTCAGTCTTTTTATTTATGGCCATCATGTGCACTCTACAGAAATACTTTAAATGATATGTCCCATGAAATGATCTTTTTCATTCATCAAATAGTAACTTTATTCATTGGTCATTTGAAAGAATTTCACAGCTAGTACTAACTGTTAATGTCATCAGATTATGCTAAGTGAAATGAGCAGAACCAGGAGGTCATTATATACCTCAACAATGATACTGTAAGAGAATGTATTCTGATGGAAGTGGATCTCTTCGACAAAGAGAGCTAATTCATTTTCAATTGATCAAGGATGGACAGAAGCAGCTACACCCAAAGAAAGAACACTGGGAAATGAATATAAACTGCTTGCATTTTTGTTTTTCTTCCCAGGTTATTTATACCTTCTGAATACAATTCTCCCTGTGCAACAAGAGAACAATTTGGTTCTGCACACATATATTGTATCTAGGATATACTGTAACCTATTCAACATGTAAAGGACTGCTTGCCATCTTGGGGAGGAGGTGGAGGAAGGGAGGGGAAAAATCGGAACAAGAGTGCAAGGGATAATGCTGTAACAAATTACCCTGGCATGGGCTCTGTCAATAAAAAGTTATTAAAAATGTCAACAGTTTATTTAAAAATTATGATTTTTAGCACTTTACTGTTTTACCATTTGACTGTTTCCCCTCTACTTAGTAGTAGTACAGAAAACAAAAGGGCCCACACTTTATTTAGACCATTTCATAATTTTGAAAAAGGAATTCAAAGAGATTATGAAATATTTAATAATAATTTCAAAACCTAAATTACACTTAAGATCTAATTATATGGAATTTCCTCAAAATCTAAGTGGAAAAAACATACAGACAAATAGCTTTCAAAAGCCATGCAAACCATTAACAACTCTATTTAATAAAAATACAAATCAATAGTACTGAGAGGAATGTAAATAAAAACAACTGGTCCTTTCACTTCACACCAAATACAATATTGCTGTCTTTTGTCATATTTTTATTGTAGTATTAAATAATAAAAGCTATTTTTTTATTTTAATACACATTGCTTTATGAATCATGTTGGGAGAGAAAAATAAGAGCAAAAGGGAAAAATCCTGGGAGAGATTTAACAACAGAAAAAAAAAAAAGTGAACATATGTTATGAGTTCAAATGTAGGAGTTCTTTTTCTTCTCAAAACACAGGGCTTAGAGGCTTAGAGCCCTCCGAATATCTCCAAATCCAAAGGTTCTGTCCTTCAGCTTCTGCCTCTGCTTTCTTCAGCCTCCAATCAACACAGAGATGGAATGTCTCTCTTGTCTCCTTCTGGGGAGCCCAGCCACCAACTACAGTGGTCTGAGATGAAGATGAATCTGGTTGTCCACTGAACTCTCACTCGTAGCTTTATCCTCTGAAAGCTCTTCTCTGCCACCAGCCAGCCAAGTGGAAAAAATGTATTCTGGAATGGCTGTCTCGCCTTATATGTGAATCTTCTGAGAGAATGGGATTATGGGTTTTCTCCCATAGTGCTCTCTGGCCCAAAGAGCTTTAAGGGAGGTGTGGACTCCCTTGAAGTTAGAAAGTTTACTTTGTGAAGCTGGCATACTTGTAACTCCAATGAGTAAAGGTGTGAACACAAGCCTTGTATTAATTAGTTCTACTTAGTACCTTGTTTCAGGTTCTGGCCAAAATCTTCTTGTAAGATTAGATCAACTCTAATTAGTTAGCAGTTAGTAAGGATTCCAGTATCTCCCCCTTTCTTTTGTTAGATGAAAACACCAAAGGAAATAGGAAATCTAATCAGATTAGTGGATTTCTAAAGGGGTACACATAAATCCATCAATATGGGCCAGAACTTTGTAACAGATATACATGGTATACATAAATCCATCAATATGGGAGGCATTATACATAATTTACATAAGCACATAGCAATATAACACAGGCTAGTAGTAATGTAACAACATGAATCAACCTAAAAATTTACACATGTCCATAAGTCCTAGAAACAGTCCAAAAGGATTCCATTGTCCATTAGTTCATGTGCCAGGAATCCAATAGTTCCTGTAAGCCCTGAAGTACTGCAAAAGTCTCATCAACAATTTTTCATCTCAGGGAACCCAATGATTCTTGCTGGTTTTTCAAGAAGTAAAACAGTTTCATCTTGTGTTGGGAAATCCAATGATTCCTGAAGCTTTTAAAAGTCTTTTTAACAGTTTCATAGTCAGCCATCTGATTCTTTCTCCATCTGTGGAAATATAAGCAGATCCTCTTCCCCAAGCAGTTAATCTAATTCCCTTCTATTTACCAAATTTGGGTCTCTCCACATCACCTGGCTATTATCTAAAGATAGTGGAGTTGCTCGCACTGGACACTGCTCTTCTGGTGGGTTATAAAACCTGTCTGCTGGAGCCAGTGCATCTTTATCAAAGATTAAAAAATTAATGGTATAGAGAACTAAATTTAGAAGTTCTCTAGGGTTACCCGTGGCTCCTCCTTTCTTTTGTTTTTGGAGGAGTGTCTTAATGTCTCTGTTTCTTCTTTCTACTATTGCTTGACCTTGAGGATTGAAGGGTATGCCAGTAGTGTGTAGAATCTTATATTGTGCACAAAAGTGTTCAAAATGTTTGGAGGTATATGCCGGTCCATTATCTGTTTTTATTTCTTGTGGCACACCCATAATTGCGAATGCTTGAATGAGGAATTCAGTGACCACTCGGGCTGTCTCTTTTGCTGCTGGTATGGCAAAAGTGAATCCTGAAAAGGTGTCTACCACAACGTGGATAAAAGACAGACGACCAAAAGATTTATAATGAGTCACATCCATTTGCCAGATTTCATTGGGTCTCAAACCACGAGGGTTCTTCCCTGGAGGCAGCGTAGGAGTGTGGAAGGGAAGGCAAGCTGTACAGCTTTTCACTATGCTCCTAGCTTCTTCTTTTGTAATCCCAAACTGTAAACGCAAAGCTCGAGCAGCCTGATGGTATTTAGAATGGGATTCCTGGGCCTCCTGAAATAAAGGCGTACTGGCCAACATAGTTAAAAGGCTATCTGCCTTTGAATTTCCATCAAAAATAGGACCTGGAAGTCCACTATGTGAATGGACATGCAGGATATAAATCTTTCCTGGATGCTTTCTCACTTGCTCTTGAAGTTCCTTAAAGAGCTGATATATATTAGAAGCTGCAAATTTTATTTGGGCTGTGGCAATTCTTTGTACCACACCTACTGAATAGGCTGAATCAGATATTATATTTATGTCGCCTGGGTAATAAGTGAGAGCTAGCATGATCGCATATAATTCGTTCTGCTGAGTGGACTGAAAAGGAGTTCTGACTACTCTTTTTACGGTTAGATCATGAGAGTATACAGCACAAATATTTTGTTTGGCTGCGTCTGTAAAAATGGTTGGTCCTTCAAGAGGAACCTTAGAAACCTTCTCCTCAAAAATCCATTGCCAATTATGCAGTAGTCTGGTTATCTTTAATGGAGATCCATGTGCAAAATTTGGAGCCATGGCCAATAAAATCTGCCACTCTGGGATGGTTTCACAGCATACATTAATTTGTGCATTTGTATAGAAGGTATATATCTTGTCAGGTCTTGTTCCAGATAATTGTACTGCTCGCTTAATGGCCTTTAATAGAATTCTAGCCACAAGCACTGGGTAAGGCGTAAGGCTTTGTTCTGGTTGTGCTGGGAGGTTCACCCACTCTATCACACTGTCTCCTTGATGAAGGACTGCTGTGGGTGCTTCTTTTGTAGCAAAAACTGATATTTCCAAGGGTTTTTGAGTTACTCTTTCAACTACATTGGATAAAGCCAGTTCAACTTCTCTCAAGGTCTCTTGAGCTTCTTTTGTAAGCCGGCGTGGTGAATTTAAAGCAGTGTCTCTCCTTAAAATGTCATATAGGGGTTGCAATTGATTGGTAGTTATACCTAATACTGGACGCATCCATTGGATATCTCCTATTAATTTTTGGAAATCATTTAAGGTGTTCAACCTCTCTGTTCTTAAAGACAGTTTTTGTAGTGTAAGTGCCTTAGGATATATTTCATATCCTAAATATTGAAAAGGAGCATGTCTTTGAATTTTTTCTGTAGCGATATGAAGTTTGTAGTATCTTAGTGTTTCTATGGTTTTTTGTAGACATGCTTCTAGAATTTGTTCCTCCGGTGCACATCCCAAAATATCATCCATATAATGTAATAGCATAACTTTTGGAAATGCTTTTCTTATTGGAGCAAGAGCAGCAGCAACATACATTTGACACATAGTGGGGCTGTTCTTCATACCCTGTGGCAAAACCGTCCATTCATATCTTTTATAAGGCTCAGCTAAATTGACACTGGGCACCGAAAAGGCAAATCTCTTCATATCCTCCTTATCCAGAGGAATGGAATAGAAACAATCCTTGATGTCTATAACCCAAAGAGGCCATTCTCTAGGAAGCTGAGTAGGAGATGGAAGTCCAGGCTGAAGAGTTCCCATAGTTTCCATCTGTTCGTTCACTTTTCTTAAATCAGTGAGCATCCTCCATTTTCCCGATTTCTTTTTTACAACGAACACTGGTGAATTCCAAGGACTTAGAGAAGGTTGTAAATGCCCTTGTTCAAGCTGCTCCTGTACTATATCTAATAAGGCCTGAATTTTATCGCTACTTAAGGGCCACTGTTCTATCCACACTGGTGTATCAGTTTTCCATTGGATAGGAATAGGTGAAAGTGTTGGCAGGCCTTCAACAGCAGCCCTGCTTAAAAAACCGAAGTACTCATTTTTAACCCCAATTGTTGTAAAACGTCTCTTCCCCACAGATTGATGGGGATTTTTTCAACTATAAAAGGAGTAAAAACTCCTGTTTTGCCTTCAAAAGTCCATCTCATAGGGGCAGCACTAACTTCAGCTGCTATTGATCCTCCTACTCCAGACATATAGGTATCTGCTTTAATCTTTGGCCAGTGACTGGGCCAACTGGCACCTCTAATAACTGTACGATCCGCACCTGTGTCTACCAATCCTTCCAATGGTAGGCCATTTATATAGATAGTGAGCATAGGTCGGTCAGCCGTTACTGCTGCTGTCCAGTATATTTCTGGTTTTTGTGGTCTGGAGTCAGAACCTGGGTGACTATCACGAGGCTGCTTATTAGGATTCTGTATGAGTAACCCTGATGCTACTACGTCTCCTGGGTGATAAGTCACACATTGACTACCTGTATTAGTGACTGGGATATTATCTACACATTCCCCAGTTTCCCACATCAGTGTGTGGATGGACACTGTTTTGTACATACAAGGAGGTGAAATGGTCAAGCCTACTGTGCCTGGAGGTAAGGGATCCATAGGCTGGAGAGGAACAGATTTTACCTCTCCAGGGGGTATCTCAGTTGTCCCAGCTGCATACAGCTCTATTCTCCCCAATTGTAATTCCCTTCTGCCATCAGGTTGCTTCCTGGCTGGTTGACTGTGTAATCCCCTTCTCCCATCATATGGCTTTCTGGCTGATTGGTCATGTCTGGGTACTGGACTTCTAGGCACTCTCTGGGTGCACCATTGGCTGCCATCATGCCCCAAGTGTTTTTTGCCTTGGGCCCTGGGGCTGGGCCCCTCATCCCGTTTCCCTGAATCTGTCTGCATTCTGAGGCCCAATGGAAGCCTCTGTTGCATTTTGGACATGGGGTTTGGGGTCTTGTTCTCCCACCTTGTCTTCCCATTCTATCTCTATACCAACATTGAGCTTTCAGATGTCCTACTTTTCCACACTGAAAGCATCTACGAGTCTCTCTGGAAGTAGAGCATGAGACTCTTAATCTCAGGGTCGTGGGTTCGTGCCCCACGTTGGGCGCCAAAATGTGGTGAGCTTTTTCTTCTCAAAACGCAGCCAGGTGATAAAAGTTCAGATCTTTTATTATTTCCAATATAGCCCGGTTAGCTTAGAGGCCTATCTCTCTGCTTGGTTCCAAGAGCTCTCTCCAAATGTCTTTAATTCCAAAGGTCTGGTCCTTCAGCCTCTGCCTCTGCTTTCTTCAGCCTCCAGCCAGCTCCAACTCTTCATGTCATTCCGGTGAAATCTTGACTTGTAGCTTCTTCACTCTCTGAAGAAGTCTCCGACTGGCCCATTGGCCTATTTATGCTCCTTCCAGAGAGAGGGATTATGGGTAGTTCTACTTAGTACCTTGTTTCAGGTTCTGCCCAAAACATCTTCTTGTAAGATTAGATCAACTCTAATTACTTAGCAGTTAGTAAGGATTCCAACAAAAAACTATATTTTTTCTATAATAGTCAGTGAGTGAACTTTTTGAGGCCAGTGAATAGAGAAGGATCTAAAAAGGGATCTAATATCCCGTCCTTATATCTATTGTCATAAAAGGGGTACGTTTAACAATGAGCTGCCTCTAAAATAGGTAAGCAAACCGCCTATTAACACCTCCATTTTCCCCAAAGTTCCTGGTAAGACCCAAATTGGACCCAGGTGGCTCTGGATGGGAAAGTGAGGGAGCTGACCTTGCAGAGCTTTCCTTTACTTAAATCCAATTTACTTGTATGTTATGGCATCACCTCTCTGATGATATGGTCCTCTTCAAGAATGAAAGACAAACAACAACCTCCTGGTAAGTGAAGGTCTACTATTAAGAAAAAAAGCATCATTCTTCCAATCTCTACCAATACTGCCAGACTTGGTTGTGACATTTAATTTCGTTGATTCTCAGTTTTCTCAACTATAAAATGGACTTAAGGATGTCTAATATCCTTTCTAGGATTAAAATACCATTGTTTACTTTATTCTTCTACAGAAATCACCATATAAATGCACAAATATAATATTATTCAACCAATAGAAGCATTTATAATTGTATAAAAATATCAAAATAATTTTTGTAGTAACCAAGTACCAAGTAGCATGATGGTTTAAATATAGTGAAACCCTAAAATTGGAAGCTTATCATAATGTTCCCAGTTCTTATGTACAACTTATGTATTTGAGGATCCATTTGCAAAATTTTAAAAATAAAGATTTTATAGTTTGTTTACTTTTAAAATCCAAATACCCATGATTTTTGCACTAATTGTTGTAAATAATCATAATGACAACCTTTTCAGCTTTGGCTTTGAGAAAAATATTATAAAGTCAGTAATATAAAATGATTGGCTGTTTTTAGAAAAATGTGACCTATATATTTTTCAGTAATTCAATTAATTTGATTATTTAATTTAATTAATTTATATTACAGTCATATCACTGTCTTTCTACTATATTAGGTTCAGGTTATGCAGTAGAAACTATTTTCACTCCTTACTGAAGACATAAATATTATTATAAATACATTATAAAATTATATATGTATTATAATTATTTATATAGTTATATGTTATATAACATATATTATATATATAACATATATATAATATAATATATATATTATATAATTATTTAACAAAATATTTAATAAAGAGCTAAATTGTGTGTTATGTACAATAAAATAAAAGGAATAAGAAAAAAAAAACTACAGACAACAGAATCATTAAAAAGGATTTCAAACATAAATTAAAATTTTATGTGTGAAAACCAGAGAAAAGAAATAGAAGATGAAATTTAGAGTTAAATATTTACTTCCTAGCATTTTTCCTCCACATAATAACTCACTTGTTCCAAAGCCTTGAAGAAAGGAATCATGATATGTAAGATGTTATGAAAATCTTAATGAAGTTTAAAATTATTGATCTTTTGGGAGTCCCTTTGAAGCTTCTTTATAGTACACAAGTCACAGACCTCTTTTTTCTTAAGTCAGACCCATATTTTTCAAATGAAATGCTTAACTAAAATTTCTAAGTATTACAGTGCACTTTATTTTAATTTGTAATGGATAATAAAATTTATACAAAATTTAACTTCATGCTCTGATGTATGTGAGTCCATTAACTATTGTTTTCTTCAATTCAGTCTTTTTATTTATGGCCATCATGTGCACTCTACAGAAATACTTTAAATGATATGTCCCATGAAATGATCTTTTTCATTCATCAAATAGTAACTTTATTCATTGGTCATTTGAAAGAATTTCACAGCTAGTACTAACTGTTAATGTCATCAGATTATGCTAAGTGAAATGAGCAGAACCAGGAGGTCATTATATACCTCAACAATGATACTGTAAGAGAATGTATTCTGATGGAAGTGGATCTCTTCGACAAAGAGAGCTAATTCATTTTCAATGATCAAGGATGGACAGAAGCAGCTACACCCAAAGAAAGAACACTGGGAAATGAATATAAACTGCTTGCATTTTTGTTTTTCTTCCCAGGTTATTTATACCTTCTGAATACAATTCTCCCTGTGCAATAAGAGAACAATTTGGTTCTGCACACATATATTGTATCTAGGATATACTGTAACCTATTCAACATGTAAAGGACTGCTTGCTATCTTGGGGAGGAGGTGGAGGAAGGGAGGGGAAAAATCGGAACAAGAGTGCAAGGGATAATGCTGTAACAAATTACCCTGGCATGGGCTCTGTCAATAAAAAGTTATTAAAAATGTCAACAGATTATTTAAAAATTATGATTTTTAGCACTTTACTGTTTTACCATTTGACTGTTTCCCCTCTACTTGGTAGTAGTACAGAAAACAAAAGGGCCCACACTTTATTTAGACCATTTCATAATTTTGAAAAAGGAATTCAAAGAGATTATGAAATATTTAATAATAATTTCAAAACCTAAATTACACTTAAAATCTAATTATATGGAATTTCCTCAAAATCTAACTGGAAAAAACATACAGACAAATAGCTTTCAAAAGCCATGCAAACCATTAACAACTCTATTTAATAAAAATACAAATCAATAGTACTGAGAGGAATGTAAATAAAAACAACTGGTCCTTTCACTTCACACCAAATACAATATTGCTGTCTTTTGTCATATTTTTATTGTAGTATTAAATAATAAAAGCTATTTTTTTATTTTAATACACATTGCTTTATGAATCATGTTGGGAGAGAAAAATAAGAGCAAAAGGGAAAAATCCTGGGAGAGACTGAACAACAGAAAAAAAAAAAAAAAAAGTGAACATATGTTATGAGTTCAAATGTAGGAGTTCTTGTTCTTCTCAAACCACAGGGCTTAGAGGGTTAGAGCCCTCCGAATATCTCCAAATCCAAAGGTTCTGTCCTTCAGCTTCTGCCTCTGCTTTCTTCAGCCTCCAATCAACACAGAGATGGAATGTCTCTCTTGTCTCCTTCTGGGGAGCCCAGCCACCAACTACAGTGGTCTGAGATGAAGATGAATCTGGTTGTCCACTGAACTCTCACTCGTAGCTTTATCCTCTGAAAGCTCTTCTCTACCACCAGCCAGCCAAGTGGAAAAAATGTATTCTGGAATGGCTGTCTCGCATTATATGTGAATCTTCTGAGAGAATGGGATTATGGGTTTTCTCCCATAGGGCTCTCTGGCCCAAAGAGCTTTAAGGGCGGTGTGGACTCCCTTGAAGTTAGAAAGTTTACTTTGTGAAGCTGGCATACTTGTAACTCCAATGAGTAAAGGTGTGAACACAAGCCTTGTATTAATTAGTTCTACTTAGTACCTTGTTTCAGGTTCTGGCCAAAATCTTCTTGTAAGATTAGATCAATTCTAATTAGTTAGCAGTAAGTAAGGATTCCAACATCTCCCCCTTTCTTTTGTTAGATGAAAACACCAAAGGAAATAGGAAATCTAATCAGATTAGTGGGTTTCTGAAGGGGAACACATAAATCCATCAATATGGGCCAGAACTTTTTAACAGATATACATGGTATACATAAATCCATCAATATAGGAGGCATTATACATAATTTACATAAGCACATAGCAATAAAACACAGGCTAGTAGTAATGTAACAACATGAATCAACCTGAAAATTTACACATGTCCATAAGTCCTAGAAATAGTCCATAAGGAATCCATTGTCCATTAGTTCATGTGCCAGGAATCCAATAGTTCCTGTAAGCCCTGAAGTACTGCAAAAGTCTCATCAACAATTTTTCATCTTAAGGAATCCAATGATTCTCGCTGGTTTTTCAAGAACTAAAACAGTTTCATCTTGTGTTAGGAAATCCAATGATTCCTGAAGATTTTAAAAGTCTTTTTAACAGTCTCCTTGTCAGCTATGCTCTTTCAATGGTGAGCACAATCAGCAACAGAACCACCCAATATTTCTTGGGTCTTCTCCTTTGTTTCAAGGGTCTGCTCCATCTCTCTGCGATGGACAAGGCGAATGCGGCTCGTAGGCACCCATCTGATTCCTTCTCCACATGTAGAGATGCAAGCAAATCCTCTCCCCCAAGCAGTTAGCCTATCTGGTCCCTTCCATTCACCACTTTCTGGATCTCTCCACATCACCTGGCGATTATCTAAAGATAGTGGAGCTGCTCGCACTGGACACTGCTCTTCTGGTGGGTTATAAAACCTGTCTGCTGGAGTCAGTGCATCTTTATCAAAGATTAAAAAATTAATGGTATAGAGAACTAAATTTAGAAGTTCTCTAGAGTTACCCGTGGCTCTCCCTTTCTTTTGTTTTTGGAGGAGTGTCTTAATGTCTCTGTTTCTTCTTTCTACTATTGCTTGACCTTGAGGATTAAAGGGTATGCCAGTAGACCAAAAAATAATTGGAAACTAAATAATCTCATACTAAAGAATGATTGGGTAAAACAGCAAATCATAGACATAATTAATAACTTCACCCAAGAAAACGATAATAATGAGACATCATACCAAAATGTATGGGATGCAGCCAAAGCGGTAATAAGGGGAAATTTCATATCTCTAGAGGCCTATTTGTATAAAATAGAGAAAGAGAAGGTCAATGAATTGGGTTTGCAATTAAAAATGCTAGAAAAGGAACAAATTAAAAACCCCCAGTCAAACACTAAACTTGAAATTCTAAAAGTAAAAGGTGAGATCAATAAAATTGAAAGTAAAAAAACTATTGAATTGATTAATAAAACTAAGAGTTGGTTCTATGAAAAAACCAACAAAATAGACAAACCCTTAGTAAATCTGATTAAAAAAAGGAAAGAGGAAAATCAAATTGTTAGTCTTAAAAATGAAAAGGGAGAACTCACCACTAACGAAGAGGAAATTAGAGCAATAATTAGGAGTTACTTTGCCCAACTTTATGCCAATAAATTCGACAACTTAAATGAAATAGAAAAATACCTCCAAAAATACAGCTTGCCCAAACTAACAGAGGAAGAAGTAAATATCCTAAACAGTCCCATCTCAGAAAAAGAAATAGAACAAACTATCAATCAACTCCCTAAGAAAAAATCCCCAGGACCAGATGGATTTACATGTGAATTCTACCAAACATTTAAAGAACAATTAACTCCAATGTTATATAAACTATTTGAAAAAATAGGGATTGAAGGAGTCCTACCAAACTCCTTTTATGACACAGATATGGTACTGATACCTAAACCAGGTAGGCTGAAAACAGAGAAAGAAAATTATAGACCAATCTCCCTAATGAATATTGATGCTAAAATCTTAAATAAAATATTAGCAAAAAGATTACAGAAAATTGTCACCAGGATAATACACTATGACCAAGTAGGATTTATACCAGGAATGCAGGGCTGGTTCAATATTAGGAAAACTATTAGCATAATTGACTATATCAATAACCAAACAAACAAAAACCACATGATCATCTCAATAGATGCAGAAAAAGCATTTGATAAAATCCAACATCCATTCCTAATAAAAACACTTGAGAGCATAGGAATAAATGGACTTTTCCTTAAAATAGTCAGGAGCATATATTTAAAACCATCAGTAAGCATCATATGCAATGGGGAAAAACTGGAACCTTTCCCAGTAAGATCTGGAGTGAAGCAAGGTTGCCCACTATCACCATTATTATTTAATATCGTATTAGAAACACTAGCCTCGGCAATAAGAGTCGAGAAAGATATAAAAGGAATTAGAGTAGGCAATGAGGAAACCAAACTATCACTCTTTGCAGATGATATGATGGTATACCTAGAGAACCCCAGAGATTCTACCAAAAAGCTATTGGAAATAATTCATAATTTTAGCAAAGTAGCTGGCTACAAAATAAATCCCCATAAATCCTCAGCATTTTTATACATCACCAACAAAACCCAACAGCAAGAGATACAAAGAGAAATTCCATTCAGAATAACTGTTGATACCATAAAATATTTGGGAATCTATCTACCAAAGGAAAGTCAGGAATTATATGAGCAAAATTATAAAAAAGTCTCCACACAAATAAAGTCAGACTTAAATAATTGGAAAAATATTAAGTGCTCTTGGATTGGCCGAGCGAACATAATAAAGATGACAATACTCCCTAAACTAATCTATTTATTTAGTGCTATACCAATCAGACTTCCAAGAAAATATTTTATTGATCTAGAAAAAATAACAACAAAATTCATATGGAACAATAAAAAGTCGAGAATCTCAAGGGAATTAATGAAAAAAAAATCAAATGAAGGTGGCCTAGCTGTACCTGATCTAAAATTATATTATAAAGCAGCAGTCACCAAAACCATTTGGTATTGGCTAAGAAATAGATTAGTGGATCAGTGGAAAAGGCTAGGCTCACAAGACAGAATAGTCAATTATAGCAATCTAGTGTTTGACAAACCCAAAGCCCCTAACTTCTGGGAAAAGAATTCAATATTTGATAAAAACTGCTGGGATAATTGGAAATTAGTATGGCAGAAATTAGGCATGGACCCACACTTAACACCATATACCAAGATAAGATCAAAATGGGTCTATGACCTAGGCATAAAGAACGAGACTATAAATAAATTAGAGGAACATAGAATAGTTTATCTCTCAGACTTGTGGAGGAGAAAGAAATTTGTGACCAAAGATGAACTAGAGACCATTACTGATCACAGAATAGAAAATTTCGATTACATCAAATTAAAAAGCCTTTGTACAAATAAAACTAATGCAAACAAGATTAGAAGGGAAGCAACAAACTGGGAAAACATTTTCACAGTTAAAGGTTCTGATAAAGGCCTCATTTCCAAAATATATAGAGAACTGACTCAAATTTATAAGAAATCAAGCCATTCTCCAATTGATAAATGGTCAAAGGATATGAACAGACAATTTTCAGAGGATGAGATTGAAACTATTACCACTCATATGAAAGAGTGTTCCAAATCATTATTGATCAGAGAAATGCAAATTAAGACAACTCTGAGATACCACTACACACCTGTCAGATTGGCTAAGATGACAGGAAAAAATAATGATGAATGTTGGAGGGGATGCGGGAAAACTGGGACACTAATGCATTGTTGGTGGAGTTGTGAACGAATCCAACCATTCTGGAGAGCAATCTGGAATTATGCCCAAAAAATTATCAAAATGTGCATATCCTTTGATCCAGCAGTGTTTCTATTGGGCTTATATCCCAAAGAAATACTAAAGAAGGGAAAGAGACCTGTATGTGCCAAAATGTTTGTAGCAGCCCTGTTTGTAGTGGCTAGAAACTGGAAAATGAATGGATGCCCATTAATTGGAGAATGGCTGGGTAAATTGTGGTATATGAATGTTATGGAATATTATTGTTCTGTAAGAAATGACCAGCAGGATGAATACAGAGAGGCTTGGAGAGACCTTCATGAACTGATGCTAAGTGAAATGAGCAGAACCAGGAGATCATTATACACTTCGACAACGATATTGTATGAGGACATATTTTGATGGAAGTGGATTTCTTTGACAAAGAGACCTGAGTTTCAATTGATAAATGACGGACAAAAGCAGCTACACCCAAAGAAAGAACACTGGGAAACGAATGTGAACTATCTGCATTTTTGTTTTTCTTCCCGGATTATTTATACCTTCTGAATCCAATTCTCCCTACGCAACAAGAGAACTGTTCGGTTCTGCAAACATATATTGTATCTAGGATATACTGCAACATATCCAACATATAAAGGACTGCTTGCCATCTAGGGGAGGGGGTGGAGGGAGGGAGGGGAAAAAAATCGGAACAGAAATGAGTGTCAATATAATGTAATTATTAAATAAAAAAACTTAAAAAAAAAAAAAAAAAAAAAAAAAAGAAGCATCCTTGTGCAGTCCTAGTATAATTCTTCTGCAAACCTCATTAGCATTTTCCTTAGCAAGTTGCCTTATCAAAATGTCTGTTATTGCATTTTCTCCATTTGTTCTTGTGATAGGTGTCTGCAAGCGTCCCACAAAGTCAGCAAAGGGTTCATTTGGCCCTTGTGTTATTTTTGTGAAGGCCCCCCCCCCCTTGTCGTCTTTATTGTGAAGAGAAGCCCAAGCTTTGATAGCATTATCAGCAATTTGCTGATATGCTGCTACAGAATAACTAATTTGTGCTGCGACATCTGCATAAGGACCTATACCTGTTAGTAGGTCACAGGTGATTGCAGTATGAACTCCACTTTGACTATTTTGTTGGGCTTGTATCCTTCAGAGCTCACTATATTCAGAAAGCCACAAGTAGTTCTGTCCAGGTTCTAGGCATATTCTTGCTATAGATTTCCAGTCATTAGGAGTCAAGATTTCAAAAGACAAATTTTGTAATAGCATCTTAACATAAGCTGATGTAGCCCCATAAAGAGTGCAAGCTTTTTTCAGGTCTTTGAGGATTTCTATATCAAAAGGTGAGTATCTTCTACTTTCTTGACCTGAAGAATTAAACTGTTGAATTACAGGAAAAATGTGCTGTTGAAATTCTGATACATTTTTCCCTTCTTCTCTGGCCTTAATTAGTCCCTTTTGCAATCTACTCATAGGAGCAGCTGGATGCTGGGGGGGGGGGAGGTGCTGGATGCTGGGGGGGGAGGTGGTGGTGCTATCACTGCCCCCCCCACTACCCCTCCTCCCTCCATCCCGGAGGGTGGAGTTGATGGAGGAGAGTCAATTACCTGTTCCTCAGGTGGAGCTGAAGCTGCCTCAGATTCATCCCATCCTTGAGCCTCACTTAAGTCTCCCTGCCCTGTGAGGATATGGCCATTAATCTGTTCTTTGTCTTCCTCCTTTATCTCAGGCTTCCCTCTTTGGCTATTCCTAGAGTTTTTTCCTTTTCTCCTAGAACTAGTATGGTATTTTAAGGCCAACTGTATAGTACTGTATAAAAAGAATACTTCAATGGAAACTGAACGAGGACCGTTTTCATTGTTATATGCGGAGATCTGTTGAACCAATGCCCAGTTTTTTAGAGAGATTTGCTCTTTCTCTAAGAACCAAGGGGAGGTGCGTTTTAATGTAGCCAGAAGTCTAGCTGCCTGTCCCCAAGTTACAAGTAGCTCTTGATCTTCTATCAGCTTAAGCAGGCTTTCTATAGCACCACTCCTGGGTGGGGCTGGGGTTTGTGGGGTTGGGGTGGGGGATGGAGAATCTTTACCTAGGATCTGTCCCATTTCAGCCAAAAAAGGTTGTACTCACTCAGTTCCTAGTCACTGGAGACTTCTTCAGTGAAAGTAGGGTCCTTGGTTCCCATCCTTGGGCGCCAAATGTTATGAGTTGAAATGTTGGAGTTCTTGTTCTTCTCAAAACACAGGGCTTAGAGGCTTAGAGTTCTCCAAATATCTCCAAATCCAAAGGTTCTGTCCTTCAGCCTCTGCCTCTGCTTTCTTCAGCCTCCAACCAACACAGAGATGGAATGTCTCTCTTGTCTCCTTCTGGGGTGCCCAGCCACCAACTACAGTGGTCTGAGATGAAGATGAATCTGGTTGTCCACTGAACTCTCACTCGTAGCTTTATCCTCTGAAAGCTCTTCTCTGCCACCAGCCAGCCAAGTGGAAAAAAATGTATTCTGGAATGGCTGTCTCGCCTTATATGTGAATCTTCTGAGAGAATGGGATTATGGGTTTTCTCCCATAGTGCTCTCTGGCCCAAATTGCTTTAAGGGATGTGTGGACTCCCTTGAAGTTAGAAAGTTTATTTTGTGAAGCTGGCATACTTGTAACTTCAATGAGTAAAGGTGTGAACACAAGACTTTTATTAATTAGTTCTACTTAGTACCTTGTTTCAGGTTCTGGCCAAAATCTTCTTGTAAGATTAGATCAACTCTAATTAGTTAGCAGTTAGTAAGGATTCCAACAAACATAGCATATGTTGACTTATATTCAGTCTCCTTAGATTTTCTTTGGATGCAAGTGGCATTTTCTGTCCACATTTTACTAAAATTGCTTTGGATCACTGAACCACTGAGAAAAATCCCCGCTTTCACATTTGATCATTGCACATTCTTGCTGTAATTGTATACAATGTATTCCTGGTTCTGCTTGTTTCACTCACTTACATGAACACTCAGTTCATGTAAATCTCGGCAAACTTTTCTATAATGAGCTTGTTCATCTTTTTTATACAACAATAATATTCTATTACCTTAATTACCTTCATGTACCACTGCTTATTCAGCTATTCCCCAACTGATGGGCATCCATTCCATTTTCAGTTCTTTGCTGCTAAAAAAAGAGCTATTACAAATATTTTTGCACATGTGGGTCCTTTTCCCTTCTTTATGATTTCCTTGGCATACAGACCCAGTAATGGCACTAGTGAGTTAAAGAGTATGTGCCCAGTTTTATAGCCCTTTGTGCATGGTTCCAGATTGCTCTCCAGAATGGTTGGATCATTTTACAGCTCCACCAACAATGCGTTAGTGTCTTTTGTCATTTTTACCAATGTTGGAAAAGAATACTAATTCATTTTTGTATAAATTAGCTATGAATTAAGATAACCATTTTGGCAAGAATTTGGGATTATGAAATAAAGTAACTAAAATTGTCCAAAGGGTCAAATATTTGATATATAAGACAAGAAGATTATATATGAAAAGAAAGTTTCTATATTATATACTTATATTAGCTTTTAATTTTCAATTAATTTAAAACTTCAATACAAAATAACAAAAGAAAAGAACAAACTCCTTTACTATGTATGCTGCCAAGTGAAGGAGTGAATAAAAATATATTTAAAAATATATATTATAGATTGTGTTCAGAGATATCCATCTTTCCTTCCTTCTGGATTTTCTTTTGTTCTCAATTTTGAATTTTTTACTTTATTCTTTTCCCCCACTTTCCTGCTCCTTCACCCAAGAAAACTCCAATTAAATATGGATATATATGCATGCATACATATGCACTATATACAAACATATACATTTACAAATATGTAAAAGCATATATTTATAATAATACACATATGCATTCATAAACATCTATATAAGTTCATACTACATGTTTTGTCCTGTTTTTCTGAAGATAGATTACCTCTTCCTTGATAAGTTCAAGTCTTTCCATATTTTTCTAAATCCACTAATAATATCATTTCCTATACCACAAAAACATTGCAGCTTTATAGTCTAATGATTTTAATTAATCTGAAACAATATTGGTTAATATGTTTGAAATGTAGTGTGTTTTTCCTATTCTTCTCTTTTGATTCAATTTTGCCATTAACTTTCACATAAATGATTACTACCCCTGTTTTTTAACCTTTTTTTTTTTTTACTACTGATCTTTTTTATTTTGCTTGTGTATTTATTTCCTACCCTTCCTAACTCTTCTGCTTTACTTCTATTTGCTACCTTGCCTTCCTGTTATTTAGCTTACCCCCTCTCTATGAATGCCTCTCTTATGCTCTTTCACTATCCTTTCCCTTCCTCTCTATTTCATTCTCCTTTATCTACACACTATTCTATACCTTCAACTTATCCTATTTCCTTACCCTCTTATTTCTTTATAAATTCAAAAGATTTTTATTCCCTTCTAAATGTATGTTATAAATATGTATACTTGTGTGTATACACTTGTGCTCATAAATACATATAAGCATTTATTTGTTGTATGTATATATGTATTATTTTCTCTTTAAACCATTAATAATGGAAGTGGGTTTCCAGAAATACCAATCCTACATGCACATCTAACTCTTTGTAAGTTCTTCCTCATTCATATAAGACAATTACTCTTTATTTTTTCCTACATTTTTTAAAAGAATTACATCATTTTCTTTTTGTACAGCAAAATAACTGTTTGGACATCTATGCTTATATTGTGTTTAATTTATGCTTTAACATATTTAACATGTATTGATCAACCTGACATCTGGGGAAGGGGGTGGAGGGAAGGAGGGGAAAATTGGAACAAAAGGTTTGGCAATTGTCAACACTGTAAAATTACCCATGCATATAACTTGTAAATAAAAAGCTATATTAAAAAAAAAAAAAAAGAATTATATCATACTCAGGTCTACTCAATCTTTCTTTTGAACTACTCATTTGCTAACAACAATCGTAGACATATGGTTTATATTCCCACATATAAAAGAAAAATAGTTTGTCTTTATCAAGTCCATTGTAATTAGTCTTTGATGTTTACTTGCATTTTTCATAGATCTAATAAGTTCAGAACTATTTGCAACAAAATCCTGGAAGTCTGTCAATTCATTGAAAGTCTTTCCTCTCCATTTAGATTTATGCTTAGTTTGATGGGTATGGTATTTTTATCCACAAGCCCAGTTCTTTTGCCCTTTATTATATAGGATTGCAAGACCTGTGATTTTTTAATAGAGGTTCTGCTAAGTCTTGTGTGATTCTAATTGTAGCTCTGTCATATTTGTATTGGTTGTTTTTCCTATTCAAAATATTTTCTTCTTGACTCAGGATTTTGGGTATTTGGCTAAGATATATCTGTAGTTTTTTGTTTGTTTGTTTGTTTGTTTGTTTTTTAACTAATTTTTTTTTTATCAGTGTCTTTTTCTATTTCTACTTTCCCCTTATGTTTCAACACTTCAGGACAAGTTTCTTTAATTATTTCTAATTTTATAACAAGTTGTTGTTGTTGTTGTTGTTGTTTTTGCTATCTTTCAGGTTGTGTGATTATTTTCATGTTTTCTTGAGTTGTTTTTCATATTAGTTGTTTCTGTTACATGATGTCTCATTTTCTCTTCTATTTATTTTCATTCTTTATATTTTGCTTTATTATTTCTTAGTCTTGTAACTTTGCTGGCTTTCCCCTTATCCAATTTATAATTTTTAAGGATTTTTTTTTCTTCCTTAGCATTCTGGGTCTCCTTTTCCAGTTGTTTGATTTTCTTTCCATAATGTTTGTGTTTTTCTTAGATCGTTCTTATTTTTTTAATCCAATCTTTTTTTTAAGCTTTTTTGAGTTTTTTTTATGAATTATGTTTGGGCAGGTGATCATTTGACATTATTATTTGATATAAAAGAGGCTTTATTCATTTTTGCATTTCTATTTATATCCTGCAAAACAATGAGTTAAGTATAATTGATATTTAATGTATTTTTGTTAATCTGATTACTTGCACAGCTATTGTTTTCTTAACTTTTAATTTTTATTAGTATTCTTTTCAAAAGGTACGCAGATACTTCCTTCATTTCTCTAAAAAAGTATTTCCCTACATCTCTTTAAAACGTGACTCACATAACCAAGTCCTCATTCAATTTACATATAATCTAAAAGTTAGTTAGCTTACTGTGACCAGATGTAAAATACAGGCCATTGCCTATTTTTGTACTATTTTTGATAGTTAAGTTTTTTGATGACCAAATAATGGAAATCAAAATTGTTGGAAGGGTTTTGACAGCCACAGCAATATTTTATTCATGTAGCTATATTAAAAAAATTAATAGAAGAAATCTGGAAAGAACTTTAAAAAAAGGATTAAAATAAGTAATTGAAGAAAAATTAGAAAAAGTAAAAGCAATTCAAGTAAGTTATGAAGAGGAAGTAAAATTTGTTGAAGGGAAATAACTCCTTGAAAACCAAAATTAGGCAAGTGGACTCAAATAACATTAAAAGACAAAAAGAAATAATAAAATTAGAAAAAATAGAAGGTTATCTGAAATATATCAGAAAGAAAATAGATCTGGAAGACAGACTGACAAGAGACAAAATAAGTGTTTTTGGACTACTTGAAAGTTATGATTTAAAAAAAAAAAAAAGGAACCTGAATACAATATTACAAAAGATTATTAGTAGAGCCAAGTTGAAAAACAGGAAGTTGCCTAAGCTCTTGCCAGTTTTCCTTGGAAACAAAGCTAAATCAAGCCTTTACAAAAATTCTTCAGTTGTTGATCCACAAAAAAGATGTAAAACATTTTTCAAGGTTACAATAATTTAGAAGGACTTTAGGAAAGGCCTGTCTCGCTTGGGTGAAAGGGGAACATAGCCCAACACAAGAATAGTTATGGCAATCTACTCAGAATCTCTTAGTCTCCAGAAATACCAACAGCTACAACCCCTCAGTCCTAACTCACCAAGATATCTGTGAGTCCTCCAGCCCCATCAGAGAAGGTAAATTGTGAATCACAGAACTTCAGCAGAGCAGACACAAGCAACCAACCCACCAATGCAATGGGCAAGATTGCATCTTCTTCATTAATCTGGAAAACCAGTGATGATACCTCTGCCCCCAAGCAAGGACAGCCTTAGACATTATGTGTCCTTCTGGCCTAGAAGCAAAAATCAACTTTTTTTTTTTTTAATTAGAAAAAAAAAGGGGGGGAGGAGGAGGGGCTGCTGTCAGTAGAGAAAGCTACTATGGTATCAGGGAAAAACAAAATAAAAAACAAACAAACAAACAACAAAAACAACAACAACAAAAACTCAGAAGGGGAAAGCAATGCGAAAAACCTAAATGTGAAGCCCCAAAGAGGAATATGAATTGGTATCAAGTTCAAAGGAAGAGCTCAAAAAGGAATTTTTGAATCAAGTAAGAGAGAAGAAAAAATTAGAAATTGTTATATAGGAGAATTTTGAAAATCAACAGCTTGGAAAATGAAGAATATTGACTGAATTATTTAAAAAAATAAAATTGGCCAAATCGGGGGAAAAAAATGCACTGAAGAAAGGAACTCTTTAAAAATAGGTTTCGTTAAAAAGAATACTCATTAAAAAAGGCAAGATGGAAAAACAAATCTACTGAAAAATACAAATTCTTCTTAAAGTTAGAATTGGCCATATAGGAAAAAAAAAAGATAACTGAAGAAAATAATTAAAAATTAGTAAATGGGTGGAATTGAATAATACTATGAGATATCAAGAAATTAATCAAACAGAATTTTTTTAAAAAGTGAAAAAAAATAGAAGAAAATGTAAAATACCTCTTTGAAAAATCAACTGACCTGGAAAGCAGATCTAGAAAAGATAATTAAATAACTGTTAGACTACCTGAAAGCCAAGATCAAAGAAAAAATCATGACCAGAATCTTTTAAGAAAGTATCGAGGAAAAGTATGTTGGCATATGACATTCCAGAAAGCAAAGGAATTAGGACACAGTCAAAACTCAACTACCTAGCAAAATTGAGCATAATTATTCTGGGTAAAAGATGGGTATTCTTTGAACCAGAGGAACTTGTACCATTTCTCATGAAAAGACCATAGCTGAACAGATTTGATCTTCAAAAATGATTTGAGATAATTAGAAAAGTAAGAAAGATAACCAAGGAGGAAAAAAAAAAAAAAAAAGATTTAAAGTTAAGCACTTGGGGGCAGAGACAAAATAATGGAGAGTCTTTATTTGAGTTCTTCTAGGCTTCCCTCAGATCAACCCTCTGAACTGTTTTAAAGTGACAGAATACACAAATATTTGGATTGTAACAAATTTCTAACAAAAGGTATTTGGAATAATTTGGGGGGAGGGGTGGGGGGAGCTGTTGAGCAGTCACAGCACAGGGAACTAGAGTGGTATGATATCCATTCACTGAGGGAATTTACAAAGAGGCTCTTAGCCAAAATACAGTAAGCTATTCTGTCCTGGTTCAGAACCCAAGGGCTCTCTGCGAGACATTCAATACAACTATAAAAGGCAAATAGTGAGCCACTGAAAACCAGCAGAATGCTGGACTTGGTCATGTTTACACAACAGGGGAAGGAAGCCACCAGCACTGAGCCCAGAGCCACAGGAATCTGCTATCATCTGTAAAAGAAGCTTGTGACAATCTTCCCTTTCCCCTAAGAGCAGATCTCAAACTTTAAAATGAGGAAAAATCAAAAAGAACTCTGACAATAGATAGCTTTTATGGAGACATAGATGAACAAACATCAAACCCTGAAGACACTAAAGACAACATATCTCCAGATGAAGTCCAAAAGGGTGGTATGAGTTGATCTCTATCTCACAAGGCTTTCTTGAAAGAATTCAAAAAGAATCTCATGAGAGATGTAAAAGAAATATGGGGAAAGCAAATGAGAACTTTGCAGGAAAGTTGAGGAAAAGAAATGTATAATGTTCTCGGTTTGGTTTTCTGGAAGTCTTTGGAACAGCCTTCTTTTCAGTAAATTAATCACTATGAGAATATCCAGGTCTTAAAGTCCAAAAAGTCTTTATTGTCTCCTTTGCCTGGTGCTCAGTTAACTTTCTCATGGCCTTCAGATGGGACTTGGTTTTAATGGAGAAAATGTAGGAAGATAGGCCACCATAGTGGTGTGAGGCGAAGTGAGTCCGAGGTCAAGGGTTTGAACTTGGAAGGACTTGGAGGGCTTCAACCTTCAGCCACCACAAAGGTGGATGACAGAATGAATCTGTCTCTGCCTCTCTTGACTGAGTTTGTCTCAGCTCATATGCTCTACACTGAGACCAATCATCATATCATTAGGAAAGCATTATTTGTTGTAATATTAAATCAATCATACTGAACTTAGAGAACTATTAAGCACCATGCTAAACTAGACAACCATTGTATTTATCAATTCCACTGACTTAACACCTTGTAAGAATCCTTGTTTCAGAGTTCTGGCCCATAATAAAAATGTAGGAATTATTTGAAGAAGAAAACTCCTCAAAAATAGATTGAAAGAAATAGAAAAAGCATATAACTCCTTACAAAATAGATTTGATAAAATGGAAAAAGAAACCAACTTGTTAAATAACAGAATTTGTGAAATGGAAAACATCAAATAAAATAACTCATTTAAAAGATCTGTTGACAAAATGCAAAAGGAGATAAAAAGTTAACTTAAAAAATTAATTCATTAAAAATTAAAATTCAATAAATGTAAGTGAATAACTCAATGACATCAAGAATCAGTCAAATAAAACCAAACAAGAAATTTGAAAAATGTAAAATACTTCATTGGTAAAACTGCTGACTTGGGAAATAGATCAATCTAAGAATTATTGCACTTCCTTAAAGCCATGATGCAAAAAAGAGTTTAGATAATATCTTTCAGGAAATCATCAGGGAAAACTGCCCTGCTGTCCTAGAACCAGAGGATAAAATAGCTATTTAAAGAATTTGCTAACTAGCTCCTAAAAGAGACCCCAAAGTGAAAACTCTAAGGAATATTGTAGCTAAATTTTAGAATTATAAGATCAAGGAGAAAATGTTGCAAGCAGCCAGAACAAAACAATTGAAATATCAAAGAGCCACAATCAGGATTACCCAGGACTTAGCAGCTTCCACTTTAAAGGATCAAAGGACCTGACCTTGATATTCTGAAAGATGAAGGAACTTGGATTGCAGCCAAGAATCAACTATCCAGCAAAATCAAGCACTATCTTTCAGGATAAAAGATGGACATTCAATGAAAAAAGTGAATTTCATTTACTATTGATGAAAAGACCAAAGTTGAACAAAAAAATTGATCTTCAAATACAAAACTCAAAAGAAGCATAAAAAGGAAAAAAAAAAAAGACTGTTTTTGAGAAGTTAAAATGTTTACATCTGTATATGGGAAAATTATATATTTAACTCTTGACAACTGTATCTCTATGAGGGATATGCTTAGAGGGTGTAGGTATTTTTTGATTTTATTGTGATGATATAAAAATGAAACAGGAGAGAAAAGAAGATTGTACTGGAAGAAGAGGAAAATGAAGGTTAAATAGGATAAATTTTATCTCATGAAAAGACAAAAACACATATTACATTTGAGGGAATGAAGAGAGAAGGATGAGTATTGTGTGAATCTTACTCTCATTGCTTTTGGCTCAAAGAGAGAATATCAAACATAATTAGCTTCACAGAGAAACTTGTTTGACCTTATAGGGAGTTGAAATGGGAAAAGGGTGAGGAAAGAAGGAGACTAAAGAAGGAAGAAAAGAAGTAGAAGAGGAAAAATATGTGGAAGAGAAAGGTGCTGTAAAAGGAGAGACCTGTTGTGGTGGTCAGAAGTAAAATATTGGGAAGGAAAGAAAGGGAGAAAGAAAAGAGGAAAGTAAAAAATGGGGGAAAGAAGATGGCAGGAAATACAGAGATAGTAATTTTAACTGTAGATGTAAATGGGGTGAACTCTCCCATAAAGTATTTAAGCTATCCTTCAGTTAACAGATGATCAAAGGATATGAATAGACAATTTTCAGGTGAAGAATTTGAAACCATTTCTTGTCATATGAAAAAATGCTCTGAACCACTATTCATCAGAAAAAATGTAAATTAAGACAACTTTGAGGTATTGCTATACCCCTCTCAGACTGACGAAGATGACAGGAAATGATAATGATAAATGTTGAAGGGAATGTGAGAAAACTAGGACACTAAATACATTGTTAGTGGATTTGTGAACTGAGCCAATCATTCTGGATAGCAGTTCGGAACTACACACAAAGAGCTATGAAATTTGGCATACCTTTTGACCCAGCAGCATCTCCACTGGATCTGTATCCCAAAGAGATCATAAAAAAGGGAAAAGGACCCGCATATGCTAAAATAGTTTTAGCAGTCCTTTTTGTTGTATCAGGAAACTTGAAAGTGAATGGATGCCCGTTAGATGGAGAATGACAGAAAAAGTTATGGTAGATGAATGTATTGCATATTATTGTTTTATAAGAAAAGATCAGCAGAATGTTTTCAGAGAGGTCTGGGATACTTGCATTGTTAAGTGATGTTTAGTGAAATAAGTAGAACAAGAGAACATTGTAGATGGCAAAAGCAAGATTATGTGATGATCAATTAGGTTGGATGTAGATCTTTTCAACAATGAAGTGATTCAGGCCATTTCCAATGGTCTTATGATGAAGACAGTCATCTGCACCTAGAGAGGGGATTGTGGGGACTGAGTGTGGATCACAACATAGTATTTATACTTTTGTTGTAGTATGATTGCAATTTGATTTTTCTCATTTTTTTTTTCCTTTTTGATCTGATATTTCTTGTGCAGCATGATAATTGTGGAAATATGTATAGAAGAATTGCACAGGTTTAATATATATTAGATTACTTGCCATCTAGGGGAAGGGTAGGGAGAAGGGGAGAAAAAATTGAAACACAAGGCTGAATCTTGAAAATTATCTGTACATGTGTTTTGAAAAAAATTTTTAAAAAGATTTTTATTAAAAAGTAGTTGAACAGTTTACATGCCTACATGGGAAGATAATACTTGTAATTCTTAAGAACCGTATCTTTGGTAAAACAATTAGACAGGGTATACATGTATACATAGATAGAGAATGCAGGTATAATTTGACTTTCTTGCAGTAATATAAAAAAGGGTAAAAAAGAGGAGAAGAGGAAAGACAGGAAAAGAAAGAAGAGAAAGAAGAGCAAAATAAGAGTAAAAAGGGTGAAATTACATCACATAAAAAGACACAAAACACTATTCCTAGAGAAAAAAAGAAAGAAGGGTTATAAACATTTTGTGAATTTTAATCTCATTGAATTTGACTCAAAGAGGGAATAAAATATATACTAACTTGAGCATAAAAATTTATCTTATCCTATAAGTAATTAGTAGGAAAGAGAGAAAATGTAAAGGCAAATAGGAGGCTAAAAGCAGAGAAGAAGGAAGAGGGAGAAAGGGAAATTAAAACCAGGGGACATTTATAGAAATGAGAGTAGGTAGCAGGAGATGGGGTTAAGAAGAAAAACATTGGTGAAGTAGAACAGAGTAAAAGGAGAGAGAAAATTATAAATGGGAGGAAATAGGATGAAATGAAACCCATAGTTAATTGTCAGAACTGTGAATATGAATGGGATGAAATCTTCTATAAAATGAAAGCTGAGAGCATAGTGGCTTAAAAGTCACAGTTCTTCAATATATTGCTTATAGAAAAAATACTTGAAACAATAAGATACACACAGAATAAAAGTTAAAGTCTGAAACAGAATGTATTATGCTTCAGCTGAAGAAAAATAAAAGCAAGGGAAACAATCTTTGTTTTAGAGAAAGTAAAAGGAAAAAAATACATCTACTTAAAAAACATAAGGGAAGAAAGTACATCTCACTAAAGATACCCTAGACAATGAAGGAATGTAAATATTAAATATATGCACCATGTGCTATAACATCCAAATTCTTGGAAAAGTTAAGTGTGTTACAGGAAGAAATAGGCAGCAAAGTTCTACTAATGGGGGATCTTAACTTTATTCTCTCACTACTAAATAAATCTAATCATAAAGTAAATCTTAAATAAGTTAAACAGGTGAATAATATTTTTAAAAAGTTAGATAAAATAGAATTCTGATGAATTAACTTGGGATAGAAAATAATATATATTTTCTCACGGACACATGGCACTCACACAAAAACAAACTATATGTAGCGGCATTGTAATCTCACATTGTAATGCAGAAAGTCAAAAAATATTAAATGTATCATTTTCAGATCACAATGCAATGAAAATCACTTGCAAGAAAAGGATGGAATAATAGACCAAAATTAATTGGAAACTAAATAATATAATCCTACAGAATGAGTGGTTTAAGCCACAAATCACAAAAACATTCATTTTTTTTTTCAAAGAGAATGACAATTATGAAACAACATAACATATTGGATACAGTCAATGAAGTCTTAGGAGAAATTTTATCTTTAGATTCTTATGTGAATAAAATTAAGAAGAGCAACTCAGTGCATGGGGCATGAAAATAAAAAAAGTAAGAAAAGAAACAGATTTTTAAAAACCTTAACTATGTATTAGGAAGTGTGAAATCAAAAGGGATGTATAAAATTGAAAGTAAAAAAACACTCTAATAAATTTTATAAATACACAACTCTTGATTAATTAAATTAGAAAAGGGAAAGAAGAAAACCAAATTACAGTAGGATAAATGAAAAGAGAATAGTCACCAATGAAGAAGAAATTAAAGTTATAATTATGATCTATTTTGCCCAATTGTATAGCTATAAATCTGGCAATCCAATTAAAATGAATTAATATTTATATATATAAATTGCCCAGATTTACAGAAGATAAAATAAAATGCTTAAATAACTTCACTTTTAGAAAAAGAAGAAATTAAACAACTCATCAATGAATTCCCAAAGGAAAAAAAATTCAGGATGATATGGATTTATAATTGAATTGTACAAAACATTTGAAGAACAATAATTATAATACTACATAAACTGTTTGGGAAAATGGGCAAAAAAGGAATCCTGCCTAACTCCATTTGTGAGAAAATGTGTCAGAAAATATGTATAATTAAAAAATGTAGAGCCAAAGAAAGCAAGAAAACATTAGGCTAGTTTCCCAAATGAATATTGATGCAAATATTTATCACTAGGAAAATATACTATGATCTAGTGAGATTTATATTGGGAATGCAGTGCCAGTTCAACATCAGAACGACTATATCCATGATTGACCACATGAATAACAAAACTGAGAATTCATGTGATTATCTCAATAGTTACAGAAAGAAAAAAAAAAAGTTTTTACAAAATATAGCAACCATTCCTATTCAAAACACTAGTGAAAACAGGAATAAATGGAGTTTCCCTCAAAATAATAAGACACATCTAAGCAAAACAATCAGCAAGCTTTCAATGTAATAAGGATAAGCTGGAAGTATGTCCAGTAAGATAAGGATAAGCTGGAAGTATGTCCAGTAAGATGAGGTATCAAACAAGGATGTTCATCATTACCACTATTGTTCAATTTGTATTAGAAATGTTTAATTAGTAATAAGATAAGAAAAATAAATTGCTTTCTGAAGGGCCTTGAGACTAGTCTTGCTCTCAGCATAATCACTAGAATAGTAAAGAGTATAGTCCAAAGTCTTTATTGTTCCCTTTGATGAGGTCTAGATATAAGGTACCTAAATGAAATTAGGGTTTAGTTGAGGTCTAATGGCAGGTTTGGAGTACAAGGAGTCAAATAGAGCTCCCCTGCAACCCCATTGGATTTGGTGCAAGGAAAAGGCTTAAATGAGGTCTAGTAGCTTCATGAGTCCACATTAAAGCATTTATCAGGCCAAAAAGCTAGATTGATAAAAGAGGTTTATTATGTGGTTTAGAAGTAAGTAAATAGATGAAGGTAGAGATAAGAAGGGCACCAGACAGAGGGTCCTGTGGACAGTGGGTCCTGACATGGCTAGCATATTTGGGACCTCTGCAAAGAGGTCTCCAGTGACCAAGAACTTAGGTGAGTATAATAGACAAACAGGGAACTTATTTTCTTAAAGACTAAACTAGTAACTTTTTTTTTTTTTTTGCTGAAATGAAACAGATGCTAGCTAAAGATTCTTGGCTAATTAAGGCCAAGGTGGGAGGGAGAAATGTATCAGAATTACATCACATTTTTCCTGTAATTTAACAGATCGATTCTTTAGGTCAAGAAAGTAGAAAATACGCTCCTTTTGATATAGAAATCCTCAAAGACCTGAAAAAGGCTTACACTCTTTATGGGGCTACATCAGCTTATGTTAAGATGTTATTACAGAATTTGGCTTTTGAAATCTTGACCCCTAATGACTGGAAATCTATAGCAAGGATATGCCTAGAACCTGAACAAAACTACTTGTGGCTTTCTGAATATAGTGAGCTCTGTAGAATACAAGCCCAACAAAATAGTCAAAGTGGAGTTCATGCTGCAATCACTTGTGACCTACTAACAGGTGTAAGTTCCTATGCAGACGTCACAGTACAGATTAATTATTCCATAGCAGCATATGAGCAAATTGCTGCTAATGCTATCAAAGCATGGGCTTCTCTCCACAATAAAGACGACAAGGGTGAGGCCTTCACAAAAATAATACAAGGGCGAAATGAACCCTTTGCTGACTTTATGGGGCATTTGCAGATGGCTGTCACAAGAACTAATGGGGAAAATGAATAACAGACATTTTGATAAGGCAACTTACTAAAGAAAATCCTAATGAGGTTTGGAGAAAAATTATACTAGGACTGCACAAGGATGCTCCTTTAGAGGAGCTCATAAGAGGCTGTGCCACAGCAGGCACAAATGCCTTTTATAGCCAGGCTATGATGCAGACTTCCCAAAATCCAAACATGGGGAAACACTGTCCCTTTTGACAAGAGACTTCCAGAGAGACTCTGCAATGCTTTCAGTGTGGTAAGTAGGGCATCTGAAAGCTCAATGTTGGTATAAAGGCAGAATGAGAAAACGGGGTGGGAGAACAAGACCCAATACCCCATGTCCAAAATGCAACAGAGGCTCCCATTGGTCCTCAGAATGTAGACAGATTCAGAGAAACGGGATGAGGGGCCCAGACCCAGGGCCCAAGGCAAAAAACACTTGAGGCATGATGGCAGCTGATGGTGCGTCCAGAGAGTGCCTACAAGTCCAGTACCCAGACATGACCAATCAGCCAGAAAGCCATATGATGGGAGAAAGAAATTACACAATCAACCAGCCAGGAAGCAACCTGATGGGAGAAAGGAATAATAATTGGGGAGAATAGAGCTGTATGCAGCTGGGACAACTGAGATACCCTCTGGAGAAGTGTAATCTATTCCTTTCCAGCCTATGGGTCCTTTGCCTCCAGGCACAGTAGGCTTGACCATTTCACCTCTTTTTTGTACGTACAAAACAGTGTCCATCCACACACTGATGTCGGAAACTGGGAAATGTGTAGATAATATCCCAGTCACTAATACAGGTAGACAATGTGTGACTTATCACTCAGGAGAAGTAGTAGCATCAGGTTTACTCATACAGAATCCTAATAAGCAACCTGGTGATAGTCACCCAGATTCTGACTCCAGACCACAAAATCCAGGAATATACTGGACAGCAGCTGTAACAGCTGACTGACCTATGCTCACGATCTATATAGATGGCCTACCATTAGAAGCATTGGTAGACACAGGTGCAGATCGTACAATCATTAGAGGTGACAATTGGCCTAGTCACTGGCCAAAGATTAAAGCAGACACCTACATGTCAGGTGTAAGAGGATCAAGAGCAGCTGAAGTTAGTGCTGTCCCTATGAGATGCACTTTTGTTGGCAAAACAGGAGTTTTTACTCCTTTTATAGTTGAAAAAATCCCATCAATCTGTGGGGAAGAGACGTTTTACAGCAATTAGGGTTAAAAATGAGTACTTTGGTTTTTTAAGCAGGGCTGCTGTTGAAGGCCTGCCAACACTTTCCTGTTCCTATTCAATGGAAAACTGATACACAAGTGTGGATAGAACAGTGACCCTTAGATAGCGATAAAACTCAAGCCTCAGCCCATTAAAGACAGGAAAAGATAATACAGAATATTGGAGGGGATGTGGGAAAACTGGGACACTGATACATTGTTGGTGGAACTATGAATGCATCCAGCCATTCTGGAGAGCAATTTGGAACTAGGCCCAAAAAGTTATCAAACTTTGCATACTCTTTGATACAGCAGTGTTACTACTGGGCTTATATCTCAAAGAGATTTTAAAGATTTTAAAGAAGGGAAAGGGAGCTGTATGTGCAAGAATGTTTGTGCCAGCTCTCTTTGTAGTGGCCAGAAACTGGAAATTGAACGCGTGCCCATCAATTAGAAAATTTGCTGAATAAAGTGTGGTATATGAATGTTATGGAATATTATTGTTCTGTAAGAAATGACCAGCAGGATGATTTCAGAAAGGCCTGGAGTGACTTACATGAACTAATGCTGAATGAAATGAGCAGGAACAGGAGATCACTATATACTTCAAGAACAATACTATATGATGATCAATTCTGATGAACATGGCCATCTTTAACAATGAGATGAACCAAATCAGTTCCATTAGAGCAGTAACGAATAGAACTAGCTACACCCAGCAAAAGAACTCTGGGAGATGACTATGAACCACTACATAGAATTCCCAATCCCACTATTTTTGTCCACCTGCATTTTTGATTTCCTTCACAGGCTAACTGTACACTATTTCAAAGTCCAATTCTTTTTGTACAGCAAAATAATTGTATGGACATGTATACATATATTGCAGTTAACTTATACTTTAACATATTTAGCATGTATTGGTCAACCTGGCATCTGGGGGAAGGGGTGAGGGAAGGAGGAGAAAAGTTGGAGCAAAAGGTTTTGCAACTGTCAATACTGAAAAATTACCCATGCATATATCTTGTAAATAAAAAGCTATAATAAAAAAGAAAAAGAAAAAAAAAGAATGTCTTTGAGTGAATAAATTATTAATACTTATATTAATTTTAAAGAATATAAGAAGAAAGATGCTATTTGCATACATAAAAAGAAATGATAAATAAAAGTATGTATAGTATAATTCATATGCATTCATTTGTGTCTAGGGGAGGAGGAGAAAAGAAAAAAAATGCATGACAATTTTGTTATATATCTGAAAGGAATTTTAAGTTGTGCATAGCAAATTTGCAGTTTTCTAAACAATCATCTCTTTATTGTTAATATTATGAACATTCTTGTTTTCTTCCATAAATTAAATTCCTTAAAATAAAATAAAAAAATAATTGATTTATACCCCATATCAGAAACATATTATGTGTGTGACCATGGAAGTCATTAGCTCACATTTCAAAATGTATAAATATATATTATCATTAAAATTTATCATTCCTTCTATGTTACATATTATTGTATTTTTATATATTATAAAGAACAAGCTGTTTTAAAATAAAGTATGTATAAGCTGCAGTTAAAATATATCATTTCTTTCTTACATATGCTACTTTTTAACTAGAGTTTCATGATAATAAAGGTATAATTTTTCCTATATAATCTCTCCCCAAAACCCATTGGAGATCCATAAACCTTGTTAAGAACTGCTACTCTTTATAGTTTCTATCATTCCAGTTATAATTATCATGTTTCTTATTCATGCAGCACTCCACTGAAACAGAATTATTCACTGTCTTTCCCCAAACATGTCCATTCCTTATGTTCTTTCAGATATATATATATATATATATATATATATATATATATATATATATATACTGTTTTTTTTCCACCTTGAAAAATAATTCCACACCTGTGCCTATCAAAATCATACTCTTACATACATCAAAATCCTGTTCATTTTTTTCCCCAACTTTATCTCATTAGTCATAAATGGTACTTCATCCTTTTGGCAACTTTCCTTTTCATCATACTTTACAATTCTTCTATATCATTTCTCATACTATCTATTCAATTATTCTTATATGCATTATTTATCTCTTGTATGAAATTTTAAAATCTTAGAAGATTGATACTAGGTCTTTCTCCCTTTTATGTTACCACCTAAAATACCTTTCACAAAAGTGGTCTAAAACATTTGTTGTACCAAATTTGTTGAAATTGCATGGGCGAACTTCACTTGCAACAAGTGTTTTAAATTATTTTGTGAACTTTCCAACCTGCATCATAGCATTACTCTAATTTTGAGTCTTTGAATATACATCCAAGAAAAAAACAAGTTAACAATCCTTTTGTTAGTTATGTTACAGGGGTCCTCAAACTATGGCCTGTGGGCAAGATGTGACAGCATAGGACCTTTATCCCCCTAACCCAGGGCTATGAAGTTTCTTTATTTAAAGGCCCACAAAATAAAGGTTTTGTTTTTCCTATAGCCTGATCCTCCAACAGTCTGAGGGACAGTGAACTGGCCCCCTATTAAAAAGTTTGAGGACCCCTGATAGAATGCATTCATCGTTTGAATTGAGTTGGTCATGAGGGAATTCCAGATGGGTGCATACTGAAATAACCTGAAACCTAGGTAGGTAACTATCATCTACTCATTAAATATGGTATCACATAGAGGGAAATTATGTGCCAGTTGGAGAATTGTTCAATAAAAATAAATCATTAAAAAAAATGAACATAATTTTACATGTATAATTCTAAAATGCATTTTTACCTATAAAACAGATTGCAAACTAGTTTCTTAAAAAAGAAGGCAGGAAACAGTGTAACATGTCATTTAAAAATAATTTATATAAAAGTGTGTTTGAATAAAAAAATAATTTCTAAGTGGATTGTACCTCCTATTTACACATTCTCCTTTCTATATGCTTTCCATTTACAAAAATTTAACTGTATTTTATTGAATTTTTATGACAGTTTCTTTGTTAATTCCTTTTTCTCCCTTATTCTTAAAATGAAAGTTACATACAGATGATAATACTGCATAATCAGAGAGGGAAGAAGAGAAACAGAAATAAACAAACAAAAAAATAAAATAAGATTTGAGTCATTAAATGTAGAAACCAACTCAATTTAATTATTTAGAGTAATTAAATATTTACAAGGCATTATGTTAAATGTTAGATATAAAAAAAATGATGAGTGACATAAACATAACTAGCAAAATTTATAATCTAGTAATACTAACATTATAGTTCCAGGAATGGGTCTTTCCATTATTCTACTCTGCTAAGAATATCTTGATTGGGGACCAGAATTCTGTGTCCCATATCTTCACAAATGTCTTCTTTATTACTCATTTTTACTTATCCCATGTGACTATGAACAGTGAATTTGAGAATAGGGAAAGCAAAACAAAACTATCATCTGAACTTATAAAATGCAAAATATAATTAATTTTTATCTGGGAGTAGCATCACCAGTCATCTAATATTATCCTCATGTTTTTGGTGAGGAAACTATAGTTCAGTTGTCCTACCTATGAGCCAACTAAATTAACACTGCATTATATACCTACATGTTTATAGCTAACTCATGGTTCTTCTAAAAGTTACATCCAATTCAAGGACTATTTTGTCAATATCTATGAAAATAATCCATGATTTTGAGTCCCTAGTCTTTCCTTCTAGCAACTAAATAGAATACACATAAATTCAAATAAATGAATTATAATTAAACAGCATAGGAAAATATGTCATAGGAAAAGTTTTAGAACCATTGACTACATATAGATCTACTATATCTCAGGTTCACACATCATATGGTAAAGAACATTTATTGAAGTAAATGTGTTGAAATTACAAGTAAGAGCTTGACTTTAAGCAATAGTAAAACTCAAAGTAAAAGAAACTTCTCTAGGAAAATAAATAAATATATCTACACACATATTACACATAAATATAGGCATGTATACATATATACCTACAGATACATACTGCAAATGTGTATATTGAGAAACAAATACATGTACAGACACACACACACACAATGTGTTACCAAGGTAGTTTATGCTCCTTTGACAAAATCACTAAAAGTAATTTATCTTTCTCTAATACTGTCTAGCTATATTTTTGGCTTTCTTAAAATTACCAACAATCTTACCTAATGCATAGTTTTAAGGCTTCCATGTGATGATTATCTGCAGCAGAAGCATTTTCAAATAATTCCACTGAATTGTTCTTTTCAATACTTCTCTTATTTTTCCATATTGCTATCTGCTTGTCTTTGCATTGTTTTTTGAAGATCAGATATAGTATATTCTGGCTGCCATCTGAAGGTTTTCAGAACTTTAGATCTATATAACTTCTTCTTTGAGAAGGTAAAGGGAGAGGAGGGGATGGAGTCAAGAAGGCAGTGTGAAGCCAGGAAACTGCTCAAGTTCTCTCCGGCTTCCTCAAAAACTATATGAAGCCAAGCCTCTGAACAGAGTCTGACAGAAGGAAACGACTCTACAGATAAGATAGATTGGAAGTACTTCAAAGTCAGTCTCTCTGGGGTGAAAAGGTTGGATAGACTTTAGGAAAGCTAATGAGAAAATTTTAAACACAGCAGATTAGCAACTGAGGCCCTTGGTGCTAGATTAGTAACAGAGCACACCAGTAAGGTAGCCTCCAGTCCCAGCTCAGAAAAAAAAAAAAAATTGGGGGGGAAATTTGGAAAGAGCAGATTAAGGTACCCTCTACTGTGAGCAAAACAACAAACACAAGGGAACCCTATATTCAAAGCTAAGGCTCAGTGCGGCACAAGAAGATTGGGTCAGTGTTCCCTTTTATCCCAGGAGCAGAGCTCAAAAAAAAAAAAAAAAAAAAAAAAAAAAAAAAAAAAAAAAAAGGAAATACAAAAAGGAAAGAAAAATAGCAAGAAACAGAAAAGGGCTTTGAACATAGGAAGCTACTGTGGTGACAGGGAACACCAAAACACTAATTCATACATAAACAAAATGTCCACAGGGGAAATTTCAAAGATTGATATGAATTGCTCTCAAACACAGAGGATTCTTGGAGGGACTCATAAAAGACTTTAAAAGACAAATAAGAGAGGTAGAACTAAAAATGAGAAAAGAAATGAGAGTTAGGAAAAGGAAAGAAAAAAATCCACTGAAGAAAACAATACTTTCAAAAATAGAATTAATCAAATGAAAAAGACATGCAAAAGCTAACTAAAGAAAATCATACATTAAAAATTAGAACGAGATAAATGGAAGCCAATATTCTGGGAGAAATCAAAAATTAGTCAAACAAACTAAAAAGAATAAAAATTAAGAAAATATAAAATATCTCACTGGGAAAAAAAAAAAAAAAAAAAAAAAAAAAACAGGCAACCTGGAAAATAGATGCAGGAGAAGCAATTTAAATTTTATTGGTCTACCTAAAGGACATGACAAAAAAAAAAAAAAAAAAACTCTGATAGCATTCTTCAAGAGATCATCAAGGATATGTATACATATATTGTATTTAACATATATTTTAACATATTTAACATGTATTGGTCTATCTGCATCTAGGGGAGAGGGTGGGGGGAAGGAGGGGAAAAGTTGGAACAGAAGGTTTTGCAAGGGTTAATCATGAAAAATTACCCATGCATATATCTTGTAAATAAAAAGCTATAATTAAAAAACTGAGAAAAAAAGAGACATCAAGGAAAACTTTCCTAATGTATTAGAAACAAAGGGAGAAATTGTAATGTCTGAGCTAGTTTTCTCTGCAGTCTGGAATCTGAGCTCGAGCTCGAGCACATACATACTCAAGTCTCTCTCCAGTCTGCTTATTTTAAGTCCTCTCAGACCTTATATATATATTAGTGTAATTATATCAACACAGCATACTGAGCATGTGCCAACTGTAGAGCCATTACATCACCATACTAAGTACTAAGTGTATGTAGCCTAGAGAACCATTATCTCGTCAATCACACTGAGTAAACACCCTGTTGTATCTTTACTTCAAGTATACTTTTCTTAGAATTCCCCAATATCTGCAGTCCTCTACAAGAAATAGTCATTGAAAAAATATATTGATCATCTCTGGATAGATGTAAACCCCTAGGAACATTGTTGCAAAACTCCAGAACTCAAATCTTAAGGAAAAAATAATGTAAGCTACCAGATAAAAATAATTCAACTATCAAGAAGCAACAATCAAGATTATCCACAATCTGGTACCATCTGCAATAAAGGATCAGAGGGCCTGGAGCACCATATTCAGGAAGACAAAGGACGTAGGATTGTACCTAAGAATGATTCTTCATTTGAGTAAGAGACTTTCAAATATTTATATTGGGAAAAAAAAAAAAGAACTAAATAGAAAATTTGCCCTTTAATCACAAGATTCAAGAGGAACATAGAAAGATAAACAGGAAAAATATACATTATTTAAAAGTTAAATTGTTTACATCACTATATGGGAAGATGATATCTGTAACTCTTGAGAAATGTATCTATTTTTGGAGTAGTTAGAGGGGAATCACATGGACAGAGAGCATAGTTGTGAATGGATTCTGATGTGATGATATCAAAGAAAAAAAACATCAAGGATTGGAAAAAAACAATTGTACTTGGAGAAGAAGAAAGGGGAGATATAATCTGACAAATCAGATCACATGAAGAAGCAGAAAGATATATTACAATATAGGGAAAGAAGGAAGGAAGGATAAAAATTGTTTAAAACATGAACTCATCAGTTTTTGTTCAAACAGGAAATAACAATCATTTAATTGGGTATAAAAAAGTTAACTTACATTATAAAGAAGTAGGAGGAGAAAGAGTTAAAGAGGGGATAACAATGATAGAAGTAGTGTAGGTAAAAGTAAGAGTGGGTTAAAAATAAAACACTTCTAAGAAGGAAAATGGTGGAAGGAGAGAACAAAAATATAGATGAGGAGAAAATAGGATGGAGGGGAAAACAGCTCATGATCATAACTGTGGATGTGAATGGTATTAACTCTTCAATAAAAGAGAAACAAATAGCAGAGCAATTTTTTTAAAATCATCCTATGTTGTTTATAAGAAACACATCTGAAACAGAGAGATATATATAGAGTAAAGGTAGAAGGATGGAGCAGAATTTATTAAGCTTCAGCTGAAACAAAGATAGCAGGGGTAATAATTCTGATCTCAAACATAGCACAAGTCAAAATAGATCTAATTAAAAGAGCTAAAGAAGGAAACCATAACTTCACAAAGGGTATCACAGACAATGAAATAATAATGATACTAAATGTACATGCACCAAGTGGTAGAGCATCCAAATTCTTAGAGAAGATATTAAGCCAGTTAAAGGAGGAAGACAGCAAAACTATATTAGTGAGGGATCTCAACCTTACCTTCTCAGAATCAGACAAATCTAATGAAAAAATAAATGAGAAAAAAACTAGGGAAATTAATAGATCCTAGAAAACCTAGATATGATAGATCTTGAGAGAAAATTGATTAGGGACAGAAAAGAATACATTTTTTCTCAGCAGTGCATGATATCTACACAAAAGCTAATGAAGTATTAAGGGATAAATATCTTACAATCAAATGCAGAAAGGCAGAAATAGTAAATGCCTCTTTTGCAAACCACGATGCAATAAAAATTAAATTAAATTAAGAGCCAGGGAAAGATAGATTAAAACCAAATCAAAGTTAAATAATCTAATTATAAATAATGTATGTCCAAACAACACCTCACAGAAACAACCAATGATTTCATTCAAGTGAATGATAATAATGAGACAACATATCCATTCTACGGGATGAATTGAAAGCAGTTCTTAGAGTAAATTTCGCAATTGTTACATGAGTAAAATAGAGAAGGAGGAAAACAATGAATTGGGAATGTAACTTAAAAAGCTAGAAAATGAACAAATTAAAAAACCTTAATTAAATAGCAAATTGGAAATGCTGAAATAAAAGGAGTGATTAATAAAATTGAATCTAAGAAAACTATTGAACTAATTAAGAAAACCAAGAGCTGGTTTATAAAAAACTGCAACAAAACATATAATTTGATTTGATTAGAAAAAAGAAAGAAAAAAAATTATCAGCATCTGTTGTGAGCTTTTTCTTCTCAAAACGCAGCCAGGTGATAAAAGTTCAGATCTTTTATTATCTCCAATATAGCCCGGCTAGCTTAGAGACCTATCTCTCTGCTTGGTTCCAAGAGCTCTTGCCACTTTGTCCTTTGCTTCTGCCTCTGCTTTCTTCAGCCTCCAGAGCCAGCACCTCTCTTCATGTCATTCTGGTGAAATCTCGACTTGTAGCTTCTTCCTCTGAAGAACTTCTTCGACTGGCCCATTGGCCTATTTATGCTCCTTCCAGAGAGAGGGATTATGGATTTTCTCCCATAGTGCTCTCTGGCCCAAAAAGCTTCAAGGGAGCTGTGAACTCATTGAACTCCAATGAGTAAAGGTGTGAACACAAGCCTTGTATTAATTAGTTCTACTTAGTACCTTGTTTCAGGTTCTGCCCAAAACATCTTCTTGTAAGATTAGATCAAATCTAATTAGTTAGCAGTTAGTAAGGATTCCAACAACTCCCCCTTTCTTTTGTTTTAAAACATAGGGGGTTTCTGAGGGGGTACACATAAATCCATCAATATGGGCCAGAACTTTGTAACAGATATACATGGTATACATAAATCCATCAATATGGGAGGCATTATACATAATTTACATAAGCACATAGCAATATAACACAGGCTAGTAGTAAAGTAACAACATAAATCAACCTGAAAATTTACACATGTCAAGTCCTAGAAATAGTCCATAAGCAATCCATTGTCCATTAATTCATGTGCCAGGAATCTAATAATTCCTGTAAGCTCTGAAGTACTGCAAAAAGTCTCATCCACAATTTTTCATCTCAGGGAACCCAATGATTCTTGCTGGTTTTTCAGGAACTGAAAGCTGAAGATTTTAAAGTTCTTTTGACAGTCTCATTGTTAGCCTTTTCCACCTGTGGAAATATAAGCAGATCCTCTTCCCCAAGCAGTTAACTTATCTAATTCTCTTTACCAAATTTGGGATTTCTCCTCATCATCTGGTAATTACATTGGAGCTGTTTGCATTGGATATTGTCTTGTTGTCTTAAAAGGCCTGTATTCTTCCCAACTGTAATCCTGATTGCTTTTCTGTTGGTTGATGACATCAGAATCCTGAATTTCTAAAGTCTCTCTGGGTGTAACCTCAGCTGCTATCATGCCCCACCTGTACTTTGATTGATACTTTGGAGCTGGGCCTTGCCTCTCCTTCCTCTGGGTCAATATACATTTAGAGGCCCAATGAAAGCCTCGGTTACATTTTGGACATGGGGTTTTGGGTTTTCTCTCACCCTGTCTTCTCACTCTATCTCCATTTCTACATTGAGCTCTCAAATGTCCAACTTTTCCACAATGAAAACATCTGCGAATCTCTCTGGAAGTCCCTTGCCAAGAGGGACTCTGTCTTCTCATGTTTGGATTTTGGGAAGTCTGCATCATAGCCTGGCTATGAAAGGCACCTGTGCCCACTGTGGCACAGCGTCTTATGAGCTCCTCTAAAGGAGCATCCTTGAGCAGTCCTAGTATAATTCTTCTGCAAACCTCATTAGCATTTTCCTTAGCAAGTTGCCTTATCAAAATGTCTGTTATTGCATTTTCTCCATTTGTTCTTATGATAGCTGTCTTGTTCTTCTTTAAAATATTATAAAAGTTCTCTCTGGGTGCCTTCCCTGGAATCAGGATTCTGTCGGCCCCATGTTGGGCGCCAAAATGTTGTGAGCTTTTTCTTCTCAAAACACAGCCAGGTGATCAAAGTTCAGATCTTTTATTATCTCCAATATAGCCCAGCTAGCTTAGAGGCCTATCTCTCTGCCTGGTTCCAAGAGCTCTTGCCACTTTGTCCTTTGCTTCTGCCTCTGCTTTCTTCAGCCTCCAGAGCCAGCACCTCTCTTCATGTCATTCCGGTGAAATCTCAAATTGTAGCTTCTTCCTCTGAAGAACTTCTTCGACTGGCCCATTGGCCTATTTATGCTCCTTCCAGAGAGAGGGATTATGGGTTTTCTCCCATAGTGCTCTCTGGCCCAAAAAGCTTCAAGGGAGGTGTGAACTCATTGAACTCCAATGAGTAAAGGTGTGAACACAAGCCTTGTATTAATTAGTTCTACTTAGTACCTTGTTTCAGGTTCTGCCCAAAACATCTTCTTGTAAGATTAGATAAATCTAATTAGTTAGCAGTTAGTAAGGATTCCAACAAGCATCAAAAATGAAAAGGAGAATTTACCACAATTGAAGAAAAAATTAATCCAGTCATTAGAAGTTATTTTATCCAACTGTATGGCAGCAAATTTGATAATCTAATTGAAATGGATGAATATTTACAAAAAATGTAAATTGCCCAGATTAATAGTAAAGGAAATAAATTATTTAAATTGCCCCATTTTAGAAAAAGAAATGGAACAAGCTATCAATTAACTCCATAAATAAAAATCTCCAGGGCCAAATGGGTTTATAATGAATTCTACCAAACATTTAAACAATTAATTCCAATATTATGTAAAACATTAGAAAAAATAAGTAATGAAGGAGTCTCACCAAATTCCTTCTATAACACAAATATGGTACTGATACCTAAACCAGAAAGAACAAATGTTGGCTTAAGTCTTAAAAAAAGAAAAATAAAATAGTGAATATCATAATTTAATTTGATTGCCACCATTTGTATTCTCCCTTCAAAATTCAGCCTAGCATTTGTTTGTATTTAAAAAGGACTAAAATATCATTAAGGGACTACTACATAAGCAAATTAGAATTACAAAAATTTCTTCCTCTTTCTTTCCTACATTCTTTCCTTTCTTCTTTCCTTCCTTCCCTTCTTCCTTCACTTCTTTCTTTCCTTTTTCTTTCCTTGCTTTCCTCCTTCCAACTGTCAAACCTCCTTCTTTCTTCTCTGTCTTTATCAGTAGCATTACTCTGGAGAGTTAGATATCTTCTTCCATAAGCAGGTCTCTCTTCATTCTGCTTCTCCTATATTTCCAGATCATACCAAATGTTTGATATACAAAACTCCTAACATAAGTCAGGTGCCTATATGGCAGCAATAATCTTCTCACTTAATTTCTTTGTATGGCTTCTCTTTAATGAAATGAGCAGAAAGTTAAATCATGGTAGATATAAAGTGGGCAAAACAAAAGGGAAATGAAAGTTTGAAATAAAGACTAAAGGCCAGGGTCATTAACATCTTATGAAGGAGATCAGTGAGGGAGTAAGAACATATATAAACATATATGTTTTATATGAGATTGAAGAATAAATTTTAGAGTTGAATGATATATTTTTGGTGTTGATTTTTTGTAATATATTTTGTTTGTGAAACACACATATTTAAAAATATATCTCTGATAATCCTATAGATTTCAAAGAGAAAGGTTTTTTTTTGTTTGTTTGTTTTTTTTAATGATCCTTAAGTTCAAATTAATTAGTAGGGCATCCGCTGTTATTTGAAGAATTTTAAGAATTCACTACAAATAGCAAATATTTAATGTAATTCACTTATGCATGGAACATTTTCATAAAATTGGTAAAGGCAAACAATTTAGTTAATTTTAATATCCCTCTGTTATATAACTTTGCTATTAATTCTAATCAGGTCACTGGATAATCTCTAAGGAATCTTTAAAGCAAAATTGTGTTCCCACATTATTAAATTAATGTCTATTGATTTAAAATAATATTATAATGTAAATCCCTATTACCAATTACAGATTCAATCTGAGTACCTATTGTTAATATGTTAATAGTCCCCATATGTTTATTTTTCTTATTTCATTGCTTTTTGATATATATATAATTTGCAAACTTTAAATATTACATAAATACAAATATTATTACTATTACTAACTGATCTCACTTTTTGACACTTGCTACAATTCTGGAGAAAAGAAATATTTCAACATTGGTTAAATTTGAATTCCCATTTTGCAAGAATGTTTTGCAGGCTCTGTTGAACCAGGGATTTATTTTTGTGAGAACTCATTCAATAAGATAGGATCACAAAACCTATCTATAGATAGTTGCCTGAGGCTCAAAAAGGTGAAGAACTATGAAATTTATGATTTCCTTCTTCAAGAGACAGCTTTCCACATAATATACTATGCTGGGTCTTCTAATTGTAAATGGCTTACAAAGATTAAATTGAATAAAATATTCTATCTTGCCTCATTTATTTTTTATTCAGGAAATCACAGCACAATTCTGCCTGATTTTGATTTAGGAAAAAAAAAAAATCAAATAAACATCATTATTTACTTCCCAAGCAATTAAAAAAAAAAAAAAAAAAAAAAAAGGCTTGGCCAAAAATTTATTTCTTCTTTAAGAAAATAAAAAATACTAAAATCTGTGATGATCGCATATTTTAAAATCAGCCAGAGTCAGGAATTTAGGTTAAGGGAAAATCTTCAATCTTTATTCGCAGTAGAGGTGAAGAAGTATTGGAGGTGAAGGGGAATCAGAGGTGAAAGGGGATCGTGATAGCAATGGAGCAGCTGCTACAAGAAGCCAACCAGCAGTCTCTCTTTCCACTTCCTTCTCTACCCCACTGCCTCCACCCATCAAAATCATCATTTCCTATACAACACATCAGAATTTGCACAAAGAGTGGGCGGGGGCCATTCTTTCTCCAAACATATATATTAATAGAGTATGGTCCAGTTACTATTTAGGAGGTGACAGAAGAGAGAATAGAAGTAAAGTGGGAAAGAGATAAAAAAAGGAGGAATGTAAAAGGGGAGGGAGATGGTGGTCAGAAGCAAAATATCAAGGAGAAGGAAAAATGGGAAAGGAAAGATTAAAAAATAATTTGGGGAAAATAAGATGGCAGGAAATACAGAGTTAGTAATTTTAATTGTGAATGTGAATGGCATGAAATTTCCCATAAAATCAAAGTGGATAGTAGACTGGGTTAAAAGTCAAAATCCTTTAATACAATATTTACAAAAAATACATATAAAGTAAACTGATACATACAGAGTAACGATAGAAGGCTGAAGTAAAATATATTGTATTTCAGTTGAAGCAAAAAAAAAAAAAAGTGGGGGTAGTGATGCTGATCTCAGATTAAGCAACAGCAAAAAGAGAGCTAAGTAAAGGAGATAAGGGAGGAAACAATATCTTACTAAATAGTACAATAAATAGTGAAATAATATAAATACTGAACATATATATATACACATTCTATGCATATATGCACATACATATATACACATATGTATACATATATACCTATATGGTGTGTTTGTATATGTGTGTGTGTGTGTATATATATATATGCAATACTGCCATTTCTTTGCACTCTTCTTTACTCTCTCTCTCTCTATATATATATAGTTGAGAGTAAAGAAGAGTGCAAAGAAATGGCAGTATTGTATGTTCTTTGCTCATTATTTCTTGAATAAGCTGTCCACTGATCTCTTTTCATTGACATACATTCCCCAAGATAACCACAAGCCTTGGAGAAACTTCCTTGACCATGGAATGAAAACATGGATATGAGGCAAAAGCACATGTAAGCAAAAATAATGTAACCTTTACCTAACTTAAACTTGTCTTTTTCATATGTAAATGATGTGGTTTTTTGCTGGATAAGCTTTGTCTGATGTTCTAATAAATGGCTCTGCTAAACATTCTATTTGAAACACCACCAGAATTCATTTTTCAATTCTCCTCCAATCTACTCCAATATCCCTCTGGCCAAAGATAGCAAAAATTCACCAAGTAGAATAGCACTCAAGTTCCTAGAGAAGTTAAGAGAGCTGCAAGAAGAAATATATAGCAACCTTACTCTATCAGAACTAGATAAATTGAACCACAAAATAAATAAGAAAAAGGTGAGGTAGGTAAATAGAATTTTAGAAAAGTTAGCTATGATAGACTTTTGGAGAACATTTAATGGAATCAGAAAGGAATATCCTTTTTTCTTGGTGGTACAGGGAACCTACACAAAAACTGACCCAGTATTAGGGCATCAAAACCTCAAAATCAAATGAAGAAAGGCAGAAAAATAAATGCATCTCTTTTAGTTCATGATGCAGAAAAAAAGAATTGCATGTAATAAAAGGCCAGGGAAAAATAGACCAAAAATAATTGGAAACTAAATAATCTAAGCCAAAAGAAGGAGTGGATGAATCAACAAATCAAAAACACAATTTATGATTGCATTATAGTGAATGACAATAATGGGACCACATATCAACATTTATGGGATTCATCCAAAGCAGTTCTTTTTTTTTTTTTTTTTTTTTTTTTAAATAATTTTTTTTATTGATAGAACGCATGCCAGGGTAATTTTTTACAGCATTATCCTTGCATTCATTTCTGTTCCGATTTTTCCCCTCCCTCCCTCCACCCCTTCCCCCAAATGGCAAGAGTCCTTTACATGTTGAATGGGTTGCAGTATATCCTAAATACAATATATGTGTGCAGAACCAAACAGTTTTCTTGTTGTACAGGGAGAATTGAATTTAGAAGGTATAAATAACCCGGGAGGAAAAACATAAATGCAAGCAGTTTATATTCATTTCCAGTGTTCTTTCTCTGGGTGTAGCTGCTTCTGTCCATCCCAAAGCAGTTCTTAAAAAAGTTTTTTTTTTTCAGTTTTCCTTAAAATTATGAACAGCATCGTTTAAAACCATCAGCAAGCATATGTAATGGAGATAAAATAGAACCATTTCAAATATGATCAAACGTGAAACGAGATTAAACACTATCATCATTACAATTTCATATTTTATCAGAAATGTTAACTTTAGCAAGAAGAAAAGAAAAAAAGAATTAAAGTATGTAATGAGGAAATTAAATTATAATTCTTTGTAGATGATAAGATGGTATACTTTGAAAATCCTAAAGAATCAACTAAAAACTACTAGAGCAATTGACAACTTTGGCATAGTTGCAGGATAGAAAATGAATCCAGATAAAGCATCAGTTTTTCTATATGTTATGATCAAAGTCCAGCAACAAGAGATACAAAGAGAAATTCCATTTAAAATAACTGTAGACAATGTAAAATATTTGGGAGCCTACCTGCCAAGTCAAAGTCAGGAATTATACAAACACAATTACAAAACACTTTCCACACAATAAAGTCAGATCTCATCAACTGGAAGAATATCAAGTACTCATGGGCAGGCTGAACTAATATAATAAAAATGACAATTTGACCAAAGTCAATATACTTATTCAGTTCCATACAATTAAACTCCCAAGAAATTATTTTACAGAGCTAGAAAAAATAACATAATTCTCCTGTAAGAAATAAAGGTCTAGCAATTCAAGGAAATTAATGAAAAACTGCAAATGAAGATGGCCTAACTATACCAGTATATCATCAAGCAGTAGTCATCAAAATGACATTAAGAAATAGTATAGTCGATCAGTGGAATAGGTTAGTATCACAAGACATAGTAGTCAATATATTATAATAATCTAATGTTTGAAAGACCCAAACATCTCAGTTTCTGAGATAAGAACTCACAATTTGACAAAAAATTGCTGGGGAAATTGGAAATTAGCCTGGAAGAAACTTTGAATTGACCCATAGCTAACACATTATACTAAAGATAAAGTAGAAATTGGTTCATGATTTAGACATAACAAGTGATACTTGAAGCAAATTAGAAGAACAAAGAATAGTTTCTCTCTCAGATCTTGGAGAAGAAAGGAATTTGTGGTCAAAGAAGGATTAGAGTACATTATTGAATGCAAAATAGATAATTTTGATTATATTAAGTTAAAAATTTTGTATAAATAAAACCAATGCAGACAAGATTAGAAGGAAAGCAATAAACTGGGGAAAAATTATTAAAAGGTTCTGATAAAGGCCTCATTTCTAAAATATTATTGTCTCAAATTTATAAGAACACAATGCTTTCTCCAATTGATAAATGTTTAAATGATATGAACAGAATATTTTTAGATGAAGAAATTAATAACACTTAGAGTCATATGAAAAAAATGCTCTAAATCACTATTAATAAGTGAATTTCAAATTAAGATAACTCTAAGGTAGCACTACACCTCTCAAGTTGACTAAGATGACAGGAAAAGATAATCTTGAATGTTGGAGAGGATGTAGGAAAACTGAAGTACTAATACACTGTTGCTTGAGATGTGAACTGATCTAACCACTCTGGAGAGCAATCTACTCAAAGACCTATCAAACTGTGCATACCCTTTGATTCAGTAGTTGTCTATTGGGCTTATATCCCAAAGAGATAACAATAAAGGGAAAAGGACTCATATGTGCTAACATATTTGTAGTAACCCTTTTTGTAGTGGCAAGGAACTGGAAACTGAGTGAATGCCCATCAGTTGGAGAATGACTAAATAAGTTATGGTATATGGATGTTATGGAATAAGTTCTATAAAAAATGATCAGCAGAATAATTTATGAAATGCCTGGAGAGACCCAAGAGAACACTGTACACAGCAACAACAAGATTATACAATGATCAATTTTGATGGACGTGGCTCTTTTAAACAGCAAGATGATTTAGGTAAATTCCAATGATCTTGTGATCAACACAATCATCTGTTCTCCTGTCACCCAGAGAGAGGATAGTGAGTCCCAAGTGTGAATCACAACATAGTACTTTCACTTTTTTGTTGTTTGCTTGCATTTTACTTTCTTTCTCATTTTCCTCTTTTTATCTTATTTTTTCTAGTGCAGCATGATAATTGTGAAAATATGCATAGAAGAATAGCAAAAAAGAAAAAAAATTGTGTTTTATGGCAACAACAAAAAATTATTTTGCTAAGAGTAATAATTAAATATTGATGCATATGATTTAAAAATATAACTACATATATACTCACACAAGTTTAAGATTTGGCTAGATGACAAGTCCTCCATACTGAATTATAGTTTCAACATTTCATCCACAAAATCTATTTCAGTGTTAGACTTCATTAAAGAGGACTAATGTGTGTAAATGCTATGGGTCAGACTACTTCTAAATCACTGTGTTATTTTGAGGGGAACAATGTGTTTAGTAAGGATATAGATAATCCCAAGAAAGTTCATTGGAGGATAACCACTATAAAGACCCTTGAGTCATTTACAATAAAGACCATTGTTTCTTTAGCCTAAATTTGAGTAGATGTATATAATTTAGGATCATAGACATAGTATTTATACATCATGATCCATTTTTTTCTAATTTTGCAGATAAGAAAATTATGATCCTATATAGTTAAATAACTTTCTGTAAGGTTCCATAGAGAGTTAATAGGATAAAGTGGGAAGGGGATTTGATCTCAGACATCTGACATGTATTGGCTTTTAAGTATTGGAAGGACTGCCATGTAGAAAAGGAATTATAGAACTAAGAATAATAAATGAGAATTTATGAAAGGAAAAATGTTTGCCTTCTATGAATTACTTCTTAAAAATTGGAAATTATCTGTATGAACAGGTATTAATTTTCATATTCCTGAGTCCTCAAATAAAGATTGAATAGAACCTTATCTGATTTTTTATAGAAGTCATTTTAATTCAATCGATTGGATTGTAGATGGAATCTCCTTAAAATTGGAATCTGTGATTAGGATTACAAAGTGCTTGACTCATAATAATTTTGTGAATCAGGTAGTACCTGGGAACATATTCATTTTGTAGATAAGAAACTGACTCACAGAGTAGCAAAGTGATTTACCCAAGGATAAAAAAACTATTTTTGTTTGTTTTGTCTTTTCAGAGCCTTGTTGCATTATATTTAGTATATATATGCTATTTCATATCCTTTTGGAAGTCAGAGGGAATGTACTATTAAGTAGATAAATCAACTTGATTTCCATTCTCCTCAGCATTTACCAACATTTTACTAGACAGTTCTATTACAAAAAGGACAAAGCAAATGGCTTAGTGAATTATTTTGTTTGTCAAAACTATTAAATGTTTATAGTTTAAACCCAACTCCATTGGGTTTCCTTTAGGACCTTTGAATTAGCTAAATTTTGAAACACACACACACACACACACACACACACACACACACACACACCAAAATGGAACAATCAACAAAGATGAAAAAAAAAAATCTCAAACAGGCCTTTTGTGTATATATGAGTATATGCCTGTTTTTGTTTTAAATAGATGAGCTCTGACTTCAGGAGGCTTTTCCCAAATCATTTTACCCTTTCTCTACTAAGAAAAGAAATAGTTTGTTTTTTAAATAACAAACATATTCAAGAAAAGTTAATGCTTATTATAGAAAACAAGAAAAATATACCAATTCACTGTCACATAAATAAATGAATAAATCATCCTGTGGCCTATGTCTGAAGGGTTAGATTATTGCTGAGAAGTGTGTGCACACCAAGATGTGCCAAGTTTATTTTTGATTCTGCTCAAAGTGCATTCAGTCTAGGTCAAGGGCAAGGCCTGCTTATAATTTGCATCAAAAAGTGAAAGCTATTGAAACTTGCAGGCTCCCAGAGAGGAAGTTAAGTATGAAGCTTTTGACAAGATAATTTCTTTCCTGATTATGTTTGACAGGTGATATATGTTAAGAGAAAGTTCAAGAAATATTGAAGAAGCGTACTTGTTAGCCACTTTGAAAGCCCTATAACCTGATGCCAGATAGTGCAAATAAAGTGAAAAAGTGAAAGGGAAAGTGTCCTCTATGGTTTGAGAATTGAATATCACTTGAAAAAGTGATTAAGAAAATATATTTATTAAAACAGAGTAGTTGCATTATATCCAAAATTTAGAAGCTTGGAGAAATAAGAATGAAGTAATTCCTTTATAAAATAGTTTCCATAACTATGCTCAAAGAACTATCAAACTATGCATACCTTTTCATCCAGCAGTGTTTCTACTGGGCCTATATCCCAAAGAGATATTAAAGGAGGGAAAGGGACCCACATGTTTGTGGCAGCCCTTTTTGTGGTGGCAAGAAACTGGAAACTGAGTGCATGTCCATCAGTTAGAGAATGGCTGAATAAGTTATGCTATATGAATATAATGGAATATTATTTTTCTATAAGAAATGTTCAGCAGGATGATTTTTAAAAGGCCTAGAGAGACTCACATGAATTGATGCTAAGTGAATTGAGCAGGACCAGGAGATCATATACTTCAATAACAATACTATATAATGATCAATTCTAAGAGACTCGACTTTTCTCAACAATGAGATGATTCAATGATCCTGTTATAATGTTATAATGTTATATAATGTTATAATGTAGAGCTATCTACACCCAGAGAAAGAGAACTGTGGGAACTGAGTATGGATCACAACATAGCATTTTCACTTCTTTTGTTATTTACTTTTATTTTCTTTCTCTTTTTTTTTCCTTTTTGATCTGATTTTCTTGTGCAGCAAGATAATTGTATAAATATAAATTGTATAACGAATATATCTATATTGGACTTGCTTATATTCTTACTATGTTTAACATATATTCCTATTTAGTTGATGAGGCTGGGGAAAAAGAAGGTTTTGCAAGGATCAATGCTGAAAAATTATCCTTGCATATGTATTTTTGCATATAAAATTTTTCAATAAAAAATTAAACAAATAAAATAGTTTCCATGCATCCCAAAGAGAACCCCAAATAAAAAAGTCAGTATTCATATGTAAGGACAGAATTCTCAATTTAACAATGTATAAAAAACATATTTCCAGAAATTCCCTGTGAGGATATTGCTTTTAAATGAAAAAAATTCCTAGAACACACACCCCTCAAAATTTGTGGGAGATATTCATCTCCTTAAAAGTGAATTAATGATAATTAATTGGTTTACTGATAACAGTTTTAAAAAAGTGGAAAGAAAACAATATTTCCATTGGAAGAATCCAGAGATATATTTTGGTTGGAGATAACAAAATAAATTAATTATTATAGTTAAAAGAGTTGAGTAATTTAACAAATGCAATAAGTAAGCACACACAAAATATATTATAGACATTTAGCTACCATTAAAACTTACAGAATAACATTAAAAAACCTGAATTTGCCTTTTTATCATTTTGAAAGTCTATCATACACACTGCTATGGTTTTTGATGTTTATAAAACTAAAAATGTAAGATTTTTTTTCTGAATTTTTAATCTCTTGTCCATTTTCAATAATTTAAAATAAATGTGTCAGAGTATATTAAGAACCCTTCCTGGAGTCAGGAAGCTTTCTCTTCTTTAGTTCAAATCCAGACTCAGAAACCTATTAGTTATGTGACCTTGAAGAAGTCTTTTAATACTGTTTCCCTCAGTTTCTTTTTTTCTGAAATTGATCTGGAGAAGGGAATGACAAACCATTTTAGTATCTTTACCAAGAAACTTCAAGTGGTATGACAAAGAGTAAGATATGACTAAAAAATGACTGAATGACAAAAATACACAATAAATTGATATTAAACAATAGGGAGGAAGATATCAGCCTTAATGAGATTAGGAAAGTCATCTCATATCATATATACATATATACACACACACACACACACACACACACACATATATATATATATATATATATACATATATATTATATTTTATAATATTTTGTATTTTTATAATATTTTAGATATGTCTTGAAGGAAGCCAAGAAATTTAGATGAACAAGGAGATCATTCTACCTATAGGGAATACCCAGTAAAACATTTTTTGCACTCAGGGGATAATATATATTATTTGAGGAAGCATGTAGGAGTCCAGTGTCACTGGATCAAGAAAATGTGGAAGTAAGAGTAGAGAGAGGAGTAAAGTGTAAAAGAATTGGGAAAACAATGTACAAAGTGGTAGATTAAAAAGAACTTTGAATGCCCCAAATTTTTAATGACAATATGCTTTATTCTCCTCCTGCTCCTTCTCTTCCTCCTCCTGCTTCTTTTCCTCATCCTCCTTCACTTCTTCCTGCTTATCCTTCTCCTTTATTTTCTTAATCTTCCATCTGCACCATCATCTCTGGAAGGCAATGGGGAAAAGAACAGCAACAACACTGATATACTTTTCTAATCACCATAAAGGTTGACTTATCATCTGAATGGTGAAAGGGAGATCAGGTTATATCAAGTAAGCATATATCTAACAGGATAAGGCAAGACAATGAGTCTAATGTACACTGAGACATCTTAAAGGCAGTGTGAACTACTAGGGGACAAGCCTTTAAATGTCTCCTGAAAATTTTACTTTTAATTCTTAATATACATTGCTTCTTTCTTTAATCAATCTGGAATGATAATCTAGCGTAAACTATTGTGGTCCTTCACAAAACAAAATCATTAATATATTGATCAATTACCCTTGTGGGTATCTAGAACAAATCTCCGTTGATTAACATCATTTTTCCCTCCCCAATTATAATGAAATTTTTATACTTGTTATGCCACTCTGAGAAAATCATTTAACTAACTCTGCAGGCTTCAGATTGAGTGACAGTTTACAATGGTAGTGGAATTTCCACCACAAAACATTTTCATACTAATGAAATCAAAGAGCTGAGAAGAAAGAAAAGAAGAAAAAAATTAAGGAGATTACATAGAGGGAACAAACCCTGGAGGTCAGAGAATAATTTCACATTTATATTTGTATCTCAAAAGATTAAAGCAATATCTGTGAAATTATCTGTTCTATATACATTTAATTCATTACTGCTTTACAACTCAGGATTCTAAAATTTATTTTATATTTTCTTGTTCATTTCACAGGTGAACATTTGAAAAAAATTGAATTTTATAAACATAAAATAATCCAAAAGACAAAATATTGTAGTTATTTTACAGCCCTTTAAAGTATGCAATTATTTTTAAATGTTGCCTCATTTGATTTCCACAATGATCCCATGAAATGAATGCTGTTGTTATTTCCATTTTATAGATGAGGAAAATGAGACTACCTAAAATTGGGAAAGTTACTATAATATTTGAAAAATCAGGTCACAAATTCAATTCTAGTACTTTTTTGACATCTATCTTTGATGATACATTTTATATTAGAGTATTACACTAATAATAAGACTCTCATGTGTCAACCTATGTCATTAACTATAATGCAGGACTCAGTAATAAAGAGGATGTGTGTGTGTGTGTGTGTGATCCTTAGACCCTCAGCAACTGTGAAAAGATGTGTGTGTGTGTGTATATAAGTACTTTTTAATAAGTACTTTTGGTTGATAGTTGATATTGGTTATTTCTTAAGTAAAGAACTACACATATTGCTTGTATTTTAAAATTCTATTTCAATATTATTTATTAATGCATTATGCCACTTCTCTAGAATAGTCAAACACTTGACATGTTTCATGAGAAATATTTGTGATAAAATCAATCAGCTCTTTCCTACCTGCCTTCCTGAAAATATTCCCATCACTCATTCTGCTTTTCACTTTTATTGTCTAATGTATGTAGTTGAAGCTTTTGCTGAATATGCTGAGACAAGAGTTAATCAATCATTTAAATATGTTTTCATTGTCATACTTACTCAGAGTGAATACTCAACATGTTCACTAATTAAAATCAAGACAATCTGACACCTTCCCCATTGATCAAACTTGTTTGTTTTTCTTTTCTAACTTTTCTCTAGCAATATGCAAGACTAAAATGCTAGATCTAAACCTGAGAAAAATAAAAAGTAGATGAAATGTTTTATTTTTACCTATATTCCCTCCAACTAATATTATTCTTCCTCTTCTTTTTTTGAAAATATCCTATGTTTTAATTATTTTCAAGATTTTATATAGAAGTTGTCAAAATACTTTTGTTACAAAATTTCCTGAGGTAAATGGTAGGGGATGATGAGCTAACCTTGAAGCCAGGAAGGCATGAATTAAAATAAAATCTCGGGAACACATCAAAACTTAGCTGATCCTGGGGGAATTACATAATTTCTCAATATTATAGATAATTCCCAAAGACACTATAAGTTGTCAGTTTTACATTGTCAACTTGCATTGGTACAAAGAGTGACCTCACTTGAGGATTCACCATAGAAATAAATTATAATTCTGGTTTCTCATTCCATATTTCTTAATTTTTTTAAAAAAATGGAGAAAGCATGAGCTGACTTCTTTGCTAAAGATGAGAAGAGTATTTACTGGATAATCAGGGAGCAGAATTGAGTAGAACCCAGGGCTTTTGACTCCAATTCTTATATCCTATCTTTTGTACTTTTCACAGTATCTGTGAAATATCTGACCCCACTTATTCACACAAAGATATTAATGACAGCATGCCCTCTATTTGGTCCCTCTGCTTCATCAGTTTTAACATCCTCACTATGACCCACTCCATAGATCTCAATGTGCAGAAAATAATACTGCCATGCCCGGTTGCCTCAAGTGCAATGGCTGTTACCATCTAATATTTTTTCATATTTAAATTTAAATAGAGAAAATAGGGATATCTTTCCTTATTGTCTGTGATAGATCAATGTTAAATATATGAAAGGTGGATTTTTTTAACCCTAATGCCACTGCATCTGACCAAAGCAAGATGTCAATCATCACTCCTTTGTCCCCAAATAAATTTTTCCCAATAACTGTAATTGCTAAATATTATTTTAATTATCTAGCAAAACAGCACTGATATGTTAGTTTATTCAGAGGACATGAGGAGGTATAATGGAATGAGAATGCTAAATTTGAATCAGAGGGATTGAAAATCTGCTTCATCTTGATTAACTCCGGGTTTCCTTTTTTTTTTTTTTTTTTTTTAATGAGGAGTTGAAGTAGTTGACCTTTAGGGTCCCTTCATATCTAAAACCAAGAAACTTTAAAAGGATTTTACAGAAGAGGAAGTTCAAAGAGGAAAGCCTTCATGAATTAGAAAGGATCTAGAAGAAACATTGAAGTTTGGTTAGAATTTGTAATTATGGAAAAGAGAGATGATGTATTCCAGTAAATACCATAGTCAAAAACAAACATGGCTCCTGATGGAAAGGGAGGAAAGCAATTAGACTAAAGCAGAATAAGTAGGTGAAAAGGAATGGGAAATAGACTTGGAGAGAAGAGATTATAGATACATTCAAAAGCAGGCAATAAAATTTAATCTTCAAGGATTTGAAAAAGAGAAATTTTGAAAAAAAGTGAAGGACAACAAAAAGCTATGATGGAAGGAGCATGATATCTTTAACATATGAGACTAAGAAAATAATGATGCCATGGGAGAAATAATAGCAAAATATGGAGAGGATTCAGTCTTATTTCATCCATGAAGATCAGATTAAAACTTAATTTATAATGCATATTTTCAGATGTCTCTAGAGATCTCAAAAATTAAGAAGCTTTTCCAGCTTTTGTGAGAGATAGAACTTGAATGCAGATCTTCCTTACATTAAAAAAGGTTCTCTATCCATTATAACAAAATGCATCTCAAAAGTAATATTAATTCATGCTTATGTATTGCAAACTGTTTTTTTTTTTTAATAATAAGAATGTGATGTAGTGATATGGAAGGCACAAGGATCACCTTTGTTTGGAGATAGGTTGAGTTTAAAATGGTGTGCTATTCAAATGCTTAGATAGCAGTTGGAGACCATGAACTAGAACTATAGTTAGAGCTTCAGACAGGGAAATTTATAAGAGTAAAGGCAATATAAAATTGCGGTAAAAGTTATGGTGGATGAGAGAAGTGATATACAGGGTGATAATAGAAAAATATCCTTAATGGTCCTCAATTTAAAAATAAAGGAAAAAAAAAGAATTAGTCTTCTTGGAATATAACATACCCAAGGCACATGGATATAATAAATTTATTCTAAATTCCTGAAATCACAACACATAGGTGAAACTACTGTTTTTTTTTTTTTAACCACTTCAAATACCTGCATGATTCTGTTAAAAACAAATATCCAAAATTTTATTTTTATTTGTGAGCATAAATAACAAAAATATTGTTTTCAGAATTATTCATTTTCTTTTACTGTGAAGATAAATTAAATTCAATAGGATTTTTTTTTGATATTGTTCATATTTTCATACATTCTCTCCATAGAAGGCTACTTACTACCTAATTTTAAAAAGACATTTTTTTCTTATTTAAGCCAGAATGGATTATCAACAACTAGACATTCCTGGTTGTATTCATTTCCTTTCATGACAGCAGTACTATCATGAAAGATTTGAAATGATCTAGCTGTATTTCAGGAAAATATTTGCAATTTTTTTTTCATGACATTTGGGGTAATGCTGAGCATAGATGAAAACACAAGTGTATTTGAAATTATCTGAATGCTTGGTGTCATCCATTTCAAACTGATATCTAATAGGTTATCTCAGAGATCTGTGTTATAATATTCTCATTAATATTGTCAATAACTTTTGGGAATGCCTATCAAAACTGCAGATATCATGCAGCTGTGAAAGTTAGCTTACATACTGAATTTAAAAAAATTGCATCAAAAAACTTGAAAAGAGGGAACAATGTGTTGATATAAAGATCAGATTGGATTACAATGGTAGGAAATATCCTACAATTTTTTAAGCATTTTCATAGTACAGAATGGAGATACAAATACTAGTATTGTCACCTTTAGAAAGTTCAACAGTCAACTGACAATAATGAATAAGATTTTATTTATGTTTCCTGTCTCTGGAATGCAAATTATACCAATATAGAGAAAAGTCTTTTTTTTTTTTTTTTGGTATGGGATTTTTTATATGTTGATTCCTCACAATGTAATTCCAAATCGTCTTTCAAAATTCACATATTTTATAATATGCTGAATGATTGTGGCACAGCAATCTACTACTTTTCTCCTTTTCATTTTTCATAGAATTAATCATTTTTTGGTTAATTTTTTAACAGTAGCTTTTTATTTTCAAAATACATGCAAAGAAAAATTTCAAGATTCTCCCCTGCAAAACCTTGTGTTCCAAATTTTTCTCCCTTTCTGCCTCCTCACCCTCCATCCCTAGACAGAAAGTGATCCAATATAGGTTAAATATGTGCAATTCTTCTAAACATGTTTCCAAATTTATCATGCTGCACAAGAAAGATTATATCAAAAAGGGGAAAAAAGAGAAATAAAATAAACAACAAAAAAGGTTAAAATATTACACTATGATCCACATTCAGTCCCTTTAGTCATCTTTCTGCATTCAGAGGCTCTCTCCATCATGCCTGTTTGAATTGTTCTGCATTATTTCATTGTTAAAAAGAACCAAATTCACCAGAGATGATTATCATATAATCCTGTTATTACTATATAAGATGTTCTCTTGGCTCTATTCACTTCACTTAGCATCACTTCATGTGTGTCTCTCCAGGTCTTTCTGAAATCATCCTGCTGATTATTTCTAATAGAACAATATCCACAACATTCATATAGCATAAGTTATTCAATCATTCCCCAACTAATGGACAGCCACCCAGTTTCCAATTCCTTGCCACTACAAAAAGCTGTTTCAAACATTTTTGCACATGTGGGTCCTTTTTCCTTTTTTATGACCTCTTTAGGATATAGATCCAGAAAAGATCCTCCTAGTTCAAAGGCCATGCCCAGATTTGATAGCCCTTTGGGTATAATTCCAGATTGTTCTCCACAATGATTAGATCACTTCACAATTCTACCAACAGTGTATTACTGTCCCAGTTTTCCCACATCCCCTCCAATATTTATTTTGAATATATATGTTTACATTTCAAGAAAGCACATATAAGAATAGAAGATGTTATTATTTCTGTTTTTTTTTTTTTTTTTTGCTTCATTGTAGATAATTCTTTTCTTGGCTGCTATGCACTATTTATTCCCTCCTTAAAAAAATAGATTTAGTGAAATGTAAAAAGAAAACAACTCTTTAAAAAACAGAATTGGTGAAATGGAAACAGAGAACAACTCCCTAAAAAAATAGAATTGGTGAAATTCGAATAAAAGAGACCCAATGAACAAAACAATTTATTTAAAAGTTCAATTTATCAAATGCACAAGAAGGTTAAAAAAAAAAGTGACCTCAAGAAAATGACTAAAAATTAGAATTGCACAAAAGGAAGTGAATGACTCAATGAGACATCAAGAATCCATGAAACAAAACCAAAATAATAATAATAATAATAAAAATAATAGAAAATGTAAACTACCTTATTAGAAAAACAACTGACCTGGAAAATAGATCCACAAGAGACAATCTAAAAATTATTGGACTACCTGAAAACCATGGTGGAAATAAGAGCCTAAGACAACATTTTTCAAGATATCATCAAGATAAGAAATTCTAGACCCAGAGGGTAAAATTTGAATAGATAAAATTCATTAAATGAATTCACTAATCACTTCCTGAAAGAAAGTCCAAAATGTAAACTCCAAGGAATATTGTAGCTAAATTCCAAAATTATCAGGTCAAGGAGAAAATTCTGTAAGCAGCCAGAAAGAAACAAATTAAATATCAAGGAGTCAATATTTTCCCAGAAGCTTCACTTGAAAAAATCAAAAGTCCCAGAATATGACATTATGGAGGGCAAAGGAGATTCTACTGCAGCGAAGAATCTACTATTGAGTAAAATTAAGCATTATCTTTCAGAGAAAATATGGATATTCTATAAAATAAAGGATTTTATTTTTTTTTGATAAAAATAACAAAGATGAACAGAGAATTTGATCTTCAAATACACATTTCAAGAGAAGTATAAATAGGTACAAAGAGGAAAAATATTCTTAAAGGTTAAATATTTACATCGCTATACGGGAAGATGATATGTTTAACTCTCAAGAAGTATAGCTTTGTTAGGGATATACTTAGAGGGTGTAATTATGATGTGACTTTATTATGATGATATAAAAAGAAAATGGTGGAAAGGGATTGTATTGGAAGAAGGAAGAAAGGTAAAATTGGATAAATTACATCACATGAAGAGACAAAAAATCAACTCTTCTCTTTAGTATTGTGTTAAATCATCTTTTATTTCTTATCCCTGCTAATTTTTCTACTTGTTTTTATCTCTTAACTAGTTTTGCTGTTATTTGCTATTATTCTACCTTCCTCTATCCATCTATACCTCCCTTATCTTCTCCCTTAACTTTTTCCCTCCTTCTTTCTCCCATTCCCATTAATCTATGCACCTTATTCTACTCCTCTATTGTTAAGGGTTCAAAAGTTGGAGTTTGTTCTTCTCAGGGCACAGCCGGTTTAGAGGCTTGGAGCCCTTCGGATGTCTCCAAATCCAAAGGTTCTGCCCTTCAGCCTCTACCTCTGCTTTCTTCTGCCTCCAAAAGAGATGGAAGATCTCTCTTATCTCCTTCTGGGGAGCCCAGCACCAACTTGCCGCGGAGAGAGGGCTTCTGGCGTAGCTCCACTGAAATCCCAAAAGTGTTCTCTGCAGCAGAGTCGTTTCTCTCGAGTCTAGCGCGATCAGCCAGCCAAGAGGAAAAAATGTATTCTGGAATGGCTGTCTCGCCTTATATGTGAACCTTCTGAGAGAATGGGATTATGGGTTTTCTCCCATAGTGCTCTCTGGCCCAAAGAGCTTTAAGGTGTGGACTCCTTTGAGTAAAGGTGGGAACACAAGCCTTGTCTTGATTAGTTCTACTTAGTACCTTGTTTCAGGTTCTGGCCAAAACAACTTCTTGTAAGATTAGATCAACTCTAATTACTTAGCAGTTAGTAAGGATTCCAACATCTCCCCCTTTCTTTTGTTTTAAAACATAGGGGGTTTCTGAGGGGGTACACATAAATCCATCAATATGGGCCAGAACTTTGTAACAGATATACATGGTATACATAAATCCATCAATATGGGAGGCATTATACATAATTTACATGAGCACATAGCAATATAACACAGGCTAGTAGTAATGTAACAAATAACAAGAATCAATCTGAAAATTTACACATGTCCATAAGTCCTAGAAACAGTCCAATAGGATTCCATTGTCCATTAGTTCATGTGCCAGGAATCTAATAATTCTTATGAGCACAATCAGCAACAGAACCACCCGATATTTCTTGGGTCTTCTCCTTTGTTTCAAGGGTCTGCTCCATCTTTCTGCGATGGACAAGGCGAATGCGTCTCGTAGGCACCCATCTGATTCCTTCTCCACCTGTAGAGATGCAAGCAAATCCTCTCCCCAAGCAGTTAGCCTATCTGGTCCCTTCCATTCACCACTTTCTGGGTCTCTCCACATTACCTGGCGATTATCTAAAGATAGTAAAGCTGCTCGCACTGGACACTGCTCTTCTGGTGGGTTATAAAACCTGTCTGCTGGAGCCAGTGCATCTTTATCAAAGATTAAAAAATTAATGGTATAGAGAACTAAATTTAGAAGTTCTCTAGGGTTACCCGTGGCTCCCCTTTCTTTTGTTTTTGGAGGAGTGTCTTAATGTCTCTGTTTCTTCTTTCTACTATTGCTTGACCTTGAGGATTAAAGGGTATGCCAGTAGTGTGTAGAATCTTATACTGTGCACAAAAGTGTTCAAAATGTTTGGAGGTATATGCCGGTCCATTATCTGTTTTTATTTCTTGTGGCACACCCATAATTGCGAATGCTTGAATGAGGAATTCAGTGACCACTCGGGCTGTCTCTTTTGCTGCTGGTATGGCAAAAGTGAATCCTGAAAAGGTGTCTACCACAACGTGGATAAAAGACAGACGACCAAAAGATTTATAATGAGTCACATCCATTTGCCAGATTTCATTGGGTCTCAAACCACGAGGGTTCTTCCCTGGAGGCAGTGTAGGAGCGTGGAAGGGAAGGCAAGCTGTACAGCTTTTTACTATACTCCTAGCTTCTTCTTTTGTAATCCCAAACTGTAAACGCAAAGCTCAAGCAGCCTGATGGTATTTAGAATGGGATTCCTGGGCCTCCTGAAATAAAGGCGTACTGGCCAACATAGTTAAAAGGCTATCTGCCTTGGAATTTCCATCAAAAATAGGACCTGGAAGTCCACTATGTGAATGGACATGCAGGATATAAATCTTTCCTGGATGCTTTCTCACTTGCTCTTGAAGTTCCTTAAAGAGCTGATATATATTAGAAGCTGCAAATTTTATTTGGGCTGTGGCAATTCTTTGTACCACACCTACTGAATAGGCTGAATCAGATATTATATTTATGTCGCCTGGGTAATAAGTGAGAGCTAGCATGATTGCATATAATTCGTTCTGCTGAGTGGACTGAAAAGGAGTTCTGACTACTCTTTTTACGGTTAGATCATGAGAGTATACAGCACAAATATTTTGTTTGGCTGCATCTGTAAAGATGGTTGGTCCTTCAAGAGGAACCTTAGAAACCTTCTCTTCAAAAATCCATTGCCAATTATGCAGTAGTCTGGTTATCTTTAATGGAGATCCATGTGCAAAATTTGGAGCCACGGCCAATAAAATCTGCCACTCTGGGATGGTTTCACAGCATGCATTAATTTGTGCATTTGTATAGAAGGTATATATCTTGTCAGGTCTTGTCCCAGATAATTGTATTGCTCGCTTAATGGCCTTTAATAGAATCCTAGCCAAAAGCACTGGGTAAGGCGTAAGGCTTTGTTCTGGTTGTGCTGGGAGGTTCACCCACTCTATCACACTGTCTCCTTGATGAAGGACTGCTGTGGGTGCTTCTTTCGTAGCAAAAACTGATATTTCCAAGGGTTTTTGAGTTACTCTCTCAACTACATTGGATAAAGCCAGTTCAACTTCTCTCAAGGTCTCTTGAGCTTCTTTTGTAAGCCGGAGTGGTGAATTTAAAGCAGTGTCTCCCCTTAAAATGTCATATAGGGGTTGCAATTGATTGGTAGTTAAACCTAATACTGGACGCATCCATTGGATATCTCCTATTAATTTTTGGAAATCATTTAAGGTGTTCAACCTCTCTGTTCTTAAAGACAGTTTTGTAGAGTAAGTGCCTTAGGATATATTTCATATCCTAAATATTGAAAAGGAGCATGCCTTTGAATTTTTTCTGTAGCGATATGAAGTTTGTAGTATCTTAGTGTTTCTATGGTTTTTTGTAGACATGCTTCTAGAATTTGTTCCTCAGGTGCACATCCCAATATATCATCCATATAATGTAATAGCATAACTTTTGGAAATGCTTTTCTTATTGGAGCAAGAGCAGCAGCAACATACATTTGACACATAGTGGGGCTGTTCTTCATACCCTGTGGCAAAACCGTCCATTCATATCTTTTATAAGGCTCAGCTAAATTGACACTGGGCACCGAAAAGGCAAATCTCTTCATATCCTCCTTATCCAGAGGAATGGAATAGAAACAGTCCTTGATGTCTATAACCCAAAGAGGCCATTCTCTAGGAAGCTGAGTAGGAGATGGAAGTCCAGGCTGAAGAGTTCCCATAGTTTCCATCTGTTCGTTCACTTTTCTTAAATCAGTGAGCATCCTCCATTTTCCCAATTTCTTTTTTACAACGAACACTGGTGAATTCCAAGGACTTAGAGAAGGTTGTAAATGCCCTTGTTCAAGCTGCTCCTGTACTATATCTAATAAGGCCTGAATTTTATCGCTACTTAAGGGCCACTGTTCTATCCACACTGGTGTATCAGTTTTCCATTGGATAGGAACAGGTGAAAGTGTTGGCAGGCCTTCAACAGCAGCCCTGCTTAAAAAACCGAAGTACTCATTTTTAACCCCAATTGTTGTAAAACGTCTCTTCCCCACAGATTGATGGGGATTTTTTCAACTATAAAAGGAGTAAAAACTCCTGTTTTGCCTTCAAAAGTCCATCTCATAGGGGCAGCACTAACTTCAGCTGCTATTGATCCTCCTACTCCAGACATATAGGTATCTGCTTTAATCTTTGGCCAGTGACTGGGCCAACTGGCACCTCTAATAACTGTACGATCCGCACCTGTGTCTACCAATCCTTCCAATGGTAGGCCATTTATATAGATAGTGAGCATAGGTCGGTCAGCCGTTACTGCTGCTGTCCAGTATATTTCTGGTTTTTGTGGTCTGGAGTCAGAACCTGGGTGACTATCACGAGGCTGCTTATTAGGATTCTGTATGAGTAACCCTGATGCTACTACGTCTCCTGGGTGATAAGTCACACATTGACTACCTGTATTAGTGACTGGGATATTATCTACACATTCCCCAGTTTCCCACATCAGTGTGTGGATGGACACTGTTTTGTACATACAAGAAGGTGAAATGGTCAAGCCTACTGTGCCTGGAGGTAAGGGATCCATAGGCTGGAGAGGAACAGATTTCACCTCTCCAGGGGGTATCTCAGTTGTCCCAGCTGCATATAGCTCTATTCTCCCCAATTGTAATTCCCTTCTGCCATCAGGTTGCTTCCTGGCTGGTTGACTGTGTAATCCCCTTCTCCCATCATATGGCTTTCTGGCTGATTGGTCATGTCTGGGTACTGGACTTCTAGGCACTCTCTGGGTGCACCATTGGCTGCCATCATGCCCCAAGTGTTTTTTGCCTTGGGCCCTGGGGCTGGGCCCCTCATCCCGTTTCCCTGAATCTGTCTGCATTCTGAGGCCCAATGGAAGCCTCTGTTGCATTTTGGACATGGGGTTTGGGGTCTTGTTCTCCCACCTTGTCTTCCCATTCTATCTCTATACCAACATTGAGCTTTCAGATGTCCTACTTTTCCACACTGAAAGCATCTACGAGTCTCTCTGGAAGTTCCTTGCCAAGAGGGATTCTGTCTTCTCATGTTTGGATTTTGGGAAGTCTGCATCATAGCCTGGCTATAAAAGGCACCTGTGTCCACTGTGGCACAGCATCTTATGAGTTCCTCTAAAGGAGCATCCTTGCGCAGTCCTAGTATAATTCTTCTGCAGACCTCATTAGCATTTTCCTTAGCAAGTTGCCTTATCAAGATGTCTGTTATTGCATTTTCTCCATTTGTTCTTATGATAGCTGTCTGCAAGCGTCCCACAAAGTCAGCGAAGGGTTCATTTGGCCCTTGTGTTATTTTTGTGAAGGCCCCCCCCCTTGTCGTCTTTATTGTGAAGAGAAGCCCACGCTTTGATAGCATTATCAGCAATTTGCTGATATGCTGCTACAGAATAACTAATTTGTGCTGTGACATCTGCATAAGGACCTGTACCTGTTAGTAGGTCACAGGTGATTGCAGTATGAACTCCACTTTGAATATTTTGTTGGGCTTGTATCCTACAGAGCTCACTATATTCAGAAAGCCACAAGTAGTTCTGTCCAGGTTCTAGGCATATTTTTGCTATCGATTTCCAGTCATTAGGGGTCAAGATTTCAAAAGACAAATTTTGCAATAGCATCTTAACATAAGCTGATGTAGCCCATAAAGAGTGCAAGCTTTTTTCAGGTCTTTGAGGATTTCTATATCAAAAGGTGAGTATCTTCTACTTTCTTGACCTGAAGAATTAAACTGTTGAATTACAGGAAAAATGTGGTGTTGAAATTCTGCTACATTTTTCCCTTCTTCTCTGGCCTTAATTAGTCCCTTTTGCAATCTAGTCAAAGGAGCAGCTGGATGCTGGGGGGGAGGTGCTGGATGCCGGGGGGGAGGTGCTGGATGCTGGGGAGGAGGTGCTGGATACTGGGGGGGAGGTGCTGGATACTGGGGGGGAGGTGCTGGATGCTGGGGGGGAGGTGCTGTTGCTGTCACTGCCCCCCCACTACCCCTCCTCCCTCCATCCAGGAGGGTGGAGTTGATGAAGGAAAGTCAATTACCTGCTCCTCAGGTGGGGCTGAGGCTGCCTCAGATTCACCCCACCCTTGAGCCTCACTTAAGTCTCCCTGCCCTGTGGGGATATGGCCATTAATCTGTTCTTTGTCTTCCTCCTTTATCTCAGGCTTCCCCCTTTGGCTATTCCTAGAGTTTTTTCCTTTTTTCCTAGAACAAGTACGGTATTTTAAGGCCATCTGTATCGTATTATATAAAAAGAATACTTCAATGGAAACTGAACGAGGACCGTTTTCATTGTAATATGCGGAGAGCTGTTGACCAACCAATGCCCAGTTTTTTAGAGAGATTTTCTCTTCCTCTAAGAGCCAAGGGGAGGTGCGTTTTAATGTAGCCAGAAGTCTAGCTGCTTGTCCCCAAGTTACAAGTAGCCCTTGATCTTCTATCAGCTTAAGCAGGTTTTCTATAGCTCCACTCCTGGGTGGGTCTGGGGTTGGGGGGGTTGGGGTGGGAGATGGAGAATCTTTACCTAGGATCTGTCCCATTTCAGCCAAAAAAGGTTGTACTCACTCAGTTCCTGGTCACTGGAGACTTCTTGTGAAAGTAGGGTCCTTGGTTCCCACGCTTGGGCGCCAAGTGTTAAGGGTTCAAACGTTGGAGTTTGTTCTTCTCAGGGCACAACCGGTTTAGAGGCTTAGAGCCCTTCGGATGTCTCCAAATCCAAAGTTTCTGCCCTTCAGCTTCTACCTCTGCTTTCTTCTGCCTCCAACAGAGATGGAAGATCTCTCTTATCTCCTTCTGGGGAGCCCAGCACCAACTTGCCGCGGAGAGAGGGCTTCTGGCGTAGCTCCACTGAAATCCCAAAAGTGTTCTCTGCAGCAGAGTCGTTTCTCTCGAGTCTAGCGCGATCAGCCAGCCAAGAGGAAAAATGTATTCTGGAATGGCTGTCTCGCCTTATATGTGAACCTTCTGAGAGAATGGGATTATGGGTTTTCTCCCATAGTGCTCTCTGGCCCAAAGAGCTTTAAGGTGTGGACTCCTTTGAGTAAAGGTGGGAACACAAGCCTTGTCTTGATTAGTTCTACTTAGTACCTTGTTTCAGGTTCTGGCCAAAACAACTTCTTGTAAGATTAGATCAACTCTAATTACTTAGCAGTTAGTAAGGATTCCAACACTCTATATTCTCTTTGATACCCCATCTTATTTTATTCACTCCCCCTTTTATTTCCTTATGGATTTTGCAGGATTCTATACTCTTCATGATACATTTATATATTGTTCCCTATTTAAACTATTCCAAATGTGAGGAGGTTTTCAGAACTATCAGCCTTTCTCCTCCTAAAGCTTTTGTGTGGTTTTTTTTTTTTCTGCATCTCATTCATATAGCATAATTACTATTTTTACCTTTTCCTAGACAGTTTTACTTTTTAGAATTAGATCATGCCCATCATTTTTTTTTGAATTTCTCAACTACTGATGTCAGTCTTAGACTTGTAGTTTATATTTCTAAAAATAAAACATTAATTTTATAAATAAAACATAAAATACATTTCCACATATAAAACATAAACATAAAACATTTTAATCCTTGTTTGGTCTCTTCAATTTAATTTTTCATGTTGGGCTCTTATTTTTTAAATTGTTTATTGAGTTTAGGTATGTTTGAGACAAAATGCTCTAAATCAATTAGTTCTTTGCAAATCCTTTTTTGTTAAGTATTGTGCTTAATATTGCTCGATATAATATTTTTGGCTATATACCTAGTTTTTTAACTTGTTGATATTATTTCAGCCCTACTTCAGGGTCTGCATCTTTCACTGTAGCTGCTCATACATCCTGTATGTTCTAATTGTGTTTCCACCACATTTGAAGGTTTTGTTTGTTGGTTGCAGAATTTTCTCTTTGATCTGGAATTTTTGAAATTTACAATAATATCCCTGTGTATTTTTTGAGATGGTGATCAATGAATTTTTACTTCCTTTTTCTATTGTCCCCTCGTGTTCTATCTCTAGCTTTGAATATTTCTTTGATGTATTTGTGTGTCAAAAAAATTTTTTTTGTCATGAATTTCAGGTAGTATAATTATTCTTATGTTTTCTTTTCTTGATCTTTTCTCCAGACCTGTTGCTTTTCTTATGTTCATATTCTCTTCTATTTTTTCATTCTTTATTTTTATTTTCTTATTTATTTCTTGATCTCTTTAGAGCTGAGATGATGCACTTATTAAAAGTTATACCAAAGTGTCAAAAATATACTTTAGAGAGATAGAAAAAGAATATTAAGGAAATCAATGGAAAAAAATTCACAGGGAGGTGGCCTCGATATACCAGATTTAAAACTATAGAATGAAGTAACAATCACCAAAACCATTTGCTGCTACCTAAAAAAAATAGAGTAACAGATCAATAAAATAGGTTAGGCACACACAAGATACAATAGTCAATGACTAGAAATTTAATGTTTGATAAACCCAAAGCTTTTAACTTCTGAGATAAGAGCTTCCTATCTAACAAAGATTTTTTAGAAAACTGAAAAATAGTATACAGAAACTAGGCAGAGAACAATATTTCACATTCTATACCAAGATAAAGTTGAAATATGTTCATAATTTAGACATAAATGATGATGTTATAAGTAAATTAGGGGAAAAAAGGATAATTTTTTCATCAGATAGAGAAGTGTTATAAAAAGAAAATTTTCAGATAAAGAAATTATAGGCATCTGTAGTGACATAAAGCACTCTAAATCAATACTGATTTGAGAAATGAGAATTAAGACAACTCTGAGGTAATACTTCATAACTTTCAGATTGAGTGAGATGACAGGAAAAAAATAATGATAAATGCTGGAGGGGTTGTGGGAAAACTAGAGCACTAATGCACTTTTGTTGAGTTATAAAATGATTTGCATTCTAGAGAAGGTAAATTCTAGAGAACAATTTAAAGCTATGTTCAAAGAGATATAAAACTGTGCATAAGCTTTGATTCAGCAGTGTCATTACTGGGTTTGTATCACACCACACAGAGATCATAAAAGTATGTAAACAACCTACATATGCCAAAATTTTTGTAGCAGCTCTTTTTGTAGTGGCAAGGAATGAAAACTTGAGTAGATGTCCATCATTTGGGGAATAAATAAATAAATTATGGTGTGTGAAGTTAATGTAATATTATTGCTCTATAAGAAATGATGAGCAGCTGAGTTCACAAAAGATTGGAGAGACTTATATGGACTGTTGCTGGGTGAAGTAAGCAGAACCAGAGAACATCGTACCCAGAAACAATAAAATTATGTGATGATCACCTGTGAAGCTCTCAGAAATATTGTGATTCAAGACAATTCCTATTGACTTTGTATGGGAAGTGCTATCTGGAACCAGAGAGAGAACTATGGAGACTGAATGTGCATTGACAAATAATATTTCATCCCTTTTAATTATTTGTTTGCTTTTTTCTTTCTTTTATTTTTCCCCCTTTGGCCTGATTTTTCTTGCACAACATGATAAATATGTTTAAAAGGATTGCTCATGTTTAACCTATATTAAATAGTTTTCTGTCTTGGCAAGGAGAAAGATAAGGGAGGAAGAATACCTGTGACCTCCGACCTCTCGCTCTCTCTTTTTTTTCTCTCTCTCTCCATATATACTTCTTCTAACTGCCCTAAGAATGAAAAAATTCTTTTGAGTTGCAAGTATCTTCCCACATAGGAATGTAAATAGTTTAACCTTATGAAGTCCTTTATGATTACTCTGTTTATATTTTTATGCTTCTCTAGAGTTTTGTATTTAAAAGTATCTATTCAGTTCTGTTCTTTTCATCAAGAATGCTTGAAAGTCCTTGTAGTAACTTCCATTTAAACTGCAGTTAAGCTTCCTAGCCAAAAAGTTGTTTAGTCAAATCTCTCCCTCAGGGTTCTTGCAGGTACTCTTAAATTGGTGGTATCATTTTAATGTACATTAGCCAAAAAAAAGTAGAGCAATGCATTTGAGATGGTTTGCTCTATATATCATTTTATTTTGTCCTCAGCGGTAATTAAAAACCAAGATTGTTTTCATCCTCAGTTCTTGTAGCAGTCAAACAAAAGGCACTAACAAGCAGACTAGAGATATAGAAATATACCAGAATAATATTTTTGTTTTAAGTGGAGATTTCCTCCCTTTCCCCTAAGACTTTTTGCTTCCTTTATAATACTTTCAGAAAAAAAAAAATCTCATTCATAGATTTGATCAAAGAGGCTTCTATAATTACATACTTCTGTGAATTTCTTGTCTTCATTCATATCAATTAACTTCACACATTTCAAAGTGAAGTATGATTTCGCTATTGAGCACAAACTATAAACTGTATTTCTGTGTAAGTTCATGCTGTTCTCAGTAAGGAAAAGGAATTGTAGGATCTTAGAAAAAACAATGAATTTGGAATCAGAGGACCTAGAGCCAATTCCTGCTTTTGCTAGTTGATATCCATGTGGCCTTAGTTGTGCTTTTAAGCTGCTCTCTGGATCTTAATCTCCTCACCAGTAAAATGGTGAGGGAGTAAACTAGATGTCTTTTAAATTTTCTCTTAGCTCTAAGATTTGGGGTCCATAAAATAACTAGAATTTATAGATAGCTTTAAGGATTGTAAGGTGTCTTATGACCTTTCATCTCTACAACAATCCTCATTTTTATGATTAGACAGTGTCTAAGGGAACATTTATTTGAACTCAGGTTTTCCTCACTCCAAGTCTAGCATTCTACCCACTATATTACTAGCCTTCCCTTAATCTCTGAATGCCCTGCTTCCACGGTTCTGAAATTTAAAATCCAAATATAATCTTTGAACTTGATATTTTGAAGTTTATTTTATTTAAAAAGCATAAAAAGTAATATATATATATATACAGAAAGGGAAAACAAAACAAAACAAAACATCATCATGTGTCCAGTAGAACAACAGGGAGGATTCAAAATTTATAAAAATAAATTACCATTTAAAGAAAGGATATATAACAATAGAAGAAAGTATTTTCATGAGTGTCCATCTTTACTTCCTTGTAAGTTTTTTGTTGTTGTTGTTGTTGTTCTCTGCTGCATACATTTTTTACTTTATTTTTCCCCTTTCATTCCCCCCACATTCCCAAGCTGAGTATAGTTAAGCAAGGATAAATTTATATATACATATAGATACACACACACACACACACACACACACACACACACACGCACTCATATCCCCCAATGCATATATGCACGTATGTTTCTTGTCCCTGCTAACTTTTTGTTTTAATTATGCTCCTTACCTTCTACTTATTACTTAACCTCCCCCATCTATGGATTTCTCCATTGTCTTCTTCCCCCTCCTTTGCTTCCTGCTCTATACCTCCCTCTTTCCTTTTTTTAAAATATACTTTGGAGGGAGCTATATCCTTCATGGTACATATATACAAATATATATATATATATATATATATATATATATATATATATAGCCTATTTAACCTATCCCTGACATAATTACTATTTTCACCTTAACTTTCTTTTGAGGTACTGGATTGCTGATTCAATTTAAAACATATGGGATGCATTTCTATGTAAAAATCATAAATAATTTGTTAATGTTAAGTTCTTTGAAATGGATCTTTGATACTGACTCTTAAATGATAAATTTTCTAAAAAGAGTTCAGGTTGATTGGAAAAAAAATCCTAAAATTTCAAAGTCATTGAATGTCCTTTTTTTTCATTAAATATTATGTATAATTTTGCCAGATATGATATTTTTGACCACAGATCTAATTCTTTTATTTGCCAATGGATATGATTCCAGGAACTGCAATTTTTTTATGGTGTCTACTGATAAGTCCTGTACAATTCTAATTGTAGCTTCCAGGTATTTGAATTTTTTTTTCTTGTTTCTTGAAAAATTTTCTCTTTGATGGGGTTTTTCTAAGTATTCTCCACAAAACATCTCTGTGAAGTGGTGATTAGTGGATTTTTTTCTATTTCTACTTTTTCCTTATGTTCCATCAGTCCAGGCCAATTTTTTTGAATCACTTTCATTACAGTGTCAAGGTTCATTTTTTTGGTCACAGCTTTCAGGTAGTCCAATTATTCTTACATAATTTTTTTCTTGCTCTTTTCTCCATATCTGATGTTTTTCTTATAAGATTTTCCCACTCAGTTCTAATTTTTTTCATTATTCATATTCTGTTTTATTTTTTCTTGGTCTCATGGATTCAGTGGTGTCCCTTGGCCCAATTCTAATTTTCAAAGAGTGATTTTCAATTTTGAGATCCTGTATTTACTTTTCTACTTAACTTTTTTTTTCATAATCTTGTTTTTTCCTAGATGGCTTTTGTTTATATAGTTAGTTAGATTTTTCTCAATGTCTCTCATTTGATTTTTAAATTACTTTTTGAATTCTTCTATAAATTCTCTCTGAGCAGTTTTACATTATTTTACATTATTCTTTGGAGTTAAAGAAGTTTTTTTTTTTTTTTTTTTTTATTTCAATGTCCTTTTCTTAAGATGAACCCTGGTCTTCCTTTATCCTATAGTAAGTTTCTAATGTTGAGTTCTTTCTTCTTTGCCAATTCATTTTTTTTAATGAAAACTATTATCATATTATACGATGATCAGTTCTGATGGACATGTCTCTCTTCAACAGCAAGATGATTCAGACCAATTCCTGTGGTCTTGTGATGGAGGGAGCCATCTGTACCCAGAGAGAGGACTATGGGGACTGAATATGCATCACAACATAGTATTTTCACTCTTTTTGTTGTTGTTTGCTTGCTTTTTGTTTTCTTTCTCTTTTTTCCCTTTTTTTTAATCTTATTTTTCTTGTTTACCATGATAATTGTGGATATATATATATTGCACATGTTTAACATATATTGGATTACTTGGTGTCATGAGGTGGGTGAACACAAGGTTTTGCTAGGGTGAATGTTGAAAGCTGTGCATCTGTTTTGAAAATAAAAAGCTTTATTTAAAAAAAAGGAAGAAAAAAAAAAGGAAGCATTAGTATGGGATGGGGGATAATGCCTCTAGCTTCCCTTTAGTTCTCCCTTCTGACCTGGACACAAAAACCAAGAGTTCCACGGTGCACAAGCACCTGCATGCAGCCAGGAGTTTCCTGCCCTACTGCTTCTGCATTCATGGGTGGGGTGGTTCCTTCTCCTCTAGGGCCAGGTATCTGCAGCACAGCTGAATCTGGCCATCCTAATCAGCCAAGGTTCCTTCAGTCTTCCCAGACTCAGATCCCCAACTCCATAAGCAGTCTAGAACATAAAAATTTCTGGCTGAGACTCTACCCAATCCCAGCTAGCTCCAGGGCTCCCACTTGGTCTTTTTGCAATGCTAGCTCAAAGGTAAAGTCATACTGATAAATCCTGGTCTGGGATCTTTCTTCAGATCTTCTCAGGTTGCACCAGGAGAAAGAACTCCCTAAAAAGTGTTGGCCAAATGGAAAAGAAAGTACAAAACCTAATTGAGGAAAGGAAAACACCACCTTAAAAGTTAGAACTGGGCAAAAGGAAGCCAATGACTCTCTGAGACCTCAAGAATCAACCAAAATCAAAAGAATGAAAAAGGAAGAAGATGTAAATTAGCTCATAAAAAAACAACTGACTTGTAAAATAGATACAGAAGAGACAAAGTCAGAATTATTAAATTACCTCAAAGCCATAATTAAAAGGATTACTTCAGAAGCATATTCCAAAAAAATTACCAAGGAAACTATCCTGATGTCCTGCAACAAAACAGCAAAATAGGCATTAAAAACATCCATTGATAACTTCAGAAATGAGATCCCAAATTAAAACCTCAAAGAATATTATAGTTAAATTCAGAACTCACAGATTAAAGAATATAAGTGGCCAGAAAGAAACAATTCAAATCGTCAAGTCACAATCAGGATACAGGAGCTAGCAGTTGCAACATTAAAAGACTGGAGGTCAAGCCATTCTCCAATTGATAAATGGTCAAAGGATATGAACAGACAATTCTCAAATAAAGAAATTAAAACTATTTCTAGTCATATGAAAAGATGCTCCAAGTCATTATTAATCAGAGAAATGCAAATTAAGACAACTCTGAGATTGGCTAAGATGACAGGAAAAGATAATACAGAATGCTGGAGGGCATGTGGGAAAATAGGGACACTAATACATTGTTAGTGGAATTGTGAATGCCTCCAACCATTCTGGAGAGCAATTTGAAACTATGCTCAAAAAGTTATCAAACTGGGCATACCCTTTGATCCAGCAGTGTTTCCACTGGGCTTATACCCCAAAGAGATCTTAAAGAAGGGAAAGGGACCTGTATGTTCAAGAATGTTTGTGGCAGCCCTCTTTGTAGTGGCTAGAAACTGGAAAGTGAGTAGATGCCCATCAATTGGAGAATGGCTGAATAAATTGTAGCATATGAATATTATGGAATATTATTGTTCAGTAAGAATTGACCAACAGGATGATTTCAGAAAGGCCTGGAGAGACTTACATGAACTGATGCTAAGTGAAATGAGCAGGAGCAGGAGATCATTATCTACCTCAACAACAACACTATATGATGATCAATTCCGATGGACCTGGCCATCTTCAGCAATGAGATGAACCAAATCAGTTCCAAAGGAGCAGTAATGAACTGAACCAGCTATGCCCACCGAAAGAACTCTGGGAGATGACTAATTCCCAATCCCTATATTTTTGCCTGCCTGCATATTTGATTTCCTTCAAGGCTAATTGTACAATATTTCAGAGTCTGATTCTTTTTGTACAACAAAATAATGGTTTGGACATATATACTTATTTTGTATTTAATTTATACTTTAATATATTTAACATGTACTGGTCATCCTACCATCTAGGGGAGGAGTTAGGGAGAAGGAGGGGAAAAATTGGAACAAAAAGTTTGACAATTGTCAGTGCTGTAAAATTACCCATGCATATAACATGTAAATAAAAAGCTATTAATTTTATTTAAAAAAGAAAGATTGGAGTTCATAGAACATGATATTTTAGAAAACAAATGAACTAGAACTGCAACCAAGAATATCTTATCCAAAAAATTAAACATAATACATTAAGGGAAAAATGATTATTCAATAAAATAGAATGATTCATTCTTTCATAAGGACAATACTAGAACTAAACCAAAATTTTCCTTCCAATATTAAGATCCAAGAGGAATAAACAGGTAAAAAGGAAAAAAGAAGAAAAACAAGGGATTCGATAGACATAAAATATTTATATACATGCTTGGGAAGATGATATTGTAATTCTTTAAAAAATTGTATCACTAATAATATAGCTCTAAGGAAGATACATAGACAGAAGATGTGTATGTGTGGTGAATTTGAGGAAGTGACAAAAAAATTAAGGGTTGAGAAATAGAAGTACACTGAGTGCAAACTGAAAGAAGAAATAAAATGGTGTAACTTTTTTCACCCAAAAAGTTATAAAAGACCTAATATAGTGGAAGGGAAGATGGGAGAATGGGCAATGAGCAGTGCTTGGACTCTTATCAGTATTACCTTAAGGAGGGAATACTATATAAAATCAATTGAATATAGAAATATATGTTATGAGACAGGAAAGTAGGAGAAGAGTAGATTAAGTAAAGGGAATGGAATAGGAGGAGAAATACATAAGTAATAATTAAAATTGTGAATGTGAATGGTATGAACTCTTCCATAAAACAGAAGGGGATAGTAAAGTGGATTAAAAAAACAGAATCCTACAATATGTTGTTTACAAGAAATAGATGGCATAGCAACACAAGCAGAGTAATTTTAAGGGGCTGTAGCATAATCTATTATTTGTCAATTGAGATAAAGAAAGAAATAGAAAAAGAAAAAATAAAAAGTAATGTTAATAATCCTAATCTCAAAGTAATCAAAAATAGATCTAATTAAAATTTAAGAAAAGAAACTGCATCTTGCTAAAAGGTACATAGACAAAGAAGCAATATCAATATTAAACATATTCACCAAGTGATATAGCATCCAAAGTCTTAAAGGAGAAGGTAAGTAAATTACAGGAAGAAATAGACAACAAAACTGTATTAGTGTGTGTGTGTGTGGGGGGGAGTCTCCACTTTTCCTCTCAAAATCTGATAAACTAATTTAAAAAATAGAAAACAATTAATTATTTAATTAATAAAGTGAGAAGAAATAAACTAACTATAAGTGAATTAGAGAAACAAGAATAATATACCTACAAGATCTATGGGAAGAAGAAAATTTTCATATCTTTGTAGGATTTATGGGAAGAAGAATAAATTTATTACCAAACAAAAGACAGAGAACATTGCAAAATGCTAAAATAAATACTTTTGATTATATTAAATTAAAAATAATTTATACAGACAAACCATTACAACGAAGAATAGCATGAAAAAAGAAAGTTGGAAAACAAATTTTTAGAAAGTGCCTCTGATAAAGGTCTCATTTCTCAAATACATAGAAAACTGATTAAAGTTTATAAGAATACAAGCCATTCCCCAATTGAAATATGGTCAAATGATATACATAAGAAGCTTTCTTCTTTTTTTTTGAATTTAATAATATTTTTCTAATTATATGTGAAAATAATTTTATTCATTCAACATTCATTTTTGCTAAGATTTAGAGTTCCAATTTTTTTCCCTTTCTTCATTTCCTCCTTCCTTTTCAAGACAGCAAGAAATGCAATAACGGCTATAAATGCATTAACACTGTCAGATTACAAAGAAAACTCATTCCATCTGTATTCAAATGCCATAGTTCTTTCTCTGGATATTTTCCATCATCCAAGTCTTTTAGAATTGTCTTGAATTACTGTATTGCCGAGAAGAGATAAGTTTATCATAATTTATCCTTATAGGATGTAGTTGTTCTTGTACATAATGTTCACCTGGTTATGCTCATTTCACTCATCATCATTTCAAGTAAGTGTTTCAGGTTTTTCTGAAATCCAACTGACCATAACTTCATATAGCACATTAATAATCCATGATATTCATATACCACAATTTTTTTGGTCACTTCCCCATTGATGGGCATCCATTCAATTTCTAATTCTTTGCCACTACAAAAAGAGCTGCTAAAAATATTTTTGCCTTTATGGGCAATTTTCCCTTTTTTATAATATAATTTGCAAAAAAAACAAAAACAAAAAAAACCCCAAAAACTTAGCAGTAGTATTGGTGAATCAAAGGGTATGCACAGTTTATAATCCTTTGAGGGTTTTCCCAAATTGCTCTCCAGGAATAGGTAGTTTTCAGATAAAGAAATCAAAGATATTATGGCCACATGAAGAAATTCTCTAATCACTTTTGATGGAGAAATACATATAAAACAATTTTGAGATACCACTCAAACCTATCAGATTGGTCAATAAGAAAAAAGAGAAAAGTTATAATTGTTGGAGATGATGTGGGAAAACTGGGAACCTAATATACTGGTGGTAGATCTTTGAACTGATTGACTGTTCTGAAGAGCATAGGACAACCAAATTATATATACCCCTTGATCCAGCAATGCATCTACTATGTCTATAAATCAAAAATATTATAAATAGGGAAAAAAACCTACATGTACAAAAATGTACAAAACTATTATCCAATAAGAAATGATGAATAGTCAAATTTCAGAAAAGCATGGAAAGATTTGGACAAACTGATGCAGCAACATGAAATGAGAAGAAACAGAAAAACATTGGGCCCAGATTCAGCAACATTGTGTGATGTTCAACTATGACTGACTCATCTCTTCTGAGCAACACAATGATCTAGGATAAATTGAAGAGACTAATAAAGGAAATTTGTATACATAACCAGACTGAAGGACTTTGAATGCTGAGTGAAGCATTCTTTTTTTTCCTTATTTTATTCTTTTTAAATATATTTCCTACTTTTCGTTTCTTTTTTCACAACAGCGATTAATATGGAAATGTTTTACATGATAATACATATACAAACTATATCAAACTGCATACCATCTTCAGAATAGGGGAGGGGAAGGAGGAAGGAAGAAAAAAATTGAAACTCAAAATCTTGTGAAACTTAATGCTAAAATTTTCTTAACTATGAAAAAATAAAATACTATTCAGATAGAAAAAAAATCTACAATGCATTTTTCATGTGACATATATCATGGAAATTTGTTCTAATTTGGTTCTAGATTAGCGATCTTCTGAAGTAAAGCCTGTATAATCCAATCGTATTCTTATATTTCAGTTCAGTAAGGATGTAATTCTGATTTTTCATGGGCTATATCAATGAATCAATAAGCTCTACCAAATTCTACCAATCTGAGTTAGCTTTGAATATTACTTTAATAACAGACTATATCTTCTCTTCAAATATAAGACAAGAAAAATGCACAAACATTATCATCTGGAAACTATGTAATGAATTATTTGGCTATGTGATATTAAGACTGAATTAACATAAGCAAGTGTTCAAAATCTAAAACAATTATAGGTCATTAAGTACTGTATTGGGTAAATCATTTGTGGAATATTGTGATCATTTTCAACGATGAGATGATTTAGACCAGTTGTCATGATCTTGTGATGAAGAGAGCCACCTCCACAAAGAGTGAGGACTTTGGGAACTGAGTGTGGATCACAACATAGCATTTTCAGTCTTTTTGTTGGTCTTTGCATTTTATTTTTTTTCATATTTTTCTTTTTTTTTGATTTGATTTTTCTTGTGCAGCAAGATAATTGTATAAATATATATGCATATGTTGAATTTAACATATATTTTTATCATGTTAACCCATATATTGGATTACTTGCTATCTAGGGAAGGGGGGGGGAAATTAGAACACAAGATTTTGCAAGGATTAATGTTGAAAATTTATCCATTCATATCTTCTAAAATTAAAAAGCTTTAATAAAAATACAATAAAACATTTTTTTAAAAAGCAAGAGAGAGAGAGAGGAGAGAGAGAAAGAGAGAGAGAGAGAGAGAGAGAGAGAGAGAGAGAGAGAGAGAGAGAGAGAGAATATTGTAATCAGTTCCAGGTTCCTCATCTTAATTATGGGGAAAAAAAAAACAAAAACAAACTATAGTAACCAAAAGAAATTGGCTAGTAGGATGGTAAAACAAAACAAAACAAAACAAAACAAACAAACAAATAAAAAAAAAAAACACACATCCCACTATTACTTGAAGGAAATTAATTGCTTAACATAAAAATGAAGATAACAACAGGGTAGTATAGTTTTGGTAACTATATTCATGTATGAAAAATGTTATGTCTAAGATGATTTATATATGTTTGAGTTGGACCAGAAGATAGAATTGTGAACAATGAATAAACAAACACTGGAGAGATTAAAATGTATTTCAAAAGAGGGAACTCCTGCACAAATGTAGTCATACAGAAAAACCTCTAAAGTTTCCTCCAACTTTGATAACTTATTTTTCTTAAACTTTATCAAAAATAAATCAAATTCATTTGAGAATAAAAGAAACACACAAGAGTTGCTAAGAAATATCTTTGGAAGCTTTATTTTTTTTTAAGGAAGCATATAGGGATTATGAGGTGTTCTCCTAAGAATAAGATGACCTTGGTTTTGTTATGATACAAAAGTTGGTCACCAAGTGAAGAATATGTCTTAAAAATGTTGTCTGGGGCAGCTAGGTGGAGCAGCTAAGTGGCACAGTGAATTGAGCACCAGTCCTGAAGTCAGGAAGCCTTAGTTCAAATCTGATCTCAGACACTTAACACTTCCTGGCTGTGTGACCTGGGCAAGTCACTTAACCCCCACTGCCTCAGCAAAAAAAACAAAAAAACCAAAAAACAAAACAAAACAAATCAAAACAAAACAAAAAAAAAAAGAAGAAGAAGAAGAACAAAAAAGAATGTTGTCTAAAAGAATTTATATTATTATTCCATGGTAAATGCACAACAATTAAGGATTAGGAATACTGATACTTGGGGGAAAAAATCATAACAATTTTGATCACCATTTAGATTAATATGTGGAGAGACATTATACAATCATTTCTATGAAAATAGTTGCCAATTTATATTGTTTTAGTGTCATTGGGATTTGCAATGCATCACAGATGTAGTTTATCATGAAATCCATCTGTTATTTAGAGAAAATCATTGTAAATGGAATTTTCACTAAATTTGGATAAAATATTTGCAAAACACCTAACTTAAAAAAAATACAGGTATCGATACCTCTAGCAAGTTTATTTAGGTTTGCTTTCACTTTTTTGAGGAATAAAAAGGCAATGTAGGAATACTTATCAGGATCACTAAATAAAAATTTCCTCCTCTGTCAAGGATCATGTCCTTCATAGAATCAGAGTTCAAAAAGAAAAAAATAATAATAATTTCATATAAATGGAGAAGTTTTCCAGATCTCACAAATGTAATTATACTGATTTAATAAAGTTCTAGGAAAAAGGTCTTCTTAATAAAATCCATGATTGCTCAAAAATGAGCTGCCTTATAATTCAAATACTAAATATCTATTTCTCATCTGTATGTATATATTGTATATATGTGTGTGTATATATATGCATATGTATTTATATGTATATACTAATATATGTTATATTTATATTCGTGTGTATATATATGTGTGTGTGTGTGTTTTTTCATCATTTTTCATAGCACGTTACTCCTTTAAAGTGTTTTATATGTCTCTGTGTGTGCACACAGTCCACAATGAATTCTGAGAGAATCAAAATAATTTCTGGAGTGACTGAAAGGATTATCAAGATATGTATGAAGACAGAATAAGGTATTGTAAGGCACTCTTAACTTAGACATGATATGTTTTTAGACAAATGTTATACCTCATCAGAGATTTTGCTGTTGCTGTTGTTTTGTTTTTTGTATCAAAATCTCTTTTAAGTATGCTTCACTATTGTGATAGCTTGCCTATCCGTGTTGTTTTGGAACAAGTTTTTCTAATTTTTTTCTAAATCACTCTTGTTTCTCATTGTATATCATTGTATATCATTGAAAAGTTGATGATACATGTAGGAACTTGTGTGAAAGACATTGTCAAAGAACATTATGATTGGTAAGAAAGGTAGGCAAATTATGTAATGAGTGTATAAATTAATTTGTACATTTTTAAGTGGTCTTTGATCATGCAACAGTAAAAGAAGTGTTTTAATGAAGTGTACATGTTATTAATTATAGGATTTATTGGAAGATATCAAGAATAACAAAAAATAAGATGATATAAATGAGTTTCAAATTGCAGCAGTGAAAATAGTATTGACATTAGTGTGATCATGAATCTCTTGAAGTATTAAAAAGGTATTAGTATTAAGGTTTTGAAAAACTAAAAAGTTTAGGAGACCAACAATTGTGAGTTTTACATAATAATTCTTATTAATAAAAAGATCTCCCTTATTACAATGTGAAAAAATAATAAAAATACAAAAACTTCATAATCTTTTTTTCCCAAAATAAGGTATAATATTGAAAATGGGAAATTCTTGTTTTAGGGATATCAAAAAAAATTTAAAAAGTGGAAGACCTTAGAAATGGAACAAATGGAAATAATTTGTCCTTAATGTGTGACCCTTCTCCACTATAACTAGTCTATGAAAGTGAACTGACCAAATTTTTCCTTATGATATTTTTCTTATAAAAAAGTCATCTTCCAGAGATCTTGGTAAAAAGCTTTTTGTATAGTTACTAAGGATTTTGCTGTTAGGTTGTTTCAATTATGTCCAATACTTGTGAACCCTTTGGGTTTTTTTTTTTTTTTTTTTAGCAAAGATACTCAAGTGGCTTGACATTTGCTTTTTCAATTCACTTTGCAGAAAGGGAGACTGAGACAAATAGGGTTAAGTGACTTGCCTAAGATTGAGACCAGATTTGAATGTAGAGAGATAGACTTCCTGACTCCAGACCCAGCATCCTATCTACTGGATAATACCTGTCTGCTACTGGATAGGTATAAAGGTATATTAATTTACAAATCTCTTAAGAAAAATCTCTAACACTTGATTATATGACCCACCTATGGCCCATGAACTGATGATTTGGTTAAAATAATTTTGTTACAATTTAACACTTTTGCCATCTATTTTAAGAAAAATAAGTTTCATTATTCAAATGTATAGATAAAATACTATGAGAATCTAAGGAGGAAGAAGGCAAATTTGCTTCGGAAAAGAGAAAAACTTTCATGAAATACCTTTTTTTTAAATTGTCCTTGCAGGACAGGTTAAGATTTCAACATGTTGACAGGATAAGGAATGAGATCATATTGTTTGTATTTCCTGATGATTTGAACCATTTCTGCATTAAAAGAATACCCCTTTTAAGATGAATAATTATGTTTATTTTTGACACATTTTTATAAGCTTGATCTCTCCCAGGAAAAGAAAATAACATATTCTTAGAAAAAATGCTAGCACTAGACAAAGGAGATATTGTGGGAGATTTCATACTTCTGGGTCACAGAAGGCCAAGTAGAGTAGCTTTCATGAGGAGGAATTGGGGACCTGAGAATCACCTATGACTTAATGATGCCAAAGAAGCAGAGATATTAAGGGACTCTATGAATTGCACTCCCAAAGAATCAGGTTCCCTTCCTAGATAAAAACCAGAACCCAGATCAAAAGTAGTTAACACATCTTAAATTATAGGATCTTGGAAGCTCTCAAAAATTCCAAATCCCAAGAAATAATTCTGAAAACAGCATTGCCCAAAGCCTGAAGCTTGAAACACTGACATTCCTCTGATACCCAACTTAAAATAAAGTTATGATTCTTAAAATTAGGTGAGAAAATGAGCAAATAACAACAACAACAATAACTTCAGCGATAAAGATTGACACAAACCCAGAAGACAAGAGAGTCAGATAGTTACAATGATTTTTATATATAGACAAAATGACAATCATTTTTCTCCCTTGCATTAAGGTTAATGTAAATACAAATAATGAAGAAATATGGAAGATTATCATGACAGGTAAGGGGAACCTTGTTGCCACATAATTCTTATATGGTTTTGTTTATTGATGCCTCCAAAACAAAACAAAACAAAGCAAAACAAAACAAAGCAAAAACAAAAACCAACAATCAAGGATTAATGAAACTTAGGAAGCTAGTAGCAGTTAATAGAAAATTTCTTACCTAAAGCCAGATAATTGGATAAAGGTAGAATCTTTTGAGCCTTCACAAAAAAAATAAAATAAAATAAAATATCTAAGTCATGCATTTTTACTGTCTTTTTCATTTGGTTGAATGGACATGGTGACTTGGAGATTTAGAGTAAAAGAACTTTGCCTTTTCTTTCCAGGGAGAAATTTCTTATCTATGGTACATCAGCAAATTGTTGCAGATTGAACCAGATAGCCCTTAAGAGGCTGAATGACTGAAGACTAAACAAATGGTATCAGAAAACAGCTTAGTGATTTTGAAAAAAAATAGAATTTACTCCATGCAGATAAAGAGAAGCACATTACCTTTCAGACATGATAGAACAAAGAGTAAGAAAATAAATATTGTGCTTAGCAGATAACTGGATAATGATGTCTATACATAAAATACTAAAGTTTATTTTTTCCCTACACATAATATGCCCAGGTTCTACTTGATTCGATGCATATGCTCTCCATATATGAGTCCATGCTTGAGCATTTACAATGGGCTGGGCATGCTTGGGGATGTCTTAATATTCCAGTACTCTTTTTACCAGATGAGACTAAGAGAATTTCATAATTTATAGGAACTTCTGGTTACTCATTGTTTATTTTGCTTCTTTATCTGGATTTTTATGCAATTGTCTTTCATTGCTTATATAAGATTCTTATTAACAAAGAAGAAAAAAAAGTATCTATGGATTTACTTGTCTTTCCCTACAGGAAAATACTGTTGCTGTTCAGTTCTTTCATTTGTATTAAACTCTTTTTTACTCGATTTTGAGTCTTCTTGGCAAAGATATTAATGTGGTTTATTATTTCTATTTTCTTCACCAATTCATTATTTAATTAGATGAAGTGAAAATTGGGCTAAATAACATAAATAAAATACATAAATAAATCACACAGGTGATCTTTGCCAAGAAGACTCAAAATCAAGTAAAAAAGAGTTGAATATAAAGTCAGGGATCTGAAAATGACTTAATCCAAAGAATCCTTTTGCAAAGTTAATATTTTTAAATAACATTCATTTTTATGTATAAACGAAAAAGTTTAAAGTTCTATTTCTTTAGTTCACTGAGAAAAGTATATCCTTCATAGTTGAATAATCAATAAATGATCATACATTGAAATTAAATAAAATGCCCTAAATGTATAACATAATGAAATGTTCTATATATAACTATGAATTTTGTCTGGTACTTCATATTCTCAAATATTCATGGCATCAGTAAGACAATGTCCTTTATTTGACCATGCTGTAGAATATTTTCACTTAATTCAATACATTGTTTGATTAACCTTTTTTTTTTTTTTAACCTTGGGCAATATGTCCTCTGACTTTTTAAATTTTAGCACAAAGACAAGGCTCATGAGGTATGGGTTGAATTTTATAGCTATCTTGATGGATAGTGAATTTATTTTTGATTAAGTAGTTGATTGCTAGGTTGGTTAATCAAGTATCTCAAACTTAGTGAGAGGTTTTCAGGATTTAAATATTGAGTATTTTGATTGTCTCTTATATGACACCAAAAAGAAAAAGCATTGCAAACTGAAAAAAAATATCAAATATTTTAGCAATATGAAGTCAACTAATTTATAGATATGTATATATATATATATATATATATATATAAACATGTAAATTATTAAAGTTCATACATTTAGTCATGGTAAGTACTAGACATTATATTAACCACTTTTAAAATAGCTTTTTCTCTCATATAATTTCTCAGAAATAGAAATAGCTTTATTATAATAATCATTCTACATAGTGGAAAAGGAAGCTACATTTTCTTGCATACTCATGCTTAAGTCTGAATGCTTCCAGTCCTTCCAGTTTAAAATTTTCTTTGTGGAATATCTATTGTTATTATATAACCACACAGCACAAAGTAAACCTGTTTCTAAAAATAGCTATTATGAATATTATAGTCTTTAAAATAAAATGCAATTCTCCTATTAAAATGAATCATTTTTGTTCAAATTTTGAGTAGGATGGTACTTAAAAGTAATTACTACTGGTTAAATATAGTGTGCTGAAGAAGCCTATTAAAATATTTCTGGCTTTTTTTCTATGAAATTTTAATTTAATTATGAATTAGACTTATTTTCAACCATCTTAAACTCTTTTCTTTTATTATATTGCTACTAGATGACAGAAAATTTAATGGTATAGACTATTATGCCTTTAGAAATGTATTGATTGTTGACTAATCTCTTCATTCAGAGGTGTGAGGAATAGAGGGGAGGAAGGAAGGAAGGAAGGAAAAAAGGAAGGAAGGAAAATTTTTAGAGACCACTATCTTTTGAATATTTTGACTATTATCATTTACTGCAAGCAGTTAGAGAACATATAGAATTGAAAAGTTTACATTTTCTATTATTCAAAATGAAAATTCTATTGTTTAAAACATTATATAGTAATATCATAGTAAATAATAATCCTAAAAAAAGTTAGATCTTGAGTATAAATTACTTGGGTGAAAATACCAAAAGAAAAGGTATTGTACAGTGTGGAAGTAGCCTTGAGGCATAGGAGTTATATTTAAGAGGACATTTTCTAGAAATTTATTTTTCTTCTGAAATTCATAAGTAGTACAGCTAACCACATTGTCAAGGTGTATAGACAACTGCCTTTTTACTGACAGTTCTATGTAACCAAAGAAAGATTATCACAGCACAGTTACATTCGAAATCTCATAGGATATTAAGGACAGTCTTGTTATAGGAACCATCTTCTGTCATTCTTTCCTCTTTAGTTCTTGAGAAACCACAATTGTGCATCTACTTATAGAAACCTAGTTATTCATATTTAGCATAGTTTTAAATCTTAAACATAACTATTATCATAATAAGAAATAAAAAATATTACATATTTATATTAATACTAGAGTTTTAAATGTATCACATTCCAAAATAAAACTGCATCATATTTACTCAGTATGTTTGTGAGATAGTAATGATACATAGAAAGTTGTCAAGTAGAACATGAAGAGAAAACCAATCTACTAAAAGCAAATTATAGCTCTTTATCTGCAAACTTATGTTTCCTCTTTGTTTTAGTGACTGAGAAAAAATTCCTTGGTGAACATCATTTTTGTAGTGAATAGATAATTCACCTAATAAACTGAGTTTGTCCACACTATGTTTGACTAGCATCTCCTTAGGCATATATCAGTCAAACTAATTGATACACTGGAAAATTTCTCTGATCCTGAATCATTATAATGTTCAGATATACTTCTTAAATACAAGTGAAATAGTAATCAATCCTTCTTGGATCATAGTTTTTTTCATGGTGTAAGGGCTTGCATAACTACCTGAAATTATAAGTTTTTCTGTGCAAGATTATCCAAGATTTACATGTAATAGTAAAAAGTTCTGACAAAAGTTGATCCACTGGAATGGGACATTGCAAACTGATCCAGTATTTTTGCAAAGTAAGTCCCATGATATTAAAAATGACATTAGAAGACGATCTCCCCTAGGTCAAGAGGTGGCCAATACATTACAGTAAAGAAGTGGCTCCAGTACTAACAAAGCAACTGTAGAATAAAGTCAAGTTATCCTTAAAAAATCTTGCTAATCATAAACTATTGGTCATGACAGAATTCCAATCAAGCTATTTTTTTTAATATGATGTTATTAAAGTTAAACTGAAGATGCCAGGAAATTTAAAAAACTCAAAAATGGCCACTGGGTTGGAACAATTACTTTATGTCCCATTGAAAAAGAAGAGTTTCGCCATCAAATTACTGGACAATTGCATTGTAATATCACATGCTAGTGAGATTATATTTAAGATTATGCAAAGTATACTTTAAAAATATGTGAGTCAATAATTAAAGAACAGGATCATTTTCTTTTTTGGGGGGGAGGGGTTTCCTTTTTATTTTTTTTTTAAATATACAGCAGGATCATTTTCAAAGAGGCAAAGGAACTACAGATCAAATTGCAAACATTACCTGAATTATTTTTGCACTACCTGCAAAGAAATTCCAGAAAACATCATTTCTTTTTTTTTAATAGCTTTTTTTTACAAGATATATGCAATTTTTCAGCATTGACAGTTACAAAACCTTTTATTCCAATTTTTTCCCTACTTACCTTCACCCCCTCTCCCAGATGGCAGGCAGACCAATACATGTTAAATATGTTAAAGTATATGTTAAATAAAATATATGTATACATGTCCATACAGTTATTTTGCTGCACAACAAGAATCAGACTTTGAAATAGCGTTCACTTAACCTGTGAAGGAAATCAAAAATGGAGGTGGACAAAAATAGAGGGATTGGGAATTCTGTATAGTGGTGCACACTCATTTCCCTGAGTTCTTTTGCTGGGTGTAGCTGATTCAATTCATTACTGTTCTATTGGAACTGATTTGTTTCATCTCATTGTTGAAGAGGGCCATGTCCATCAGAATTGATCATCATATAGCATTGTTGACATATATAATGATCTGGTTCTGCTCATTTCACTCAGCATCAGTTCATGTAAGTCTCTCCAGGCCTTTCTGAAATCGTCCTGTTGGTCATTTATTACAGAAGAATAATATTCCATAACTTCATATACCACAATTTATTCAGCCATTTTCCAATTGATGGGCATCCACCCAATTTCCAGTTTCTGGCCATTACAAAGAGGGCTGCCACAAACATTCTTGCACATACAGGTCCCTTTTCCTTCTTTAAGATCTCTTTGGGATACAAGCCCAGCAGTAACACTAAAGGATCAAAGGGTATGTATAGTTTGATAACTTTTTGAGCATAATTCCAAATCACTCTCCAGAATGGCTGGATGTGTTCACAATTCCATCAACAATGTGTCAGTGTCCCAGTTTTCCCACATCCCCTCCAACATTCCGCGTTATCTTTGCCTGTTATTCTAGCCAATCTGACAGGTGTGTGGTAGTATCTCAGAGTTGTCTTAATTTGCATTTCTCTGATTAATAATGACTTGGAGCATCTTTTCATATGGCTAGAAATAGCTTCAATTTCTTCATCTGAGAATTGTCTGTTCATATCCTTTGACCATTTATCAATTGGAGAATGGCTTGATTTCTTATAAATTAAAGTCAATTCTCTGTGTATTTTAGAAATGAGGCCTTTATCAGAACTTTTGACTAAAAATATTTTCCCAATTTTATTGCTTCCCTTCTAATCTTGTCTGCATTAGCTTCATTTGTACAAAAACTTTTCCGTTTGATATAATCAAAATTGTCTATTTTGTGATCAGTAATGATCTCTAGTTCTTCTTTGGTCATAAATTCCTTCCTCTTCCACAGGTCTGAGAGGTAAACTATCCTATGTTCTTCTAATTTATTTATAATCTCATTCTCTATGTTTAGGTCATGAACCCATTTTGATCTTATCTTGGTGTATGGTGTTAAGTGTGGTCAATGCCTAGTTTCTGTTATATTAATTTCCAATTTTCCCAGCAGTTTTTATCAAACAGTGAATTCTTTTCCCAAAAGCTAGCGTCTTTGGGTTTGTCAAACACTAGATTATTGAAGTTATTGACTATTGTGTCCTTTGAACCTAACCTATTCCACTGATTAACTAGTCTATTTCTTAGCCAATACCAAATGGTTTTGGTAACTGCTGCTTTATAATGTAATCTTAGATCTGGTACAGCTAGGCCACCTTGATTTGATTTTTTTTTTCCATTAGTTCCCTTGAAATTCTTAACCTTTTGTTTTTCCATATGAACTTTGCTGTTATTTTTTTCTAGGTCATTAAAATAGTTTTTTGGGAGTCTGATTGCTATAGTGCTAAATAAATAGATTAGTTTAGGAAGTATTGTCATCTTTATTATATTAGTTCACCCGATTCAAGAGCATTTAATATTTTTCCAATTGGTTAGATCTGACTTAATTTGTGTAGAAAGTGTTTAGTTCCTGATTTTCCCTTGGCAGATAGATTCCAAAATACTTTATCCTATCAGTAGTTACTTTAAATGGAATTTTTTTTTGTAACTCTAACATTGGATTTTGTTAGTGATATATAAGAATTCTGATGACTTATGTGTGTTTATTTTGTATCCTGAAACTTTGCTAAAGGGGTAGATTATTTCTAATAGCTTTTTAGTAGAATTTCTGAGGTTCTCTAAGTATACCATCATATCATCAACAAAGAGTAATAATTTGGTTTCCTCATTATCTACTCTAATTATTTTAATCGCTTTCTCAACTCTTATTGCCATAGCTAGTATTTCTAATACAATATTGAATAGTAACTGTGGTAGTGGGTAACCTTGTTTCATTCCTGATCTTATTGGGGAATGGTTCCAGGAAAATATCATTTCTATTTCAATGATTATACTAAAGACTTTGACTGTATGAATCAGAATATAGCTGATCCTCAAAGAGATGAGAGTATCATATAATCTTTTTTGTCTCCTCAGAAACCTGTATGCAGGCTAAGAATCAACAAATCAAAGATGGAACAATCATTTTTAAGAAAAAGTATACAGCTCTCTATGTGACCATGGGCAAGTCACTTAACCCCCAAATTGCCTCAGCAAAAAAAAAAAAAAGAAAGAAAGAAAGAAAGAAAGAAAGAAAGAAAGAAAGAAAGAAAGAAAGAAAGAAAAAGAAAAAGAAAAAGAAAGAATATACAGGCTCTAAGAGGAGAAATAACTTACATTGCTTGTCAGAGAATCATAAAAATAACACCCATTTATATCATCCTCCAAGGATTCTAATATATATATATAAAATTGCATTATTTGGCCAGGAGTTATAACCCATTATATACATTATGCAAAGGGAACGTTTGTCTGATGTCATCTTCCTCTTGTTTGTTCTTCCTTTCTTAAAAATATTTTTTTTCCAATAGTATTTTATTTTTCCAGAGGCAAAAATAGTCTTCAACATTCATCCTTGTAAGTTTCTGATTTCAATTTTTTTTCTTCCTCCTTTCCTCACTTTCTTCCTCTCCAACACAACAAGCAATTTAATTTGGGTAAAGCATGTACAATTCTTTTAAATATATTTGCATAATCATTACATTGTACAAAAAAAAAATCAGATTAAAAAAAAAAAAACATGAGAAAGGAAAAGTCAGAAAACAACAACAAAAGTAAAAATGTTATGCTGTGATCTACATTCAGACTCCATAGTTTTCTCTCTGGATGTGGATGGAATTTTCCATTCCAAGCCTATTTAAATTGTTTTGAATCACTGCATTGCTCAAAAGAGCTAAATCCATCATGGGTGATCATAGCATATTTTTGCTGTTACTATGTATAATGTTCCTTTTGTTCACTCAGCTGCAGTACATATAAGGCTTTCCAGCCTTTTATGAAATCATTCTGTTCATCATTTCTCATAGAAGAATTTTATTCCACTACATTCATATACTATAATTTATTCAGCCATTTTTAAAAAATAAATGGCATCCACTCAATTTCCAATTCCTTGAGATTACAAAAAGAGCTGCTACAAAGATTTTTGCACATATGGGAGCTTTCTATTCTTTTCTGATGTCTTTGGAATACAGACCCAGTAGTGAGACTGATGGATCAGAAGGTTTGAACAGTCTTTATAGTCTATTGAGCATAGTTATAAATTATTCTCCAGCATGGTTGGGTCATTTCACAACTCCACCAGCAATGCATCAGTGTCCAATTCCCCATATCCCCTACAATATTTATCATAAAATTCTCATATTCTTTCAATAATAACTACTCATGGGTTTGCTCAATAATAGCTTAACAATTCTAGTATTTAAATCATCCCAATTTATTTTATCACATTCATTAAATTAACCTTCATAATTTGACTTATAATTGCTATTATTATTGATAATAGTATCATTTTCTTCAAATGTATGACCTCTCCATTTTCATAATAGGACTTTGTATGACAGGAAAATAATTCAAATATAAGATAAAAACAATTAATTCTTAATTAATAAAAAGAGATCGAGCAGAACAAAGAAAATCAAGATACTAGAAATTTGAAATCAGTGATTTCATTGTAGTTGATTATAGAATTTGGTTACTGGATCATTTCCAGTTTCATGAAAATACATATAATCAGAAAGGGCTTATCCCCTTTCCCATACATTTTCATATTATTGATTGCATTTTTATAGTATAGAAGCAGTCACTTCAGTTCCATGGAACTCTGCTTAGGTAAAATTCCACAAGTCTATAAACTTGGATGGGACCAAAAATCAAACCAAACCAAAACAAAACAAAAACAACAGACTTCAATATAAATTATAACACTTCTAACACTGTATTTTATATACTTAAAATATTATTTTGAGAGAAGTTTTATAGTTTATAGAAGTTTCAGTTATACAAAAAGATTATATTATTTAAAAAGAACAACATTGTATATTGGATATTGGGCTTACTATTATCAAGGTTTAAGTTCTACCTCTGATATTTTCAATTGCATGACCACGATAGTGGTCAACAGGAAAGCACAACAATTCTATTTATATATGTCAACAATCATCTTTTACCTAACTTTTCTTTTCTTTTCTTTTTTTCTTGGGTTAATATTTCAAGCTCTTCCAGAGATTATGGACTGCTGAAGTTTTGGGTGAGTAAATTATGGAATACCATTTTTTATATTAATTTATGAATCTCTTATCTTATTAGCCTTCTTGGTGTCTTGGTTTATGGGAACAATTTACATCTTCTATTTCCAAAATATAATCTTCTTTAAGGATTTTCTGTGTGTAAATAAACACTGGAGAAAATATCTACTGATCTCTGTAGTTATTCAAGTGACCTAAATTTTTTCTTTAGCTTTTCCTTAGTTATATCCTAGTATTTTTGAAATTATAAACAATATGAATTCTTGTGCATAATACATCTTACATTTTTTACATTTGTATATGTATATATGTCTGTATGAATGTATGTATATGCAAGAATATGGGATTCTGCTGAGAGGGAGTACCAAGATTACCTCAACCCATGATACACAATAAGTTTTCTGCCACTGCAGAAACACTCTTGTTGATCAAGGAACATTGATTTGTGATTGTGAGAACAAGTGTAAGCCAAGGGTCATACCCAGTGGCTACATGAACAGGGATGCCTGAACAGGGCCTCTCGCTTGTGAGCAAGCTGCTGAATTGCTGGGTTGGCTCTCCTCGCATTGGTAGATATCATGTGAACACAATGCCCATGAGCTACTTGTTGTGATCTAGTTCAGATGGATCTGAATCAGTCCCTGTTCAGGCGCCAAAATGTTGTGAGCTTTTTCTTCTCAAAACGCAGTCAGGTGATAAAAGTTCAGATGTTTTATTATCTCCAATATAGCCTGGTTAGCTTAGAGGCCTATCTCTCTGCTTGGTTCCAAGAGCTCTCACCGAATGTCGCCAAATCCAAAGGTCTGGTCCTTCAGCCTCTGTCTCTGCTTTCTTCAGCCTCCAGCCAGCTCCACTCTTCATGTCATTCCGGTGAAATCTCAAATTGTAGCTTCTTCACTCTGAAGAACTCTTCGACTGGCCCATTGAAGCTCTATTTATGCTAGTGCTCTCTGGCCCAAAGAGCTTCAAGGGAGGTGTGAACTCATTGAACTCCAATGAGTAAAGGTGTGAACACAAGCCTTGTATTAATTAGTTCTACTTAGTACCTTGTTTCAGGTTCTGCCCAAAACATCTTCTTGTAAGATTAGATCAACTCTAATTAGTTAGCAGTTAGTAAGGATTCCAACAGCTACTTCTCTGAATGGTGATTCGTGATTGTCTACTGTTCACATGCTAATCACGCTTGCAAAAATGTATATCAATAAAGTTATACAGCTTAATAAACTGGAGTTCTTTTCACACCCTATGAGTCTTTCACCCCATTCATTTCGCCTCTGAGAGCAAAGGGCTCATATGCCATGAGCTCTTAAAAGCCGGCCACAACATGTATATATACATAAAAGTGTATTTTTATTCCTCTCTCTCTATCTATCTCTGTCTCTGTCTTTGTCTCTTTCTCTATGTATGTGTGTGTCTCTGTCTCTCTGTCTTTGTTTCTATCTCTGTCTTTATCTGTTTGTCTCTCTCATTTCAAATTTAGTCAAGTAGAATCAAATTGGATTTAATATATCTTTTAAGCCAAAAGTCTTCTCCTCCTCCTCTTGCTGCTCCCCCTCTAGAAAAGCTATAAAACTAAATAATATTTTAAGTATATAAAATACACAGTGTTAGAAGAATAGGGGATGGACTGCATTGGGTCCACTGATAAATATTAGGGGGTATGCGGCTTTGAATAATACTGAATTCACTTTTTCAATTATATCTGATTCCTTTATAATTTAAAACATTTGATTTTATGCACTTAAAAACATAATTTTGAAATGGGGTCCATAAGCTTCACTTGATTACCAAAGGAGTCCATAACAAACAAAATAAAATGAAATGCAATAAAATAAAATAAAATATAAACTACTGGATCAGATTATTCTAAGGTTTAGCATTAGATCCTATAATACTATAACAAATCAATTTTAGGAATAGCTCATGTAAAACCAATCTTCTGGTTCATATCATCCTTCATACTTTTAGTCAATGCCAAATCAATATATTGTAAATGTTTTAAAAGCTTGAGAGAAGTATTGTAGTCCTAACTACACAGATCTCAAGCCTTCCATGCCATAGTAGATCACTTTTATAATTATTTATGAGATAATATTTCTAAAGTACTTAGCACAGTGCCTTACACATAGTAGGTACTTAATAAATGCTTATCTTCTCTTCATTACCTACTCTATCCTCCATCCCCTTCCATAATCAAAATAATTCCATCAACTTTTTATGTTTGATATCTTAGCTCTACACATTTTTTAGAAAAGCTGTAAAATTAGTGCAAATGGATAACATTTTCCCCCACATATATATTGTTGCTTTTTTGGTAAGATATATCAGAACATGTGCTCCATTGACATGGCATCTAAGACATGAATAATGCATTACAAGTAAAAGAAACTATATGCAACCTTAGTGGACAAAAAGTATAACTTATAAAAAAGATTTCATATTAATCATATTAGTTGAGCCTCCCAACAAAATGTGTGGAAAACAGGTCACTTTCAAAATGAGGAAACTGAGTCTCAGAAAAAATGAAATGATTTGCCTAAGGTTTCATAGCTAATACATGACATTGCCAAGATGAGAAATTGGGTTTTATAATTTCTAGTCCAATGCTTTTAACAACATACCACAGTTCTCTCATTTGAATAAACAACTACTATTTATATGAGATATGCAGAGGCTTACTTCAATAATCATCAAGAGATACTTGGTTATTCTAGAAAAGGATTATATTATCCTTGTTGTTTCTTATATGATTTGCCCTGAAGAAAAATACTTGTATTATGGCAACTGGTTTTGCTGTTATTCTTCCATCTATTAGTTCTTAACATGCTAAAATGTAAGAATAATAATGAAAAATACTTTTTTAAAAATTTTGTCTATTTTTTAAAAAATCAAATACAAGATAGCAATGCTTATTTTTCATCCAATATTAACTTAGTAGAGGATGGTTGAAAGATTTTTTAATATGAAAATTGTGTCTGAGTGTTTTTCTGTAAGTGTACTGCTAGTTGTTTCATAGTTCTATTATGAGTAATTCTCAATTTATTATATGAACAGCATATTGATTCATTAATGATTTTTACTGTGGTACAATTGAAGAAAGTCCTAAATTCTTCACTATATTGAACTGTTCATTGAGTATGCTTTTTAAAAAAAATGTTTGACCTTGATCCTATTTTAGTTAATTGCTATTGACTAAATTTTAAACAGAATAAAAATATGGGTACTATATATTTATGATACCTGTAAACAGTAATTTATCATTAACAGTTGTTAAATTTTCATAGTATATATTTCAATAATTAAACAGCAAAAGGCAAACTCTCAACCGTTGGCTTATGTTTAATTCACTTTATAATACTCACTCTAGGAACATATAAGTAGAATTGGTATGTGGTGAGTTAGGGAAGTAGAAAACATTTTTACCACTTAACAATGATATTACATAACAAATTCACATTGAATAATTCATATTTATGAGGAAAATGCCCATATTATATATACCAGTTCAATGATAACTTATGTGTATTCCAAATTCTACATTTTATCAGGTTTATATGTATGTATGCATATTTCATGCATGTGTACATATATATAATAATCTGAATCTGTTTTTACTCAACTTTAAAGATAATTCTATTGTGAAATAACAATCACTTCGTGATCATTTGATTCTATTCTAAACATCAGAATGTAACCTTGAATAGTTGCTCATAATGTTTAGTTACATTTCAATATCTCATCCCTCTGTTTCTCAAATAGGCTTGCTTCATCTACTTCAGTATATCCAGTTATATTTTATCAAATTAATCTTTCTAAGATACTTTTTAATAGCATCTCTCAAATTAAACATGGCCAGTGGGTCTTAGTGTTTTTACAGGATAATATCTTAACATTTTAGTACGTGTGACATTCAACATCCTCCATGATCCAGTTTCAACCTCTATACCAGCATTGTAAATAACTCTTCTGTTCCAGGCAAGCTCTGTACTTATGATTATGAAACAAAACTTTTGTTTTTTTTTTTTTCTTCTCCTGGAATTTCTCAAGAATGTTTGTCTATTTCTTTCTTTTTTTTTCTTTTTATTAATTTCTATCTATCATCAAGAGCTAGTGAATATGCTTACCCTTCTTCAATGCTTCCTGTACCACTCCAACTCAAACCGATTGTACCCTCTGCTGAGCTAATACAACTCTTGTATATTATGTCTTTCATCTGGAAATTTAAACAGGATTTATGTTATCATTGTTTTTTCAAGTGTTCTTTCTATTTCCCCTATTGCTACCTCCTAGAGAAGAAAGCATTATAAATAGACTGAGCGATGTTACATTTATTCAATAAATTGTAATTTACTTTTTACAGAGATGATTTTTTGTTTCTTTCCTCTTTCCTTTCTTTCTTTCTTTCTTTCTTTCTTTCTTTCTTTTTTTTTTTTTAACATAAATACCTTTAAGGAAAAGAACATGATCTTGTGGGGAAAAACAGGGTCTGGTGGAAAGATGGCTGAATTAAAGTCAGAGAGCATAGGATCATTTCTCAGTTCTATTAATTACACCCCAGGTTACCTTGCAGAACTAATCTGACTCTCCAAAAATCTGTTTCTTCTTTCATTTATAAGAAGAGAAGCATTTTAAAGTAAATAATCACAATGTATCCTTTCACTCTAAAGCTCTGATTGTTTTAGAATACTTTAGTGTTCCTTATTTCAGTGTGACTATTCCATATATTGTTAAAAAAAAAAAATTCCTCTCCTAAATGTAAATCAGTAAAAGCCATTATCATAGATACTATATCAGAACTATATAGATCAGAACTATATAGATAGTATAGTGAAAAAATGAATGAGGGATTATAAATTGGATACTTAATGTTAAAAATAATGACACACAGATGATATGTGACATAAAAACATTAAAAAAGACATTTGATTATGAAAATATATAGACATGTAGTAAGAATTAGGTAATTAAAGGACTGTCTGTGTGATACACTGGATTTTTTTTTTTTTTTTTTACAGAAAGGAAAACACTGCTGTGTATTGCCTGTGAATCATATGAAAGATTTTTGGAACAAAGAAAAAAAAAAAAAAAAAAACAACTTTAGGTACCTAATTGCATAGAATTAAAAGATACATAGGAGTTACCATTTATACCAGTGAAATGCCTTTTCTAATGAAACTAAAATCCAAAATGCAAAATATTGGAATTTAATTCTGTACATATTAACAACCTCTTTTTTGTGGTTAATGACCACACCTGAGTGTGAAGAAGCTAATTCTCCAAAAGTCTCCAAAGTTGTGAATCATTGCAAATCAGCCTTTATTGACACAGATGTTGCTTGTGCATTGAGAATGAAACAAATTAAAGACGAGAGGAAGAGGGGAGAGATCAGAGAATGTAACTGTCTCTTAGTATCCTTGTATCACTGCAAATTAAGACAACTCTGAGATACCACTACACACCTCTCAGATTGACTAAGATGATAGGAAAAAATAATGCTGAACGTTGAAGAGGATGTGGGAAAACTGGGACAGTGATACATTGTTGGTAGAACTGTGAATGGATCCAACAATTCTGAAGAGAAGTTTGGAACTATGCTCAAAAAGTTATCAAACTGGGCATACCCTTTAATCCAGCAGTGTTACTACTGGACTTATGTCCCAAAGAGATCTTACAGGAGGGAAAGGGACCTGTATGTGCAAAAATTTTTGTGGCAGCCCTGTTTGTAGTGGCTAGAAACTGGAAACTGAGTGGATGCTCATCAATTGGCAAATGGCTGAATAAATTGTGGTACATGAATGTTACGGAATATTTTTGTTCTATAAGAGTAAAGCAGCAGGGTGATTTCAGAGAGGCCTGGAGAGACTTACGTGAACTGATGCTAAATGAAATAAGCAGAACCAGGAGATCATTATACACGGCAAGAACAAAACAATACCATGATCAATTCTGATGCACGTGGCTCTTTTCAACAATGAGATGATTCAAACGAGTTCCAATTGTTCAGTGATGAAGAGAGCTACCTATACCAAGAAAGAGAACCATGGGAACTGAGTGTGGATGACAGCATAGCTTTCTCACTCTCTCTGTTGTTGTTTTCTTTCTCAGTTTTTTTTTTCCTTCTTGATCTGATTTTTCTTGTGCATCAAAATAATTGTATAAATATGTATACAAATATTGGATTTAACATATATTTGCAAGGATCAATGTTGAAAAGTTGCCCATACATATATTTTGTAAATAAAAAGTTTTCATTAAAAAAAGAAGAAATCAAAGTAATAATTAGGACTTATTTTGCCCAACTTCATGCCAACAAATCTGAAAATCTAGTTCAAATTGATGAATATTTACCAAAAAAAATATGAATTACCCAAATTAAGAGAAGAGGAAATGAATTATTTAAATAGTCCCATTTTAGAAAAATAAATTGAATAAACCATAAATGAATTCGCTAAGGACAAAATCTCCAGAGCCAGATGAATTAACAAGTGAATTCTACCAAACATTTAAATAAGAATTAATTCCAATACTATATAAACTACTTAGAAAAATAGGCAAAGAAGGAGTCCTACCAAATTCCTACTATGACACAAATATGGTATTGATATCTAAACCTGGAAGAGGCAAAACAGAGAAAAAATATTACAGACCAATCCCCCTAATGAAAGTTAATGCAAAAATTTAAATAAAATAGTAGCATAGATAATACCAACTTATCAACAAGTTAATATACTAAGACCAAGAGGGATTTATACTAGATAGGCAAGGCTGGTTCAATCTAAAGAAAACTTTTGGTATAATTGGCCATATCAAAAACAGCAACAATAAGAAAACTCTCAGAAATCATATGATAATCTCAATAGAAGAAGAAAAAAGCTGTTGATAAAACACTGCATACATTTCTGTTAAAAACACTAGATAACTTAGTACTACAGGGAACTTTTCTTAAAGTAATAAGCAACATCTATGTAAAATCATTAGTCAGCATTATTTCTAATGTAGAGAAGCTGGACACATTCTCAATAAAATTAAGGGTGAAATAAAGATTGCCTATTATCACCACTATTATTTAATATTGTAATGAAAATGTTGGCTTTAGCAATAAGAAAGGAAAAAGAAATAAAAGAAATTATAGGCAATGAGAAGATGTAATTATCACTCTTTGCAGATAATATGATAATATGCTCAGAGAATCCTAGAAAATTATCCAGAAAACTACTTGAAACAATTAACAACCTTAGCAAAGTTGCAGAATATAAAATGAACCCAGACAAATCATCAGCAATCTATATATTACTGACAAAGTCCACATGTAAGAGATACAAAGAGAAATTTCATTAAAAATAACTGTAGACAAAATGAAATATTTGGTTGTCAACCTGTCAAGACCAACCCAGGAACTTTATGACCACTTATTGTTTAAATAAAGTCAGATTTAAACAATTGGAAAAATTCAAATCACCCATGAATAGGCTGAGCTAATATAATAAAAATGATAATTCTACCTAAATTGGTCTACTTGTTCAATGCCACACCAATAAAACTGCCAAAAAAAATTTTATAGAACTAGAAAAAATAATAACAAGATTCTTATGAAATAATAAACATAAAAATAGTAAGAGAATTAATTTAAAAAAATACAAAAGATGGTGGCCTACCAGTACCAGACTTAATACTATATTATAAAGCAGACATCATTAAATCATGTGGTACAGGCTAAGAAATAGTGCTGGATCATTAAAATATATTAGATACACATGAAACAATAATCACAGCTTACAGTAATTTAGTGTTTGATAAACCCCTCAAACTCCAGCTTTTGGGAGAGGAACTCACTATTTCAAAAAAGTTGCTGGGAAAACTAAAAAATAATATGTCAGAAACCCATTATAGACCCACATCTCACATCACCTACCAAAATAAAGTCAAAATGAGTACATGATTTGGGCATAAAAGTGATACTATAAACCAATTAGGTGAGCAAGGGAGTTTATCTATTGCATCTTTGGAGAAGGAAGGTATTTACGGCCAAAGAACTAGAGAACTTAATGAAATACAAAATAGACAGCTTTGATTACATTAAATTACAAACTATTACAAAACAAAACCAACAGAAAAAATATTAAAAAGAGAAGTATAAAGCTGATAAAAAAAATATAGCCAATATTTCTGATAAATTTTTCATAAATATAATATATATAAACTGTATCAAATGTATAAAAACACAAGTCATTTCTCAATTGATAAATGGTCAAATGAAATGAACAGAAAATTTTCAGATGATGAAATTGGCATCTACAGTCATAAGAGGAAAATATTTTAAATCTCTATTGATTAGAAAAATGTAAATTAAAACAACTCTTGAGGTACCACTTCAAATCTCTCAGATTGGCTAAGATGTCAGGAAAAAATGATAAATGTTGGAGGGGATATGGAAAAACTGAGACACTACTGCATTTTTGGTGGAATTGTGAACTGATATCATCATTTTGGAGAGCAATTTGGAACTTTACCCAAATGGGCTATCAAACTATGCATACCCTTTGATCCAGTAAGGCCATTCTTGTGTCTGTATCCCACAAAAATTATAAAAAAAGTGAAAAGAACCCATATGTGCATACAGACAGTAAGAATATTGATGGGTCAAAGGATATGCACAATCCAAAGTACTAAACTTTGGATGTCATTAAAAACTGTTTATCAGAATGCTTAGACCATTTCACAATTCCACAAATAGTGCAAATGACCCTTCTTTTATATATCACCTCCAGAATTTCTTGTTTTCTTTTTCTGTCATGTGAACCAATCTAATAGGTGTGAGGTAATAACTCAGAGTTGTTTTAATTTGCATTCTTCTAACCAAAAGCAATTAGTAGAATTTAAATATATATATATATAATATATATATATATATATATATAATATATATATATGTGTGTGTGTGTGTGTGTGTGTGTGTGTGTGTGTGTGTGTGTGTGCATATATATATACATATATATATATATATATGCACATATATATATATATTTAGATATATATACATAATGCTACTAATATTTTGGAAGGTGGCTAGATGTCTAAATGGATAGAGCTTTGGACCTGGACTCAGGAACACCTGAGTTCCAATTTATCTTTGGATCACTGAATCTCTGAAAAGAACCACGTCTTTTATAGTTGAAAAATCACACATTCCTGCTCTTACTGTGTATACTGTATTCCTGATTCTGCTTATTTTGCTCAGCATCACTTCATGTAAATCTTTCCATGCCTATCTAAAATCAGCTTGCTCATCAATAATATTCCATTGCATTCATATACCACAGCTTATTCAGCCATTCCCCAATTGGACATCTCATTTTAAATTACAATATATGCATGGGTAATTTTTCAGCATTGACCCTTGCAAAATCTTCTGTTCCAACTGTTCCCCTTCCCCATATGGCAGGTAGACCAATATATGTTAAATATGTTAAAGTATATGTTAAATACAATATGTCTATATATCCATACAGTTAAAATGCAGATTTTTTTAATAAAATGTTGATAATAATTAATTCTTGTGATTCCATAATCAAATGAGAGAGGCCAATCATCTTTATATTTGCCATTATAATAGGAAATAACATATAGAAAAAAGCTTCTCCCTTTCTCAGTTTTCTCATATATTAAATGGGGATTATAATACTAACCATACTTACCTCACTAGATTGTCATGAAGATGAAGCAAATGATACAAACTAGTATTTTTTAAAAAAGTTAAACCTAGTAGAGAAAATTACATTTCATCTTTAAATTATGTAATTAAAAATAATTTCTTATCTTTTTAAGCAATAGAAGAAAACAAAATCACTCATCCAGAAAAATTGCAATAACCTAAATCATAATAGATGCCTAAAGTATTAAGTTAGACATTTTCAAAGCCAAATTGTGCTTTACTAATGGAATTGCAATGATATGGTGGCTTAAAGCTAAATTTCTAAAATACTATTGATTTTGTTGTGGTCATGGTTTGTATCCTGCCAGAAAACATGTTTTATTATCTCTAAGTGTTCAGCAAAAATACGGCATTAAAAGATGTCTTGAATTTAAGTTCACATACTCTCCAAAGAATTCTCATCAATACAAAACTGCAATTATTTTATTTTTTCCAGAATGTATTTTATAGAGGTGAGCTTGGGGAATCAGACAGTAACATTAAGAAAGGACATTGATAAACTGGACAACATCCAGAGGAGGGAAAATGTGATGAGAAAGTCCTTGAGGTCATATAGTACTAAAAATCATTTAAAGAAATTGAGGATATTTAGACTTAAACAAAAGATAGGCAGGAATGAGCCATAAGTATCAAAAGACGGTCGTTTGTCATTCATTCTAGAAGAGGATCATGTCATTAGGAAAGTTTCAAAGAAGAGAGCTTATGCAAAAAGATAATATTCTAATAATGAGTTCTTCTTTACTACAGTCAAATCAGGAAGGATCTGCCATTTAAGATGAATATATCAAAGACCTGGGGAAAATATTGGCATGGGGAATATGAGAAAATGGCAAAGATACTTTTTTAAAAACTTAATTTACTATGCCACTTTCATACAAAGCTGATTATTGAAAAAAAAGATTGATTAATTGAATGAAATGCAATCCTCAATTCTGAGATTTGATATTATAAGATGGAAATATTGATTTGGATATATACAGAAGGAACTATAAAACAAAAGAATAGAATAGTGAATGTATTTGTGTGTGTGTGTGTGTGTGTGTATGTGTGTGTATGTTCATGTAAAGGAAAAATACTAGCTAAGTTTGCTGTTGTGAGAATAAAAAGGCAAATGAAATGATCTCTAGATGAAAGAAGAGATAAATGTTTTTTTCCAGCTTTCCTTTTGCACGTGCACACACACACACACACACACACACACACACATTGAATCTTCATATTTACAGTCATCAGGATACAGGTACCAACCACAAACATAGCAGGATATATGAACCAGCTCTATTACTGGATAAAGGAACTAACATAAAAGTACCAGACATTCTAGATAATAGCACAGGGGAAAATCATACATCATTCCAAACAAGGATTCACTGCCATTTCTTGACCTGAAATGGATGCCAATATATCTACTGGAAGAATAAATTCATGATTTACCATTCCCCAGAGTTTCTTTGTACTAAATTAAGTCAGTTTATATAGAGTATCCATATACTCATATATAAAACTATTTTAATTTTTTTTTTTCCTAAAGCAAGTCACACATATTTAGCCGTTCAAATTTGGAAAATAAATAGTCAATTGTTCTATATTCTGAATTTTCTTGTTTCTCATGACATATTGTCCTATATATTTCTTCATCCACACACAAGGATAATCACATTTTGGATCTTAATATTCCCCACTTCTCCACCAATTTCTCTATCAATAGCTTTGTCATTACTTCATCTAAACAAAGTTGCACTCTATTTCTCCCTAAGTGAACCTTCCTAAATCTATTTTTTTTCTTTTTATATCAATCTCTAATCTCTTGTCTTTTAGTACTTTCTCAGATCATTACTTTTCACTAACTTAGCTTTATTTCCTTATAGATTTGTACCATATAGCTAACCAATTCAAATCTAAAATGTCACCTACTCAAATCATTCCTTCTCCCATTGCTATTGTATCTTATTCCAGGCTAAATTTCTGATTTTGAGTACTCTCCTGGTTCTGCTCTATTCTTATGTACAAATTATTAAATAGATCTGGTGAAATTCAGACAAGAAGGCTATAAATCTTTGTTAAGCAACTTCAATTAGGCACTGATACTGAAAACAAATGATCTCATTCAATTCCCACAGAAACAATTTTTTTTTCCTATTTAAATGCCTCTTTATGTACTAATTCTTTCTTAGCTTCCATCAAACCTATACTTTTCATTTTATTCATTTACTTATTTTTTATTAATTTTATTCATTCATTTATTTATTTGTAGAATTCTGTAATTTGACAAATATCCAAACAACTTGTCTGCAGGTTATCTTTCTCAGTAATATTAACCCAAATTGTAATTTAATATAAATATGTACATATCATAACTCCCTAATACTATTGAAGCAGGGGTATAGCATTAATTCTATTTAACGTCCCCCCTTCACAGGATTGATGGACTTCTTATAGGAAATCCACTTAGACACTGGGTAGTTTGAGGTCTATTTACCAACCAATTCCAGTTCCTTCCTACACAAATGGGGCCCAAAATCCTTTGGGATTTAGGACAATGATCTCAACTTCTAAAACTACTTTCTGGTAAGAATGGATGTTGAACCTGGTCACATTACAGAGTCCAATTTGGAGGCAGTTGAACTGACTGAAGATCCAGTGGTTTGAGTCAGATCCCTGAATCTGGTCAATACATATATCTAGTGCTGGTCATTTGAAGGTGAACTGCTAAAAGCCTAGAAGAAAACAAACCTAAGAAAACTAGAGGAAGAGTGAGCAAATACAAAGAGCAGAACCATCATTCTTGAGAGGTGTACTTATACTTTCCCTGAAGATTCTGTAAATAACTAGTTAGATATCATCTCTTTTAATAGGGACTTCATTATAACCCAGAAACAATTTTGAGAAAGGGAGAATTCCATGAGAATAACAGAAATATTCACAGAGTCCTCCCTTAACAGGTCTCATTTATCTGTCAAAAGCAGGATATCAAAACAGACATTAATCGAAACTTCTACATAAGGCATGTCTAAAGCCTTTATGCCAGTATTTTTTTTTAATTTTTCCTACTCAAGCATCCCTCTACTTGGAGTGGCCAATATAAATTGGCCAGAAGCTTTTCATATCAAATAAATTATTCAAAAAAAAAACATGCTTGTGCCACAAGACATTGCATCCCCCCCCAAAAAAAGTCACTCTCATATTAGTAACAAACTTAAATAAAATTGATTTTTCAATTGATTTAACAATATATTCCATAAGTTATAATACTTCATACTTGAATACATTAAAATGCTCTTCTCCAAACCACAGGTAAGATAAATAATAAATCAATTGAAAGTAATTTAAATTTAAACACAGGATAATTTGGGTCACATTTGGGGAGAACACTTTTCTTCCTCCTCAACTCTTTTTGACTCCCAGAAATCTTTGAAATGGCAGTAAAATATTTGAGACCTGAGATGGAGATGCGGGACTCTGCTAGCAAATTGACAATGGTGCCTATCTCTACCTCCCAAGCAAGTACAAAGTGGATTTTCCTTGATTTCTCCCAGTTTTGTGGAGATAGACCACAACCTTTGATAGAATCCAAAGAACTTGGAGAAGAATTTTGGGACTTTCAGTTGTTGGGGGAGGTAAGGACCTACCTAAAGAGAAACTGAGACTGCCTCCAGATGGAGGTTGTGAGTTATCTACCATTCTTTGGAGAAGCTAGACTGGACCTAAGTCCACTCCCGTCAGCCCTAACCATTTTATAGTCCTCTTTAGAGAGAGAATCTTGAAAGATTAATAAAAACTCAGGTTAGTTTGCATAAAAATGCCTGACAGGCAAACAGAGCCTTATGGAGTTATCAAAGATAAGCACTTTTAAATCTAAAAATGGCCAGATCTTTTGTTTTATGATTCAGCTAACTGAGAGAAGCATAGTAGACAAAACAGATTCACCCTCACACAAATACAAACTGCTTTTAAATTTATTTTCTTTCTGTCTAGTTCAGAGTTGTTCTTTCCTTATTTCCTGAAAAAGAATCTTTTCTCTTCTTTTCTGATTTTCCCCTAGAGTTTCTCATAAATATTTCTTGTGCAGATCCTTCTGGAACTTCAGTGTGGAGATCTCCATACTCCAGTGATCACAGATAACCCCTAGATTTCCTAACAATCCCTCTCTTCCATCTATAAGAGGTATGTCCCAGGGATTCCCACTCCTTGGTGACATTAAATTCCCCATTTTACCAGCCTGTCTGACAACTCAAATACTGTAAGATGGCTCCAGACACCAAAAACAATACTAGATAGTCCATGTTATTACCTTTGGTCTGTGCACAAAGTTGTCTGGCTACTGCAGAACCTACTCTATTTCCCTTCCTGATTTCTTGGACTCGTCAATGTGAATGGGACTGATTGGATGTAGTTTTCTTGGTTTGAAAATAAGTCACATGATCCTTATTTCCAGAGCTGGAAGATCAGATCTTGGACCTAGGGTTGCAGGGAGTCACATGTTATCTAAAGGTCAGATCCTCAGGAAGTTACAGGAAGTGATGTGACCTGTGAGAAGCAGACAACATTGGTGACCATTGGTCAAGGATGGTTCTGTCCATCTACCCAGTGAAAAAGCTTGAGTCTGTTCTTATTTAACCTTGTATCCTACTTCCCGCTTGTTAGGTTCACTAGCACATGGTAGGAATCGGGATGGCTCCCAACTGTGTATCTGGGCCTCTCCCTGCAGCAACTAAATAAATGTTTTCTCTTTGTATCTGAAGATGTTTCTGATTAGTTAATTTGGAAAAGGGGCCTAGCACCCACAGTTTTCTAATTTAAATTTCATTTCTCTAATTTAATTTTCATAATTATGCAAACAGAATGCTCATCCACATTACACTAGACAAAAATCACAGGTCAGAGGTAAGATAGTGGAAATCCTGTAGTGTTCATATCAGGTCATTTTTGGATTGGGTTATTTTTCAGAACTAGTAGAACTAAGTCATTCTGAGTTAGGTATCTAGTATAGCAGAGGATATTCGGGATTCAGTATGCCCAATATTGTTAATGGAGTCAAATCACAAGATTTGGGAGAACAAAGATGAGGGGGAATTGTGAAAAATCACAATAGGAATTCTCCCTTGTTAATAAGAAAGGTTACAGGCAAAAATCTAAGAATGAATTTTTGCTACATGCTGTTGGAAATGGAAGGTTAAATAGACTATGGGGGAAAAAAACAAGAAATACCAGGAAAAGTATTGGAAAGATAAAGAATGTATATTCTTAACAAAGTTGTCTGAAAAAATTTCCTAGGGAAGTTTGGACATGGTAAATAGTCTGAAGAGAGGACTGGAGTTGTAGGTTTGTTTTGGAGATGCATTCTCAAAGAAAACTGTGATTTTGGAGATGTAATCTCAGAGAGGACAGAGGTTTTTGAGGTGCTAAAGAGAGAGGGTTAGGACAAAGGAAGCAGATAAAGAGTTCACCTATATTCATGGAGACAATAGAGATCAATTAAGGTCTCATTTCCTTGAGGCAACAGAAATGGGAAATCTAGTCTCCATTACCCTACACTAACCATATAGTTTTGGAAAATTAGATGCTATACAATTTTTAACAAGGAATTGGTTTATAAAATTTACATCATTGCCATGAACCTCTAATTATATCCACCTTAAGGAAAATCCAGTTTTATTTCTTGCTCTGTTGGTAATGTTTCCCAAATCAGTGCAACCTTTTCTGAATATGTAAGGGAACTTGAACAGATTAAAGTGATTAGTAAAGTCCTTAACCATTCTATTTTCATAAAGCTTACAAGTCTATATGAAAGAAACAGATAATTATATGAAAAACTGAAACAATTTTAGCATTTTCCTTTTGACTTATTCTTCCCTGTTAACAAATACATCCTTCTCAACTTGGAGAAGCAAAATGAGTCAATATTGAGGGTCTTCTTGATGAGGGGAGCCCTGAAACTCTTTCTCTATCTCTTTCTCTCTGACTTTGGGAATGATCCATGAGGTACAACACTCAATAAACTCCTTCAAAGAGAAAATTTCTTTGAATCCTGCCTCTGTAGGGGACCCCACCTGAGGGAAACATCCTAACAGCCTCATTCTGTTTTCCTGAGAGACAGACACCATCCCCATTGATAACACTTACTCCTGATTAAACTTCCCATTGAATTAAAGATCAAGCCTAGAAACATTCATTCAGTTCTATTGAAATTCCAGCTCAAGATGACCAGCCCCCATCAAGAGCAACCCCAGCTTAAGCCAAGATTTCTCTTATAAAAAGAACCAATTTAAACTAAGTCCTTGCAGAGGACCTAACATGCCATTGCATGCCATGCTATGCTATGCCAAGGAAACCTCTGCCTGCTGAAATACTATTCTCTTTCAGCATTACCCTTTCTTTATCTCCCTCACCTATTTCCCTAACAAGACTTTATATCCCTCTGGTGGGACTTTACCACTAAGGAATTCAGCCTTTTTATTCATGCATAGCAAATGCTGACTTCCCAATGCCAATAATAAACTTTTTTTTTTTTAATCAGTCTAGCTTTTCAGGTTTGTAAATTCCTTTAAGAAGGACCTTTGAACTGCCAAAAAGGGGTTCCCACAACTCCCAACCTTGTGCCAAATCCTAAGAGGAATCAGGGGAGCCAACTTCATTTGTTCCCTGAACCCTGAAGCTGTCACTAACCTCATCATTTAATTCCCTAATCTCATCATTTTGGTTCCCTGAATCTAATCTCACATTCTACCTATTAAAGAGTGGATGATACTATTCCAATTTACTCAAATTGGGAATAGAGAACATGAGTTTTTCCAAGTTCTTATTAGTCTGCCATCACAGTACACATACTGAGAATAAAAAGGTCAGTGCATATTTTCACATCATTTGTCTTCTTTGTCCTCCTGTTGGAAGTAGCAAGTAACTTATTCTTCAAATGACCACATCCTTTTTTTTTTTTTTTCTAAAGGAGTCCTAGGTGAGTGAAAATTCTCTTTGCTTATGCCAAACTTCCTTTTTGCTACTTTCTCAAATCATAGATTTGAAACCTGATTTTAGCCTTCATCATGTCTTCCTGAATTATGGCCATAGAGTACTTAATGTTTTCTCTAATTTAAATGACTTGCTTTCTTAATACATCCCCTAGAAAGATACCAAAATATCTTCTTAAGGTATAGGTTGCATCCAATCACTATTCTACTAAATATAAATAAACAAACAATAACCTTTCAGTGACTACCTGTTACTTCTAGGATAAAATACATGTTCTAATTCTAGAATTTGACATTGTCCATTAAATATCTAGAAGCTCCTTTTTAAATATTCATTTTAGACATTATCCTGCAATCTATATTGCAGCCATATTAAACTGCTAATATACCAACCTATACCAATATACTAACATGCTAACCTCACTACACTTGTCTTCTTCCTTATCTTCACTTCTTGACATTTTTATTCCAGTCTTCTTGGAGAATTAAGACTGTTTAGAATATTTATAATTAAGTGTTTATAACTCAAACTAGGTATTGAAAAGACATAGAGAGGAAACAAAAAGAAAAGTTCATATTAGAATGTTTGTGCTAAACTATGGAAAACAACATTTTAAATTTGCTAAAGATTTAGCCAAATAAAAATTTTTCCTTGAGTAATGTGATTGGTATAATGTGATGAATAGTGCATTATAGAAACTTGAAACATATAGCTGTGAGTAGCAATTTATTAATTTATGCAATGTTCTCCCCTCTTCCTTCTCTTCTTTTCTTTCCTCCTCCTCCTCATTGTTATTGTTTTTTATTCTTATTAATAATACTAATAATTTCTAGGACTTGTATGGCATATTACAGTTCACAAAATCCTTTAGATATATAATCTGAGCAGTACCCAATTAAGTACCTACTGTTTTCAAGTCACTGTTCTCAAATTACAAACAACAAAACAAAGGAAATCAAATAAATGTGATTTGTTATATTCCGTGAGTAATTCATAAGTATAATAACCAGATAGAATATAAGATCCAAATATAAAAGCAATAAACAAAAGTACAAAATTTTAAACAAGGGAAGATGCTGGTTAGTGTGGTGATTTTCTTCTTTAAAATAATAGTTCTCTCTGGGTGAAAGCAGGTTTCTTGGGGAGATTTTCTGGAGGCAGCCTTAGAGTTCAGATCAATAATTACCCCAAAATGCAGCCAGCTGGTAAAAATGCTAATGTTTATTTTCTCCTTCCAAAATAACCCTGTTAGCTTAGAGGCCTATCTCTCTGCTTGGTTCCAAGAATTCCCTCCAAATGTCTCCAAATCCAAAGGTTTGTCCTTCAGTCCTCCAGCCAACCAAGTGGAAAATGGAATGGATATTTCTTGCCTTGGAGAGAGGGCTTCTGGCTCTCAATCTCCAATATAGCCCAGTTAGCTTTTCTTAGAGGCCTATCTCTCTACTTGGTTCCAAGAGCTCTTGCAGCTTTGTCCTTTGCTTCTGCCTCTGCTTTCCTCAGCCTCCAGAGCCAACACCAAGTTCAATTTGTCTTGCCTCTGAGAGAGAGCTTCTGGCTCTCAGTCTCCCAGAGTGCTCCTCTCCGACCCCAGTCAATGTTCCGAAGTAAGACTCCTCACTCAGAGAGGGCTTCTGGCTGAATTCACTTGATGCTCCCCTCTCAATCTAAATTCATCTGAACTTCTGACTCGTAGCTTCTTCACTCTGAAAAACTTTCTTTGACTGGCCCATTGAAGCTCTATGCTCCTTCGAGAGAGAGGGATTGTGGGATGCAAGAGAGAGGATTATGAGTTTCTCCCATAGTGCTCTCTGGCCCTAAGAGCTTCAAGGGAGGTGTGAATTCACACAGTTAACTTTGTGAATCTCCCATACTTGTGAACTCCAATGAGAAAAGGTGTAAACACAAGCATTGTATCAATTAGTTCTACTTAGTACCTTGTTTCAGGTTCTGGCCCAAAACATCAACTCTAATGAGTTAGCAGTTTTGTAAAGATTCCAAAGGTTAGTAGTGATCATTAACCACACTAACACAATCAGGAGCCCAAATATGAGTGCAGGAAAAAAGTTTATTTCTTTCTCATGAGAATGGGTGCACACTCTCAGATACACAAAGTATGGTTTGAAAGAGAGACATACTCACAAGCAAGGGGCAATCCCTTTTTATTCCCTAATTTGAGCTCCCCTTTCCAATCTTCTGACTCCTCTCTCCAGTGACCAGGGTTTCCAAAGCACCCCACCTTGTGAGTTTCAACCCTATAATTCAAGTTGCATTTCTCCAACCGAACCTTCACAACAGTGAAAAACAAACAAATGTCCATCCATTTCTCCCACTGGGGATTGGAAAAATTGTCTTAAATGCAGAGAGTTTTTGAAATGTGTAAAAGGGAAGCGGAATGCTCAGATTAAATAAGAGCTAATAGCACAGTTTAGCTGGAATGTACTTGAAGGTAATAATATGAATGAAGGGTTCTAAAATAGAGAAGAGTCATATGAAAATGATGTAGATGATGTATATACCAGCTAAGGGTAGACAACAAAAATTGGGGTTCAGTCATGCAAAAAATTCACAATGATCATTCTCTTTAGCAAAAGGAAGATTTATTTAAGAAAGAGGTTACAGACAAAATGAAAGGATATAATAGACACCAGAGATAGTAAATATGAAATAGATTTGGGAAAGAATAAAAAGAGGTTTTAATGATTAATGACAGAAAGGGCAAGTTCCCTGGTGAAATTTACCATTTACCAGGAGAAAAGAAGCACTCCTTGAGGTTGGGACATGCTCTTAATAGCTACCCAAAAGAAATAGCTAGCATAAGGTGGAGAAGTGGGATCATGAGACACCACAAGGCATGGAAGTATTAGGAAAGACACTGCATAGCATGAAGGAGGGATAAGGAGAAAGATAACACAAAGATGAGTTCCTTGGTAGACTGATCCAAAGAAGGGCACTAGCCATTGAATGGGCCAAAAGTAATTTTATAGGGAGAGTTTAACCTCATGGATAAGACTGGAATTTCTGACAGGACATGGTAAGGTAAGACTACCCAAAACCACTACAAAGACTGGATCTCAGAGGTTTGACATGACTTGGATTTCTGACTGGATGACCTTCCAGAGGGAAAAGGGAGTTAAACTGATCTCTGTCAGTGCCATCTCCTTATCTTCCTCAGGGATTAATTTTTTATCAGTTTTTCAGTTTCTCTCTGCTAACCATCCCCAACACTGAAGACCTCATCAGAAATGCCTAGCTAAGTAATCTCCAGTTGAAAAGATTATGGAGATAACACCATGGAAATGATAGCTGAGAGGGATTGTAGATAATATGACACAAATAAGGAGCAGTATGAACTAATTTATGAAGGAAACAAACTGACATATATGTATAGGACTGCTAGTAGTTTCTTGGGCCTATAATATCAAAAGTATTGAGTACATAAGAAAGTACATAGTATTAAGGCCAAAGAGAAAATGAGGCAATGAGATAGTATGGTGGATATAATGTAATAAGACTCTGTGTTTCCCTGATCTTTGAGGAGGGTGGGCCCCTGGGCTAGGGAAATTCCTAAAAAATGATCCCTGACTGCTTGAATCTCCCTTGGCAAAGTTACCTAATTTCCCCTGGAGAATCTCCCTCTTCCCAATTAATCTGGGAATCATTTTGGTCTGGGAAACAATCATAACTTGTAATGCCGGAGAAACTGAGAAAAACAAGAGATTAAAGACCAATTCAATACTTTACTAAATGGAGAGAAATACTGCGACCAATGGATGCATGTTGATCCCAGGGCTAGAAGGGACTATCATCTCAAAGAGTCTAGCCCAGCGACAGCAAGCTTTTTATAGAATAACAAGAACAATGACATAGTGAGGGAGGCACCTAAATGGGGATAACCTAATGGCAGGAGAGGTTAATGATATTCTAATGACATCTAAAATGGATAAACCTTTATCTTGTCAAACATTAAGAAGGAATGTCTATAAAACCTTTATCTCAAACATTAAGAGGGAAAGGTTATAACCTAAGGCAGAATAACTAAATAGGACAATTGGAGAAACTGGGTCACAACATTAAAAAGGGAACTTTGACACAACAAACCCTTTATTGATTTGAAAATTAGCCCCAAATCCCTAACCCCAAACCATAGAAGGCTAACAAAAGATTTTGTACACAAATCTTTGCTAATTCCTATATGAACCTGGCCTGCTGAGGAAATAGTTTCTCAGTGAATAAACTTTTTTTTTTTTGGCCAAAAAACCTCCCCCAGAGATTAGGACTGAATTCTTTGGCAAAAACCTATGATATGGGCTTGGAGACCCCATTGCTGTTAGGGTATTTTTCACCCCTCATCTCTGTCAGGAAGACCTGAGTTCAACTTTGATTTCAGATACTTATCAACTCTGTAATTCTGGCCAAGTCACTTAACATTTGTCTGCCTCAGTTTTCTTATTTTAAAGTAGGGCAAACAATAACTTCCTATCTTTCAGGATTATTTTGAGGATAAAATGAGATAAAAATATTAAAATCTTTTTTCAAAAACTAAGGTGCTATATAAATGCTAGTTCTTATTAGCCATCAAGGTGGTATTAATGTGTTGAAGACTTTGAATACCAAGGAATATTTTCAAAGTTTTAAAAAGGTTATCAGTAGTAAAAATTAATCTGACAGCTGAGTAAAGAAAGAGTTGATTTTTTTTTTTTTAATAATCAAGGATTGGTAATGAGTAAGTCATAGAGAAACATAGTGGACTATCATCAATATTATGGAAGGAACAAAGGTAAGGGAGAAATTGGAGATATAATTCAGAGGTAGAATGAGTAGAATGGTAAAGGATTGAATACAAAAAGAGAAGGATCAGGAAGAAGAAAAGGTTAAGACAAGATTTATTGTTAATCAATCAATCCACAGGTCAAGGAATAATAGGCCTTTAACATACAAATTACTACATAATACAAAGAATGCTGGACTGAGTCAGTGAATAAGACTTGTGCAATTCCTTCAAAAGAAGATAAACTTTAGTCATGCACAAAGAAAATCCATAAGGACATATTCACTAACCCCCTCACTGGAAAATGCATATAGATAGTGCATTAGATTAAGTAAATCAAGTAATCTAGGTTTTAGTAATTTCTTTCCCTGATTAGCTACCTAAAAAGAAAGAATGAAGGTGTGAATAAAAGAGATGTTGGAAAACAGTCATGGAAAAAGTATCACCAATAAATGGATTTTTAAGACATTGAGGAACTATTTTAATCACTAAAGATACAAAGAAATATTTAAAAATGTAATAGGGAAGCTGACATTAAAATGGGAGAGGTAAAATTTAAATTATGGGGCAGCTAAGTGGCTCAGTGGCCCACCAGCCCTGAACTCAAGAGGACTTGAGTTCATATCTGGTTTCAAGACACTTAACACTTCCCTGGCTGTGTGACCCTGGACAAGTCACTTAACCCCAAATGCCTTAGCAGAAAAAAAAAAAAATTACTAGGAAATTAAAAAAAATATATTCAGAGTAGGTCAAAATTAATGTCAAAGGGTGACAGTGAAAGGTCTTCTGATTTGAGCTGGAATTAGAAAAAATATCAGGGAAACTAAAAGATGTAGCTGATAGCATTCAAAGCATTGGTAACAGTTAGTAGTGGCAAGGCACAAAGATGGTATTTCAATGTTCAAAGAACTGTAAGAAATTATAATTAGGTGTTAGAACATGTGGAGAGGCAGATTTTATAGGAATACTGCAAGTTTAGATGCCCGATTTAAATGACAAACAAATGAGTCTATAGAGCTAATAGGGAGACAACAGAATTTATAGAATCAAATTTATAGAATCAGGGGTTGATATAGTCAAACACATATTTGAGTCAAAATTACTTTGGGCTACTGAGTGAAGATGGATTGGATGAACTTGCAAAAGAGACAAATTAAAAGTCTATTGTTACAGTGAAGGAGAGAGGCAATGAGATACTGAACTAGGGTGGTGGGTTTGTGTATAGATAGAAATGACTACTAGATGGTTAATCTTGTAAAGTAGAAATAACGAGATTAAACAGTACATTGAAAATGTTGAGTGAGAGTGAAGAATTAAGGATTACACTGAGATTTCAAGTATGATTGACTAGAAGAATAGTAGTTCTTTCAGCATTAACATAGGTTAATAAATAAAAGTTAATAAAGGTTTTTTGGAAGGTGTTTTACACAAGTTGAGATTGTGATGTCAATGGAAATGCATCTTTAAAATGTACATAATGTAGTTGGTGATGTAGGAAAAAGACTAAGTTCATATGGCATTCATCAGTATAGAGATGATTAGTGAACCCTGGAGAGCTGATGAGATTGCCAAGTGAAATTGCATGAAGGGAAAAAGAAGAGTGTCCATAATAGAGTCTTCGGTGAAATCCATAGTTACCAAGTTTAATGTAGATAAAGAAGAAAATAAAGGAAACTAAGAATGAGCAATTATAACCATATCAAGAGAACTGAGGTAAAAACAAAAGAATAAACAAAACAAACAAACCATCAACCTTTCTCATACACTCCTCCACCCTCTTCCCCATCCACGCCCAACAACTGTAATACTGAAAAAACTGAGGCAAGATAGATATTAGAGAGTTTTTAATATTTTATTTATAGGAGAGTTTAATTGATTGACTGGATTGTACTCTTGTCTCAAAGTATCCAGCCTTGGATGTAAGACTCCAAAGCTTTTTTTGTTTGTTTGTTTGTTTGTTTTTTTAATAGGATCCCAGTGAAAAGAGCAACAAAGAAGGCAAAGGGCAGGAATTTTCAAAGATAGACCATAAATTTAGTTTTGACAGTTTGGGGGTAAGAACTATAAATTCTTACTAACTGAGAGGTAAGAAAGATGTCAATTAGGTATCTGAGATAGAACATCTGGAGTCTTATCTTTTTAAATGTTTAGAGTACAGCCCCAATGGACAGAAAAAAAAAAAAAGTGTGGGAGTTGCATACTAACTCAGGGAAATTGAGATATTATAATTCAGGGAAACTAATGCAGGGAAACTGAGGTAGAATAGTTCAAGACTGTGGCTTAACACAACAACAACAAAACTAGAGGGGTGTGAGTATACAAGAAAGGGAGATTAACAGTGTCAAATGCTACAAGGAGTTCAAAAAGGATGAGTTGAGAAAAATAGGCTATTTGGCAATTAATAGATCACCAGTAATTTTGGAGAGAACAGTTTCAGCTGAATGCTGAAGTTAGAATAGAGTGAGAAAAGAAAAAGAAAAGAGAAAGTGCTTAGCCAAAAAGGATAAGAGATTTATGAAGAATGAAAGCAAGAGGACCAAATAAGGGTTTTTGTTTTTGTTTTTGTTCTTGTTGTTTTTTTTTTTTTTGTTTGTTTGTTTTTAATTATAGGAGACCTATAAGTGTATATTCATCAGAAAACTGCCCATTGGATAGGAACATACTTAAGATAAGTAAAAGTAGAGACTACAGTGGAGTCAATCTTTTGAAAAAGACAAAAAGGAAGGGCATCAAAGTTCCACATAAAAGAATTGGCCTTGGATAGCAAAAGAGCCAAATCTCATTTGATATTGGAATGAAGGAGGACTTCAGGATGTATATATCTATATGTTCCAATATTATTCATGTAACTTCTAGGTAAATATTGCATAAATATGTGGGTGTATGTGTGTGTGTGTGTGTGGTTATATAGAAGGGAAAAAATTCAGAGAATACTTTTTAGACTGACCAAACTTCCCTATACTATGTGTGTCAAAGCCACATGACTTGTATACATTTATATCAAATTAAGTAAATAATTGAATATACATGAAGTCACTTCCTGAGATAGGGAGGAGATAATCCAAATAGGATCCATTGCCTACTGAATAAGATATATTTACTGTCAAAACAGATAACACATGCTACCCCAATGAACCATATTTATTTCTTAGTTAGCTAAATGTGTCATAGAACTGATTCAAAGAAACATAGCAATTATCTACAGCATTTGAAGAATTTTGTTGAGGATAGAGTAGCAGGCAATTTGACTTGAAGGTTGGAATTGCTGGACAGACTTGCAGTCAGGAAAACCTGGTCTCAAATCCTTTCTCTGGCACTAGCTATCTATGTGACCCAGGGTAAGTCATAAGTCACTTAATTTTTGTGTGTATAAGATTTTCTTGGATTCATCTACTAAGTCAGACTGAGAAGGCGATTTCCCACACCAGGATTTCCCTATACCAAAGGAATTATGTTATCTATTTATATATGTGGAAGGATCACTTATTTTTAATCCTGAAAGCTATGGCAATGGAAATGTCAGTACATGTATATGAAATTTATACATCACTTCATAAATTGGATGAGTGGCGTATAGTTGATATAACACTTTTAAAAATATGCATGCTAAGAATCAAATGGATTGCACCATCAAGTGAATCTCATACATCAATGACTAGAGCTATTATATCTGACACATTCACTTTCCAGCAGACACCAATCAAGTGAACTGAATAAAACCACTGTCAGAAAAAGTTAAGGTCAGCAATGGCTTCACAGAAAGAACCATTTGTTATGGCTGACAATGTGACTTCAGATACAGGGCTTGCAGTGTTCCAGTTGTTTCCAGAACCCCAAGAACATGATTGATCACTAGGAAAAAGAAAGGAAAGTAGCAGATTTGAACAATTTTATATCTTTAGAGGAGAGAGCTCATTTCTTAACACTTTCATTAACAGATTCAGCAGTCAGACTTGTTTTAGAAGGAAGGGAAGAAGGAAAATGCAATTTTGCACTTCATCTCTAACATTTTTCACTTCCTAATCAAACATGATGAGAATTGGAAAGGAATATTTAATCATATAATTTTATAGGTGAAAAAGCTGTGTGCCAGAGAGATTTATAACAATCAGCATCATAAAAGTATTAATTGCAATGCTGAAATTTGAACCCAGATCTGGTGATTCCAAATCCAGGATGGATTCCATTCTAAATATCTAGATTTTTAATCTATATAATTTCATATATTCAGTTTTGGGGAGAGGATTTGTTGGATAGAAATTTTCCACTTTTAGAATCAGATCCAGCTTTCATCTTTCCCTCTTAATCCTGCCTTTACTGTTGCCATTCTTCTCATCACCTATTTATTTCTATCTCTTGTTTCCTCTAGTATTGGAAACTGCAAGTTTCTATAGGGATTTAGGCATATCATAGGCTTATAGTAATCCTCATCTAACCCAGGGCTTCTTAAATTTTTGTTTAAAAGTATGAACCCTTTTATCTTGAGAAATTTTTACATGACCCTGGATATATAGATATATAAAATAAATATACAAATCAAACATTTACTGACAATAAATCATAATTTTGCAACCTCCATATTCAATTGTATAATCACATATGAGGTTGGGACCCATAGTTTAAGAAGCTTTGATCTAAACAACCTAAAAAGCTACTTGTTTCACTCCTATGGAAATATCCAACAAAGACTTTTATAAGAAATCAAGTTACTCATAAGAAAAATAAATTATGCATCAATCAACAAGCATTTTTTACATATTGATGACCTAGACATTAAACTAGAAATTGGGATGCAAAAGCAAATGGAGTATCTGACCTTGAGATCCTTACATTCTAACTGGGTCAATAATAGATTAAAGTACATGAGTGTATACAATATGAGTTTTGTATACATATTGTCTCTCTGCCTACATGTATGTATACATGTACATATATGGAATATTTATTAGATATGTACATATAATTATATATACATATATTTAATATAAGATATATATATCTTTTTTGCTAGTTGGAGTCACTTGTAGTTAGGAACAATTGGAAAACAAACCCATTATGTGAAGATGATACTTGATAATTGAAGGAAGTTAGGCATTTTAAAATGCAAATATATAAAATCTATACATTCTAGGAATAAGCATAAGTCTATGCTAAGACAAGAGGTGGGTATGAGTGATTGTTGTGTATAAGGAATAGTAAAATGAGCCGAATTGACTGGATCATGGAATATATGATGGTTAAAAAATACATAATAAACTTAGATGCATAGATAGGAGCCCAGTTGTAGAGGGTCAGAGATGATAATGACTGAAAAATTAGTTATCTCAGGAACGAGGAGGTTGAGAAACTGAAGATAAAGGGAAGACACTGTGGTCATTTGGAGAAGGAATACTGATTTTGACCACACAGTGTAGACTCAGGGCAACTTAGAAATGGAATAGTAATTACATATTCATAATTAAATAATTAATTTAATTACCAAATTAAATTAATATCATGTGTATAAAATATTTTGCAAATCTTAAAACCACTGTTTAAATGTAAAGTGTTATTATTTTTAATTATTTTATTATTATTACTTTCATGGTCTGACATACTGATTACTCACTCCATTAAAGACTATGGCAAACACATTGTAGACGATATTTTTGAACTAATTGAAGTTGCTCTGTCTCCTACTATGGGAAAACTACTATGTCTGCCTTAAGCTTTGTATAGAGAGCTTATCCAGATCAGTAGAAAAAAAGAAGTAAACCAGAAAGAGGAGTTTCATTGACAGAGCTTGTGAGAGCTACTGTGTAAATGAGTTTGTGATCATTCTGTTTTATGAGCTCTCTGGACTGTTATTACCATCTGTGCTATCAGTATTCATGAGCTGTTGTAAATCGTAAATTACTTCCTTGCTTATTCATTTGCAGATGTGGTAGTAATGAAGTATTGAAGAATAGAAAAGAGGAAAGAGTATAAAGGGAAAAAAATAAAACAGGTAAATGACCTTTAGAGAAACTTTTTTCTTTATTTGTTTTGTTTGTTTTCCTAAAGAATAAAGGATGTTTTTGTTTGTTTGTTTGTTTGTCCAGAATGGATCAAGAACACTATGAGAAATCCTGCTATAGTAATGATATCATTAAGAAACTATTATCTCAGATTATTCAGATAACCTTAGGTGTAGTGGATAGAGTTGCAACAGTTTGTTGCAACAATAAACTTGCATCATTTGCACTGTGACATTGGAGAAGTCATATACTCCATTCAAACTTGAGATTCCCCTTATTCCCAATTTGGGAGTTGGAGCAGATGGCCTCTGAGGTCTCCTCTAGTACTAAATCTAAAATCTTTAAATTCTATAATCAGGATCAAGTCAATTATCTTGCTTTCTTCAACTATACCACAAAGACAATAATCATAAACATAATCAACAAAATAATTATACACACACACACACACACACACACACACACACACATATGCATAGTACCTAATCTATGAATGCTATAAAGGTTCAAATGAAAAAATGTTAGTATAGAGGACACCATCACTAGTACCATGCATAGTTCAAGTGATCACAAGGAAGACTTAGAGAGCACTCTCTAATTAGGTGACATATCATATTTAGGTGACAAGGTTTCCTGAAATAGCTATGAACCTGGGAAAGTTCATCTCTCAAGGGATCATCAAAACTGGATCTACTCAACAGATCACACTTCTCTTTTGGCCTTTTTTTAATCCTCCATTTTTCTTATGTAAATTCTCATACTTCCACAGGATATGGAGAAAAGCTAGTTTTCTCAAAATACTTTAAGCACTTTAAAATATTATGAAAATGTTAATTATTTCCAAGATATAACTTTTCATGAATTTTCACAGCTATTATTTTACAAAATCTTTACAAGTTATTATAAAATAATTTGTTTTACTACCATGAAATGAACAGTTAATTCTCACAAAAAAGAAAATCCTGTTTCTTATATACCATGTGACTGTACTGTATGCATATATCCATTTTAATTAGTTTTGCCTTTCTTTTTTGTTATATCTTTTATTCTTCTGTTCAGTTCTTTGCACATCTATTTTATTTTATTTATTTATTTTTGCAGTTTAATGGCCTATCCATTATTTTTAGTGTTCTTGTTGTCATAGAATATCTTCAAAATCTTGATATTTTAAGTCTTCTTTCTTCCTATTTTACTTAACTACAATCACATAAAGTTTTTTTTTCAAAATTCCAGTTTTTAATTAAGTTTTATGTCCTTCCTAGTCACCCAACTTTTTCAAAAAGCACATATAATTTGCAACAATACATACAGTGAAGCAAAACAAATCCCTTCACTGGCAATGTCCAAAAACATGTTTGGACATCATAGTAATTTATTGTACAGCTAAAGATTTCATATTTTCCACAAGATCTTTGTCAACTGACTCTGCTCTTTTATAAGCACTGTTTTCTTTGGCCCCAGAGGACTTGATGCTGGTTTCATTCCACTATTTCCTGGGTAAAACACAAAACATTTCTGTTCTGTCCTTTTTCTGACATCGTATCAAAGATCTTTAAAATGTGGCTGAATTCATTCTACACATGCTTCGGTTTTTTTTTTTTTATTTTTTATATATTTCACTTTTAAAATATTTTTTCTTGATAAGACCTGTAGTTTTTCTCAATTCTTCTCTTCTTTTAGTTTTCTTTGGCATTCAACATTTCTCTTCATTTATATCTGCAATTTTCTGACACTGTTGACTTTCAAGTTTCCTTTGACCTTTCTGGCTAAATCTTTTCAATCTCTTTTCCTGAATCAGAGTCCAGCTTGTTTACTTCCTCCTTAATTTGGGACTACTTTTACATCTTTGCAAATATTATTTTGCATGTCTGGTATATTCTACTTCTTCACCTTCAAATGTTAAAATTCCTAGCTTCCTTCTAGGTTTGACTTAAATGACATTTTAAATAGAAGACTTTTGTCTATGCTAATTAAAAAAATAATGGGGACTTTGCTCCATTATGAGTGTTCTTTCCATGATGTATTTATGTCTACATATTTTGTATTTACTTCTTTGTGTATATATTGATTGTCTCTAGCAGCATTTAATCTTCATGAAAGCAAGGTCTTTTTTCTTTTTTTCTTTTCTTGTATTTATATCCTCTACCTGACATTTAGTAGGCACTTAATAAATGGCTGTTAAATTGAATTGAATTGAATCTTTCATATGTCTCTGCCAAATTTTGAGAAATAATTTCCTTTCTCATTATAGCAAGATCAGAAAGAGTGATATATTTCACTTTTTATGTCACAAATGCTATTCTATCTTGTACTTAAATTCTATCCTTTCTCATGTCCCTACTTCCCTTTTCAATATTTATCTCTTGTAACCAAGTCCTCCTTTTTTTCTTTTTTCTTTCTTTCTTTTTTTTTTAATTTTTTGAACAATCATTTACATAGTACAACTCCTCATTACCTGCCTCTTTGTCTCTTAGAGTAGAAGGCCTAATAGATTTTCTTCTCCCTATATTGGTGTCTTAAATTCTTTTACAATTTAGTGCCACTTTACTTTTTTTAGTAGTGCCACAGAATTTACTTCAAAATGTTATAATTTTTAAATCCATGTAGTCTCTCATCATTGTTTTAAGAATTATCAATTCTTGGCTGTCAACATGGCTATCAATACCAATATCCTTTGCTTCCAATTTTTTTGGAATGGGGAATTTAATGCTATGACCTTGTACTGCTTAGTCTCAACTATTATGTTTTGTCAGAAAAGGAAGAAGTGAATTCTGTTAGCTTTTTATGCTTCTAAAAAAATTGGACCACATTCATTTTTAATTGACCTGTTCTTACAGTGGCCCTCAAATATGGCTTAGGGCTAAAAGTGAAAAAGTAGTTACCTGCAATGTGCAGAGAGTACTAAACATTCATGGAAGCAAGAAAAAAAAATGATAGCAGATAAGCTGACAAGAATAAAATATTAGGGTGGCCATAGCAATTTTTGTTTCTTTTACCCATCCCTTGCAATTGCTTCTGTTCTTTTCTGGTCTCTCCCTTATTATTTTTTTTTTCTGACCCTACATAAAAGGTCTTCCAGTCTTCTGTTTTGTTTAGTTGTTGTTTGTTGGTTTGTTTGTTTTGTTTTGTTTTCTGAGTAGACAAAACTACTGACACTAACCCAAATTCTTTTCTTTTTCTTCTTGGTTTGTACATAGGAAGATTGCATTTTCATGAGTTAAGGTAATGCTCAAATGGACCCAGGAAAGATAATTCTATCCCAAACCCTGTTGACACTGGACAAATAAGCATTTCCATAAATAGGATAGAATTATCTCATCTTTTTTTTTTTTTTTTTTTTTTTTTTTTACATTTTTATGATGTTCTCTTCTTTAAAATATAATGGTTCTCTGGGAGCAGATTTCTTGGGGAGGTTTTCTGGAGGCAGCCTTAGTTTCGGTTCAGAGTAATAATCACTACAAATACAGCCAGCTGATAAAATCCAGACGTTTATTTCTTATCTCTTTCCTTGGACCCGGTTAGCTTTCTTAGAGGCCTATCTCTCTGGTTGGTTCCAAGACCTCTTGCAGCTTGTCCTTTGCCTCTGCTTTCTTCAGCCTCCAGCCAACACAAAGGTAGAAGATGGAATGAATCTGACTCCGTCTCCAAGAGTGGCCTTGTGGGCTTCTGTATCTCCCAGAGTGCTCTTTGGCCCTAAGAGCTTCTTGCTTATATGCTGTACACTGAGTACACACCAATCATTATATCACTGGGAAACCATTATTTGTTATAGGATTAAATCAATGCTAAACTAGATTTAACCATTGTCTCCTCAATTCCACTTAGTATCTTGTTTCAAGTTCTGGCCCATAACATCTCCTGGTAGGATCAGATCAATCATACTGACTGACCCATGCTAAATTAGCTAATTATTGTCTATCAATTCTAATGACATCACTTTGTAAGGATTCCAACACATTTTTTCTCTCCTTAAGGTAATAGTCTATTATATATAACATATATACAAACATACATGTGTGTATACATAGATGTGTGTGCATGCATATGTATATACATATACATGTATGTATATGTTTGGTACAGATATATAGGTTTTTCATGTATGCACATATATACATATAAATATTATATGCACATTTTAATATAACAAAATGTACCACTTCTTTCTTGTTTTTATAACACATCACCTCACTGGATGTCATCCTTGAATTATATTCAAAGGCATTCACTGGCTTGATAGGAACTGTAGCTTACTTTTGTGCTTAAGTGAAAAACACATATCAGAAATTTAACCTGCTATCTTCTTTCATCAGTTTTATTTCTCATTGTCATTTTTTGGATCAAATTCCAAATTAAATAACTGCTTTGCCTTGATACTACAAATACATTATAGTTTCTCCTTCCTCTCCCCCCTCACTTCATTATTCTCTGTAACTATTGGTTCATTCCTAAAGCTAATGAATGTCATTCTAGGAAAAAAAAAGTAGATCTCTTTCCCCAAAACTAATAAAATGTGTTTACCCTTTGACCCAGGAATCACACTATTAAGTTTATAGTTCAAAAAGAGTTTTAAAAAGATAAAAAAAAAATACCACTTGTATAAAAATATGGCAGTTCTCAATTACTGAGTAATGGTATATGAATATGGTGATTATTCAAAAAAAAAATAAAAAAGGGGATGGTTTCAACAAAACCTGAAAATTGTTTAAACTAATACACATTGAAATGAACAGGTCTAGGGGAAAATTTATATAATAAAAATAATATTTTAAAGACAATCAAATTTGAAAAGTTTTGGCGCACAGATTATCATAACATCAAACACAATTCCAGAGGACCATGAGAAAAAGGCTATTTATTTATTGGTAGAGAAGTAATCGTTTCAGAATGTAGATTGAAATGCATATACACTTGTATATGTGACTATTATTATGTATGCATATATGTACATATACATAATCATAAATACCTATATACTTGCTTGTGTTTATGTCTGGTCAATTTAGGAGTTTGTTTTGTGTGTCTGTACATGTGTGTAACAGTGTTTTTGTTTTTATTTTTTTCTCAGTGGAAGATATTGGTGAGAAAAGAAGCTTTGTTTCAAAAAATACAAAGATAATGAGCAATATGTGAAATAGATTTCAACAGTGAAATTATAGGAGCATTCGCTTAGCAATCCTGGTCCTGTTTCTCCTAATGCAGTTTCCAAAATGTGTTTATTTTGTCCAAAGTGTTCCATAGCCATTCCCCAATACATAAGAGGAAATTTCCTTAGGGTCCAGAGCTAACTTGCTAGATGGAAAACTCTATTAGAGATGACATACCAGCAGCCCCATTTAATAAACCCTCCTGTCATATAACACACCATTTCTCTTTGTAATTTATTCATTTCATATTATATATATATATACCATATATATCATTATGGCTCCAATTAACTATGTTTAATGCCAATTATTCCTTTTTTGTTCATTTTTTTAACATGGGCATATGTTTTATTCTTCTCTTTCATATCTCTCTTCTCCATATTGCATCAATGAGTAATTCTTTCCTGTTGATGTTATTTCTGAATTCACTCTTTCATCTATGTCCTCCTTTCTATTTTTATTGACACACCATCATCTAAGAATTCATAACCCTTTCATTTTTGTTTGTATTATAATGCGGTAATCAAATGTTCTTCTGATATCCAGTGTTGTTCCCACATTTATCTGACATTATATTGCCAGTTTAATCATTTTAATTTGTATTTCTTAACATGTCAATATCCCTTTCTTTTTTTTTTCTTTTTTAATAATAATATTCTTTTGTCTTTCAAAATACATGCAAATAGTTTTTAAACATTTACTCTTACAAAACTTTATGTTACAATTTTTTTTTTTCCTTTCCTTTCTTCCTCTTTCCTGTAGACAGCAAGTAATCCAATATAGATTAAACATGTTCAATTCTTCTACACATATTTCCACATTTATCATGATGCATAAGAAAAATCAGATCAAAAGGGGGGAAATGAGAAAGAAGAGAAAACCAAGAAACAATAAAGTTAAGAATACTATGTTATGCTCCACATTCAGTCTCCATTGTCTTCTCTTTGGATGCAGATGGCTCTCTCTATCACTTCTATTGGAATTATTCTGAATCATCTCATTATTGTAAAGTCAGGTCCATCACAGTTTATCATTACATAATCTTCTTGTTGCTGTGTACAATGTTCTCTTGGTTCTACTCATTTCACTTAGCACCAATTGATTGATGGAACTCTCTCTAAACCTTTCTGAAATTAATATATTGATCATTTCTTATTAGAACTATCATATTCTATTCTACTATAACATTCTAGTTATATAACATAACTTATTTAGTCATTCTCTAATTGATAGGCATCTACTCATTTTCCAGTTCTTTAACACAAAAAGAGCTGAAACAAACATTTTTACATATGTGGGTGTAATAGGCTGAAACTGAGCAAATGCACTGAGATCCAGCACTTAAGGCTAATTACCAATTGGACAATACTCTATCAGTATATGCTTGGAGAAAGAAGGGCCCTGCCCACTACACTGCGGGATTGATCTGTTGTATAGGAGATTAGTTGGAGGATTTGGTGGGTGGAGTGAGAAAACCAGAGTCATTCCTGGCAGATTAGTGTCATGAATCCTCTCACTCCATATTGCTACTCTGTTCATGTCCAAAAAGAATAAAGATCAAGAAATTTTGCTGATCCTAACTCTGGCTGATTATAAAGTATTCAGGGTGCTAACATGGTCTTCCCATGTGGGTCCTTTTTTCTCCATTATGATTTCCTTGGGATACAGACACAGTAGTAGTAATGCTGGATCAAAAGGTATGCACTCTTGATAATCCTTTGGCCATAGCTCCAAATTGCTTTCCAGAATGATTGAATCAGTTCAAACTCCACTAATCAATGCTCTTTTCAAGAATTGTCATCATACCTGTTTGTTCATATTTCTTAGAAACAGTATATTTCTTTCATCAGGTTCCAACTTAGATACCTGACTTCCTTACACTTTACCTTATTAGATCTCCATTCAAACCTAATTAATTTCTCTTTGTTTCTAGAAAAAAAAACTCATCTTTTTCCAGTTTTGTGCTTTTGTTATACTTCCTCAATGCCTAAAATATCCTTCCCATATCATCTCTACTGTAAGAAATCATACTCACTTTTTAAGACTAACTTTAAGCATTATCCCTTAGTAAGACTTCACTGAATCCTTCCAGTCTTCAGGAATCCCTTCCTCCTTTGAACTCATAGAGCATTTAGTTTATACTTCTTATTAACTTATTATATTCCAATCATCGATATTTACACTTTTGAATGGATGAATCATGATTCTTACCAGATTGCATAATCTTTGAGAACTATAATTATTTTCAAATTCTATTTTTACTACTTCTATTACATAGCACAATTCAAACAGCAATCACTTTTTAAGTACCTACCATTTGACAGTTATCATGTTAGGTACTGAAGAATCAAAACAAAATATATCTTTGTTTTCAAGTCGTTTCATTCAATAAGGAGAGACAATGTAAACATATATAAGTACATATAAACAGATGCTGAAGAAATACGAATAAGAATAAGTAGTTTAAAAATGGAAGGCACTAGAATTTAATGTGATCAAGGTTAGCTAGGTAGCCCAGTAAATTGATCTCTGGACCTAGAGTTAGGAAAATCTGAAGATCCAGATCCTGTGTGACTCTGAATAAGTCCCTTAAACTTTATTTGCCTCAATTTACCCCAATATATATGGTCTCTCCTTATTTCTTACACAAATTTGCAATAATGTATTAATGCCAAACACTTGTCTCAAAAATCCTAAATGGCTCACTATTTCTCTTGAGATAAAATTTTAAAAGTCCATATTTTCTTATTTACACACCTGCACAAGAAGTCAACAAACATTTGGAGGCTATTTTAAAGAGTATAAAGGAAGCTGGATTGGAAGGGAAAGAACCAATATGTAAATTTGGGCTGAACCATTTATTATCTGTATAATTTTAGGCCAATCACTTCTCTGCAGAACTGAATTTCTCAGCTGTAAAATGTATGGTTTGGCCTAAACACTCTAAGCAACCTTCTAGATATCATATTAACAAAACAAAAGGGCAAGAAACTTCTAAGGGTAAGCAAAAAAAAAAAAAAAAATTGCCAGGCAGTAGTGAAGTAGAAGAATAGAGTCTCTGAAATCAGTCCTTGTCTTTTTTTCCAATCTAACACTATCTACAAGGACAAAGAAAATCTTCTGTTTTACTTAGTGCCTTTGAAGGATATTATTAATTCTTCCCCATCAAACCATGAAAAGTTTTATTTTTATATGGCAACTAAACTAAAAAAATACTATAAATGCTTTGAAATGTTCCATACTGTGTGCCTCTGTATCCTTCTTCCTTTTATGGAGTTCCAATATTCCCAGGTTTTACTTAATCCCTTTTACTTTTTTCGTCCGAATAGCTTTCATCCCTTCTTCCATTTGAGAAAAACAACACAAAATAACACAAAATCTACACTTCAAATCAGTTTTCTTGATAGAATAATATTACAACATAATTTTATATTAGGAAAATTTCATGGCATGATTTCTGAACACAGACTTATAGTTAGTCTTTGGATTTGTTACCAAAAAAAAAGTAGATGATCAATGATACCATTAGTAATTGATGTTCTAGGATCTTCATGTTATAAAATCTTTTAATAATTTATTATGTCATTTAATTTTCTCAATAATCTTTTGAGATAGATACTATTATTACCCCATGTCTTTTCAATAGAAGGTAACTTATTGACAGGAAGGAATACTCCATTTCTATTGTTCTATTACCTAAACATTCAAGAAATTCTTTAGTGTATTCCACACTGAAGTTTTTGCCATTCTAGTTTAGAGAATTCAGCTCTTCAGATAACACAGTCTGGCAACTTTACCTCAAATCACTGACCTTAATATGTTTTGCATGACTGGCTCTAATTTGTCCCCCTTGCCCTAGCTAGGGTTGTTAACCTCTCAGAAGTGCTCTCTAGATTTTGTGCATAGTTTCTTATTGCCTGCTGTTGACTTGCTGTGCATGGCAGACATGACAGAGCAGACCTATACAAGCAGTACCTTTCAATTGATTTGAAAGTTGAAATAACCCAGGACACCAGTCACTCCTGAGCCTACCTAGAGCATAGAATGCTGAAGAGAGAGGTTACAACTTCTATCCAGGAAATTCTGAACATTTCTCCCTTGAGTTAGCTATCTGGAGAGAAAATTTCCACCTACACCCTCCTGAAGATTGCTCAGAAATGATTAAGGGAAGATGATATGGCATGAAAAGACTGGGAAGATTTCCAGCCTCCACCACAAACCATGCAAAATTTATTTGAAAGTTTAATGTGTGTGTGTGTGTGTGTGTGTGTGTGTGTGTGTGTGTGTGCGTGTATTTAAATATCCTTAAAGGCTACTTTTTCAGTCTATTTAATCCTAAACTGAATGTGTCTTATCTAGATATTTCAAAGTTTTTCTTTTTTTTTCTTATGAGAAAGCATAATTTCCTTAGAAAACCTGCCTCAATAAATAAAATGTCATACCACTATAAATATGAGAGGTATATTGAGATTTGACACATTTTACTGGGAAAAAAATAAGGTTTTTAAGATTTCTTTCTTTGAATAAGACCATCTAGTATTAGATTGCACACTGTGTTTTGGAATTGAATCAACATAGGAACAAAACTATAAGTTTCCTAGGTTCCTTAAAATGTTTCAAAGCAGAACAGAAGAAAATAGTTATGCAAAGGGAGAGAACGAATCTGTCAACAAAGAACTTGCTTAGGACTTGAAAGGAGTAGAGTAGTTTATTCAAGTTTGTCAAGATAGGATCTATAGATAATCTGCTATATACAGAACATATAATACTGCTTGAAATAACCCAGGACACCAGTCACTCCTGAGCCTACCTAGAGCATAGAATGCTGAAGAGAGAGGTTACAACTTCTATCCAGGAAATTCTGGATTTTATCAAAAATGAGCTTTTTTTTGAAATTTTATTTATATCTTCTATTTTGTTTTTATTACCATATTCATTATTTTCCCTTGTCTTTGCACATTCCAAAATAGCTATCCCTTATAATATAAAATTAGGAGAAAAAAGAACTTATAACAACATTAATTGTCAAATCAACTGAATGTTATACTATCTGTAGTATTCCAAACCAATATCTCTCTCCCCACCTCCCCTCCAAAAAGTAACTGAGGAGCAGCTTTTTTTTTTTTTTAATCTCTTCTTTATAGCAGTTGGCTATTATAATCACATGAATGAAAAACAAACAAACAAATTAAACAATGCATGAATGGATGAATGAACAGATGAAGTATTTATTAAATATTTACAATAAGCAAAGCTCTGAGCTAACTGATGGGAATAAAAATAGAAATGTAAGACACTTCCTGCTCTCATGGAACTTAGATTCTAATGAAGAAGATGACAAATATAGGAGTTGGAAAAGGTTTATGAACCTTAGTGAACAGCAGTAAATGGTGAAAATTTTCATATTGTTTCCACAGATAACATTATGGTCATTTTTAATATTTGAAATATTTGACAATGTCAGGGACTGACAAGAACTTTCTTTTCTGAGTTTTTGGTAAATGTGCCTATGACGTCTGAAAGAATAGTTGGTATTCTACATATCTCAACACTTCATTTCTCAAGATATTGGCTAACAGCTTGGCTTTTGGACTGAGTGTCTTGGGCTTTCTCTAGCAGAGTATTGGAATAGTTGGTGGTCAATCTGGTAGTGATAGTTTGGCTTGCCTGTCCTATGCATGGTATTTTTTTTTTTTTTTTGGTAATTAGTATAGATGTCTAGCCACTTCTTCACTACAGTTTATTCCTGAATATTGCCAGTTAAGGTTGGATTAGAAGGACTAATACTAAACAGGAATGGCAGGAACTTAGGGACTGCCATTCCCAAGACCGTTTTGTTTTTCTGATTATTGGTGATAATTAGCAGTAGTTTTTGATGAGGAGGAAAAGAGCTACCCCTCCAAAATGTTTTTTGCCTGCAATAATGACTGTGGGAGAGCAATAGAGGAAGGCCTCATGATTGATATGCCAGACTCTGCTGTTCCCAAACTGTTGGGCTCAGAGTCCTGGTCACCCTCCATCAAGGTCTGATGGGAAATAGCAGTCAAAGGATTGGTGTTGGTGGTCTGACTTGTCTAGTATATCCTATCTCTCCTTCAATGTGTCTTGCTGCTTTGATAAGAATAGCTTCACTGCTTTGTTTATAGCACTTTGCAGTATTATAATCTCTTCCATTTCATTTTTTTTATTTATTTATATTTATTCACACATTTGCTGTGTCCATGGTAAATATTGTGTTTATGATTCTGCGCACTTTATTCTGGAATATTTCCATGCTTCTCTCAATTCCTCATACTTATATTAAACATGCAATTTTGATTAAATAATATAATTAAATGTTTATAAAACATCCATGAGTTTCCAAGAAATTTCCATTGTAAATGAGACTCTAAGTTTGGGAAATGATCTTGGGTGAATGTGTCAATGTACTCATAAATATATAACCACTGGAACCCATAAGTAGCTAATTAAAGCATCTAAGGTTGAACATCAGATCAAATGTTCTTTGAAGACAAGAATATATCATTTTATCATGATATTCCTAGTATTTCACACAATCTATTAGATGATTTTTCTATTGCATTGGATTAATTTTTATGGACTTTTGTTGGTTAGAGAAGTTTGGGAAGGACTCTTACTGTCAATCTCAGCTTAAATATCACAATAGGAACTCCCTCCCAATCTGCCTCTAAAGCACATGTTGTCTCTGTATCAGCATTGTAATATAGATTTAAGTGATCCAGAACCTGACAATAATTTTATTTTATTTTTTTTAGCTTATGTTTATGATTGATGGCTTAGAATCTTCTCCTGACTCTGTGGTGTTTAAGTGTGAATTATTTCAACTTAAATTGTAGAGATTTGTAAACATGATTTTCCCACAGGAAACAGCAGCTGGTGCTGCTAACATTGGCAATGAATTTAATGATGGTGGGTCTGATGACAGTCTTAAGCAAAGCACTCTACTACACTAACAACCCAAGATACACATTTTATAAGGGTTGTTCCCAGAAGGCTGTTGTAGTAGGAGAATGGATTTGGACTTCATACTATTTTTTAATGACATAGCAAAATAGCTAGTTAGTATGAGAAAGAAAATGCAGAGTAGCCCAGAAATCTTAGTGTAGTTATAAGCAATAGATTTCAGGGATTCTCTGTATATTCTTTAAAATATTATTAATTATTATGATTATTTCAGGGGATAGATGAGGTCTTAGTCTTTCACACATAGCCCTCTTTTGTTTATTTCTTTATTTAAAGTCTAGACCAGATATGTCATTAGGATAAAGAATCCCCTCTATGTAGAAACTTCCTTCTTATGTGCATTTTATCAGCTCTTCTGTAACTTAAAATCTTAGAGTACTGAGGTACATATTCAACACCTGCATATTTCTGATTTTTTAAACCATTATTTCACTAAATAAAATTTGAAAAGAATAAGCTATAGAATATACAGTGAGGACAGATGGAAGTCCAAAAGAAGTTTTACTATTTACAGTTAAACTGAGAGACGGATTGCTTCTTAATGTGTGAAATGTAGAAGAAACTTTAATGATGGATATAATATCACAATAATTACAAAAGAACTACTCTTTCTCTGACTTATGTATTACTCTCTATATAGATACATATATCTTTATGTGTAAAATATAAATATTCACATATTTATATATATGTATACATAACTATCTCATAATTTAATAAAATTAATAAAATTAATGTTTAATTTAATATATTTCAATATTTATTAATATTAATATATAGCTTAATAACATTATAACTCTATCTAAATTAATCTACTTATTTTATGCAAAAACTGCTAAAAATAGTTTATAGAGTATAATGGGCTGAGGCTCGGGTTGATACACTGAGGTCCCAAGCACATGAGGCTAAATAGTAATTGGACCATACTCTATTAATATATAAGCTTGGAGAAATAATGGACCCCGCCCACTCTTTGTGCAAGTCCTGATGTGTTGTATAGGAAATGAAGATTTTGGTGGGTGGAGGCAGGGGAGTGGAAAAGGAAGGGGAAGGCGCAATCTTTTTTCACCTCTTCACTTCAATAAAGATTGAAGATTTTTCCCTTAATCTGAATTCCTGACTCCGGCTTATTTTGAATACGCAGTCATTACAATAGAGGTAGGAAAATAACAACAAAATTCATCTGGAAGAAGAGAAAGTAAAAAATATCAAGTGAAATAATGAAAAAAAAAAAAAAAAGCAAAAGAAATCAGGCCTGAAACTATATTATAAACTGTCAGTCATCAAAATCATTTGATAGTAAAAAATAGAATAGTAAGTCAATGGAATAGATTAAGCATACTAGAAACAGTTGTCAGTGACTGTAGTAATCTACTGTTTGATAAACCCAGACTCCAGTTTCTGGAATAAAAAACTCCCTATTTGACAAAAACTTCTGGTAAAACTGGAAAATAGTATGGCATAAACTAGGCATAGATCAACATCTTATACACTCTACTAAGGTCAAAATTGGCTCATGGTTTAGACATAAAGTCTAAACTGTAAGTGTATTTGCTATACCATAATATACATAAAATGGGAAAGCAAGGGATTATTTACCTGTTTGATTTTTGGGAGGATTTTGTGACCAAACAAGAAATGGAGACCATTATGAAAAGCATAATCATAGTTTTGATGACATAAAATTGAAAACATTGTGCACAACAAAATCAATGCATCCGTGATTCAAAGGAAAGTAGAAAACAAAACAAAACAAAACACTTTTTACACTGTTTCTGATAGAGGTATCATTTCTAAAATATATAGAGAATTGAGTCAAATTTATAAGAATATATGTCATTCCCTAATTAATAAATAGTCAAAGGATATGAGCAGTCAGTTTTCAGATGAAGAAATTAAAACTATGTATAAAAAAAAAAGTTCTAAATCACTTGATTAGAGAACGTCCAACGGAAAAAAACTCTCAAGTACAAATGTATGCTAATTAGGTTGACATGACCAAGATGACAGGAAGATGAAATGTTAAAGGTTGAAGGGGCTGTAGGAAAACTGGAACACTAATTGGTGGAGTTATGAACTAATAAAATCATTCTGGAGAGCAATTTGGAACTATTCTCAAAGAGTTTAAAAATTTTCATCCCTCTTTATCAACTAGTGCTACTACTGGGTCTGTATTCCAAAGAGATTATTAAAAAAAAATGTTTGTAGCAGCATTTTTTTTTTTGTGGTTGTAAATAATTGAATATTGAAGAGATGTCCATTAATTAGGGAATGGCTGAATAAATTTTGTTATGTGAATATAAGGAAGTATACTTATTCTATAAGAAATGATGAGCAGGTGAATACTGTGTGTGTGTGTGTGTGTGTGTGTGTGTGTGAAATATAAAGCAATTAAGATGATATGTTTACCTCTTGAGATTTTATCTTTATTAGGAGTATACTTAAAGAGCGTAGGTATAATTTGACTAAATTTTGATGATTTCCAAAAGAAACTAAGAGTGGAAAAGGAATTGTACTGGCAGAACAGCAAGAGGGATTTAAAGTGGAGTAGGTTATATCACATGAATATGCAAAAAAGACCTATTACATTTGAGAGAAAAAAGGGATCTTAATCTCACTGGAGAGAATATCAAACAGATTTAGTTTGATAGAGAAATATGTCTTACCCTACAGAGAAGGAGGGGAAAGGGAAAAAGAAAGTGAAAGGCTAATATAAGAGAGAAGTAGAAAGGGAATGGGTTAAGAAGAGAGGAGAATAAGTAAAAGTGGAAGGCTGACTGATAGATTTGGAGATCAGAAGGAAAACACTTAGAAGGAGGGAAAGGGAGAACAGAAAGACAAAAGTATAACTTGTGTAAAATAAGATGGCAGAAAATACAGTTAGTAGTTTTAAGTATGATTATGAATGGAATAAACTCTCTGATAAAATAGAATCAGATAGCTGACTATATTAAAACCAGAGTCCTGCAATATGTTATTTACAAAAAAACATATTTAAAGCAGAGTGATTCATGCAGAGTAAAGGTAAAAGCTGAAAAAGAGTCCATTATGCTTAGCTGAAGTTAAAAAAAAAAAAAAGTGATAATGATCCTGATCTCTGAACAAGCAAAAGTAAAAATAGACCTAATTAAAAGAAGAAAATTATATTTTGCTAAAAGGTAGCCTAGATAATGAAGGTATATTAATACTAAATATATATGCATCAAATGGTACAGCATCCAAATTCCTAAAGGAAAAGTTAAGAGACTTGAAAAAAGATATAGAAAATAAAACTATACTAGTGGGAGAATCTCAACCTTGCTTGATCAGAACTAGATAAATCAAACCACAAAATAAATAAGAAAGTGTGATGAATGCATATTTTGGAATCAGCCAGAGTCAGGAATTCAGGTTAAGGGAAAATCCTCAAACTTTATTCTTTGTGGAGGTGAAGGGGGATGGTGATAAGAATGTGAGCAGCCATGACACAAACCCGGCCAGCAGTCTCTCTGCCTATCTCTCTCCACCCATGCAAATCATCTCTACATCATTTCATATACAACACATCAAAATTTGCACAAGGAGTGGGCGAGGCCATTCATTCTTCAAGCATATATTAATAGAGTATTGTCCAATTGCTATTTAGCCTCATGTGCTTGGGACCTCAGTGCATCAACTCGAGCTTCAGCCCATTACATCAAAGAAATTAAGGGGGTAAATAGAATTTTATAAAAGTTAGGTATAATAGAACTTTGGAAGAAATTTAATGAAGGCAAAAAAGAAATATATATATTTTTTTCTCAGTACTACATAGAACCTACATAAAATAATGACCATGTATTAGGGCATAAAAATTCAAAGTCAAATGCAGAAAGATAGAAATAGAAAATGCATCATTTTTAGATCATGATGCCACAATAATGCCATGTAATAAACAGTTAGGGAAAAATACATTAAAAATTAAATGGAAACAAAATATTCTAGTCCTAACAAATGAATGGGTGAAAAGGCAAATCATAGACACAATCAATAATTTCATTCAAGAGAATTACAATAATGAGGCAATGTACCAAAATTTATGCAGTCAAAATAGTTTTTAGTACAAATTTTATATCTTTAGATATTTATTTTGCATAAAATAAAGGAAAAGATCAATGAATTAGGCATGAAAATAAAAAAAAAGCTAAAAGAAGAACAAATTAAAACTCCCCAATTAAATACTAATTTTGAAATTCTGAAAATAAAAAAAGGAAATTAATAAAATTGAAAGTTAAAAAAACAAACTATCAAGTCATCCCCAGGATAATACAGCATGACTTACTACTAAGTCATCCTACTAAGTAGAATTTATACCAGGAATGCTGAGTTGGTTCAATATTTGGAGCCAACCAACTAACTAACCAAAAGAAATCATATGGATATTTCAATAGATGCAGAAAAAGCATTTGACAAAATCCAATTGTAAAGTACTGGCTAGCTCCCTGGAGGGCCACAGGGTCAGCCAAAGTCAGGATAAATCAAAGTCATTGGTCTTTAGGGGGAGAAGTCAAGGAGGCAGGCAAGCTGCCACATGACTTCCCAAAGATGTATCCTGGATTCTGGAGTCCAGAGTCTTCAGCCTCTCTCCTCCTCATCCTGCCTTCAAGTGCTTCTGACTTCTCTTCCCCCCAACCCACACAGGAATAACTGTAGTTTTTCTGAAAATCAAATTGCTAAAATCAATATTGATCAGTATCTATTTAAAACCACTAAGAAAGATCATATAATGTGAATAAACTAGAACTATTTCCAATAAGATCAGATGTGAAATAAGGTTGTCTACCATCACCATTGCCTAAGAAATAGAATAGTTGATTAGTGAAATAAGTTACTTTCACAATGAACAATAGGGAAAGACTATAGTAATGTGTGTTTGATAAACCCAAAGACCCCAGCTTCTAGGATAACAACTCAGTATTTAACAAAAATTGCTTGGCAAATTGGAAAATAGTTTGGCAGAAACTAGGCATTGACCAGTGTCTAGCACTCTATAGCAAGATAAGGTTGAAATGAGTTCATATTTGAGACATACAGAGTGATACTGTAAGCAGATTAGGAAAAAAAAAAAAAAGATAATCTGTCTCTCAGATCTGTAGAGTAGGAAAAAATGTGTGGCCAAAGAAGAACTGAATACATTATGGAATGCAAAAAGAATAATTTGATTATATCAAGTTAAAAAGTTTTGGTACAAACAAAATCAATGCAGACAAGATTAGAAGGAAAACTGAAAACTAGGGAAAATGTTTTACAGGATGGAGCTAGATGGCGGAGAAGGCACACATGACTTTCTAAGCTCCTCTCATACCCTCATTAACAATTTTTAAAATCAGCCTCAAAAATAGCGCTTGACTGGTAAGATTCATGAAGATTGGAAGTATAACAACTTACCAGCCGAAGATAATCTGGAAGATTGCCAGAGCAGGTTTGTCCTGAGGGGTGGGAACAGACCAGCACAGGCAGGGATAGAGAATTAAAGACTAGCATATTGTGCAGACCAGGTGGGAATGGTCTCTGTGCTTAGAAAAATTATAGAGACAACTTTGGCATAGACTGATTTTTCTGCCTTGCTTACAAAATAGCATATACACAGAAATCAAAGCCACTCTGAAAAAAACAAAAATAAACAAACAAACAAAAAACAAAAAACAAACAAACAAAAAAAAACAACAAAAAAAAATGCCAAAACCTAACAGGATCTGGCTACACACATCCAAAACTGGAAGTGACTCAGCACAGATCACAGCTCCAACCCACAGTATGGGGATTTTCCTTGGGGAAGTTATAAACCTGCATGGCAGGGGGACACAGCCTGGAGCAACCTCTAATCTGCACAGTGGGGGGCTCGGCCCGGGGCAATAGAACTTCCGCAGCAAGACTGTGCTTCCTTGGGCAGAGACACTTCCAGTCTGTATTCACTAGTTAGCTGCTAATATCCACAGCTTCACAGTGGGTTTTGGCCTGAGGTAGTGACAATCTCTAGCCTCAGGGCAGTTGGTAATCCACACAGCCAGGTTCTTCACTGGCCACTTCCACAGCTTGGCCGTGCTAACCAGATCTGAATCACTTCTGATTAGGGAACTTTTTTTTTTCCAGAGCACTTCTGTACCTCGCTGCTCTCTCTGCAGCCTGTTTGTATCTTTCCCTGCTTTGCAGAGGAAGCTGGCAACCTCCTTGCCCTGAAAGCAGACCCAAAAGGCTTTAAACAAAATGAATAAAAAAATCAAAAGAATGATCAATAGCTTCTATACAGAAAAAGAGCAGGTTTGCAACCACAAGGAGACTAATAGCAAACAGTCTCTAGACAATACCTCAAAGGGAAAGGTTACCTGGCCCCCATCACATAACACTCTCCTAGAAGAGACCATTAAAATTATCAAAAGAGAGCTAGAAGAAAAATGGGGAAAAGAAAGAGAAGCTATGCAAGAAAGTAACAACTTCCTGAAATATGAATTGGAAAAGATAAAGAATTCCCAGGAAGTGCAGGGAAACAGAATTTGTGAACTGGAAAAGGAAAAAAAAAAAAAAAAAAAACAGGAAAGTAGGATTTGTGAATTGGAAAAATAAAATAACTCTCTAAAAAAAAAATAGTGAAATAGAAAGAAATTCCATAGAGCAAAACTCATTTAAAAACTCAATTGGATATATTTCTCTGTTATAGTTTGTGCTGAGTTGAGCTGAGTAATTTCCAGTCCTGGGAGGGGACAGACAGATCCTGTTAAACTCTGGTGTCCTTCAGAGTACCCTCCACCCTAGGTTGTAATTTCTCTGCTGGTCCACTACTCTGCAACCAAAGCAAAGCAGTCAGTCTATGACAGAGAGCTCTCTGTAACCCTTCCAACAACGGATCCCCTGCTCTCGTTCTATCCCTGCCTTAGCTAAGGCAGTGCAGACCATAACACAGCTTTGCAGCAGCTTTCTGCAGCAGGGGCATTCTTGGAGATGGAAGGGGAGGGGTATGTAATAAATCTGCATGGCAGGGGGCACAGCCTGGGACAGTCTTTAATCTGCATAGTGAGGGTGCTTGGCCTGGGACAGTGGAATTTTCCCAGCTCAACTATGCTCCCCAGGCAGAGACACTTCTGGTGCTGTGAGGGGTAGGACAACTGCTAATACTCAAAGTGGGCTTTGGGGTTGGCAGTGATACTTTTGCTGCTCAGCCTCTGGCCCCAAGGCAGTTGCTAAGCCTCACAGCCTGCTCCTTGCAGGGTACTTCTGCAGCTTGGCCTGTGATACCCAGGTCTAGTAACTTCTGGAATGGAGGGTTTCCCAATGCATTCCCACAACTTGGCTGCTCTTTGCAACCCATTGACAGAACAGCTACTGTCCATATACCTATTCCTGCTCTGTAGAGGAAACTGGTAACCTCCTTGTCCTGAAGGCAGACCCTAAAGGCTTTAAACAAAATGAGTTTAAAAAAAATCAAAAGTACAATTGATAGCTTCTATACAGAAAGAGAGCAGGTTTTCAACCCCAAAGAGACTAATAGCAATCAGTCTCCAGACAATACCACAAAGGGAGATGTAACTTGGTCCCCAATACAAAAAGTTCTCTTAGAAGCAACTATAAAAGTTCTTAAAAGAGAATTAGAAGAAAAATGGGGAAAGAAAGAGAAGCTATGCAAGAGAGCAACAAATTCTTAAATGTGAATTAGAAAAAGGTAAAGAACTCCCAGGAAGTTCAATGAAACAGAATGTGTGATTTGGGAAAAAAGTAAGGAACTCCCAGGAAAGCAGGATTTGTGAATTGGAAAAGATAAAGAACTCTCAATAAAATAGGATTTGTGAATTGGAAAAAGAAAATAACTCAGTTTAAAAAAATAGTGAAATGGCAAAAAAATTCCATAGAACAAAACAACTCATTTAAAAACTCAATTGCACATATACAGAAAGAAAATTTTAAAACAAGCTAATGAAGAAAATAACTCATTAAAAATCAGAACTGAACAAATAGAAATGAATGATTCATTGAGACATCAAGAATCATTCAAGCAAAACCAAAAATAAATAAATAAATAAATGAGAAACTAGGAAAAATGTTAAATATCTACTTGGAAAAACAACAGACCTGGAAAATAAATCTAGGAGAGATAATCTGAGAATCATAGGACTTTCTGAAAATCATGATGAAAAAAAAGAGCTTAGATACTATTTTACAGGAAATCATCAAAAAGACCTGGCCAGATATAATAGAATCAGAAGCTAAAATAGACATTGAAAAAATTCATTGAACACCTTCTGAAAAATACCCTAAAATAAAAACTCCAAGGAATATTGTACCAAAATTTCAGAACTATCAGACTAAGGAAAAAATATTACAAGCAGCCAAAAAAAAATTCAGATACTGAGGTGCCACAATAAAAATTATTCAAGATCTGGCTGCCTCTATATAAAAGATCAAATACCTGGAATTTGATATTCTGAAGACAAAAGAACTTGGAATGCAGCCAAGAATAAACTACCAGCTAAGCTAAGCATTTTGTTCCATGGAAGAAGATAGACATTTAATGAAACAGATGAATTCCATTTGTTTCTAAGGGGAAAAAAAAAGATCTAAACAAACAAACAAAAAAATTGATCTCTATCTATAGGACTCAAGAGAAGCAGAAAAAGGTAAAAAGAACTCTTGAGAACTGTATTTCTGTTGTGGATATACATAAAGAGTACATGTATAATTTGATTTTAGTTATATAACAAAAAAGGGAAGTAGAAATGGAAAGGGGATAATGTTAGAAAAAGGGAAAAGGGGAGATAAAAAGAAGGAAACTATATCCCACAAAGAGGCAAAGGAAACCTATCATATCTCAGGGAATCTAGAGAGGGGGAGGAACATTGTGTGAATCTTACTCTCATCAGAGTTGGCTCAAAGAAAAAATAATTGACATATTTGTTTTAGAGAGAAACTTCTATCACTCCATTAAAAAGTGGGAAAGGAAAAAGGGAAAAAGTGAAAGAGTAATAAGGGAAGGGTACAAGAAAGGGGAAGGGATTCAAAGTGGGGAGAGAGGGTTTCTAAAGAGGGAGAGCTGCGTAACGCAAGTGAGGCCATAAGTTTAATAAAGGGAAATGGGTAATGGGGGGCAAGAAAAAGAAAAGCATATTTTGGGGATAAGGCAGGAAATACAGAATTAGTAATTTTAACTGTAAATGTGAATGCAATGAACTCTCCCATTAAGTGGAGGTGGATAGCAGACTGGATCAAAAGCCAGAAGCCTACAATATGTTGTTTACAGGAAATCATTTAAATTACATATAAATCACGGAGGTTGATACAGAGTAAAGGTAAAAGGCTGGAGCAGAATCTATTATGCTTCTGGTAAAGTCAAAAAAGCAGGGGGAGCCATCCTTATTTTAGATCAAGCAAAAGCAAAAATTCATCTAATTAAAAGGATAAGGAAGGAAACTATATCTTGCTAAAGGGTAGCATAGACAATGAAGCAATATCCATACTAAACATATATGCACCAAGTGGCATAGCATCTAATTTCCTAAAGGAAAAGTTAAGAGAGTTGCAAAAAGAAATAGACAGCAAAACTATGATAGTGGGAGATCTCAACCATGCACTCTCAGACTTATATAAATCAAACCACAAAACAAATAAGAAAGAAATTAAGGAGATAAATAGAATATTAGACAAATTAGGTATGATACCTCTTTGGAGAAAACTGAATGGTGACAGAAAGGAGTATACTTTCTTCTCAGAAGTTCATGGAACCTATACAAAAATTGACCATATATTAGAACATAAAGACATCAAAATTAAATGCAGGAAGGCAGAAATAATAAAGGCTTTCTTTTCAGATCACAATGCGATAAAAACTACATTCAACAAAAAGCTAGGGGTAAATAGAGCAAAAAGTAAGATCAAAAAGTAATTGGAAATTAAATAATCTAATCTTAAAGAATGATTGGCTGAAACAGCAAAGTATAGACACAATTAATCATTTCACTCAAGATAATGACAACGATGAGATATCATACCAAAATTTGTGGGATGCAGCCAAAGCAGTAATAAGGGGTATTTTATATCTTTAGAGGACTAGTTGAATAAAAAGAAGAAAGAGAAGATCAATGAATTGGGCTTGTATCCCAAAAAGATTTTAAAGAAGGGAAAGGGAATGTTTGTAGCAGCACTCTTTGTAGTGATTAGAAACTGGAAACTGAGTGGATGCCCATCAATTGGAGAATGACTGAATAAATTGTGGTATATGAATATTATGGTATATTATTGTTCTGTAAGAAATGACCAGCAAGATGATTGCAGAAAGGCCTGGAGAGACTTACATGAACTGATGCTGAGTGAAATGAGCAGAACCAGATCATTATATATGTCAACAATGCTATATGATGATCAATTCTGATGGACCTGGCCCTTTTCAACAATGAGATGAACCAAATCAATTCTAATAGAGCAATAACGAATTGAACCAGCTACACCCAGCAAAAGAACTCTGGGAGATGACTAAGAACCACTACATAGAATTCCCAATCCCTCTATTTTTGTTTGCCTGCATTTTTGATTTCCTTCACAGGCTAATGGTACACTATTTCAAAGTCCAATTCTTTCTGTACAGCAACATAACTGTATGGACATGTTTACATATGTTGTATTTAACTTATACTCTAACATATTTAACATGTATTGGTCAACCTGCCATCTAGGGGAGGGGATTGGCAGAAGAAGGGGAAAAATTGGAACAAAAGATTTTGCATTTCTCAATGCTGAAAAATTACCCATGCATATATCTTGTATATAAAAAACTATAATTAAAAAAAAAATTATGAACTGATGCTAAGTGATTAGATGTGATTAGAATTGGGAGAACAATTTGTACAAAAACAACATTGTAAAAAAACAAGCAACTTGAAAAACTTGAGAATTTTAATCAATACCATGTCCAACTATGATTCCAGAGGATTAATAATGAAATATGCTCTCTATCTTCTAATAAAGAAATTATGGATAAAAGATCAAAAAAGAAAATGTTTTACATCGTAGGGTTCTGAAAAAGGCTTCATTTCCAAAATATATATAGATTTGACTCAAATATATGCAAATATAAGCCATTATCCAATTGATAAGTAGTCAAAGAATGTGAACAGACTGTCAGATGAAGAAAATGAAGCCATTTCTAATCATATGAACAAATGCTTTAAGTTGATCAGAGAAAGGTAAATTAAGACAACTCTGAGAAACCACTATACACCTCTCAGATTGACTAAAATGAGAAGAAAAGATAATGATGAATATTCATGTAATCTGGGAAAACTAGGTCACTAATATATTGTTGATAGAGTTGTGAACTGACCCATCCATTTACAAGAGAAATATGGAATTCTGTCCATAGAGTATCAAACTGTGCATACTCTTTGATTTATCAGAAACTCTACTGGACATGTATGCCAACAAGATCATCAAAAAAAAAAAATCCTATAAATGCAAAAATGTATCAGCACTTTTTTGTAATGGCAAGGAACTGAAACATTGGTGAATATCCATCAGTTGGGGAATGGCTAGATAAGCTATGGTGTATGAATGTTATGGAATATTATTGTTTTATAAGAAATGATAAGCAGAATAATTTCTGAAAGGCATGGGGAGACTTACATGAAGTGATATTAAGTAATGTGCATGGAGCCAAGAGAACACTGTGCACAGCAACAGCAAGATTATGTGATGATCAATTTTGATTCATATGATCTTTTCAACCATGAGGTTATTGAGGCCAACTCCAATAAACTTGTGATGGATAAAGATATGCATCAAGAGAGGGAACTCAGTGGACTGAACATAAATCTCAACATAGTATTTTGACTTTTTGTTATTATTGTTTGGTTGCTTTTTGTTTTTCTCATTTCCTCAATTCCTTTCCTAATTTTTCCTTTTCCTCACTTACTTAATTTTCAAAGTGATTTTTGAGCAATTTCATGGCCTGAGCCTAATTCTGTTTTTTCTTGGAAGCTTTGATTGTACTTTATTTGACTTTATTATTATTTTTTAAATATGTGTTTTACTCTTTCTTATCACCATAATAACTTTCAAAGGTCATAAAGTTGTTTTGTTGTCTCCTCATTTTGCTACAGTATTACTTGGCCCTTAACTCTCTATTAAAGTAGGGTTCTACAAGGGATGGAGCTAAGATGGTGGGAAGGAGACGCATCTTTATCTGAGCTCTCTCTGATGTCCCTCAGAATCAAAACCAAATCTAGACTCTGAAGTGGTTTTGGAGTCACAGAACCCATTAATATTGGGTGTGTAACAAATTAGCAGCAGCAGATAATTTCAAAGACCTCCAGAAAATATGTTTCAATTCAGCACAAAGAGAGGGAGGCTAAGTGCAGGCGGGCTGAGCACCAACACTGAATACAGTCAGTGCATATTTCTGGGGTAGTGTGGGTTCCTTATGCTGGAAAATCTATGGGGAGGAATCTACAGCAGTGTTGGTTACTCTGCCCTGGTTGCAAGCCAATAGATGAGCAGAATAGTTATAAGACATAAATCGAGAACCCCTAAACACCACAATTTCACGAAATTTGACCACACCTATGAAATAACAGAAGTTACTCAGCACTGACCCATTGCTACTTGTAGAAGAAGTTTCGATAATCTCCCTGTTGCCCTAAAAGCATACCTTAACTTTAAACAATGACCAAAAAATGAAAAGGTACTCTGACCAGAGATAGTTTTTATGATAAAAAAGAACATATTTCAAACTCTGAAGCCACCAAAAAGAGATCATCTCCAGATGAAGCCCCAAAGGGTGATATAAATTGTTCCCCATCTCAAAAGGCTCTCTTGCAAGAAATTAAAAAGGATCTTAAAAGAGAGCTAGAAGAAAAATGGGGAAAGGAAATGAGTGTTGCAAGCATGTTTGCAAAAGGAAATAGTACTTATCTGAAGAAAACTCCTTACGAAATAGTTTTAGTGAAATGGAAAAAGTATACAATTCCTTGCAAAATAGATTTGACAAAATGACAAAAGAAAACAATTCCTTGAAAAACAGAATTTATGAAATGAAAAAAAAAATCTATAATACAAAAGAGCTCATTTAAAAATTCAATTGATCAATACAAAAAGAACTAAAAAAGCTAGCTAAAAAAAAAAAAAAAAAAACTGCTAAAAGTGAGAATGGAACAAATGGGAACAAATGACTATATGAAACATCAAGAATCAATTAAACAAAACCAAAACAAAATTTTAAAAATAGAAAAAATAGTGAAATACCTCCTTCAAAAAACAATTGACATGGAAAGCAGATCTAGGAAAGACAATCTAAGGAATATTGAACTTCCTGAAAACCATGATGAAAAAAACAAAACAAAACCCTAGATGTTATCTTTAAGGAAATCAATAAGGAAAGCTGCCCTGATGTCCTAGAATGAAAAAATAAAATAGCCATTGAAAGAATTCACCAATCACCTCCTGAAAAAGACCCCAAAATGAAAATTCCAAGGAATAAGTAGCTAAATTTCAAAACTATAGGAACAAGGAAAAAAATATTGCAAGCAGCCAGAAAGAAACAATTCAAATACCAAGGAGCCACAATAAGGATTACCCAGCACCTGGCAGTTTCCACCCTAAAAAAATCAAAAGATCTAGAATTTGATATTCCAAAAGGCAAAAGAACTTGGAATGTATCCAAGACTAAGCTATCTAGCTAAAGTGGGCATTACATTTCAGGGAAGAAGATGGACATTCAATGACACAGGAGATTTTCATTTATTTCTAATGAAAATACCAGAACTGAACAAAATATTTTACCTCCAAATATAGAACTGATGAGAAGCATATAAAGATAAAAAGGAAAGAACTCTTGAGAACTATATCTCTGTTATGGGTATACATAGAGAATGCAGGAATAATTTGATTTTACTGTGATAATACAAAAAAAGAAACTAGTGGTGGTGGGAAGGCGATTGTACTGAAAAAGAGGAAAATGGAGGTAAAATGAGGGAAATTGCATCTCATGAAGAGGCAAAAAAGACCTATTATAACTGAGGGAAAGAAGGGAGGGGGATGAACATCATGTGAATCTTACTCTAATAAAATTTGTCTCAAAGAGACAATATTAGACATTTGGTGTTGCAGAGAAACTTGTCTCACCTTATAGGGAGGTGGATTGAAGAGTGGAAAATAAAGGGTGAGGCTAATAGAAGGGAAAAGAGGTAGGGGAAAGGTATAAGAAAGGAAGAGAGGCTATAAAGGGGGAGGGTTTCTTGAAGGGATTTGTAGTCAGAAGCAAAATATTGGGGAGCAGGAAAAGATAAAAATGAAAGAGAAAAGCATAACCTAGGGTAAATAAGATGATAGGAAATACAGAAGTAGTCATTTTAACTGTGAATGTAAATGAGGTATAATCACCTATAAAATTGAAACAGATAGCAGACTAGATTAAAAACCAGTATTCTACAATATGTTATTTACAAGAAACACATTTAAAGCAGAGTGATATATATAAAGTAAAGGTAAAAGACTGAAGCAGAATTAATTATGCTTCAGGTGAAGTAAAAAAGAAAGAATAATTAAAAAAAAAAAAAAAAAAAAAAAAAAGCAGGGGTAGTGATCCTGATCTCAGATCCAGCAAAAGAAAAAAAAAATAAACCTAATTTAAAAAGATAAGGAATGAAACTATATCTTGCTAAAGAGTACGATAGATGATAAAATAATAACAATGTTAAATATGTATGCACCAAGTAATATAGCATCCAAATTTCTCGAGGAGAATTTAAGTGAGATGCATGAAGTAATAGGTAGCAAAACTATGATACTGGGGGATCTCAACCTTATTGTCTCAGAATTAGATAAATTAAACCACAAAATAAATAAGGAAGAAGCTAAAGATATAAATAGAATATTAGAAAAGTTAGGTCTTATAAATCTTTGGAGAAAATTGAATTGAGACAGAAAGGAGTTTACTTTTTTCCTTGGTGGTTCAGGGCACCTATACAAAAATTGACCATGTTTTAGAGCATAAAGACCTCAAAATCAAATGTAGAAAGGCAGAAATAGTAAATGCATTTTTTTAGATCATGATGCAGTAAAAATTACATTCAATAAAAGGCTAGGGGAAAATAAACCAAAAATTAATTGCAACTAAATAATCTAATCCTAAAGAATGAATGAGTGAAATAGCAAATCATAGATACAATCAATAACTTCATTCAAAAAAATACCAATAATGACACAACATACCAAATATTGTGGGATGCAGTCAAAGCTTTAATAAGCAGAAATTTTATATCTCTAGGCTTACTTGCATGACATAGAGAAAGAGAAGATCAATGAATTGGGATTGAAACAAAAAAAGCTAGAAAAAAAGGATAAAGTAAAAACGCCTAATTAAATACCAAATTTGAAATTTTGAAAATAAAAGGAGACATTAGTAAAAGCGAAAGTAAGAAAACTATCAAATTATTACAGAATACTGAGTTGATTTTATGAAAAACCAATAAAATAGATAAATAGTTAATTTGTTTAGGAAAAGGAAATATCAAAGTCAATGTGTTAGTTTCAAAAAAGAAAAGGGAGAACATCCCACTAATGAAGATGAAATTAGATTAATAATTAGGAGATATTTGCCAAATTTTATGTTAATAAATTTGATAACCTAAGTGAAATGGAGAAATACCTACAAAAATATAGATTTTTCAGATTAACAGATGAGGAAATAAATTACTTAAATAGTCCCATTTTAGAAAAAGAAACAGAAGAAGTTATTAATCAACTGCCACAGGAAAAATTTCCAGCATCAGATAGATTTACATGTGAATTCTTCCAGACATTTAAAGAATAACTAACTCCAATACTCTATAAACAATTTGAAAAAATAGGGAAAGAAGGAGTCCTACCAAATTCCTTTTGTGACACAGACATGTATTGATACCTAAACCAGGTAGCATGAAAACAGAAAAAGAAATTTATAAACCAATTTCTCTAATGAATGTTAATGCAAAATTCTTAAATAAAATATTAGCAAAGAGGTAAAAAAAGTTATTCCTAGGATAATACACCATGACCAAGTAGGGTTTATACAGGAATACAGGACTGGTACCATATTAGGAAAACTATTAGCATAATTGAGTATATCAATAATCAAACTAACAGAAACCATATGATGATCTCAATAGAAGCAGAAAAAGCATTTGATGAAATCCAATACCCATTCCTATTAAAAACACTAGAGAGTATAGGTATAAATGCACTTTTCCTTAAAATATCAGTAGCATCTGTTTAAAACTATTAGCAAGCATCATGTGTAATGGAAACAAACTAGAACCATTCCCAATAAGATCAGGGGTGAAACAAGGATACCCATTATCACCATTGTTAATCAATATTTTATTAGAAATGTTAGTTTTGGCAATAAGAGAAGAAAAAGCTATTAAAAGAATTAGAGTAGGTAATTAGGAAACCAAATTATCACTCTTTGTAGATGATATAATGGTATACTTAGAGAACCCCAAAACCTTTTGGTATTGGCTAAGAAATAGATTTGTTGATCAATGAAATAGGTTAGGTTCAAAGGACAAAACAGCCAATAACTTTAATAATCTTTGCAGATGATATGATAATATATAAAGAGAATCCTAGAGAATCAACTATAAAAATACTAGAAACAATCTACCACCAGGATACAAAAAAAAAAAAAAATCCACATAAATCATTAGCATTTTTGTATATTACTAGCAACGTCCAGCAGCAAGAGAAATTCCATTTAAAATAGCTGTTGATAATATAAAATATGTAGGCATCTACCCGCCAAGGTAAAGTCAAGAACTATAGGAGCACAACTATAAAAATCTTTCTACAGAAATAAAGTCAGATCTAACCAATTGGAAAAATATCAAATGCTCTTGGGCAGTGAATATATATATATATATTATATATATATATATATATATATATATATATATAATATATATATATATATATATATATATATATATACATACACATGTACATACACATGATGCTTGCTAATAGTTTTAAATAGATGCTACTGATATTTTAAGGAAAAGTGCATTTATACCTATACTCTCTAGTGTTTTTAATAGGAATGGGTATTGGATTTCATCAAATGCTTTTTCTGCTTCTATTGAGATCATCATATGGTTTCTGTTAGTTTGATATATACATATACAAGTGTGTGTATGTATATATATGCCAGTGCTACCTAAATTACTCTACTTCTTTAGTGGTATACCAATCAAACTACCAAGAAATTATTTTACAGATCTAGGAAATATAATAACAAAATTCATTTGGAAGAACAAAATGTCAAACATTTCAGGGGAATTAGTGAAAAAATGCAAATGAAGATGTCCTAGCTGTGCCTGATATAAAACTATATTATAAAGCAGCAGTCATCAAAACTCTTTGGTACTGTGTATGAAATAGAATAGTTGATCAGTAGAATAGGTTAGGTTCACAGGACAAAATAGTCCATGACTACAGTAATCTAGTGTTTGACAAACCCTAAGAGCCCAGCTTTACAAATAAGAACTCATTATTTGACAAAAAGTGATGGGAAATTGGAAACTACTGTGGCAGAAACTCGGCATTGACCCATACCTAACACCATATATCAAGATATGGTTGAAATGGGTTCATGATCTAGACATAGCAAGATAATATAAGCAAATTAGAAGAACATAGGATAGTTTACCTCTTAGGTCTGTGGAGGAGGAAGGAATTTCTGACCAAAGAAGAACTAGAGATCATTACTGATCACAGATTTAAAAAAAAAAAAAATTATATTCAGTTAAGCAGTTTTTGTACACATAAAGGTAATGGAGACAAGATTAGAAGGGAAACAATAAAATGGGAAAACATTTTAACCTTCAAGGGTTCTGAAAAAGACCTAATTTCTAAAATATATATAGAATTGATTCAAATTTACAAGAAATGAAGTCATTCTCCAACTGATAGTCAAAGGTTATGAACAGACAATGTTCAGATGAAGAAATTGAAAGTATTTCTAGTCATATGAAAAGGTGCTGCAAATCATTATTGATCAGAGAAATGCAAATTAAGACAACTGAGATACTACTACACACCTCTAAGATCGGCTAAGATGACAGGAAAAGATAGTGATGAATATTGGAGGGGATGTGGAAAGCTGGGACAATGATGCATTTTTAGTGGAATTGTGAACGAATCCAACCATTCTGGAGAACAATTTGAAACAATGCCCAAAGGGTTTTCAAATTGTGCATACCCTTTGACCCAACGGTGTTTCTCCTGGATTTCTATCCCAAAGAGATCTTAAAGGAGAGAAAGGGATCCACATGTCTATAAATGTTTATAGCAGCCCTTTTTGTAGTGGCAAGGAACTGGAAACTGAGTGGATGCCCATCAATTGGAGAATGGCTGAATATGATATATGAATGTTATATATTATTGTTTTGTAAGAAACGACCATCAGGATGATTTTAGAGAGCCCTGGGGAGACTTCCATCAAGTGATGCTAAGTAAAATAAGTACAACCAGGAGATCATTGTACATGGCAACAAGATTATGATTAATTCTGATAGATATGGCTCCATTCAACAATGAGACGATTCAGACCACTTCCAATTTTTCATTATGATATCTCTGAAATTGTACTAGATCATTGCACTGTTGAGAAGAGCTATATCTATAAAGTTGATCATCATATAATGTTGCTATGATTTGATACAATGGTCTCCTGGTTCTGCTTACTTCACTCATCATTAGCTCATATAAGTCTTTCCAAGTTTTTCTGAAATTTGCCTGCTTATACAGCACAATAGTTCTATTACATTCATGTATAATGATTTGTTCAGTCATTCCACAATTAAAACAAATCACTGCAAACAGTTTTGTACATTTGGATCCTTTCTCTTTTTTTGTATATTTTTGGGGTATAAAACTAGTCATGATGTTACTTGATCAAAGGGTATGCTATGCTTAGTTTAAAGCCCTTTGGGCATAGTTCAAAATTGCTGCACTGAAGGGTTGGATCCATCAACAACTCCACCAACAATGTGTTCCAATGTTCCCACATCCCCTCCAATATTTATCATTTTCCTTTTCAGTCATCTTAGGCAATTTGATAGGAGTGGCATAATATCTCAGAATTGACTTTATATGCATTTCTCTTATCAATAATGGTTCAGAGCACTTTTTCATATTACAATAGATAACATTAATGTCTTCATCTGAAACCTGACTGTTTATATATATGCTTAATCATTTACAAATTGTTACAAATTGAGAAATGTTTTGTAATCTTATAAATTCAGTTTAGTTCTCTAAATAGTTTAGAAATGAAATCTTTATCAGAAACACTGGCTGTAGAAATTATTTCCAAGTTTTCTGCTCTCCTTCTAATCTTTTTTACATTGGTTTTGTATGTACAAGAGCTTTTTAGTTTAATGAAATCAACATTATCCATTTTGCTTATTTAAGAATTTAAGCTTATCTTTGAATATAGCCACATCCTTTTTACTGTGTTGAAGCCTTCTGGCCATTCTAATAATGACAAAGTTCTTAGAAGATAGATGAATCCTCTCCCCATATAGAAGAGTAAACAGTTTAACCTTATTGAGTCCTTTGTGATTCCTCTTTTATGTGTTTTTTTTAATATTACTCTTGAATCTTATGTTTGAATGTCAAAATTAAAGTTTTAAGAAATTATTTTCATCATTGAACTTATTTCTTTTTCAATTTGGCCCATTATTTTTTAACATGTTATTTTCTTTAATATTTTATGTCTCTTACTAACCTGTTAATTTTCTTGTCAAAATTTCCTAACTTTTCCTTAACTTTTTTTTTTTTGCCTAATTTACCTTCTAATACCTTAGTTTTGAAAATCATTTCTTCAGCACTATGAGGAAATTTTTTTGAGTTTGTGTCGAATTCATATTTTCTTTTGAAGGTTTCTTGAAGTCTTTGACTTCACTGTCTTCTTCTGAATTTGTGTCTTGAGCTTCCCTGTCACCATAATAGCTATGTAAAGTCAGATTTTTTTTGATTATTGTTATGAGGAATCTTCTGATTTTTAGAAGTTTAATTGATTTTTTTAAGTACTTGGAATTCAGATAATCTTTTAGTTATCTTTTATTTTAGTTCGTTAATCATCCTTTACATTATTCTCCTTGTTCTGCTTTTTTTAACATCTGAATCCCATGTGTGGCAGTAGAGTGACTTGGAGTCCAAGAAATATAAGGGTAAAATCTTTCTTGAGATGCTTGCTATGGAGGATAATGACTAAGTTCCCCCCACACTTTGAATACTAATTTACTCATCTGTAAAATGAGGGGGTTGAGGAAGATTCTGGGAAGATGGGGAATAGTTTGCCCCACAATTAGAACAAATTTGTGCCTTAGGTTGAATAAAGACTGATGAAAAATTAAGAAGACTTGGAGCAGAATATAGGTCCCACTAATATGACCAGAGAAGATCTGACGGAAAAACCACAGGCTGGGGATTAACTGTTTAAAGTGCAAACACTTCTAGGCTAGGTCCCCAGAAACAAAAAGTGGGGATTCCTTGAACTATCAAGTTGTGGCTGGAGCTTCAGCAGAAACTACAGAGACTTTATATCCCAGATTGTTTGAAGAATGGGAGTTTGAGTCCAGAAGGACTTAGTGAACTTTGGCTAATTAGAAACACCTAGCCCAGCTGTGCTGCTGAGATGGCCTTGTGTGAGAAGGAATCAACCCTTGATAAGTGCAGAAGCAGTGGGGCAGGATGCTGTTGGCTGTGGACACTTAGAGGAGGGTGGAGCTCTTGGTTTGGGATTCCTGCTCAGGATGCTGAGCTGAAGGGAAGTTTGAGGTACCATCTCCCACACACCATTCAAGGTGCTTACACTAATGCTAATTATTTTTTAAAAAATGAATTGACAAAGAAGAAAGGGCCCCTCCATTGGAACATATTATGGGAACAGGAAAAGACCAGGATTTATTTCAGAGGACGACCCTTTAGGAAAAAAAAAAAAAGCTTCTATTCCCAAAGACTAATGTGAAATGGTTCCCTGCCCAGAGAGAATTTATAGAACTCAAAAAAGAATTTAAAAATCAAATGAGTGACATTGAGAAAAAAATTATAGGAAAAATTGTAACTATCAAAGAAAACAAGGAGATTATAAAAAAAAAATTAGAAAAAAGAGGTACAGAGTCTCAATGATGAAAATAACTCTGACAATTAGAATCAGGCAAGGGGGAGTGTGGGAAACTTCCCTTCAAGAAATAACGAAACAGATTATAAAGAATGATAAAATAGAACAGAATGTCAAACATCTCATAAGAAAAGTAACGTATCTGGAGAAGAGTTCAAGAAGAGAAAATATAAGAATAATTGCACTGCCAGAATGCTGTGACCAAAAAGAGAACCTTGACATAATAGTGCAGGAAATAATTCTAGAAAATTGTCCTGGTATGATAGAACAAGAGCAGAAAGTAGAAATAGAAAAAAAAAAATCCATCAATAATCACCTCAAAGAATTCCTTTGTGGAATACACATTGGAATACCATTGTCAAATTTCAGAATTCTGAGTTCAAAGAGAATGTTTTGCAAGAAATAAGAAAAAAAAAACAACTAAAATACACTGGAGCAACAAATACAATTGTATAAGACTTATCACACCTATAATAAAAGACTTCAGGTCTTGGAATCCTATCTACAGAATCATATCCACGAAACTTATCTACAATTTTAAAAGACAAAAAAACAGACATTTAACAAACTTGCAGATTTTCAGGATTTTCTATCAATCAAATCCAAATTTAACAAACATTTGAATTTATAACAGCCAATATCAAAATGCATTTTTAAGAAACTCAACATTGACAAACTATTTAAACATGGAAAAATCGTTTACGTATTTTATTTATTTGTTTGTTTGTTTGTTTGTTTGTTTGTTTGTTTTTTGTAGATTTTGCTTCCAGTGTTTTTTGTTCTTTTTTTTTTTTCTTTTAAATAACTTTTTATTGATAGAACGCATGCCAGGGCAATTTTTTACAGCATTATTCCTTCCATTCACTTCTGTTCCAATTTTTCCCCTCCCTCCCTCCACCCCTTCCCCCATATGGCAAGCAGTCCTTTACATGTTGAATGGGTTACAGTATATACTAGATACAATATATGTGTGCAGAACCAAACAGTTTTCTTGTTGCACAAGGAGAATTGAATTGAGAGGGTATAAATAACCCGGGAAGAAAAACAAAAATGCAAGCAGTTTATATTCATCTCCCAGTGTTCTTTCTCTGGGTGTAGCTGTTTCTGTCCATCTTTGATCAATTAAGGCTCTCTTTATGGACGAGATCCAATTCTATCAGAATACATCCTCAAACAGTATCGTTGTTGAGGTATATAATGATCTCCTGGTTCTGCTCATTTCACTCAGCATCAGTTCATGTAAGTCTCGCCAGTCCTCTCAGTAATCATCCTGCTGGTCATTCCTTACAGAACAATAACATTCCATAACATTCATATACCACAATTTACTCAACCATTCTCCAATTGATGGACATCCTTTCATTTTCCAGCTTCTAGCCACTACAAATAGGGCTGCCACAAACATTTTGGCACATACAGTTCCCTTTCCTTTCTTTAGTATCTCTTTGGGGTATAAGCCCAGTTGAAACACTGCTGGATCAAAGGGTATGCACAATTTGATAAAGTTTTGAGCATAGTTCCAAATTGTTCTCCAGAATGGCTGGATGTGTTCACAATTCCACCAATGTATCAGTGTCCCTGTTTTCCCACATCCCCTCCAACATTCCAGATTATCTTTCCCTGTCATTCTAGCCAATCTGACAGGTGTGTAGTGGTATCTCAGAGTTGTCTTAATTTGCATTTCTCTGATTAATAATGATTTGGAGCATATTTTCATATGTCTATAAATAGTTTCAATTTCTTCATCTGAGAATTGTCTATTCATATCCTTTGACCATTTATCAATTGGAGAATGGTGTGATTTCTTATAGATTAGAGTCAATTCTCTATATATTTTGGAAATGAGGCCTTTATCAGAACCTTTGACTGTAAAAATGTTTTCCCAGTTTATTGTTTCCCTTCTAATCTTGTTTGCATTTGTTTTGTTTTGTTTGTTTGTTTGTTTGTTTGTTTGTTTTTTGTAGATTTTGCTTCCAGTGTTTTTTGTTCTTTTTTTTTTTTTCTTTTAAATAACTTTTTATTGATAGAACGCATGCCAGGGCAATTTTTTACAGCATTATTCCTTCCATTCACTTCTGTTCCAATTTTTCCCCTCCCTCCCTCCACCCCTTCCCCCATATGGCAAGCAGTCCTTTACATGTTGAATGGGTTACAGTATATACTAGATACAATATATGTGTGCAGAACCAAACAGTTTTCTTGTTGCACAAGGAGAATTGAATTCAGAGGGTATAAATAACCCGGGAAGAAAAACAAAAATGCAAGCAGTTTATATTCATCTCCCAGTGTTCTTTCTCTGGGTGTAGCTGTTTCTGTCCATCTTTGATCAATTAAGGCTCTCTTTATGGAAGAGATCCAATTCTATCAGAATACATCCTCAAACAGTATCGTTATTGAGGTATATAATGATCTCCTGGTTCTGCTCATTTCACTCAGCATCAGTTCATGTAAGTCTCGCCAGTCCTCTCAGTAATCATCCTGCTGGTCATTCCTTACAGAACAATAACATTCCATAACATTCATATACCACAATTTACTCAACCATTCTCCAATTGATGGACATCCTTTCATTTTCCAGCTTCTAGCCACTACAAATAGGGCTGCCACAAACATTTTGGCACATACAGTTCCCTTTCCTTTCTTTAGTATCTCTTTGGGGTATAAGCCCAGTTGAAACACTGCTGGATTTGATAAAGTTTTGAGCATAGTTCCAAATTGTTCTCCAGAATGGCTGGATGTGTTCACAATTCCACCAATGTATCAGTGTCCCTGTTTTCCCACATCCCCTCCAACATTCCAGATTATCTTTCCCTGTCATTCTAGCCAATCTGACAGGTGTGTAGTGGTATCTCAGAGTTGTCTTAATTTGCATTTCTCTGATTAATAATGATTTGGAGCATATTTTCATATGTCTATAAATAGTTTCAATTTCTTCATCTGAGAATTGTCTATTCATATCCTTTGACCATTTATCAATTGGAGAATGGTGTGATTTCTTATAGATTAGAGTCAATTCTCTATATATTTTGGAAATGAGGCCTTTATCAGAACCTTTGACTGTAAAAATGTTTTCCCAGTTTATTGTTTCCCTTCTAATCTTGTTTGCATTTGTTTTGTTTGTACAAAAACTTTTCAATTTGATATAATCAAAATTTTCTATGTTGTGGTCAATAGTGATCTCTAGTTCTTCTTTGGTCATAAATGCCTCCCTCTTTCCACAGGTCTGTGAGGTAAACTATCCTATGCTCTTCCAATTTATTTATAATCTCATTCTTTATGCCTAGGTCATGAACCCATTTTGACCTTATCTTGGTGTATGGTGTTAAGTGTGGGTCAATGCCTAATTTCTGCCATGCTGATTTCCAATTTTCCCAGGAATTTTTGTCAAATAATGCATTCTTATCCCAGAAACTGGTGTCTTTGGGTTTGTCAAACACTATATTATTAAAGTTATTGGCTGTTTTGTCCTTTGAACCTAACCTATTCCATTGATCAACTAGTCTAATTCTTAGCCAATACCAGATGGTTTTAGTAACTGCTGCTTTATAATATAATTTTAGATCTGGTACAGCTAGGCCACCTTTATTTGATTTTTTTTTTCATTAATTCCCTTGAAATTCTTGACCTTTTGTTTTTCCATATGAACTTTGTTGTTATTTTTTCTAATTCATCAAAGTAGTTTTTTGGGAGTCTGATTGGTATAGCGCTAAATAAGTAGATTAATTTAGATATTATTGTCATCTTTATTATATTTGCTCGCCCAATCCAAGAGCATTTAATATTTAATAAAGAATTGGGGCTAATTGTTCTTTGAATGTTTGGTAGAATTCACATGTAAATCCATCTGGTCCCGGGGATTTTTTTTTAGGGAGTTGGTTAATAGCTTGTCCTATTTCTTTTTCTGAAATGGGACTATTTAAGCAACCTAAGGCTTATATTTCTTATAATTCATTAGGAAAGTGTTTTGTAGTTTTGCTCATAAAGTTTCTGATTTTCCCTTGGCAGATAGATTCCTAAATATTTTATACAATTAGTAGTTACTTTAAATGGAATTTCTTTTTGTAACTCTAACTGTTGGGTTTTGTTAGTGATATATAAGAATGCTGATGACTTATGTGGGTTTATTTTATATCCTGCAACTTTGCTGAAGGTGTAGATTGTTTCTAATAACTTTTTGGTAGAATCTCTGGGGTTCTCTAAGTATACCATCATATCATCAGCAAAGTGATAATTTGGTTTCCTCATTGCCTATTCTTATTCCTTTAATCTCTTTCTCAACTCTTATTGCCAAAGCTAGCATTTCTAACACACTATTAAATAGTAACGGTGATAGTGGGCAACCTTGTTTTACTCCTGATCTTATTGGGAATGGTTGCAGTTTGTCCCTGTTACATATGATGCTTACTGCTGGTTTTAAATAGATACTACTGATTATTTTAAGGAAAAGTCCATTTATTCCTATACTCTCAAGAGTTTTTAATAGGAATGGATGTTGGATTTTATCAAATGCTTTTTCTGCATCTATTGAGATGATCATATGGTTTTTGTTAATTTGATTATTAATATGGACAATTATATTGATAGTTTTCCTAATATTGAACCAGCCCTGCATTCCTGGTATAAATCCTACTTGATCATGATGTATTATCCTGGGGATGATTTTCTGTAGTCTTTTTGCTAATATCTTATTTAAAATTTTAGCATCAATATTCATTAGGGAGATTGGTCTATAATTTTCTTTCTCTGTTTTCAACCTACTTGGTTAATGTATCAGTACCATGTCTGTGTCATAAAAGGAGTTTGGTAGGACTCCTTCATTCCCTATTTTTTCAAATAGTTTATAAAGCATTGGGGCTAATTGTTCTTTGAATGTTTGGTAGAATTCACATGTAAATCCATCTGGTCCCTGGGATTTTTTTTTAGGGAGTTGGTTAATAGCTTGTTCTATTCCTTTTTCTGAAATGGGACTATTTAAGCAATTTTCTTCCTCCTCTGATAATCTGGGAAGCCTATATTTTTGGAGGTAGTCATCCATTTCGCTTAGGTTATCAAATTTATTGGCATAAAGTTGGGCAAAGTAACCCCTTATTATTTCTTTAATTTCCTCTTCATCAGTGGTAAGTTCTCCTTTTTCATTTTTAAGGCTGCCAATTTGATTTCCCTCTCTCCTTTTTCTAATCAGATTTACCAAAGGTTTATCAATTTTATTGGTTTTTTCATAAAACCAACTCTTAGTTTTATTTATTAGTTCAATAGTTTTTTTACTTTCTATATTACTAATTTCTCCTTTTAATTTTAGAATTTCAAGTTTAGTAATTGATTGGGGGTTTTTAATTTGGTCTTTTTCTAACTTTTTAAGTTCCAGGCCCAATTCATTGATCTTCTCTTTTTCTATTTTATTCAAGTAAGCCTCTAAGGATATAAAATTTCCCCTTATTACTGCTTTGGCTGCATCCCATAAATTTTGATATGATGTCTCATATTTGTCATTATCTTGAGTGCAATTATTAATTGTGTCTATAATTTGCTGTTTCACCCAATCATTCTTTAAGACGAGATTATTTAGTTTCCAATTACTTTTTGGTCTATTTACAACTAACTTTTTGTTGAATGTAGTGTTTATTGCATTGTGGTCTGAAAAGAAGGCATTTACTATTTCTGCCTTCCTGCATTTAATTTTGAGGTCTTTATGTCCTAATATATGGTCAATTTTTGCGCAGGTTCCATGAACTGCTGAGAAGAAAGTATCCTCCTTTCTGTCACCATTCAGTTTTCTCCAGAGATCTATCATACCTAATTTTTCTAATATTCTATTTACCTCTTGTTGGAATCTTTACAAACTGCTAACTAATTAGAGTTGATCTAATCTTACAAGAAGATTTTGGCCAGAACCTGAAACAAGGTACTAAGTAGAACTAATTAATACAAGGCTTGTGTTCACACCTTTACTCATTGGAGTTCACAACATGCCAGCTTCACAAAGTAAACTTTTTAACTTCAAGGGAGTTCACACCTCCCTTAAAGCTCTTTGGGCCAGAGAGCACTATGGGAGAAAACCCATAATCCCATTCTCTCAGAAGAGTCAGATATAAGGCTGATGTGATCTAGTTCAGATGGATCTGAATTGGTCCCTGTTCAGGCGCCAAAATGTGGTGAGCTTTTTCTTCTCAAAACGCAGCCAGGTGATAAAAGTTCAGATCTTTTATTATCTCCAATATAGCCCGGTTAGCTTAGAGGCCTATCTCTCTGCTTGGTTCCAAGAGCTCCCTCCAAATGTCGCCAAATCCAAAGGTCTGGTCCTTCAGCCACTGCCTCTGCTTTCTTCAGCCTCCAGCCAGCTCCACTCTTCATGTCATTCCGGTGAAATCTCGACTTGTAGCTTCTTCACTCTGAAGAACTTCTTTGACTGGCCCATTGAAGCTCTATTTATGCTCACTAGCCAGAGATACATCTAAGGGAGCATTTTCTCCCATAGTGTTCTCTGGCCCAAAGAACTTCAAGGGAGGTATGAACTCATTGAACTCCAATGAGTAAAGGTGTGAACACAAGCCTTGTATTAATTAGTTCTACTTAGTACCTTGTTTCAGGTTCTGCCCAAAACATCTTCTTGTAAGATTAGATCAACTCTAATTAGTTAGCAGTTAGTAAGGATTCCAACATAAGGCCAGTGATGAGAGATCTATTCCAGAATACATTTTTCCTCTTGGCTGGCTGGTCGTAGAGGAGAGTTCAGCTGGACTCGAGAGGAGCGACTCTGGTGCAGAGAGGACTTTGACAGATTTCAGTGGAATTACGCCAGAAGCCCTCTTTCCGAGGCAAGGCAGAATATATTCCACTTGGCTGGCTGGTGGCAGACGAAGAGTTTTCAGAGGATAAAGCTACGAGTGGAGAGTTCAGTGTACAGCCAGATTCATCTTCATCTCACACCACTGTAGCTGGTGGCTGGGCTCCTGCACGCCCCCCACTGAGACCAAGCTGGTCTGAAAGACTCACCAGAAAGCTAGCCGAGCCCCAAGTGAAGGAGACAAGAGATTCATTCCATCTCTGTGTTGGTCGGAGGCTAAGAAAGCAGAGGCAGAGGCTGAAGGACAGAACCTTTGGATTTGGAGATATTCGGAGGGCCCTAAGCTAAATTGGCTGTGTTTTGAGAAGAACAAGAACTCCAACAACCTCTTTAATTTCTTTCTTATTTGTTTTGTGATTTGATTTATCTAAATCTGAGAGTACAAGATTGAGATCTCCCACTATTATATTATTGCTGTCTATTTATTCTCGCAACTCTCTTAGCTTCTCTTTAAGGAAGTTAGATGCTATACCACTTGGTGCATATATATTTAATACTGATATTGCTCCATTGTCTATAGTACCCTTAAGCAAGATATAGTTTCCTTCCTTATCTCTTTTAATTAGATCAATCTTTGCTTTTGCTTGATCTGAGATAAGGATGGCTACCCCTACTTTTTTGATTTCACCTGAAGCATAATAGATTCTGCTCCAACCTTTTACCTTTACTTTGTATGTATCTGCCTGTTTTAAATGTGTTTCCTGTAAACAACAGATTGTAGGGTTCTGACTTTTGATCCAGTGTGCTATCTGCCTCCTCTTTATGGGAAAGTTCACCCCATTCACATTTACGGTTAAAATAACCAATTCTGCATTTCCTGCCATCCTAATATCCCCAGTTTATACTTTTCTTTTTCTTGTCCTCCTTCCCTTCTTCCCTATTGGTCCCACTAAAGTAGCGCAGCTCTCCCTCTTTAGTATCCCTCTCTCCTCCCTTTGAATCCCTTCCCCTTTCTTATACCCTTCCCTTATTACTCTTTTTCCTTCTCCCTTTTCCTCTCCCACTTTTTAATGAAGTGAGAGAAGAATCTGTGTAAAACAAATATGTCAATTGTTTCCTCTTTGAGCCAACTCTGATGAGAGTAGGATTCATACAATGTTCCTCCCCCTCTCTAAGTTCCCTCATATATGATAGTTTTACTTTGCCTCATTGTCGTGTGTAGTTTCCCTCTTTTTAATCTCCCTTCTTCCCTTTTTCTGACGCTATCCCCTTTCCATTTCTACTTCCCTTTTTTATGTTATATCGGTAAGATCAAATTATACATATGGTTTTTATGTATATTCACAACAGAAATACAGTTCTTAAGAGTTCCTTTTACCTTTTTCTACTTCTCTTGATTCCTGTTGTTGAAGATCAAATTTTTTGTTTAAGTCTGGTTTTTTCCTTAGAAACAGATGGAATTCCTCTATTTCATTAAATGTCCATCTTCTTCTGTGGAAAAAAATACTCAGCTTAGCTGGATAGTTTATTCTTGGCTGCATTCCAAGTTCTTTTGCCTTTCGGAATATCTGATTCCAGGCCCTTCGATCATTTAATGTTGAGGCAGCCAGATCTTGCGTGACCCTTATTGTTGCATCTCGGTATTTGAACTGTTTTTTCCTGGCTGCTTGTAAATTTTTTTCTTTAGTCTGGAAATTCTGAAGTTTGGCCACAATATTCCTTGGAGTCTTTATTTTAGGGTCTTTTTCAGAAGGTGTTCGATGAATTCTTTCATCGCCTATTTTCCCTTCCGGTTCTATTACTTCTGGGAAGTTCTCTTTAATGATTTCTTGTAAAATAATATCTAGGCTCTTTTTTTCATCATAATTTTCAGGTAGTCCGATGATCCTCAGGTTATCTCTCCTAGATCTATTTTCCAGGTCTGTTGTTTTTCCAAGTAAATATTTGACATTTTTTTGGTTTTGCTTGACTGATTCTTGATATCTCAATGAATCAGTCATTTCTATTTGTTCAGTTCTAATTTTTAGTGAGTTATTTTCTTCATTAGCTTTTTTTACTTCTTTTTGTACATGTCCAATTGGGTTGTTTTGCTCTATGGAATTTTTTTCCATTTCACTATTTTTTTTTTTTTTAGTGAGTCATTTTCTTTTTCCAATTCACAAACTCTGTTTTTTACCTTTTCCAATTCACATTCAAATTTTTCTTTTAGTGAGTTATATGTCTTTCCCCATTTCTCTTCTAGCTCTCTTTTAAGGTTTTTAATAGTCTCTTCTAGGAGAGCCTTTTGTATTGGAGACCAACAATCGTCTGGAGACTGTCTGCTATTAGTCTCTTCAGGGTTGAAAAGCTGTTCTCTTTCTGTGTAGAAACTATCAATCGTTCTTTTGATTTTTTTACTCATTTTGTTAAAGCCTGTAAGGTCTGCCTTCAGAGCCAGGAGGTTACCAGCTTCCTCTGCAGAGCAGTGAAAGGTATATGGACGGGTAGCTGTCCTGCTGACCGGCTACAAAAAGCAGCGAGGTACTGGAGTGCTCTGGGAAAGAGTTCCCCACCAGAAAGTAACTCAGGCCTGCAGGGCCGGGCTAGGAAAGTGCCTTTCAAAGAACCTCAGCTGTGTGAGATAATGACTGCCCTGGGGCTAGACACTTAGCAGTGAGAGTTTCACTGCCCCAAGCCAAACCCTGCCCTGGGGCTGTGGGTATTAGCAGCTGAGCAGTGAATGGATTTGCAGGGACAGGAAGTGTCTGCCAGGGAAGCGCAGTCAGCTGGGGAAGTTCTATTGCTTCAGGCCTAGCCCCCCACTCTGCCGATTAGAGGCTTCCCAGGCTGTGCCCCCTTGCCGTGCAGATTAGTAACTGCCCCTGCAAAAGCCCTGAACTGCAGGATGTGGCCACAGGGCTATGGTAAAGTCTGCCTGAGTCATTTCCGGGTTTGAGGGGTTACAGCCAGATCTCATTAGGTTCTGGCGTTTTTTAGAGGACCCTCTGTTTTAGGCTTTAACTTCTCTGCCAGTTTACTGCTTTGTAATCAAGGCAGAACAGTTAGCCTATAGCAGAGTGGTCCCCATAACTTCTCTAGCCACAGAGATCACCCCCGCCCCTGGTCTGCTCAGGATGTTAGGCTCTCGCTGCCAGTGCTAGTCTGTTCCTGGCCCCCTCAGGACAAACCTTTCCTGGGGAGCTTCCAGATCGGCTGGTAAGTTGTAGTGCTTCTTATCTTCATGAATTTAAGCAGTGAAGAGTTATTTTTGAGGCTGGATTAAATAGTTGGTTATGAGGGTAATGAGAGGAGCTTAGAGAGTCGTGTGTGTGTGTGTGTGTGTGTGTGTGTGTGTGTGTGTGTGTGTGTGTGTGTGCCTGCTCCGCCATCTTGTCTCTGCCCCGGAAGTCCTTTTTTTTTTTTTTTTTTAACAGGGAAAATGTCTACTTTTTATTTAAGATTTACATCAACAATATGGTAAACTCAAAAGAAAAATTATTACAGTAAAGGTAAAAATCATAATCATGTTATACAAATGAAGTGCAAAGTAAGAATAGATGCAGAGAAGGAAAGCCCATAATTCTGAAAACCTATTCACATTAGAAATAGATTCAATAGGCAACACTACAAATATACCATGAAGAGTATAATACCCACCAAAATCTATAAAGAAATAAGAGAGTGAGGGCAGAAGACAAGGAAGGAATCCCTGGACAGGAGGAGGTTAAGTAATATTAAGCTAAGTTATGGAGTAGAATTTAATGAAAGAGTCAGCAGGGGTAGAAAAAGTAAAAGTATATGGGGTGTGTGTATGTGAAATATGTATGTATGTATGTATGTATGTATTTAACTACATGTAAATACATAACTATATATTTTCTTAACTATAGCTTTCTTGGGAGAGAGGAGGATAAAAAGGAGATATGTGTGTGTTTGTGTGTATATATGTATGTGTGCATATACTTATGTATATATTTACATACATACATATATATATATATATATGTATATATATATATACATACATATATATATATATATATATATATATATATATATATATATATATATATATATATATATATATATATATATATATATATATATATCCTTTTATAACTATAGCCTGCTTGGGACTGGTGGCAGTAAAGAAAGGGGAAAAAAGTTTTAAAAAATGAATCTAGCAGGGAATAAAAGAACAATTTACAAGGAAGTAAAGAAAAGATGAACACTCATGAATATAATTTCTTCTATTATCATATATCTTAAATTGGTATTTGTTATTATATATTTTGAATCCTCCCTGATGTTCTGCTGGGCACATGATAATGTTTTCTGTTTTTTGTTTCATTTTGTTTAGTATTGCTTTTGTATTTTTCTTTTTTCTTTTTCTGTTTCTTCAAACAAAATAAATTTGGAAAAGAAAATGAGGTGGTTGGATTAATGACCTCTAAGTCCCCTTTCAAATCTAAAGCTATTTTATTTTATGATTTTATTTCATGCTTTCTTTATCAGCCTGCACATACATTACATTATCAGGTTGCATTTTGCTGATTGCATCTCTCCTTCCATATGTTAGGGTAGTCTTGAGGATCATGAGATGCACCTGTTGATATCTATTAGCTTAATTCCCCTTTCCAGTAAATTCCTTCTGATATCAATCATCCTATGCTGGTAATGTCTCCTTAGTGTAATTGATAACACTAATGAGTGCATTGTTTATTCTATCCTTTGATTTCTTCTCAGAATCAAGTAACAAATTTACACCAATAACTTTTACGAAGAAGTGTATAACATCAATATATAGCAAGAATCTAAATAGAAAATCTCCTATCTGAATCAGATATGAGGGAAGAGTAGAATCAAATTTATAGCAGTCACTTCAAAGCATTCACCTACCAAGTTAATTTCTAAATACAGAATAGTCATTGCATTAGTCACTCCCATGTTATAGGACATGGCATTTCAACTCTCAGGTTAATCCACTACTGAACTGGCTCCAGCTCCTCAGTACTGTGCTTCTCAACAGGCTTGGCTGACAACCAACTCTGGTATTGATTTTACTTCATATACCTCCAGTGGCTCTTCTAACCTTTAGAAACTTATAACATTTTAGGTTTAGTCTGTAACATCTTCAGCATTGATTCACCTAAAGTCAAATTATCTGATTGATTACCATCAGAGGGATGGGGGAGATGAAGCAGGGAAAGAGGAAAGGATAGAATTTGGAACTTAAAAAAAAAAAAAAAACACACAACAAATGTTTAACATGTAATTTGAGAAAAATAAAGTACATATTATTTTTAAAAGACTAAATCAAAATAGAGACTGAGAAATAGAAAGTCAGTAAATGCATGGTTTTGTAGGCCTCTGAATATTTCTCTCTCTAACCCAGAGTAATACAGTAAGTAGCCTTTGCTTTGATCATCAGCTGTGTGTTTGTGTGGGTTGAGGTTTGAATCTCTCTCCATTATCTGTTGTTTACATATTTACTCTTTTATATGCACAGTTCTAGCTCTGTAACCATTTAGATCATTAATTCTACCAGAAATTTTCATCAAATAACTCATCAGAACACTCTATTCTGCTTTTATAGAAGCCCTACATGGATTGAAATCACATAGAATCCTCTTTTCCTAGTCAAGGGACCTCTGTTGGTCAAGTATGTTCAGCACAGTCATTTCTTATTGTATATTGGTAATCCAATATACTTTTTCAAATTTTATTTATTTTTAATATATTTTTTAAAAGTGTTCAAAGTTCTCTCTGTCCTTCAGCTTCTCTTCCACCCACTGAAAAGGAAGGTAACACCATATCAATTAAACATATAAAATAATAATAATAATAATAATAATAATAATAAAACATGTTTCTATGTTAGCCATAATACAACCCTCCCTCCCCCCAAAAAAAAATAACCTAGAAAAATAGATAAAATTGTGCTTTAATTTACATGCAATGTTCATCAGGTTCCCATTTGGTAATGGGAGGCATTTTTCATCATGAATCCTTGGGAATTTTCTAGAATAACTATATTGATCATTATATTGATAAGAATAGTTGTTTTTTACAGTTGGTCACCATCACAAAATTACTATTACTATGTACAATGATTTCTTATTATGCTCACTTCAATAAGTTCCTATAAATTTTCCCAGATTTTTTTTTTTTTGAAATCACCCTGCTTGCTGTTTTTTATAACACATTAAAATTTCATCACAAACATAATATACAACATATTTGGCCATTCCACAACTGAGGAAAGGTCTTTCAATATCCTGTTGTTTGCATCAAAATAAAAAGCATTATAAATATTTTTTGTGTGAATAGGTTCACTCTTTTTTTTAATCTTTCCAGATACAAATCATGTTGTGGTATTCCTATGTCAAAGATATACATAGTTTATAGTTCTTTGGGCATAATTCTAGATTGTTTTCCAGGATTGTTGCACCTGTTGCCAACTCTAACAATATTTTATTAATGAACCTATTTTCTCATATCTTTTCCAACATTTGTCATTTTTGATAGTTGAGAAGCAATACTTCAGTGTTTTTTTTCTTAATTTGCTTTCTCTAATCAATAATTGTTTAGATTTTTTCATATTATTATAGATATCTTTGGTTTCTTCTTCTCAAAAGTACCTTTTGATCACTTACAAATTGGAGAATGGTTCTTATTTTTTTAAAAAAATGGCTCAGTTTTCTATATTTGAGGAGGCTATTATCAGAAAAACACTGTAAAAATTTGGAATTTTCCATCGTTATATGTGGTATCTTTAAACAAAATGTATTTTAATATATGTAATATAATATTATTTATTTTTTAATATGTATAATATAATATTTAAATAATACAAATTATTATTCTTTAAAAAATTAAGTTGCTTTGTGTGTTTGCTTTGTCTGAATTCCTGACTCCCATACATGCCTTTTTTGTTTCTTTATTTTAAAATTCAAATGAAGCTTAAACAATTTCACTCCAGCACTTCATTTTAAAAATCTATGTGTACATGTTTGATATATATTGGAATGCTTCTTGTCTAGGGGAGAGGGATGGGAAGACGGGAGGGGAAAAACGTGGAACATAGGGTTTTGTAAGGGTGAATGTTTAAAACAATATTTACATGTCTTTTTTTTTTAATTAAAGGCTATTATCAAAAATCTTTAAAGTAATATGTGCATATATTTCTCTTTTAAGGCCATTATTTATTTATAATCAATATAATAATCATAAGTTATGGTATCTGAATGTTATAGATTATGATTTGTAACTGGTTCTGTGATCAGGTTCAATTTTATTGCTTAGCACATAACATTCATATTTAAAGTTATTGTTACTGATTTGGTATTTCTCTTCAACTATTTTTTCCCTGTTTAACCATTGCACTCTTTTTACTGTTACTCTTTAAAAGTGCATTTTGTTTCTAACCATTGAATCCCTTAATTTAATGTCCCCTTTATCACTACTTCCCCATCAGGGCAATTCTGTTATTGCTTTTTCTTTCTCTTTTCTTGTTGAGTAAGATAGATTTCTATATGTGACTTTATCTCTGTCTATCTATCTATTTACCTACCTACCTATCTATTTACTTATCTATCTATCCATCCATACATCTCTTTTTTCTAAAATTTGACTATTTTATTTTTAAAGTTTTTAATTTTCAAAATATATGCATAGATTCCTCAACAATCACCCCTCCAAAACTTTGTGAAACTTTTTTTTTCTTCCTCCCTTCCCTTATCAATCCTCCATATATATATATAGGTTAAATATGCACAGTTCTTCTATATATATATATATTTCCATAATTATCATGCTGCACAAGAAACATCAGATCAAAAAGAAGAAAATGGGAAAGAAAACAAAAAGCAAGAAAACAACAAAAAATTGAAAATACTATGTTGTAAGAGTACTCTCTCTAGGTGCAGATGGTTCTCTCCATCAAAAATCCATAGGAATTGCTGTTGAAGAGAGCTGGGTCCATCAGAATTGATCTTCATATAATCTTCTTGTTGCTGTGTACAACGATCTTCTGTTTCTGCTTATTTCACTTAGCATCGATTCGTGTAAGTCTCTCCAGATTTCTCTGGAATCATCCTGCTGATCATTTCTTGCAGAACAATAATATTCCATAACATTCACATGCCATAACTTATTCAGCCATTCTCCAAATGATGCGCAGCCATTCAGTTTCCAATTTCTTTCCACTACAAAAAGGGCTGCCACAAACATTTGTTTGTGGGACTTCTTTTTTATTTTTTGTGTGTGATCTCTTTGTGATACAGGCCTAGTAAACACACTACTGGATGAAAGGATATGCACAGTTTTGTAGTCCTTTGGGCATAGTTTCCTATTGATTTCCTGAATGGATGAATAAGTTCACAACTGTAGAAACAATGTATTAGTGTCACAGTTTTACCACATTAATCATAACTTTTTCTTGTCATTTTAGCCAACTGAAAGTGTGTAGTGGTACCTCAAAGTTGTCTTAATCTGGATTTCTCTGATCAATAGGGATTTAGAGCATTTGTTCATATGATTATAAATGGTTTTAATTTCTTCATCTGAAAATTGTTCATATCCTTTGACCATTTATTAATTAGAGAATGGCTTGAATTCTTATAAATTTGAGTCACTTCTCTACATATTCTAGAAATGAGACTTATCAGAACCCCAGGATGTAAATACATCCCCAGTTTACTGCTTTCCTTCTAATTTTGTCTTATTAGAGTTTTTTGCACAAATTTTTTAAATTTAATATTATCAAAATTATCCATTTTGTATTCCATAATGTACTCTAGTTCTTCTTTGGTGCCAAATTCCTTCATTCTCCATTTCTGAGAGGTACATTATACCAAATAAATACTAAATGAAGTTGTGAGCAATAGGAAAAAAAAACATAACTGTCAATTAATTGATCTTGACACTGTTAGTTCATCTTCATAATCTGGGTAAATGGGAAGAGAAAGAGAGAGAAAGAGAGAGAGAGAGAGAGAGAGAGAAGATTTGATTCTCATAGTAAGGGAAGTACTTTTATTGTCTCTATTTTATAAATCAAGAAACTCAAAATGAGAGACTTGGAAGAAGTATCCTCACTGGAAGTTTCTTTTGTCAGTAAAATTAAACTTGGAATATGATAATAATAATATATCATTATTCCATGTCTAATAGAGAGAGACAGTGAGACACAGAGAGAGAGACAGAGACAGACAGACAGACAGAGAGACAGAGACAGAGAAAGAAACCTGGATTTCATTACAATTTCTTTCCCTTGAATCACAATACATTTATCTTGTATACATTTGTTTTTCCTTAGTAGGATTCCATAGGTTTCAATAGACTCCCAATAGAATCCACAAATCAAAAATAAAATTTAAGTCATTTTTTTCCTTTCATAGCTTCTTCTGCACACAATAGTTAAAAATCAATTTGTTTCATTATTTCACATATCTTAACTATTTTTTCAGGTTTTAGAGATGAACCCAAATTCTGAAATTAAATTAATTGTATATTTAAAGTGTAAGTATGCAGCCAAATTATAGTAAGATGCTACTTGTCATATTAAGGGGGGCAGAGGGCAGTGCTTTCTGTGAGAATTCAACCTCTCATAGAGAAACAACATTTCCACTCAATAAACCTGAAGTGTCTTTTATCCACTTCTTCAGCTAGTACTTGGGACTACAATTACTGCCATATTTTCTGAGTGAGTTCAGTAGATCTGACAGGAACCATGTCTGCAGTCAGCCTATATCTACTCATAGTTATATTTGTAGACAGTGTTATCATTATGGAATGGAAATCACTCTTTTATCTTGTCACAGACAAATCCTTCACTGTTCAGTTATTGCAAGTCAAAGTTCCTCTGTTTTCTCTTTAGTCAATGCAACTGGCAGTTGCTATCTGCCAGGTAATAAGGTTTATTTCATTATTACTAACAATATTGGATGGCTGGACATGTTATTAGTATTTGTAGTTTTGTAGTTTCTTGTTACTTGTATCAGCAGTATTAAAAATAAAGCTCTAAGAAGAATCCATTTGATTTAATCCTTTTTTTTTTGGGGGGGGGGGAGATAAAGCCTTGCCTAAAGAAATACTTAGGACTTTCCATTGGTAACAAAAAAAAATGTTCATATCTCTTAGAAACTTTCTCACTTTGATAAATAAGGGCCTACAATCTACAAATTAGCCCTGATAGAATTTCTAAATGATGTAAATAAGTTGCTTATTTTTTCTAATTGTCATAGCTATGAATTCACAGCTTCAAGGAAATCAAATCCAGTCTCCACTAAACAAAAAAATATGCAAAAGATATAACTTTAATAGTAGATAGAAAGTAGCTAAATAGATCAATTAATTTCAATTCAAATAGATGGATTGTTATTTGTTTTCTATTGTGTTCAAGTCTCTATGCTAAGAAGGCAAAAAAAAAGTTATTCTCATACTTTAAAAGTTATATTGGGAAAGGGGAAAACAAGATATATAAGAAAAACAAAAATATTAATTTTTTTGAAAGAGTGAAAAGGAGGTATCAAGAAAAACCTTTTAAAGGAGATAGAATACAAGTACTTGTGCCTTTTCCAAAGTGATTCACTCATAAGCTCTAATTCTTTCCTCTCTTTACAGGAATGTGATTAAATATTAGGGTTGATACCCATATAATAAGAAAGATTCCTTATAAGATCTGGGAAATCACAAGCCTTTGGGTTTTTCTTCTCTTTGGAGCAAGGAGAATTCTAATGGTGGTCATTCAATATATAAGCAAACATAATCAATCAGGGAGAATGTTGCACAGGATTTGAATTGAAATCATGTTTTAGTAATGCTAGAGGTAAAATTTAATAATGAAGAGAAGAAACCTATAGATATAAATAAAATCATCAATATGAATTTTAGAACATTCTCACAAGCCACAGCAAAAAAAATAAATTAAAGAATAAGCTAAAATATTTTAACTCCCAATAAAATTGGGAGAATTTTTTTTTTTGCTTGTAGGTAGAAAGCTGAATTGGAGATGAAAGAAAAAAAATGGACATTTTCCTCAGAGAAATATTAACAGTGCAAATCTCTTTGCTAATGCTGGGACTAGTTTTATTTAAGCAGTCTTACCAATGATTCTCAAGAGGGAATCCATGGAGAAGTCCCCTTATTTCCAGAGAATATTGTCTTCTGGGTAATAAAAGGATAGCTTAATAGAAAAGAGGTAACAGTATCTTGTGAATGGACAAGGAAAGAATAGTAAAGTTAAGAAATGTAAAAGATTGACTTCCATTTCTAAGTTATCTCCTACAAAGGATATCAAATAGCAATACTGATCACTCCCTAAAAAAACAAAAAAATGTCCCTGAAATGATACTATAGCCTAACCTGTCAAAAGATAACAGGACTCACAGGACTGAGTAATACTGAAATCCTTGCTACTTTTCAAACAAGGCATTATATCTCTTGACTCCAGGAATTTTCTTTGTCTTTCTTCCATATCTGGAATGCTGTCCCCTCCTCATATCTGCCTACTTTCTACTCTGACTTTCTTAAATTCCCAACTCAAATCACAAATACTAAAGGACATATTTCCCATTCTCTCTTAATTTTTAGTGTCTTTTCTCTTTCAATTATTTCTTATATGTATATAGATGTGTATGTTTAAATATATTTGTTTGCTTAGATTGATGGCAGAGATTGTCTTTTGCTTCTTATTTTATTTTTTAAAAATCCAATGGATTGCAAGTTCCTTGTGGGAAGGTACTATAACTTCAAGGTATTGCTTATGAAACCCATTCCTGATGTGAGTTGGTTTTCAGAACTATGAGCCCTCCTTCCTCCTCTAATGCCTGTCTATTCTTCCTCTGCACCTCATTTGTATAACATAACTACTATTTTTACCTCAACCCTGTCCATCTTTCTTTTGATTTTACCCTATTTTTGATGTAAATCGTATATATAAAACACACTTTTTCGTGTTAAAAACATGAACAACTTGTCCATATTTTTTTAAAAATTGTCAATGTTGAGGTTTTTTTTTTTAATTGTCCCACCCCTTTTTTTTTTTTTCATAGCTTTTTACTTACAAGTTATATGTATGAGTGATTTTACAACATTGACAATTGCCACACCTTTTGTTCCAATTTTTCCCTTCCTTCTCCCCACCCCCTCCCCTAGATGGCAGGTTGACCAGTAGATGTTAAATATATTAAAGTTTAAATTAGATACACAATAAGTATACATGACCAAACAGTTATTTTGTTGTACTAAAGGAATCAGACTCTGAAATATTGTACAATTAGCCTGTGAAGGAAATCCAAAATATAGGCAAAAATATAGGGATTGGGAATTCAATGTAATAGTTCTTAGTCATCTCCCAGAGTTCTTTCACTGAGCATAGCTGGTTCAGTTCATTACTGCTCCATTGGAACTGATTTGGTTCATCTCATTGCTGAAGATGGCCAGGTTCATCAGAATTGATCATCATATAGTATTGGCCTTTCTAAAATGATCCCTGTTGGTCATTTCTTACTGAACAATAATATCTCATAATATTCATATACCACAATTTATTCAGCCATTCCCCAATTGATGGGAATCTATACAGTTTCCAGTTTCTGGTCACTACAAAGAGGGCTGCCACAAACATTCATGCACATACAGGTCCCTTTCCCTTCTATATGATCTCTTTGGGATATAAGTTCATCAGTAATACTGCTGGATCAAAGGGTATGCACAGTTTGATAACTTTTTGAGCATAGTTCCTAATTGCTCTCCAAAATGGTTGGAGGCATTCACAATTCTACCAACAATGTATTAGTGTCCCTGTTTTCCCACATCCCCTCCAACATTCCACATTATCTTTGCCTGTCATTCTAGCCAATCTGACAGGTGTGTGGTAGTATCTCAGAGTTGTCTTAATTTGCATTTCTCTGATTAATAATGACTTGGAGCATCTTTTCATATGGCTAGAAATAGCTTCAATTTCTTCATCTGAGAATTGTCTGTTCATATCCTTTGACCATTTATGAATTGGAGAATGGCTTGATTTCTTACAAATTTGAGTCAATTCTCTATATATTTGGGAAATGAGGTCTTTATCAGAACTTTTGACTAAAAATATTTTCCCAGTTTATTCCTTCCCTTCTAATCTTGTCTGCATTAGTTTTCTTTGTACAAAACCTTTTTAGTTTGATATAATCAAAATTTCCTATTTTGGGATCAATAATGATCTCTAGTTCTTCTTTGGTCATAAATTCCTTCCTCTTCCACAGATCTGAGAGGTAAACTATCCTGTGTTCCTCTAATTTATTTATAATCTCATTCTTTATGTTTAGGTCATGAACCCATTTTGACCTTATCTTGTTGTACGGTGTTAATTTTGGGTCGATGCCTAGTTTCTGCCATACTAGTTTCCAATTTTCCCAGCAATTTTTGTCAAACAGCAAGTTCTTTTCCCAAAAGCTGGGGTCTCTGAGTTTGTCAAACACTAGATTGCTATAGTTATTGACTGTTTTGTCCTTTGAACCTAACCTATTCCACTGACCAACTAATCTATTCCTTAGCCAATACCAAATGGTTTTGGTAACTGCTTCTCTGTAATATAATTTTAGATCTGGTACAGCTAAACCACCTTCATTTGATTTTTTTTTCATTAATTCCTTTGAAATTCTTGACCTTTTCTTTTTCCATATGAATTTTGTTGTTATTTTTTCTAGGTCATTAAAATAGTTTTTTTGGGAATCTTATTGGTATAATGCTAAACAAATAGATTAGTTTATTATATTTGCTCTCCCTATCCAAGAACATTTAATATTTTTTCCAATTGGTTAGATCAGACTTAATTTATGTGAAAAGTGTTTTGTAGTTTTGCTCATAAAGTTTCTGATTTTCTCTTGGCAGATAGATTCCTAAGTATTTTATACTATTAGTAGTTACTTTAAATGGAATTTCTCTTTGTAACTCTGACTGTTGGATTTTGTTAGTGATATATAAGAATGCTGATGATTTATGTAGGTTTATTTTGTATCCTTTGCTAAACTTTGCTAAAGTTGTGGATTATTTCTAATAATTTTTTAGTGGAATCTCTGGGGTTCTCTAAATATACCATCATATCATCAGCAAAGAGTGATAATTTGGTTTCCTCATTGCCTCCTCTAATTCCTTTAATCTCTTTCTCAACTCTTACTGCCAAAGCCAGCATTTCTAATACAATATTGAATAGTAATGGTGATAGTGGGCAACCTTGTTTCACTCCTGATCTTATTGGGAATGGTTGCAGTTTGTCCCTGTTACATATGATGCTTACTGCTGGTTTTAAATAGATGCTACTGATTATTTTAAGGAAAAGTCCATTTATTTCTATACTCTCAAGAGTTTTTAATAGGAATGGATGTTGGATTTTATCAAATGCTTTTTCTGCATCTATTGAGAAGATCATATGGTTTTTGTTAATTTGATTATTAATTTTTTTATGACTTATTCTGTAAATTCTCTCTGGGCAGGGTGCCATTTCACCTTACTCTTTGGAGTAGAAGCTTTTTTTCACTAGTCTTCCTCTGAAGATGAATCCTGATCTTACCTGTTCCCATAATATGTTTCAATGATGGGTTCTTTTCTTTGCCAGTTCACTTTTCATTTTAATAAGAGTTATTAGTATTAGCATCTTGATTCCCTTCATGTCTCCGCTCTGATCAGGAACCCCTAAAAGCTCCACCCTCCTCCAAGTGCCTACAGCCAGCAGTGCCCCAGCTCTGCTGCTTCTGCATTCACCAGGTGCTGATTGCTTCTTACCTGGGGCCATGTCTCAGAAGCACAACTGGGCCTGGAGTTCCCAATCATCTGAGTCATACTTTGTCTTCCTAAACTCAAACGTCTTGACAAATAGTACAGGAGCAAAAGGTCTCTGTGGTTCCTGAGGAGATTCCAGCCAGGACCAGTTAGCCTGAGGCGTCCCCACTTGGTGTTTCCAAAGAGCTTGTCCAGAGGTGTTTGTACTTCAAACAGGTTAACGGGGATCGTTCTTTTGATCTTGTCTGGTTGTATTACAAATACTACTGTTCTGCCCCAAGTTTTGATTTTTCACAAGTTCATTTTCACCTTGAGGTGCAAATTTGTCCTATTTGTGAGGGAAATCAGGAAATCTTGAAATTTAGCAACTTATTCCACTATCTTTCCAGGATCCTCTGATAAAATATTTATAAAGCAGTTTAAAGCATCCAAGTACTATTTAAATACTATTCTTTATTATTATTTCCAAGGTTTTTTCTGACTCTAAAGTTACATGCCAATTAAAGATGTTAGGACATATAAATTTAGGTTGTTGTTAAGTCATGTTATAATTGAAGAATCGAGGCAAGCAGGGATGAGTGCCCATGCTAACATAACTAATAAGCTCTAGACTTATTTGAATTCTCAAATGTGAATCTCCCAGACTCTAGACCCACTACTCTATCTTCTAAACCTCCTGGCTGCCATACATCTGGGTACATAATGACTAAAAGAGGAAACTAATTGAAGGCCGTAAAATCATAAAACACATATGTATCAAAGAATATTCTGATACTCTCTGTCTATAGGTGAAGTTATACTTTCACCCCAAACCCTAAATTCTATGGCATTCTAATGAAATTTGGGATTTGTCTAGGCTCTTTGCCAATGGCTTCTGCTTTTCTTGGTATTGTTCCCTCAGTTCTGGGGGAATGGACTTCTGTATCCAAGTTTCATTTAATCACTAACTATCAGAATAGTTTTTACACAGAAATATTTACTTCAAAAAGTATAATCACAAATATACAAACTCACTTTCCCAATACCAGGGAGATACAATCCTACCCCCAGCCACATATACTCATCCTTTTTAACATCTTAGTATCTGCATAGGAAGTTAGATAAATTAAATTCTTATACTGCAGAGTTCATTTTGCATAATCCCATCTGGCTCAAATGCTTAACAACCTGGCTTCTCTGGACTTCACTGCTAGGATAATGGGTTATAAATGTCTGAACTCTAATCTTTGCTATGACACCAAGATTCCAGCTCCTAAATCCAGTCAAAATCATCTGAAACGTATGAGAAAAATAATATAGAACCTAAGTAAAATTGTCAGGGATCTTTTCTCTAAAGCAAGATTAAAACAAGAATGGGGAAGAAAGTCCTTCAGTTTCTTTGATCTTTATCCCTTGGAAGTGGTATGAAAGAGCAGTCAGGGAAGGTTATAGAAAAGAGAAAATAACTATTTCTATCTTGCCAGTTTTCATGTTGTGGGAAACTAAAGAAATTAGGCTATATTCCCTAAGTAGTAGGAGACTAGGGGATGCAGAAGCCTTCCAATTAGGCAAACTAGACATATTCTACAGGACTCTCAAGTCACTCCCATATTATGGAATTAAGTATGCAAAGAAAAGCCTAGGGTCACACATAGGTTACTTAGATAAGTAAGTACTTCACCAAGTCATGGAAGAGTAAATTATTTTAAAATGATAACATTTGAGCTTTTAAGATAGTAGCTATAAAAAATAAAAACATTGCTTTCAGCTCTGAATAATATAATTTGGTAATAGAGATTCCAGAAGGATCAGGTTAGGTGTTATCTAGATACCGATACAAAAGCAAATTTATAGCTAGAGAGCTAAATTCAATCTTCAGTTTGTATGAGGGAATTGTCCAACATTGCTAATGACCAACATTTGACATTAAATTATAGTATAGCATTTTTGATAGCAGAGTTCAGGCATGCTCCCAGTGCTAATTCTATGTTTATGAAAATTTAGAAAAAATAGCTTAGTAAACTTACTAGAAACTTAAAATGTCATCAGTCTGGTGTAGACTAGAATATATATATATATATATATATATATATATGTTCATATTTGTTAATTTCACAGATATATATATCTGTGAAATTAACAAATATGAACATCAAACTTGGGCTTCACATTGATCAATTTTCAAGTGAGCCATATTAAATTGGGTCAAAAATTTCTTAAAGTTCACTGTGAACACTGCATTGATTTATACCTTCAGCCTTTTAAAAAGAAAGGATACTGTGTTTTTTAAGTAATTAATGAGCTATTGTTTTTCTATTTTCTCTGAGAAGACTTTAAATGTAAAAAAGACATTAGATATTTATTTTCAAATACTATAGAGTTCTGCTGTATATCAGCATAGGAATTCCCATGCATTTTTATATTTCTTAATATTACTTAAAATGTGATTTCTTTTTTTTCTTTTTGCATTTACTAGAATTTATTTTTTCTAATAATAATAAATAATTTTTAGCATTCATTTTTGTAAGATTTTCTGTTCCAAATTCTTTCCTTTTTTTACCTCCTTCCCAAAAGAACAATCTGATTTACTTTGTATAGGGACAATATTGTAAAACATAGTTCTACACTAGTAATGTTGTGAAAGAAAAATCAGAAAATAAGGGAAAGAAGAGGAAAAAGAAAAAAATACTAAAAATGATAATAGTATGCGTTGATCTGCATTCAGACTTCATAGGTTTTTTTTTTTGTTTGTTTAGTTGTGAATAGTAGATGGGACATGTGGAAGTCTTGGATCATTATATTGCTAAAAACGAATAAATCTATTACATTTAACCATCAGTCAATGTTGCTATTACTGTGTTCTTCTTCTGCTTCCTTCACTCAACTTCAGCTGATACAGTCTTTCCAGACTTTTCTGAAATCAGCCTATTCATCATTTCTTATAGAACAAAAGAACTGTATTTCATTTATATACCATAGTATTTGTAAACATTTCCCAATTGATGGTCATCCCACAATTTACAATTTTTTGACACCTCTCAAAATTGCTACAAAATGTTTTTGTACACAAAGATCTTTTTTTTTAAATGCTTGCTCTGGAATACAGACCTAGTGGTGACATTGATGGATCAAAGGACACACAGTTTTATAATGTTTTGATTGTGGTTTTAATTTACTCTCCAGAATAGTTGGATCAGTTCACAACTCCACCAACAGTATATAAGTGTTTAAGTTTTCCCATATCCGCTCCAACATTTATCATTTTCCTTTTCTGTCATAATGACCACTCTGATAGTTGTGAAGTGGTACCTCAGAGTTGTTTTAATCTGCATTTCTCTAATTAAAAAAAATGATTCTGAGCATTTTATATCACTATAGAAAGCTTTAATTTCTTCCTCTGAAAATTGTCTATTCATATCTGGTGACTATTAAGTAATTGGAGAATGATTTGTGTTCTTTTTTTTTCCCCTGAGGCAATTGGGGTTAAGTGACTTGCTGAGGTTATACAGCCAGGAAGTACTAAGTGTCTGAGACTGGATTTCAACTCCTGTCCTCCTGACTTCAGGGCTGGTGCTCTATCCACTGTGCTATCTAGTTGCCCCATGACTTGTATTCTTAAAGTTATTGCAGCTTTATAATATAGTTTTAGATATGGTATGGCAAGACTAGATTATTTTTCATTAATTTCCTTGATATTCTTGAAATTTTGCTCTTCCAGATGAATTTTACTATTAGTTTTCTAGCTCCATTAAATATTTTTGATAGTTTTTTTTTTTTTTAGAATGACATTGAAAGAGGAAATCAGTTGAAATAGAATTACTATTTTTGGCATATTAGCTTAATCTATCCCATGAGCAATGCATATTTTTCTATCGTTTTTTTTTTTTATGAAAATATTTTTTCAGTAACTGATTTTATTTCTGTGAAAAATGTTTTGTAATTCTGGTTTATGTAGTACTTGTTTTTGTCTTAGTAGGAAGATTCCCAAAATATATATTTTTAATTATCTACAATTATTTAAATGAAATTTCTCTTTCTATCTCTTGCTGCTGGGCTTTGTGTGTGATATATAAAAAAGATGATGATTTATGTGGGCATATTTTGTATCTTGAAACTTTACTAAAGTTGTTGATTTCTTCTAATAATTTTTTGTTGATTCTGTAGGGTTCTGTAAGTACACCATCATATTTTGAGCAGAGTAATAGTTTTGTTTCCCTGTTACTGTTATAATTCCTTCAATTTCTTTTTCTTCTCTTATTGCTAAAGCTAACATTTTACTACAATAATCAATAATAGTGGTAATAGTAGACATTCATATATCATCCCTGATTGTATTAGGGAATGCTTCTAACTTCTCCTCATTACAAATGAAATTTGCCTATTTATTCTAGATAATATTGTTTATCATGTTAAGGGGCAACCCCAGTTAGTTCCATGTTCTTTTGTGTTTTTGATTGGAATGAGTGCTAGATTTTTTCCATAGCTTTTTGATAATGATTTGATAAGACAATCATATGATTTCTGTAGTTTTTATTTTTATTTTTATTTTTATTTAATTGTTATGGTCCATTATACTGATAGTTGTCCTACTATGGAATGGACTTTTCATTCCTGATATACATGTAATCTGGTCATGGTGCATTATCCCCCTAGTGTAACCTCTTTGCTAATATTTTGTTTGCTAGATATTCATTGTAGAAATTAGTCTTATTATTTTCTTTCTCTGTTTTTTTTTTCTCCTTAAGTATTACACCATATTTGTATCATAAAAGAAATTTGGTAGGAAAATTATAATATTACCTAGAAAGTCATGATTTAAAAACAAACATTATATATCTTATTTCAAGAAATTGTCAAGGAAAACTGCCCTGACATTTTAGTTTTTCCTCTATTGTTTTTATTAGATTTTTAAGCTTTTCTAGAAATGCTTGTTCAGCTTTGATTCAATTTACTTTTCTCCCATTTGAGGTTTTGCTGGTAACTATTATGACTTTATTGCCTCTTTGAGTTTGTGCTGTGATTTTCACTATTACTAAAATAGCTTTTTTATAATTAGGTTCTTGTTGCTGTTGTTCTTCACTCATTTTTCCACTTTTTTTTTGAATTATCTCTTTATGTTAATGTTGAGTTCTATTCTCAGTATGGGTAATGAGGAACACTGACTATTGGAAGTTTCAGAAACTTTTTGCAGTGTTGTTTGAATGCTGCTTTTACTTTCTCTTGATGTTGAGTTCACTATTATTTAAAAATCTTTGGTGAAATTTAAACTTTTAGAGTTCACAGAATGATCTAAGCTAGGGTCAAGTTGGACTTCTGCCCTATTAGTTTCTAGTTGCCACTTTGCAAGCTTCTTAATTTTTTTTGAGTTTGACAGAATTGTAGGCTTGTCCATGGTTGATGCTCCAATAGACTATGGTTAGCTACATACCCTTTTCCCTACCTCGAAAGCCATTAGGATTATAAAGAATACATCTACTTGGTTTCTTTTTAAATGAATTCCTGCCCCTATTTACTAATCTGTAGGTCTCATATTAAGCTATAGTTCAATCAAGGACCTTGTTCTGGGAACAGAGCCATATAGTTGTTAACTTCATTTTCTAAAGATAGGCTCAAGCTTGTGACCCCTAATTATTTTACTATAAAATAGCAGATATCCTGTCTGCACATACAGGTAACCTGTTAATAGTCTGGGAATAAGTTTTTTCATCATAATGATAAAGGTGCTATTTTATATGTCCCTACTCAGTCTTTGAGTTCTTAGTTTAGTATACAACTGCAAGATCAAATATGGCCCTGAACTGAAAGATGCTGTCTTTCATAGATTTGGTGTTGGGAACCATTTGATATTGGCTAAGGAATAGATTAGTTGATAAGTGGAATAGGTTAGGTTCAAAGGACAAAACAGTCAATAACTATAGCAATCTAGTGTTTGACAAACCCAAAGACACCAGCTTTTGGGATAAGAACTTACTGTTTGACAAAAATTGCTGGGAAAATTGGAAACTAGTATGGCAGAAACTAGGCATCAACCCACACTTAACACTGTACAGCAAGATAAGGTCAAAATGGGTTCATGACCTAAGCATAAAGAATGAGATTATAAATAAATTAGAGGAACACAGGATAGTTTACCTCTCAGATCTGTGGAAAAGGAAGGAATTTATGACCAAAGAAGAACTAGAGATTATTACTTATCACAAAATAGAAAATTTTGATTATATCAAACTGAAAAGTTTTTGTACAAACAAAACTAATGCAGACAAGATTAGAAGGGAAGCAATAAACTGGGAAAATACTTTTACAGTCAAAGGTTCTGATAAAGGACTCATTTCCAAAATATATAGAGAATTGACTCAAATTTGTAAGAAATCAAGCCATTCTCCAATTGACAAATGGTCAAAGGATATGAACAGACAATTCTCAGATGAAGAAATTGAAACTATTTCTAGCCATATGAAACGATGCTCCAAGTCATTATTAATCAGAGAAATGCAAATTAAGACATCTCTGAGATATCACTATATACCTGTCAGACTGGCTAGAATGACAAGGAAAGAGAATACGGAATGTTGGAGGGGATGTGAGAAAACAGGGACACTAATACATTATTGGTGGAATTGTGAATACATCCAACCATTCTGGAGAGCAATTTGGAACTATGCTCAAAAAGTTGTCAAACTGTGCATACCCTTTGATTTAGCAGTGTTACTACTGGGCTTATATCCCAAAGAGATCATAAAGAAGGGAAAGGGACCTGTATGTTCACGAATATTTATGGCAGCCCTCTTTGTAGTGGCCAAAAACTGGGAACTGAATGGATTCCCATCAATTGGGGAATGTCTGAATAAATTGTGATATATGAATGTTATGGAATATTATTGTTTGGTAAGAAATGACCAACAGGATGATTTCAGAAAGGCCTGGAGAGACTTTTTTTTTAAAATTCATTTCCCATTGTTCTTTCTTTGGATGTAGCTGCTTCTGTCCATCATTTATCAATTGAAACTGATCTTTGTCAAAGAAATCACTTCTATCAGAATACATCCTCAGACAGTATCGTTGTTGAAATATATAATGATCCCCTGGTTTTGCTTATTTCAGTCAGCATCAATTCATATAAGTCTCTCCGGGCCTTTCTGAAATCATCCTGTTGGTCATTTCTTACTGAGCAATAATATTCCATAACATTCATATACCACAATTTACCCAGCCATTCTCCAATTCATGGGAATCCATTCAATTTCCAGTTTCTAGCCACTACAGACAGGGCTGCCACAAACATTTTGACACATGCAGGTCCCTTTCCCTTCTTTAGTAAATCCTAGAGAGACTTACAAGAACTGATGCTGAGTGAAACAAACAGGGCCAGGAGATCATTATATACTTCAACAACAATACTATATGATGACCAATTTTGATAGACCTGGCCATCCTCAGCAATAAGATGAACCAAATCAGTTCCAATGGAGTAGTAATGAACTGAACCAGCTATGCCCAGTGAAAGAACTCTGGGAGATGACTAAGAATCATTACAATGAATTCCCAATCCCTATATTTTTGCCTGCCTGCATTTTGGATTTCTTTCACAGGCTAATTGTACAATATTTCAGAGTCTGATTCTTTTTGTATAGCAAAATAACTATTTGGTCATGTATACTTATTGTATCTAATTTATACTTTAATATATTTAGCATCTACTGGTCATCCTGCCATCTAGAGAAGGGGGTGGGAGGAAGGAGGGGAAAAACTGTACAAAAGGTTTGGCAATTGTCAATGCTGTAAAATTACCCATACATATAACTTGTAAATAAAAAGCTATTAAAAAAAAAAGATTTGTTGTTGGGGAGAGTAACATTATATTGCTTATTGCTAATCAGCTATCCTTTCTGATCTTCTATAAAGGATGTAATTATTCTAAATTATTTTTTCAAGATCTTTGAAAATAGAGAAACAATGAGAATATATAGAGAGAACATTTTGGAAAGGTCGAATGTCTAGATTTTCAAAAAGGGTAAGAGAATACTCAATATGCTGTCTGTTCTATATATTTTTTCTTGTATACATGATGTATACTATTTTTATTTCTGTGCTAATGAATATGAGCCCTACTAGTACAATGCAACATCTCCTATCTCAAGATCTCTAATGCTTATTGGATATCTCAAATTGAACTTCTCACCACTATGTTACCTCATCTTAAGTGTAGATTTGACCATTTAACCCCCATTCAATAAACTCTTAAGACCCCCTTTTCCTCTATGATTAATATAGCATATTTATATCTCTATTTATCTTTACAAAAAAAGTATTATAAAAGATTAATGTGGTTACTGTTGTTATTGTTTGTTTCTATGTGGAAGGAAAACATGTTAGCTATTCTAAATGTTTTATTTCAGTATTAAACTATTAAATATAAAACTTAAGGAAAAATCTTGGGCCATACTGTACCTGAAACATTTTTAAAGTGCTATATGAGTATGGGTTATATTGCTGTTGATTTTTAATTATTATTATTATTATGGCTAAGATTTGGAGAAACTTGGTTAAGAACATTTTGAGCATGGAGAGTGTATGGGAAATAAAATTAGGACTCCTTATTAAGTTAAAAAGGTTTTATGCAAACAAAACCAAGGCAGATAGGATTAGAAAAGAAGCAGTAAATTGGGAAAAAATGTAGATGCAACCCTTCTAAAAAGGCCTATTTCTAAAATATATAGAGAATTGACTGAAATTTTTAAGAATACAAATTACTCAGCAATTGATAAGTGCTCAAAGGATACGAACAATTTTCACATGAAGACATTAAAAACATTTCTAGTCACATAAAACAAAATACTCTAAATCACTTTTGAATAGAGGAATGCAAATTAAGATAACTTTGAAGTATTACTACACACCTCTCAGATTGGCTAAAACAATAGGAAAAGATAATGATGAATGTTGGAGGGAATGTGGGAACTAATATATTGTTGCTGGAGTTTTGAACTGATCCAACCATTCTGGAGAGCAATATGGAACTATGTCCAAAAGACTATCAAATTTTGTATTCCCTTTCATCCATCCGTGTCTTTACTGGGCTTGTATTACAATGCAATCATACAAAAGGGAAAAGGACCTATATGTGCAAGAACTTTTATAGCAACCCATTTTGTAGTGACAAGGAACTGAAAACTGAGCGCAGAATGACTGAATACGTTATGGTAGATGAATGTTATGGAATATTATTGTTCTACAAGAAAAAATCAGCAGGATGATTTCAGAAAGGCCTGGAGAGATTTACATAAATTGATGCTGAGTGAAATGAATAAAATGAAGAGAACTTTGTACACAGCACTACCAAGATTATATGATGATCAATTCTGATGCATATGGTTCCTTTCAACAGCCAGGTGATTTAGGTTAGTTCCAGAGGTCTTGTGATGAAGAGAGGCATCTATGCACCCAGAGAGAGGACTGTGGGAACTGAGTGAGGATCACAACATAATATTTTCACTTTTTTATTGTTGTTGTTGGCTTGCATTTTATTTTCTTTCTCATTTTTTTTCTTTTTTGATATGATTTTCCTTGTGCAGAATGATAATAGCAGAAATATGTATAGAAAAATTCAACATGTGTAAAACATATTGGATTATTTGCCCTCTAGGGCAGGTGATGTGAGGGAAGGGAGGAGAAAAAAATTTGCAAGTTTAAATGTTGAAAGTCATCTATGCATATATCTTGAAAATTAAAAAAAAAAAAACCTTTTATACAAAAAAAGCACTCTTTTGCCTGAAATATAGAGCCCATAGTGGTGGCAATGTCCAATTTAGAAAGCTAGGTTGGAACATTGCATTTCATTCATTCTTAGACGGACATCTCTGGACTTTATTAGTAGCATGGGTAACACAGGGTTAAGAGTAGGAAGCATATGAATGAATTAGAATACTTAGCCCCAACTCAGAAGACATAGCTACCTGACTTTGATACTGAACTAGTAAACTGCAAGTTTTCACTGAAATTTTTCAGAACTCAGTTCTTACATTTGTTTTAGTTTGAAAATTTCTAAAGAATAGTGTCCAAAAATGAAGTTCTAAGAAGTCCCCAGAGTCATTCTAAGCCACTGAAGCTCAAGCCCAAGAAAAGTAATAAAGTGATCCAAAAGTATCTTCTTTATATTATATCCTTTTTTTTTCCTTCTGCCCCTCATCTCTGGATATAATGAAAAATGAATGAAAATAGTTTCTAAAAGTATAAGTGCTCTCTTGAGAAAAAGGCATCTATGTAGTCCCCATCAGAATAATTTACAAGACAGATGCTTCTTCTAAAGATGTCAGGATCCACTGGTCTCAAAATCATGACAAATAGCACTGAGGTTGTCCATTAGCTACATGTATCACATTTGTTGTAATGATTCTGGAAATCTTTTTCAGTGACAAATGGAGAATGGGGAGATGGGAATAGTTTAAAAGAAATAGACATAAAAAAGGAAACATTGAAAGAAAGAGGAATATATACAGATGTGTAAGCAGGTTTAAACTTTTGTCATTTTTGCTTAATGTCAATAAAAAATTTGTTTTTTAAAAGGCCTTCAATAAAAATAAAAAAGGTTTATTTCCACAGATTCAATTGCATGGTTAATGTAAAATATTTCCTTGAGAAATAACTATTTATTCCTTGTATTTAATAAATTATTTTCTTTGGACTAAGGTTTATGTCCTTTTTTGAAATCCTCATCCAGAAACCAGCTTATTTCAGAAGTTTCTCTTAGAGATTTACTCAGACCATGATCTAATCAGACAGTACAATGAGCTCTAAGTTTGTTCTATTGGATGTATTCCTGTTCATTATATGTTCACAAAAATGTCCGGTCATCCTATAATCAAGACAGATGAATGGAAATTGAATCTAGAATCTAGAATCATTGATGCCCCATGGTAAAAAAAAAAAAAAGTCAAATAAACTGAAAATGACCAGGTAGCAATGGATGATCTTGTCACTGTAAAATGTCTAACCAAACTCTAAGCAGTGATAACTTCCAGTGCCTTCATGAAGATTAGATGAACTTGTTCTTATTTTCTCATTCCAGAAGAGAGAAGTTTATACATGCTTTGAATTAAATACCCTCCTAATTCACAAAATGATTTGAAACTCTTAGTTATCCTCAACCTGGGTTAGAATCTGCCAAAAATGTTTTACCAGCTTTTGGACACTGCATCTTCTTTGAAATTTATAATATCAAAGAGTTGCTTAGATAAGAAATTAAGTAATTTACCTAATATCACAAAGCTGATGTGTCAATTGAGATGGAGCATATGTCAGTTCTCATCATTCTCACATGATTCTTACAGTGAAAATTATGGAATATCATTATACTATACCAATTAATGAATATGAAAAATTTCTGAAATTATATCTACATACATAGATATATATACATATATATGTATATATATATTTGTGTGTGCATGCATGCATGTCTGTCTGTATATGTGTATATATGTATAAGTTAACTAGGCAGCATAGTAAATAAAATGCTTGGCTTGGAATCAGAATGATTTATCTAACTGAATTCAAATCTGGCCTCAAATACTTACTAGCTTTGTAACTCTGGGCAAGTAACCAAATGCTCTTTTCCTCATCTATAAAATATTCTGGAAGGAAAATATGGCAAACTGTTCCAGTATGTTTGCCAAGAAAATCCCAAATTGGGTAATAAAGAGTTGGACACAAATAAAAACCACTCAACAACAATATCACCATATATGAATTAATATAGATATATAATAAATAGATAATAGGTGTGCATGTATATATAATGGGTATAAGTACACACATTTATATATCTGCAGATGAACACATTTAATAATACTATTATCAATCGTCTAGTCATGAGCTTAGGGAGCTCAGTTAAAATAGCTTTCAAATAATAAACATATCCTCCTTGGTTGAACTTTGTTCATAGTATAAGTCTTTATCTCAAGAATATAAATGTGAAAAAAAATAAAATTATGATAATTGAGGATATTTTTATTGCAAAAACCATGGAGCAACACAAATTAAGGGTGAAATATGTAATCAAATTACATTTAAAAAGGCATATTTTGCATAAGAGAACATTTTTGTCTATTTTTTTTGTTTTTTGTGTCTATTATAGAATATACATTTTATTACATATGATATTATATATATTCTATTATATATCTCTGAAGATTTGTAGTCAAAACTGTTATAAGGTCATTAAATCTTGATAAATGAACATCTCAAAATTCTGTTAGTCACCCTGGATTCCTATATATAAGGACCTCTTCTAATTATGAAACTCTATAGTGCACGTTTTTTGAACATTTCAAAGTACATGCACAAACTCAGTGAAAACCAATGATAATATAATTAATTTCAATGAAGAATAAAGCACAAATCAGTTAGGGAGGAATTTAGATCCTATCTTTTAAAAAAAGACTATGAGTTTGTTTCCATCCCATGAGAAAGCAACAATTTAAGTTAAAAAAAAATTGTAATAGAAGCAATTGTTTTCTTCTGTCATTTTAAATGAAAGATTTTTTTTTTTCAATTTCATGAAAAAGAAGAAAGGACAAAAAAGAACTATTATCCAAGTTCAATAGACTGATCATGAGTCTTCACCAAATATTATCACCCTCAACAAAAATTTACGAAGTTCTAATGTCAGATTAAGTAGCAGTTCCCTTATGGTTATTTATGAATATTATTTTTATATAAGCTTTGAAAGTATCTGCAATTCGAAGCTTAGAGGCATGAAAGTATAATTAAAACACATCACTAAAGATAAGAAACAGACAAATGAATTGTCTAATTTACATTCTTTAAACATTTATAGGCATGCTAAAATTAACAAAGAAATATCATACCAAATTAATCATGATCACTTTCAATGTAACTTTTTATGCAATCTTTGAAAAATCTCTCTAAATTATCACATGTTGTAAATTACTCAAAGCTAATTATAATTTGTCACAAGGTGACATCTTATGTTCTGGATTTCCATGACTGAAATGTTTTAGAGGTTTAATGAAGATATTTTAATTTAATAAAATATTATTAAGAAATTATAAGAGATGTATAGAACTTTAAATGATAAATAACTCAAACACAATATCAGATACTCACTCATGACTCCAAGATTAAGTTACAGTTATGAAAACCAGACATACAGTTTCATTGCAATATGGAATTCACAGATGAAGAAAGTCCTCTGACAATATAGAATGACAACTTTTCAGAAATTTATTCTTATAAAAGTTACTAAGGACATTGGGAGACTGAACAATTTGGCCAGAATCATGCAGTCATTAGACATCAAAGGCAAAATTTGGCCATTGGTCTCCTCTTCAAAGACAATTCTCAATTATGCCATGGCACATAATGTTACTTTTCCATTTAGGATGCATCTATAAAGAATGTAAACAAACACTGATAGAAGCAGAGGTTGAGAATTATAAGGGATATCATATGTAATTTAATCAAATGCCTTCCTTTTATTGAAAAGAAAACTGAAGTTCATGGAAATATCATGCTTTGCCCAAGTTTACTGATGTTTCAAGTCAAGGTTTGTATGAAGTAGAATGTAGAGCAATCATTGATTCTGAAAGCTGAATGTCTCTGGGTGAAATTGGTTAGTGACAACATTTTTGGAATTCTATTTCACCCAAATGTCAGAGAGAAAATGACAATGATTACTTGTTTGATGGTTCCAGAACAGTGGCAGATAATTGTATATTACACAATACTGATAATTACTACAATGAAATACTGTTGACTTCTGTGCATGTGAAATACAATACCAGAATCATAAGATCTTGGTCAAAACATTTTATTTCATAAAATGCTAGAAGAGTCATCATATACAAATTTTTCTCTTGTTCTCCACCAAAACTGAACCAAACCAAACAAACAACAACAAAACTAGTCTGGCATTGCCTGCCCTTGTCTGTCAGACCATTGATTTATGATAACGGCTTCCTTTTATTAATGTACTTTTATTAATGTAATTAACTAAAATATTCTATAGAATACAAATTAAAACAATGTTGAGAGACTATTGAAACACTATCAGATTGACTAAAATGATTGAAGGATGAAGAGACAAACGTTGGAGGTGATATAGAAAAACTAGGACACATTCAATTTTTTTTTGGTTCATTCTCAACTTCCTTTATTGTTTTCTTTTTTTTTCTGCAGAAAAATTAGAACAAAAGGGAAAAACCATAAAAGAAGAAAAAGGAAAATAAAATTGAACATAGCATGCGATGATTTGTATTACTCGATAGGTCTCTCTCTGGGTGTAGATGGCATTTTATATCTAAAGTTTATTGAGATTGCCCTGGATCACTGAACTGCTGAGAAGAATCAAATCTTTCATAATTGATTATTGCACTATCTTGCTGTTATTGTATATATTGCATTCCTAGTTCTACTTGTTTCACTTAGCATAATTTTGTTTAAGTATTTTCAGATCTTTCTAAAATCAGAACAATAATTATTACATAATTTATTAAATTATGTACCAATTGCTCGGTATCTACTTATTTTCCAATTCTTTGACATCACAAGAAAAGCCACTACAAATATTTTTTGCATATGTGGGTCCTTTTCCTTCCTTTAAGATTTTCTTGAGATACAAACCCATTAGTAGTACTATTGGATCAAAATATATGCACAGTTTCATAGCCCTTGGGGCAAAATTCCAAATTGAATAATCTCCAGAATGTTTGGATTAGTTCACAAACCCACCAATGATGCATTAGTGTCTCAGTTTTCCCACAATCCATCCAAATTTTGTCATTATCTTTTCCTGTCATCTTAGTCAATCTGACACTTTCATTCTTTGTGGAATTATAAACTGATCCAACAATTTTAAAGACCAGTCTAGAACTATATCCAGAGTTATTAAACTGCCTGTACTTGTTGACCCAGTAATATCACTATGAAGTCTTTTTTCAAAGATGATTAGGGGAAAAGGAAAAGAACCTTTATGTTCTAAAAATATTTTTAGGAGTTCCATTTGTGGTGTCAGAGGACTGGAAAACATGGGAATGCCTGTCAATTGGAGAATGGATATACCTGTTATAGGATATGATGATGATAGAATAGTATTGTATTATTAGAAATAATGAGTTTGATAATCTAAGAAAAAGATATAGACTTGATTGATATAATAAAGATTGAAATTAGCAGAACAACATAATGTTGCATACTGTAAGATAAATATTATTTTAATAGCAAGGTTGAGTGGATGTTATTTAGATTATTACAAATACATAAATTAACTAAAAATAATGCACAAATTAACTACAAAGAATACATATTATATGTACACAAATTAATTATTAAAATAAAATAAAAATAAAAGAATAAAAGAAAGATAAAATCTGCATCCAGACAAGGAACTGATAAATAAAAGTACTGTATGAAATGATTTTACATACATAAACATGTGTGTCGGTTTGTATATGAAAACACACATATATATTCATATAAATATGCATATATGCATATGTTAGTATTTAACAGTAACTTTCTAGGGTGGATGGAGAGAAAGGAAAAAGCAAAATTAAGGGACATTAACATGAAAATTTTATTATATATTTTAAAAGAATAACACATTGTGTATAATAGATTTGCAATTTCATGTGAAGAAATCTTTTTCTATTAAACTGTCTTATGGAAATGCTTTTGTTATTTCATAAATTAAAAACAAAATAAATAAAAATGCATTCTAGATTACTTAAAAAGCAATAGTCTATCTCACTGCCATATTACTAAAAGACTGATTTTTTTTTTCACATTATATACCAACAATGTATCAGTGTCCCACTTTTACCCCATCCCCTCCAACATTTGTCATTATCTTTTCCTGTCATCTTAGTCAATCTGACAGGTGTGTAGTGATATCTCAGAATTGTCTTGATTTGCATTTCTCGGATCAATAGTGATTTGGAGCACCTTTTCATGTGGCTACAAATAGTTTCAATTTCTTCATCTGAAAATTGTCTGTTCATATACTTTGACCATTTATCAGTTGGAGAATGGCTTGAATTTTTATAAATTTGAGTCTATTTTCTATATTTTAGAAATGAGGCCTTTATCAGATCATTTGGAGGTAAAAATGTTTTCCCACTTTATTGATTCCCTTCTAATCTTGTCTGCATTTGTTTTTGTTTTGTTTTTTTGTCTGTTTTTGTCTGTTTTTTATTATTATTAATAGCTTTTTATTTACAAATTATATGCATGGGTAATTTTACAGCATTGAGAATTGCCAAACCTTTTATTGCAATTTTTCCCTTTCCCCCATCCCCTCCCCTAGATGGCAGGATGACTAATACATGGTAAATATGTTAAAGTATAAATTAAATACAAAATAAGTATACATGTCCAAACCGTTATTTTGCTGTACAAAAAGGATCAGACTCTGAAATAGTGTACAATTAGCTTGTGAAGGAAATCAAAAATGCAGGTGGACAAAAATAGAGGGATTGGGGATTCTATGTAATCATTCTTAGTCATCTCCTAGAGTTTTTTTGCTGGGCATAGCTGATTCAATTCATTACTGCTCCATTGGAACTGATTTGGTTCATCTCATTGCTGAAGATGGCCAGGTCCATCAGAACTGATCATCATTGTTGGTGAAGTATATAATGATCTCCTCAATTTTGATCCTACCAAATTAGATAAAAGTATAAACAGGGTAAGGAGCTATATCTCTGCTGCCAGGGGAGTAGTTTTGCTAAGATAAGAGAATATAATCACCAGAAGGTTGACGACTGATGTTGAATTGTTTCTGGCCAGTGCTGCAAAAACTTAAGTGGTCCTGCTCATTTCACTCAACATCAGTTCATGTAAGTTTCTCCAGGCCTTTCTGAAATCATCCTGCTGGTCATTTCTAACTGAACAATAATATTCCATAATATTCATATACCACAATTTATTCAGCCATTCTCCATGGGCAATTTCCAGTTTCTACAAAGAGGGCTGCCACAAACATTTGTACACATACAGGTCCCTTTCCCTTCTTTACAATCTCTTTGAGATATAAGCCCAGCAGTAACACTGCTGGATCAAAGGGTATGCACAGTTTGATAACTTTTTGAGCATAGTTTCAAATTTCTCTCCAGAATGGTTGGAGGCATTCACAATTCCACCAACAATGTATCAGTGTCCCTGTTTTCCCACATCCCCTCCAACATTCCACATTCTCTTTCCCTGTCATTCTAGCCAGTCTGACAGGTGTGTAGTGGTATCTCAGAGTTGTCTTAATTTGCATTTCTCTGATTAATAATGACTTGGAGCATCTTTTCATATGGCTAGAAATAGTTTCAATTTCATAGTCTGAGAATAGTCTGTTCACATCCTTTGACATTTATCAATTGGAGAATGGTTTGATTTCTTATAAATTAGAGTCAATTCTCTATATATTTTGGAAAAGAGGCCTTTATCAGAACCTGTCTACATTAGTTTTAAAGAACTAAGGTTTTTTTTTTTTTAAGGTAAAAAATGTATATCTCTATATCAATAGATGATATATTTAATTCTTGAAAACTATCTTTGTTAGGGCTATACTTAGGTGATGTAGATATTATTTGACTTTATTGTGATGATATACAAAAAAAAAAAAAGTCTAGGAGTGAAACTAGGCATTGCACTGGAAGAAGAGGAAAGGGGATGTAAAATGGGGTAAATTACATTTCATTAAGAGGCAAAAAAAGACCTCTGACATTTGAGAGAAAAAAGAGAGAGGGATAACCATAGTATTAATCTTAATCTCATTGATTTGGCTTCAAGAGAGAGTATCAAACTCTATTAATATAAGCTTGGGGAAAGAATGGCCTCTGCCCACTCTTTGTGCAAGTTTTGATGTAAAACTGTTTTATAGGAAATGATGTAGGGGCGAATTTGGTGGGTGGAGAGAGAGAGACAGAGAGAGAGGCAGAGAGACTGCTGACTGGGTTCATGTCACAGCTGCTCACATCCCTATGGCTATCCCCCTTCACCTCCACAAAGAATAAAGATCGAGGATTTTACCTTAACCTGAATTCCTGACTCTGGCTGATTTTAAAATACATGGTTATCACACATTGTAAGAATGCACTGGCCATTTCCAAAACAATAACCAATTGATATCTCATATGTGAATCAAAGATCATCAAAGAAAATAATCTTTGCAGTTGAATCTATCAAGGAATCTATTGTGGTATATACATAAGACAGATCCTGTTAGAGAAGATTTGATGGAATTTGGCTTTACTGAGAAATAAATCAATTTTTTTTTTTGTTTTATAAACGAACAATAAACACAATAGGATCTTGGGGAATAAAAGAGAGAGTATCAAGCATACTTAGTTTCATAGACAAATCTGTTTCACTATATTGGGGTATAGGAGAAGAAAAGGGAAAGGAGAGGTGTTCTATAGAAGTAGAAAGAGATGAGGAAAGGAGAGGGACTGCAAAAGAGGAGGGTTGTTTGATGGAAGTTGTAGAAGCAAAACACTGAGGAGGAGGGAAAGGGAAAAAAGGAAAAAGTATAACTTGGGAAAAATAAATTGACAGGAAATACAAAATTAGTAATTTAACTATGAATGGGAATGGGATGAACTCTCCAATGAAACAAAAGTGGAGAGACACTGGATTAAAAGCCAGAATCTGACAATATGTTGTTTACAACAAACACCTTTCAAACAGAATGATATGTACAGAGTAAATGTAAATGTAAAAGGATGGAGAAGAATCTATTATGCTTCAGGTGAAGTTAAAAAAGAAAAAAGAAATAGTGGTAGCAGTTCTGATCTCAGATGAAGCAAAAGCCAAAATAAATCTAATTAAAAGAGATAAGGAAGGAAATTACATTTTGCTAATGAGTACCACAGGTAATGAAGTAATATCAATATTAAATGTATATGCACCAAGTGATAGGGAACAAAAAGGAATATACTTTATTCTTAGCATTAAATTTAACCATGTTTAACATACATTGGATTCCTGACTATCTATAGGTGGAAGGTGAAGGAAAAGGAGGGAAAATGAGTGCGTGAAACAACAAATCATAGACACAATTGATAATTTCATCAAAGAAAATTATAATAATGAGACAACACAACAATATTTATGGGATGCAGCCAAAGAAATTCTTAGGAGAACACTTATATTTCTGGATGTTTACTTGCATAAAATAGAGAAAGAGAAGGTCAATGAACTAAGCATGTAACTAAAAAAAGCTAGTAAAAGAATGAATTAATAACCTCCAATTAAGTACCAAATTTGAAATTCTGAAAATAAAAAGGGAGATTAATAAAATTGAAAATAAGAAAATCATTTAACTTAAAATGATAACAACTATTTTTTCTTTTATTATTAAAGCTGCACAAGAAAAATCAGATCAAAAAAGGAAAAAAAATGAGAAAGAAAACAAAATGCAAGCAAACAACACTGAAAAAAGAGTGAAAATACTATTTTTTGATCCACAATTAGTTCCCACAGAGCTCTCTCTGGATGCAGATGACTCTCATCATCACAAGATCATTGAGATTGGCCTGAATTGACTCATTATTGAGAAGAGGTATGTCCAACATATAATCTTGTTGTTGCCATATAAATGTTGTCTTGGTTCTGCTCATTTCACTTAACCTCTGTTCATGTAAGTCACTCCAGGCCTTTCTGAAATCATCCCACTGACTGTTTCTTGTGGAACAATAATATTCCATAACAATACCCTAACTTAAGCAGGATGAATACAGAGAGGACTGGCGAGACTTACATGAACTGATGATAAGTGAAATGAGCAGAACCAGAAGATCATTATATAACTCAACAACGATACTGTTTGAGGATGTATTCTGATGGAAGTGGATCTTTTTGTTAAAGAGAGCTAATTCAGTTTCAATTGATCAAGGATGGACAGAAGCAGCTACACCCAAAGAAAGAACACTGGAAAATGAATGCAAACTGTTTGCATTTTTGTTTTTCTTCCTGGGTTATTTATACCTTCTGAATCCAATTGTCCCCGTGCCACAAGAAAACTGTTCAGTTCTACACACATATATTGTATCTAGAATATACTGTAACCTATTCAACATGTAAAGGACTGCTTGCCATCTGGGGGAGGGGATGGAGAGAGGGAGGGGAAAAATTAGAACAGCAGTGAGTTCAAGGGATAATGCTGTAAAAAAATTTCCCTGGCATGGGTTCTATCAATAAAAAGTTATTTAAAAAAACAAAACAAAACAACAACAACAACAAAACAATACCCTAACTTATTCAGCCATTCTCCAACTGATGGACATCCACTCAGTTTCCAGTTGCTTGCCACAAGAAAAAAGGCTGCCAAAGACAATTTAGTAGCTCTTTGAGCATAGTTCCAAAAATGCTCTCCAGAATGGCTGGATCACTTTACAATTCCACCAACAATATTATTAGTGTCCTAGTTTTCTCACATCCTCTCCAACATTCATTGTTATCTTTTCCTATAATCTTTGCCAATCTGAGAGTTGTGTAATGATACCTTACAGTTATCTTAATTTGCATTTCTCTGATTTCGTTATTTAGTGTTTTAGAGCACTGTTCATATGATTAGAAATTGTTTCAATTTCTTCATCAGAAAATTGTCTGTTCATATCCTTTCACCTTTTATCAGTTGGAGAATGGTTTGAATTCTTATAAATTTGAGTCAATTATATATTATAGAAATGAGATCTTTATCAGAACCCTTGAAAGTAAAAAAACTTTTCCCACAGTTTATTGGTTCCCTTAGAAGGGAATCAAATTAGATTAGAAGGAAAGCAGTAAATTGGGAAAAAATTAGTTTACATCCAATGGTTCTGATAAAAGCCTCATTTCTATAATATATAGAGAATTGACTCAAATTTAGAAGAACACAAGCCATTCACCAATTGATAAATGGTCAAGAGATATAAAGAGACAATTTTCAGAAATTCAGAATGAAAAACATTTCTAGTCATGTGAAAAAAATTCTTTCAATCAGTATTTTTTCAGAGAAATTAATATTTCTTTTAATTTTAAGATAATATATATCTTTGAGGTACCACGAATATAACTCTCAAATTGGCTAAGATAATAGGAAAAGATAATGAGAAATGTTGAGGGGATGTGGGCAAACGGGCACACTAATAATTTGCTGGTGAATTTGAGAATTGATGCAACCATTCTAGAGAGCAATTTGGAAATATGCCCAAAAAGCTATCAAACTGTATACCCTTTGAACCCCCAGTGTCTCTACTGGGGCTGTATCCCAAAGAGATCATAAAAAGGGGGAAATGATCCACATGTGGAAAAAAAATGTTTGTAGCATCCCTTATTCTAGTGCAAGGAACTGAAACTGAATGAATGACCAATAATTGGAGAATGGCTGAATAAGTTATGATATATAAATGCTAGGGAATATTATTGTTCTATAAGAAACAATCAGCAGCATGCTTTCAGAGAGGCTGAAGAGATTTATATGAACTAATGCTAAGTGAGGTGAGTAGAAACAAGCAAACATTGTACAGAGCAACAATTGTATGATTATCACTTCTGAGCTTTCTTTGGTCAAGGTTCTTTTCTGTTTCTTGCTCATTTTCTTTCCTTTTCATTTGATATCCTCTTTTTTTCTTTTTTTAACTTTTATGGTTTAGCTCTTTTCCTAGGCTAAAGGAAGCTTCCTGTGCAGTTCTGAGTCTTGACTTTGAGCACGGCGGCCCCTTGTAATTATAAGGAGTAGCTTTATCATCTGCTCTATCCAAGCAACAACATTGTTTTCCTGAATTTGCCTACTTAACTGGGACTGGAAGCTGCCCCATTGATCTGATTCTCTATCAAGCCATGGCAGAGGATCTTAGATGCTGATCAGCTGCAATTAACATCCTCTCACTGGCTTTCCCAGACTCCAGCTAAGGTGGACTGAACACTTCTTTCATCCCAGTGAGGCTGACCTTTCTTGTATTTTTTCCAATCTATCTTGAGCTGGAGAGTGCTTTCAATGTATCACACTGTTAAGATACCTGTTTTCATGTAGTTTTCAAGGGAAACTCCCACACCCCCTAATATTTCAAAGTAGATGATGCTAAATTCTTTTGTACCCTAACTATAGCACCATAGTACTGGCTATTTTTTTTTTTTTTTGGATATTTGCAATATTTTCTTCTAGGCCTTGAAACTTCTCTAACTCTAAAGATTTTTGCAGCTGTTCTTAGAAATAACTTTAGGAACTGCTAAGATTTTAGGTCAGAAAATTCTAAGTTCTCCTGAGCCACTCCCTCCCCAAACAGGACAAAATTGCACCTCAGGACAAACATAAAGTATTAAAATAAATAACAGTTGGAGCAGAACATAAGCCCTTATGGGACAATCAGAAAAGAACCAAAGAAAGATACCAGAATAGAGGTTTAGATTGAATTGTAGACATACCTGAACAAGTTCTACTGAAACAGCAAGTAGTGAGCCCTTAGTCTAATTGGATTGGAAGATAACCTTGGCCCCAATCACAGGGATTTTACTTGCTCACTTGCTGGAGAGTGTGGGGATTTCAGCAGAAAGGGTGGAAAGTTAAATATTGAGTCTGAGAAGATTGAGGGAAAGTCTGGTGATAAAGAATGCCAGACAGGTCCAGCTGTGTTCCTGAAACATGGCCCTGAGTGAAAAAGTAAACTAACACATTCTCAGTGAGTATAGAATCAATGGAAAATAATATTCCATAACATTCATATACCATAATTTATTCAGTCATTCTCCAACCTGATGGGGATCCACTTAGTTTCCAGTTTCTTGCTGCTATAAAAAAGGGCTGCCACAAACAGTTATGCACATGTGGGTGCCTTTCCCTCCTTTAAGATCTTTTTGGGATATAAGCCAGTAGTAATTCTGTTGCGTTAAAGGGTATGCACAGTTTGATAACTTTTTGAGCATAGTTCCAAATTGCTCTCCACAATTGTTGGATTCATTCACATCATTCCACCAACAATGTGTCAGTGCCTCAGTTTTTCCACATCTCCTCCAACATTCATTATTATCTTTTCCTGTCATCGTAGCCAATCTGACAAGTGTGTAATGGTACCTCAGAGTTGTCTTAATTTGCATTCCTCTGATAAATATGAGTAGAAATGGTTTTAATCTGTTCATCTGAAAATTGTCTTTTCATATCCTTTGATCCTTTATCAGTTGGAGAATGTCTTGAATTCTTATTAATTTGAATCAATTCTCTACATATTTTAGAAATGAGGCCTTTATCAGAACCTTTGAATGTAAAAATGTTTTCCCAATTTATTGCTTCCCTTTTAATCTTGTCTGCATTAGTTTTGTTTGTACAAAATCTTTTAACTTAATATAATTAAAATTATCTATTTTTTGTTCAAATTCCAATTCTTCTTTGGCCACAAACTCCTTCCTCCTCCATAGATCTGAGAGGTAAACCATCCTTTCTTTTTTCTAATTTGCTTAAAATATCAGTCTTTATCACTAAATCATGAACTCATTTCAACTTTATCATGGTATAGTGTGTTAGGTATGGGTCAGTGCTTAGTTTGTGCCATATTAGTTAGAACTCAGAGTTTAAAAAAAAAAAAACAACTTGTTTTCTATATATAACTTGGAGGGGGAATAGAGTACAAAAATAAAATGAGACACAATAAGAAAAAACTAAAAGAACACACAAATCCCAAACAATCCAAGAAAAACAAGATTTTGAAAAGAAACCAACTGTCAAAGGAGTTCCACCAGGAGAAAACAACTTCTTGAAAACTGGAATTGGGCAAGAAGAAGCCAGCATAGTTACAACAGACATAGAAATAATAAGACAAAATATAAACAATAATTAAAAAAAAGAACAGAAAAAAAACAAACAGAAAAGAATGTGCAATAAAAAATAAAACAAACAACAACAACAACAAAAACTCCAGCAGAACTTAGGGGATGGGGAAATTAAGAAGAGAAAACATAAGAATAGCTTTACTATTTGATCATTGAGATCAATAAAAGACTCTCAATACAATAGTACTAGATATAATTAAAGAAAATTTTCCTAAAATGTCAGAACAAGAAAGTAAACGTTAAATACAAAAATTCATTGGTTACCATTTGAGAGAGATCTGACAAGGAACCTATAGGAACAGCATAGCCAAATAGTGAGATATCCATATCAAGGATAAAATATTGTAAACAATAAGAAAAAATCAAACATCTGGCTTCATAATGAGAACCCCAATATGCTTGGCAGCCTGTACATTAAATAATATATACACGATATATAGAAGTGCAAAAGAACTATGGTTGAGGCCAGCAAAGTTAAGCATAATCTTGAGTGAAAAATAAAATCTGGATATTCAATGGATTGTCAGACTTTCAGCATTTTGTTGCAAAAATCCCCGATTTTAGGAATATATTTGATATATAAACTCCAAGAGAAATATTAGGAAAACATCAAAGGCTAACAAACTAAAAAAGGACAAACTGAGTGTGTATTATACATGGCTATGTAAACTTTATGTCTAAGAAGGTTGTTATCAATTGAGTAGTCTGAAGGAAAGATTTAAGATAGAACTAATATGATAGGATTTTAAAAAACAAAAGCATGTAGGAAAAGGGGAAAAAAAGAGAAATTATGTTGTACACATGAGATACAAAAAGAAGAATTGATGGACAGGAATTAGATGGGAGAAAAGAGGTACACTTCTGAAATCCTACTCAGAATGGGTTAAAGAGGGATATGCATATAAAGGAATATGTGTATATATATATATATATATATATATATATATATATATATATATACATGTCTATTTATCTATTTATCTATCTCTCTATGTATCTATAGTGTGTGTGTGTGTGTGTGTGTGTGTGTGTGTCAATTAATAGGAATGTGACCAAAGGGAGGGAAAGAATAATGGCAGGAGAGCATAAAGGAGGAATCCTTATGTATAGACAGACATTATATATATATATATGTCTGTGTGTGTGTGTGTGTGTGTGTGTGTGTGTGTGTACACCTTAATTGCAATATTCTTGGGGTGGTTCGGGGGAGGAAAGGAAAAAGCAATAAAGTAAAAAGTGACAACACAGAAGAAGAGAAAACTTTCAAGAAACCAAAGAAAAAATTGAAAGCTTGGAACACAATTTGTATATTTATTCTATAAGCTGGCTTGTAATGGAAATTTATTTTTTCATTTTTGGAATATACACTTATGTTCTCCTCTACACATGAAAATGTTTTTCTTTTCTTTTTCTGCTTCTGTTTTCTTTTTTCTATTTTGATTATTCTTTTATTTTTCCTTTAAGTTTTAAGTAAATTAATTAAAAATGGTGGCTACATTTTCAAAATGAATGAATGAAATCACTTTTTAACAACTTGAGTTTAAAGTGTCCCAAATCCTGTCTTTAGGGGTAAGGTCTCTTTCCTCTACTCTGAACTGGTTGTATAAAGTAGAGTTCTTTGCACATAATAAGCTTCTAATTAAATTTTATTGAATTGAACACTGAGGACCTGACATACTATTGACACTTCAGTTCTATCAAAGAAAAGATATTGGTAGTTGGAAGCTAATGTTACTTTTTATGGAACTTTTTGAAGCATATGACAATTCCTGGACAACTTGCTTGCCTTAATTACATTGACAATTATGCCACCTGTGTGGTTTTCTTGTCCTAGATTGACATTCATAGTGTACTGAATAAATAGCTCTTGCATTGCCTTTTTCAACTCTTTATCAATCATATCCATAAGTCAATAATTATAGACCACTGATTTCATCAATGAGATATATCTGTGTTCCAGAATTACTTTTTGTTTTCCTTTTTTTTTTTATTATAGCTTTTTATTTACAAGTTTTATGCATGGGTAATTTTACAGCGTTGACAATTGCCAAACCTTTTGTTCCAATTTTTCCTCTCCTTTCCCCCACCCCTTCCCCCAGTGGAAGGTTGACCAATAGATGTTAAATATGGTAAAGTATAAATTAAATACAATATAAGTATACATGTTCTAACAGTTATTTTGCTGTACAAAGAGAATCAGACTCTGAAATAGTGTACAATTAGCCTGTGAAGGAAATCAAAAATGAAGGCAGACAAAAATATAGGTATTGGGTATTCTCTAAAATACCCAATGTAATGGATCATAGTCAACTCCCAGAGTTCTTTCGCTGGGTGTAGCTGGTTCAATTCATTACTGCTCTATTGGAACTCATTTGGTTCATCTCATTGCTGGAGATAGCTACATCCATCAGAATTGATCATCATATAGTATTGTTACTGAAGTATATAATGATCTCCTAGTCCTGCTCATCATCAGTTCATGTAAGTCTCTCCAGGCCTTTCTGAAATCATCCTGCTTTTCATTTCTTACTGAACAATAATATTCCATAATATTCATAGACCACAATTTATTTAGCCATTCTCCAATTGATGGACATCCACTCAGTTTCGAGTTTCCTGGCCACTACAAAGAGGGCTGCCACAAACATTTGTGCACATACGGGTCCCTTTCCCTTCTTTAAGATTTCTTTGGGATATAAGCCCAGTAGAAACATGATTGGATCAAAAGGTATGCACAGTTTGATAACTTTTTGAGCATAATTCCAAATTGCTCTCCAGAATGGCTGGATGAATTCACAATTACCCCAACAATGTATTAGTGTCCCTGTTTTCCCACATCCCCTCCAACATTCTGCACTATCTTTCCCTGTCACTCTAGCCAATCTGACAGGTGTGTAATGGTATCTCAAAGTTGTCTTAATTTGCATTTTTCTGATTAATAATGAGTTGGAGCATCTTTTCATATGGCTAGAAATAGTTTCAATTTATTCGTCTGAGAATTGTCTGCTCATATCTTTTGACCATTTATCAATTGTAGAATGCCTAGATTCTTACAAATTAGAGTCAATTCTCTATATCTTTTGGAAATGAGGCCTTTATCAGAACCTTTGACTGTAAAAATGTTTTCCCAGTTTATTGCTTCCCTTCTAATCTTGTCTGCATTGGTTTTCTTTGTACAAAAACTTTTCAATTTGATATAATCAAAATTTTCTATTTTGTGATCAATAATCATCTCTAACTCTTCTTTGGTCATAAATTCCTTCCTCTTCCACAGGTCTGAGAGGTAAACTATCCTATGCTCTTCCAATTTATTTATAATCTCATTCTTTTTTTTTTTAATAACTTTTTATTGATAGAACCCATGCCAGGGTAATTTTTTTACAGCATTATCCCTTGCATTCACTTCTGTTCCAATTTTTCCCCTCCCTCCTTCCACCCCCACCCCCCAGATGGTAAGCAGTCCTTTACATGTTGAATAGGTTACAGTATATCCTAGATACAATATATGTGTGTAGAACCGAACAGTTTTCTTGTTGCACAGGGAGAATTGAATTCAGAAGGTATAAATAACCCAGGAAGAAAAACAAAAATGTAAGCAGTTTATATTCATTTCCCAGTGTTTTTTCTTTGGGTGTAGCTGCTTCTGTCCATCTTTGGTCAATTGAAACTGAATTAGTTCTCTTTATCGAAGAGATCCACTTCCATCAGAATACATCCTCAAACAGTATCATTGTTGAGGTATATAATGATCTCCTGGTTCTGCTCATTTCACTCAGCATCAGTTCATGTAAGTCTCGCCAGTCCTCTCTGTATTCATCCTGCTGGTCATTTCTTACAGAACAATAATATTCCATAACGTTCATATACCACAATTTACTCAACCATTCTCCAATTGATGGGCAACCATATAATCTCATTCTTTATGCCTAGGTCATGAACCAATTTTGACCTTATCTTAGTGTACAGTGTTAAATGTGGGTCAATGCCTAGTTTCTGCCATACTAATTTCCAATATTCCCAGCAATTTTTGTCAAATAGTGAGTTCTTATCCCAAAAACTGGGGTCTTCGGGTTTGTGAAACACTAGATTATTAAAGTAATTGGCTGTTTTGTCTTTTGAACCTAACCTATTCCATTGATCAACTAGTCTATTTCTTAGCCAATACCAAATGGTTTTGGTAACCGCTGCTTTATAATATAATTTTAGAGCTGGTACAGCTAGGCTACCTTCATTTGATTTCTTTTTTCCAGAATTACTTTTAATAAGCATATATTCTAATTTTTAGTTTTAGAGACCTTTACACTCAGAGAAGAAATGAAACATTCTCCTGACTATGTAGCTAGTTAGTATTGTGAGTAGGATTTTAAAACAGAACTCTCCTGATAGAAACTCCACCATTTTCATCAACTTTGTCAGTCTGTGTTTAAATGATCCTTAAACAGTCTTACGTCCACAGCAAAGACTTTAAGCTAAATGGCAATGAAACAAAAGAATCTAATTCAAGAATAGAAAGTCTTCTGAATTGGGTATAATGATAAGCATAATTATTGAGGAATGAGAGACTCAAAACAAGGATAGTGGTGGCAGTGAGACACAAAGAGTATGAAGCAAGAGAAAAGAGGAAATTTTATTGTGAAAACGAGAAAGGAGACACCATTGCTATTTTGAGCACTACAAATTACTATGCTTGTATTTTAGAGCACAGGGGTGAGGGACCATCTCTAACTTCTTTTAAATCACACATGGAATAGTGTATTCAGCTATGGGCTTCTCTTTGCCAGCAAGATGTATAAAGTTTGGAAGGAATCCATGGATGTGAAAGAAAAATGATTCAGAGAATGGAGGCAGGATTAAAGCAGTGGAAAAAAAAAATATACTGCTTGCCTAAGCGATGATGAATGAGGAAGATAATAACAGTCTATGAATATTTCAAAGCTATAAACACAAAAAGAGATAGTGGAAGCATGTAACATGGTGCATAGGGTATAATTAGGAGAAATGGGACTAAATTAAGGAAATGAAAACTTAAGCTAAATTATGAGGAAAAACTTACTAGAGGGGGAGAAGAAATGAATAGATGATGGATTAGTCATTAAAACATGATGGGAGCTTAGTACACTTTTATATAAAGCAAAAGCTGGATTCCTAAGATGAAATGTACATTGCATGAATTCCTTGGATCTTCTCTTAGCTTTTTTCAAACAGTATTTTGAGCAACTATGGCATAGGTTATAAAAGCTCAGGCATCTGGGTAATATGATATATGAGGGAAGGGGATCGTGAGGAATGTTTTGCCTAAATTGCCTACTTTGAAAGAATGAAAAGAATTATCCCTAAATGATACAGATTCTAACTCACCTCTTTATTAGTTACTGTATAGAACAGATGTGATTTAAATGGGTAATTTACTTTCTTTCTCATAATATCCTAGTTTGAGAATCAGAGAATCTGAGATTTATAACTGGAAGGCAGATGAGAGGTCATTTAGTCTAACCCTCTCCTCTCCCATATCCAGAAAATTGAGTTTTAAAAGTTAAGGAACACCCAAAATTACCAAGTAGTAAACACCAGAGTTGGGATTTTTAAAGTTATCTGGTTGCATTATTGTTTGTCTTTTGTTTCCAAAGAGTACCAATGATTTCACAGGGTGAAAATGTGCATCTTTGTGACTTGTATTTACATGAGATAGAATTGCAAAAAGTTATTAACTTTATTCTTTCTTCCAGATTTAACACAGTCCAATAATAAGACAAAAGTCAAGACGAATAGAAATAGCCCAGGATCCAGTGGATGATTTTGGTGTATTCCTTGTCTTACCAAGTTCTAACTACTCCACAGCACCTCACTCAACCATTTTTCATGGATTTTGCAACAAATTGTTAATATGTATAATTTGTTATTGTTGACACAATATTGTTTTTAATACTTAAAATCCTGCTACATTTCAGAAACAGAAAGTGAGGTTATTAGCATATGTGTTCAATGCATTTTTCTAATGTTTTCAGTGTTCCTTTTTTTTTATTTGTTGAAAAAGAATAAAACAGGAAAATGAATAAATAGAATAATATCTTACATAGAGGAAGAGCAAAATTCTGAACTACAGGAAGAACTCAATTGAGCCCTGTCAACATTCCTCTCAAAACAATAAAATAACACCTCAAATTGGAAAGCAGACCCAAGTAAAGGTCAAAGTGAGACATTCTTCAAACCCCAGACAATTTAGGAATTTGGAATGAGAGATCTATAACAAGTAGTGGAGGCTGACTTGGAGTTGATGTGGATAAAACATTAATCGTGAGACTAGGTTGTACAACAAAGGCAGCTGTAACTTTGAGAGCACCCAATCCAGGGATGGGAAAGAGATCTAACAATTAGTCAGAAAGATAATAGAGGAGACTCAGTTTTAGCACTGTATGCATGATCAAACAGTATTTGGCAAATTTGGTGTTCATATCCAGTTCTAGGACATGGTTCAAAGACAGGAAGGAACACTTTCATTCAAGAATGGCAACTGTTTGGTCACTCTATTATTTAGATCCACTATTGAATTTTGGTCCAAAAAAAAAAAAAAGGAAGAGCACTTTCTGCAAAGAAAAATTTGAAACCTTGAGGGACAATATCATTTATGGTCCAAAGGAATCAGGGATCCCTAGTAACACTGTCCATTGCAATCTCAAAGGAATAAGAGATCCTTCAGGGTAAGAATCAGAGTGAAGACCAGAAGAACACTGACTACAGCCCTTTCTAAACAGCACTATATTTGAAGCACTGAAAATATTTACACTCTTAAGAATAGCTCTAAAAACAGAAGTGTGGAAAAGCCTAAATTTTGAGACAGTAGGCCTATGTCTTTTCTCCCTCCCCATTTTGGAAAGGAAGAACCTGTAAATTTCCAAATGAAGAAATGATTGTGAAATGAGCAAACAACATTAGAAATAAAAAAGAGTAAGGCCATAAAATGTTATTAGGGTGATAAGGAAGATAAAGATACAAAGTCAGAAAGAGACAATGAAGTCAAAACAACTACAAGCAAAGTCTCACAGAAAAATGTGAATTTAAAACTAGCCTAGCCAAGAACACTTAGGAGAGGTAAAAATGACTTTCAAAATACAATAAGTGTTATAGGAAAAATTAGGCAAGGAAATAAAAATTAAAGTAGATAAAAATATAATCAACAACTTGATAAATCAGATAAAATTGTTAAAGAAATTAATACCTTAGAAATAGAATTGGTCAAATGTTAAGAGATATACAGAAATCCACAGAATAAAAATAATAGAAACAAACAAAATTGATCAAATGGAAAAACAGGGTAAACAAATTCACTAAAATAATTCTTTAAAAATTATAAATGGACAAACAGAAGAAAGCAAGTCCATGAGAAATTAAGAAACAATAAAAGTAAAAGAATGGAAAAATAAAAGAAAAGGTGTAATATATCATAGGGAAAACAGTTGTCCTGGAAAAAAATAATAGATCAAGGTGAAACTGGGGATTGAGCTAAGATAGCAGAGTGAAACCAGGAAATTATTTCAAGTTTCCTTTGAAAACTATATGAAACCAAGCTTCTAAACAAAGTCTGGTGGAATTAACCCATTCTCCAGCTCAAGATAGACTAGAAGGACTTCAAAAACAGTACTGGGGTGTTGTACTGGGGTGAAAAGGGAATTCAGCCCAGATCAAAAGACTGTTAGAAAGCCAATGAGAAAGTCTTAAACATAATAGGTCAGCAACTAAGTCTCTTAGTAGAGAAGCAGACCTTTGGGGCAGCTCCCAGTAGCAGATTAGAAGACAAAATCTAAGTTATCCCCTACTGTGAGAAAACAAAAAACAAAACAACAACAAGAGGTCCATCTGCTCAAAGCCACGTCTCAGAGTTGCACAGGAAACACAGGACCCATGCCACCTTTTCCCCAGGAACAGAACTTGACATAACAAATCACAAAATAAGAAATACAAAAAGAAAAAGGAAATAAAATGTGCAAGAAACAGAAAAGAAGCTATTGTAGTAAGAGGGAAGAACAAAACAGCAATTCAAACAAGGACAAAATGTCCACAGAAAAAAATCTCAAAGAATGATATGAATTGGTCTCAAGGCCAAAGAGTATTCTTGGAAGTGCTCATAAAAGACTTCAAAAGACAAATAAGAAAGGTAGAAGAAAAAAAATGAGGAAAAAAAAAAAAAACTGAGAGGTATGCAAGAGAGAGTTAATAGCTTGGAAAAGGAAATGATTTCTTAAAAAACACAATTGACAAAATGCAAAAAAAAAAAAAAAAAAAAAAAAAATCCCCTGAAGAAAACAATACCTTGAAAAGTGAAATTAATCAAATGTAAAAAGAGATAAAAAGATACAAAAGCTAACTAAAGAAAATTACACATTAAAAACTATAATTGGGCAAATGGAATCCAACTCTATGAGACACCAAGAATTAGTCAAACAAACTAAAAAAAAAAAAAATTAAAGAAAATGTAAAGTACCCCTTTTGGAAGAACAGCTAACCTGGAAAAAATAGATCTGGGAGAGAAAATTTAAATATTATTGGTCTACCTGAAGCATGACCAAAAAAGAGATTGGATAGCATTATTCAAGAGATCATCAAAGAAAACTATCCTGATATATTAGAAGCAGAGGAGAAATATTCATTAAAAGAATCCATCAAAGCCATTCTCCAATTGATAAATGGTCAAAGGATATGAACAGACAATTTTCAGATGAAATTGAAACTATTACCACTTATATGAAAGAGTGTTCCAAATCACTATTGATCAGAGAAATGCAAATTAAGACAACTCTAAGATACTACTACACACCTGTCAGATTGGCTAAGATGACAGGAAAAAATAATGATGACTGCTAAAGGGAATGCGGGAAAACTGGGATACTGATGCATTGTTGGTGGAGTTGTGAACGAATCCAACCATTCTAGAGAGTAATCTGGAATTATGCCCAAAAAGTTATCAAACTGTGTATAACCTTTGATCTAGCAGTGCTACTACTGGGCTTATACCCCAAAGAGATACTAAAGAAGGGAAAGGGACTGTATGTGCCAAAATGTTTGTGGCAGCCCTGTTTGTAGTGGCTAGAAACTGGAAAATGAATGGATGCCCATCAATTGGAGAATGGTTGGGTAAATTGTGTATATGAATGTTATGGAATATTATTGTTCTGTAAGAAATGACCAGCAGGATGAATACAGAGAGGCTTGGAGAGTCTTACATGAACTGATGCTAAGTGAAATGAGCAGAATCAGGAGATCATTATATACTTCAACAACGATACTGTATGAAGATGTATTCTGATGGAAGTGGATTTCTTTGACAAAGAGACCTAACTCAGTTTCAATTGATCAATGATGGACAGAAGCAGTTATACCCAAAGAAAGAACTCTGGGAAATGAATGCAAACTGTTTGCATTTTTGTTTTTCTTCCTGGGTTATTTCTACCTTCTGAATCCAATTCTCCCTGTGCAACAAGAGATCTGTTCAGTTCTGTACACATATATCATATCTAGGATATACTGTGACATATTTAACATATATAGGATTCTTGCCTTCTAGGAGAGGGGGTAGAGGGAGAGAGGGGAAAAATTGAAACAGAAGCGAGTTCGAGGGATAATGTTGTAAAAAATTACCCTGGCATGGGTTCTGTCAATAAAAAGTTATTATAAAAAAAAATAAATAAAAAAAAAAAAGAATCCATCAATCACCTTTGGAAAGAGATTCCATGAGGAAAACTCCAAGAAAAAGTGTTGCAAGACTGCAGAAGTTCAGCCTCAAGGAAAAAATATTGCAAACTTCAGAAAAAAAAATCAAATATCAAAGAAAAGCAATGAGGATTACCCAGGATCTGGTAGCTTATACAATAAAGTATCAGAGGGCCTGGAATACCATATTCTAGAATGTAAAGAATCTGAAATTATAATCAAAAATTAATTATCCAGCAAGACTGAGCATCATCTTTTAGGGGAGGTAATGGATCTTTAATGAAGTAAGAGACTTTTATCACTTCTATTGAACAAACCAGAATCAAATAGAAAATTTGTTCTTCAAACACAGAACTTCAGAGAAGTCTAGAAAGGTAAATGGGGAAATATATATTATTTAAAGACTAAAATGTTTACATCTTTAGATGGGAAAACATTATCACAATTGACTACATCAATAACCAAACTAACAGAAATCATATGATAATCTCAAGAAATGAAGAAATGTCCTTTGACAAAATAAAGCATGCATTTCTATTAAAAACACTAGAAAGCAAAGTGTAAAAGAGAGCTTTCTTTAAAATTATAAGCAATAGCTTTCTAAAACCAACTGCAAACAGTGTTTGTAACAGAAAGAAGATGGACACGTTCCCTAAAAGACAGGGGTGAAAAAAGAATGCGCACTATCACCACTGTTATTCAACATTGTACTAGAAATGTTGGCTTTAACAATAAGAAAATAAAACAAAAAAGGGAATTAGAATAGGTAATGAAGAAATGAAATTATCACTCTTTGCAGATGATATGATGATATACTTAGAGAATCCTAGAAGATCATCCAAAAACTTACTGGAAACAATTCACAGCTTTAGCAAAGTTTCAGGATATAAAATAAACCCAAACAAATAATCAGCAATTGTATATATTACTGACAAAGCCCAGCATCAAGAGAAAGAGAAAATCCATTTAAAATAAGTGTTGACATCATAAAAATATTTGTGTGTCTACGTGCCAAGATAAACCCAAGAACTATAGGAATAACATTACAAAACACTTCTCACACAAATAAAGTCATATCAAAAAAATTGAAAAATTATCAATTCTTCATGAGTAGACTGAGCTAATAGAATAAAAATGACAATTCTGCCTAAATTGGTCTAATTGTTCAGTGCCATACCAATCAAATGCCAAAAAATTATTTTACAAAACTAAAAAAAAATATAATAAAAATTATTTGGAAGAACAAAAGGTCAAGAATATCAAAGTAATTAATGAAAAAAAAAATACAAAGGATGATGACTTAGCAGTACCAGACCTAAAATTATATTATAAACCTGGAAAATAATATGAGAAAAATTCACACACCATACTAAAAATAAGGTCAAAATTGACACATGATTTGGATACAAAGTATGATACCATAAAAACATTAGGAGAACAAGGGATAACATACCTGTCAGATCTTTGGATCAGGGAGGAATTTATAACCAAAAAAGAACTGGAGAATATTATGAAAGGTAAAATGGATAACTTTGATTACATTAAATTGAAATAATTGAAATTGCATAAACAAATCCAAAAGAAACAAGATTAAAAGGGAACTACAAAGCCAGGGGGGAAAAAAAAAGGTTTACATCCAATGTTTGGGATGAAAATCTAATTTCTAAAATATATAAAGAACCATGTCAAATTTATAAAAATACAAGTCATTCCTTAATTTATAATGGTCAAACAATATGAAAAGACAATTTTCTGATGACGAAATTAAAGCAATGTATACAGATGAAAAAAATTCTCTAAATCATTATTGATTAGGGAAATGCAAATTAAAGCAACTCTGAGATATCACCTCACACATCTCAGATTGGCTAAGATGACATTTCATTTTATGATTGATAAATGTTGGAGGGGATGTTGGAAAATTGGGACACATCTATTGTTGATGAAGTTATAAAATGATCCAACTATTGTGGAGAGCAATTTAGAACTATGCCCAAAGGTCCATAAAACTGTGCATACCCTTTGACCCAGCAATACCACTATTTGTCTGTTTCCAAAGGAAATCATAAAAGAGAGGAAAGGATCCACATGTGCAAAAATGTTTGTAGCAGCTTTTTTTGTGGTAGCAAAGAACTGGAAGTAGATGCCCATCACATGGGGAATGGCTGAATAATTTGTGTTATATAAAGGTTATGGTGATAAGATGATTTTAGAACTGTCTGGAAAGATTTACATGAATAGAAGCTGAGTGAAATAAGCAGGACCAGGAATACATTGTATATGATAATAGCAAAAATATGCAATGATCATCTATGAAGGACATGGTTCTCTGTGGTTCAGTGGTCCAAGTCAATCCCAGTAGACTTTAGATAGAAATTACTATCTGCATCCAGAGAGAGAAATACAGACTGAATGTAACAACACACACTATTTTCACTTTTTTTGTTTTTTTTTCTCTCCCATAGTTTTTTTTTTCCCTTTTGTTCTGATATTTTCCCAACATGATTCATATAGCAATATGCATCAAAAATGAAAATATAAATAAGTGAATCCCCCATATGGAGATTTTGATGTTTGATAAAGTCTGAATTATATCTGAAAATTTTCCCTTACTTTTATAAGATTTTTCTCAAATATGAATTCTCTAATGTTAAGTGATAAACTCTGATTGAAAGCTTTCCCACATTCATTATATTTGTAAGGTTCCTCACAAGAATGAATGGACATGATATCTAATAAGGACTGACCTATCACCAAATAATTCCAGACATTCATTACATTGAAAAGGTTTCCAGTAGATTTCTCTAATACTGAATAAAAGCTATATAATAACTAAAGGATTTTTCACACTGAATACATTTATATCCAGTATGAATTCTTTGATGATTTGTGACATTTGTACTGTGATGGAAAGCTTTTCCACATTCATTCATAGAATTTCTCTCCATTGTGAATTCTCTTCACATTGAATAAAGGCTTGGCAGTCACTGAAGGTTCTCATACATTCATTACATTTGAAGGGTTTCTCTATAGTATGAGTTCTCTGAGGTTTTGTGAGGTTTGTATTCTAACTGCAAGCTTGTCCACCTTTATTACATTCATATGGTTTCTTTCCAGTATGACTTTTCTCATGCTGAGAAAAAGATGAGCTTTCAGTGACTTCTTCATTTGCTGTATGAGTAATAAATGAAGCTTTTCCCACAATCATTACAAGTGAAGGGTTTTTCTTAAGTATACATCTTATGGCATTTATTTAGTTCTGAATTCTTTCAATGAACATTTTAAAATTTTTATTTATTTTAATTTTTAGCTTATAAATGTATATTTATTTGTACATTTTCATATGTATCATTTATCTCCTAAAGAGAATTTCTATATTTGATTTAGTTTTTTTCTTATAACATTTTCCCTTTGAACTGAGGTTTTTGAAATTTTACAATAATATTGCTATGTATTGTCCACAAAGAATCTCCTTGAGGCAGTGATGGGTAGATTATTTTCCATTACTACTTCCCCTTTTTGTTCTATCATTCCAGGACAATTTTCTTGCTTTATTTTTTGCATAAATGTGTCAAGGCTATTTTTGGGGTCTCATCTTTTTGATAGCAAATTATTCTTATATTTTCTCTTCTTGATCTGTTCTACAGGTTTATTGTTTTTCTTATGTTTCACTTTATGTTCTATTTTTCATTCTTTATATTTTGTTTTGTTATTTGCTGATCTTTAATAGTTTTACTATGAATGGGATCAACTGAGTGAAGACCCTTCATAAAAATATGATCCCGACTTATGCCCTAATTATAATTTGAAAATTTGTAGTAACAAGTTGTGTTAGCTTATCTTAGCCAAACATACATTTCTCTCCCTTTTCCTTTTTGCCACATCAGAATTAAGTTCCCAATATGGCAAAGAATGTGTCATTGGTCAGTATTTTTAACTTCCTTGTTCTTAGTCTTTGGCTAGATTTTTAGTCTCTGGGTAGATTTTCATATTTAGAGTGTAAGCCTAGATTACCCAGGATCTGGTAGCTTATACAATAAAGTATCAGAGGGCCTGGAATACCATATTCTAGAATGTAAAGAATCTGAAATTATAATCAAAAATTAATTATCCTGCAAGACTGAGCATCATCTTTTAGGGGAGGTAATGGATCTTTAATGAAGTAAGAGACTTTTATCACTTCTATTGAACAAACCAGAATCAAATAGAAAATTTGTTCTTCAAACACAGAACTTCAGAGAAGTCTAGAAAGGTAAATGGGGAAATATATATTATTTAAAGACTAAAATGTTTACATCTTTAGATGGGAAAACATTATCACAATTGACTACATCAATAACCAAACTAACAGAAATCATATGATAATCTCAAGAAATGAAGAAATGTCCTTTGACAAAATAAAGCATGCATTTCTATTAAAAACACTAGAAAGCAAAGTGTAAAAGAGAGCTTTCTTTAAAATTATAAGCAATAGCTTTCTAAAACCAACTGCAAACAGTGTTTGTAACAGAAAGAAGATGGACACGTTCCCTAAAAGACAGGGGTGAAAAAAGAATGCGCACTATCACCACTGTTATTCAACATTGTACTAGAAATGTTGGCTTTAACAATAAGAAAATAAAACAAAAAAGGGAATTAGAATAGGTAATGAAGAAATGAAATTATCACTCTTTGCAGATGATATGATGATATACTTAGAGAATCCTAGAAGATCATCCAAAAACTTACTGGAAACAATTCACAGCTTTAGCAAAGTTTCAGGATATAAAATAAACCCAAACAAATAATCAGCAATTGTATATATTACTGACAAAGCCCAGCATCAAGAGAAAGAGAAAATCCATTTAAAATAAGTGTTGACATCATAAAAATATTTGTGTGTCTACGTGCCAAGATAAACCCAAGAACTATAGGAATAACATTACAAAACACTTCTCACACAAATAAAGTCATATCAAAAAAATTGAAAAATTATCAATTCTTCATGAGTAGACTGAGCTAATAGAATAAAAATGACAATTCTGCCTAAATTGGTCTAATTGTTCAGTGCCATACCAATCAAATGCCAAAAAATTATTTTACAAAACTAAAAAAAAAATAATAAAAATTATTTGGAAGAACAAAAGGTCAAGAATATCAAAGTAATTAATGAAAAAAAAATACAAAGGATGATGACTTAGCAGTACCAGACCTAAAATTATATTATAAACCTGGAAAATAATATGAGAAAAATTCACACACCATACTAAAAATAAGGTCAAAATTGACACATGATTTGGATACAAAGTATGATACCATAAAAACATTAGGAGAACAAGGGATAACATACCTGTCAGATCTTTGGATCAGGGAGGAATTTATAACCAAAAAAGAACTGGAGAATATTATGAAAGGTAAAATGGATAACTTTGATTACATTAAATTGAAATAATTGAAATTGCATAAACAAATCCAAAAGAAACAAGATTAAAAGGGAACTACAAAGCCAGGGGGGGAAAAAAAAAGGTTTACATCCAATGTTTGGGATGAAAATCTAATTTCTAAAATATATAAAGAACCATGTCAAATTTATAAAAATACAAGTCATTCCTTAATTTATAATGGTCAAACAATATGAAAAGACAATTTTCTGATGACGAAATTAAAGCAATGTATACAGATGAAAAAAATTCTCTAAATCATTATTGATTAGGGAAATGCAAATTAAAGCAACTCTGAGATATCACCTCACACATCTCAGATTGGCTAAGATGACATTTCATTTTATGATTGATAAATGTTGGAGGGGATGTTGGAAAATTGGGACACATGTATTGTTGATGATGTTATAAAATGATCCAACTATTGTGGAGAGCAATTTAGAACTATGCCCAAAGGTCCATAAAACTGTGCATACCCTTTGACCCAGCAATACCACTATTTGTCTGTTTCCAAAGGAAATCATAAAAGAGAGGAAAGGATCCACATGTGCAAAAATGTTTGTAGCAGCTTTTTTTGTGGTAGCAAAGAACTGGAAGTAGATGCCCATCACATGGGGAATGGCTGAATAATTTGTGTTATATAAAGGTTATGGTGATAAGATGATTTTAGAACTGTCTGGAAAGATTTACATGAATAGAAGCTGAGTGAAATAAGCAGGACCAGGAATACATTGTATATGATAATAGCAAAAATATGCAATGATCATCTATGAAGGACATGGTTCTCTGTGGTTCAGTGGTCCAAGTCAATCCCAGTAGACTTTAGATAGAAATTACTATCTGCATCCAGACAGAGAAATACAGACTGAATGTAACAACACACACTATTTTCACTTTTTTTGTTTTTTTTTCTCTCCCATAGTTTTTTTTTTTCCTTTTGTTCTGATATTTTCCCAACATGATTCATATAGCAATATGTATCAAAAATGAAAATATAAATAAGTGAATCCCCCATATGGAGATTTTGATGTTTGATAAAGTCTGAATTATATCTGAAAATTTTCCCTTACTTTTATAAGATTTTTCTCAAATATGAATTCTCTAATGTTAAGTGATAAACTCTGATTGAAAGCTTTTCCCACATTCATTATATTTGTAAGGTTCCTCACAAGAATGAATGGACATGATATCTAATAAGGACTGACCTATCACCAAATAATTCCAGACATTCATTACATTGAAAAGGTTTCCAGTAGATTTCTCTAATACTGAATAAAAGCTATATAATAACTAAAGGATTTTTCACACTGAATACATTTATATCCAGTATGAATTCTTTGATGATTTGTGACATTTGTACTGTGATGGAAAGCTTTTCCACATTCATTCATAGAATTTCTCTCCATTGTGAATTCTCTTCACATTGAATAAAGGCTTGGCAGTCACTGAAGGTTCTCATACATTCATTACATTTGAAGGGTTTCTCTATAGTATGAGTTCTCTGAGGTTTTGTGAGGTTTGTATTCTAACTGCAAGCTTGTCCACCTTTATTACATTCATATGGTTTCTTTCCAGTATGACTTTTCTCATGCTGAGAAAAAGATGAGCTTTCAGTGACTTCTTCATTTGCTGTATGAGTAATAAATGAAGCTTTTCCCACAATCATTACAAGTGAAGGATTTTTCTTAAGTATACATCTTATGGCATTTATTTAGTTCTGAATTCTTTCAATGAACATTTTAAAATTTTTATTTATTTTAATTTTTAGCTTATAAATGTATATTTATTTGTACATTTTCATATGTATCATTTATCTCCTAAAGAGAATTTCTATATTTGATTTAGTTTTTTTCTTATAACATTTTCCCTTTGAACTGAGGTTTTTGAAATTTTACAATAATATTGCTATGTATTGTCCACAAAGAATCTCCTTGAGGCAGTGATGGGTAGATTATTTTCCATTACTACTTCCCCTTTTTGTTCTATCATTCCAGGACAATTTTCTTGCTTTATTTTTTGCATAAATGTGTCAAGGCTATTTTTGGGGTCTCATCTTTTTGATAGCAAATTATTCTTATATTTTCTCTTCTTGATCTGTTCTACAGGTTTATTGTTTTTCTTATGTTTCACTTTATGTTCTATTTTTCATTCTTTATATTTTGTTTTGTTATTTGCTGATCTTTAATAGTTTTACTATGAATGGGATCAACTGAGTGAAGACCCTTCATAAAAATATGATCCCGACTTATGCCCTAATTATAATTTGAAAATTTGTAGTAACAAGTTGTGTTAGCTTATCTTAGCCAAACATACATTTCTCTCCCTTTTCCTTTTTGCCACATCAGAATTAAGTTCCCAATATGGCAAAGAATGTGTCATTGGTCAGTATTTTTAACTTCCTTGTTCTTAGTCTTTGGCTAGATTTTTAGTCTCTGGGTAGATTTTCATATTTAGAGTGTAAGCCTAGACTGCCCAAGCAATGGGAGAAAAAGTTCAAAGAGGAGGTGGGGAAATTCTGCACTAAGACAATATAACCCACTCTCTGAATACACTTTGTATTACTCTACTGACATCTTGTCTGTTGGGAGTTGCCATTTCTCTTGAGACTGTAACAAATCCTTTTTCCTTTTCTACCTTGAGAATCTCTGATTTTAATGTGGGTAGTGGTCATTGCTATTCCACACAATTTTGGAGTTTATCCAGGATATTTCCTGTTTATGAGTGGTGCCTCCATACTGAATCCTTGGACTGGTGCCCAGTAGAGTTCTCTAGTTGTCCTTGGACTCAGCTTGGGAACTCTCAGTCTACTTGGATAAATTACTGAAGAGAGATACTTGGAGATAGCAAAACAGTTGAGAGCTTCAGGCTAGAAAAGATAAAGAATGAATTAAGCTCAGGAGATAGACCAGGCAAGAAAAGTTTGGAATCAGATACATAAGTTGTGTGCACAATCCATGTGAGCAAGAAATGGTGAGCTGGAAAAGTCAAAGTGGTTTCAGTCAATACAGAATACTGACTGTACTGAGTACAGAGAGTACTCTCCTTTTGGAAAGAACTGGTCAGCTGCCTGGGTGACTGGAGTTGGGAGACTAAGTGTTTTGAATGCATGAGAGTGTCCCTATTTCCCTTTGGTAAGATCAGATGAGTACTCCATCAAAGGGGAAAAGATTCTGTGAACCATGGGGAATGAACAATCTAAGTAGTTGTCTATAAAAACCTATCTAGTGTTCCGGAAGATAGTTCTTTAGGATTTAGGTTTAAAAATTGGGATGGAATACCAAATTATAAAACAAAGGACAAAAAGAAAATAATTAAATACTGTTGTTTTGTTTGTTCAGGTGCCCAACTGGGAGGAAATATCTTCCTCAGATTCCCCCCAGGACTAGGTATGCCAACAATTAAATTTATATGTAAATTCAAAGTTATTTTATATTAAGGAAAGTGGGTATGCAGCCTTGTGGTTGTTCACTGTGGTATAATCTGTATAGAAGGGGAAGAAAAGGAGCCAGAGAAACACCATCATTGGTACCCCATTTTGTCACTGCCTCCTCCCTACACCACCCACCCAGCCATAGCTCCTATGGATGTTACTTCAAAATTCTCTTTCTCACCTCCACCCCAGAGAAGAGCTGAAGAAAGGAACTTGATTGACTTAGAACCACTATTTCCTCCCTTTTCATCTTCTTCAGAAAGAAGTTATGCACATCTTAAAGGACCAAGAGAACTGTCCACTTCCCACAAAGACTAAGTTTTTCCCAGTTAGAGAGATTCCACTCATCTGGAAAAGAATCAGATTTGTGAATCTGAGTAGCATGGAGGTTAGCAACTTTAACAGAAGAAATGAAGGTCTTTTTGAAGATCCATCTGAGTGAGCAATAGAATTTGACCAATTTCCCCATTGTGACAACTATATTTGACCAGAGTTGATGTCATTCTTATGGATCTTCTTCACAAGAGAAGAACAAGGGCAGATTAGGAGAACTGCAATGTAGGTCTGGGATGATATCCATACACTTGTGCAGGGAAGAATCAGGGGAGAACAAAAATTCCCCCTTCAGGATCCCAATTGGTAGCCTAATAATTCAGCCCTCAGAGAATTGTTCAAAGTATTGGAAATACAGTCCCTAGAAGTGAACATATGAATAAAGTAACAGAAATTAGGCAAAAAAAAAAAAAAAAAAAAGGAATCCCCTCAGACTTTCTAAATAAACTCAAGGAATTTATGAGCAATTATTCAATATTAGGAGAAGATGATATTTCAGCTCAGAGTCTGCTTTGGGTATACTTTGTCAACAATTTGTGAATATATATATATGTAAACAAATATAAACAAAAAACTACAGAATCAGGAGGAGTGGAAAACCAAGCCCTTAGATGAATTATTAGAGATGGCCCAGAAGATATATGTAGCCAGAAGGAATGAAGAAAAGAAAGAAATAGAAAGGAATACTCAAATCATGTTGCAGTCTCTAAAACACTCAGAAAAATGAACCAAGGTCATGTTATAGACTGTACAAACTAAATCTGCAATGGGAAACTAGAAGCAGAGATCAGATGACCAGTTATCCTGGATCCTGACTTATGGGTGAGAACAAAAGGAGAGGACACACAGGGTGGACCCCACTGAGTTGTTTTCAATATGGAGAAGAACATGTGAAGAGGGATTGCCCACAGAATAAGAGCAAAAAATCTTCTCCCTTATGAAATTGGAAGACTAGAGGTCTCAGTGGTTTATTGAAATGATCAACACAGAATCCTTGATAAATTTAGCTGTGGGACCAGACAAAGAGGAATTAGTTTTCTTGACAGTGACTGGGGCCACCAGATCCTCCATAACTCAGTGGCTACAGGGGTCCCATTTGTCCAAAGAAACTGTCTTAATTTGAGCTTAAAAGCAGAAAAATTTATTGTACCTTTGATTGGAGTTTTGGAACTAGGATGTGCTGAGGTGCTGACTTTGGAGAAATTGCTGGTAAATGGGTGTAAATTTGTTAGGAAGAGATTTGATTCCAAATTTTCTATACAATTGATACCAAAAAAAAAAAAAAAAAAAAAAAAAAAAAGACTTACATTATACTAATCCAAAGAATGTTATGGAAAGAGGAGGAAGAAATCATAATTAATCCCAAGGTTTGGGCTCAGACTCATAACAGAGATCAAGTAAATGTAGCTCCAGAAGAATTAGACTGAAGGACTTGAGCACAGCAGTCAGGATCAGATCTCCCTTTAATACTTGAAACCCATTGATTAGCAATTTATTCGTAGATAGATCCTTCCACTGGTGGAAAGATAACGATGATAATGGAAAAGTAGTTAAGGATATCACCAAAGACATGGTGATAATGAAAATTGGTTCTTGTCCCATTCCAGATCTGGTTCTCACATTTTATCCTTCTTAGTGGTCTTGGGCCAGAATCACATGATGCAAACAGGTTCTTTGATCCCTGCTGATAACTTTCAGTGGAATCATAACTCTCCCAGTCTGCCTTCTTTGTGCGATACAGCTTATTACAAGGATAATACAGACATCACTGGTCAGGATGGTAAAGACTGAACAACCTAGAGTGGGAGATCTAGTTGGATTTGGAGTATTAAAATGACAAGGATGCATCCCAGTAGAGCAATAGGAAACCAGGTCCAAAGGGATTGGAGACTGAAGATGAGATGTTTGAACAAATGTATCAAGAATAGTGTGAAAGATCTTTAGAAGTTAATAAATAAAAAGAAGGGTTGAATGTAATAAACTAAGTAAATAGATTTCATAAGAGTATGATCCTGACTTATGCCCTAGTTATAACTTAAAATTTTGCATTAATAACAAGTTATGTCAGCTTATCTTAGGCAAACATACATTTTCTTTTACCTTATCTTTTTGCCACAGCAGTATTAAGTTTCTGAGATGGCAAAAAGTGTGTCATTGACTAGTATCATTAGCTTCATTATTCTTAGTCCCTGGGTAGATTTCTAGTTAGTTTCTGGGTAGATTTCCACATTTAGAGTATGAGCCTAGACTCACCAGCCAATGGGAGAAAAGGTCAAGAATGATTTGGGGGAATTCCTTGCTAGGGCTATATAATTCACTCTCTCTGGTATACACTTCTCTACTGACCTAGTAGAGAAACCTCTCTTGTCTGTTGGCAGTTGCTCTTTCTCTTGAGACTTATTTTTTTTTTTTTGTTTTTGTCTTTTCTTACTTGAGAGTTTCTGATTTCATTTGGGGAGGGATCTTGGCTGTCTCACACAACTAACTTTCTCTTGCCTAATTCCAAATTTTGAAGGATTATTTATGATTCTGTATATCCTTTTCTGTTCGTTAATTACCCCCTTCCCCATTTTTGTTTTTCTTGGATGGATTTTTATTTTTTTATTTATTTTTCCTCAATCTCTCTCCTTTGATTTTAAAAGCCCTTTTTTTTTTACTTCTTCTACATTTTTTTTTCTGGGCAGATAACAATTTAACATAACATTTTTGGGTAAAAGAGACTTTTTTTTTATTTCACTGTCCTCCTCTGAAGGTAAACACTGGTCTTCCCTACTTTCCCTATTTCTATAGTAAATGTCTATGGTTGGGTTCCTTCTTTAGTTTTTTTTTTTTTTTTAATGAGAACTATTAGTGTTGAGCATCTATAATCCTGGGGGGGGGAGGGGAGCGGGGGGCGAGATGGTGCCTATTTCTTCACCATATCTCTCCCCTCTGATCTTGAAGCCAAACCAAGAGCTCCACCTTTCTGTAAGTGCCCAGAGACATCAATGCCCCTGCCCTACTATTTCTTCACTCACCAGGTGCTGTTTCCTTCTTGCCCAGGGCCAGTGTCTCAGGATTACAGCTGGTCCTAGCACTCCTAATCAGCAGAATTTCCTCAGTCTTCTCAGATTCAGGCCCCTGAGCCCTCACTCTATCCAGGAAGTGAAAGTTCCTGTGGTTCCTGCTAGCTGTTTTTGCAGGACTAGTTTGGATATCTTTGTTTTGGTTAATCCCCTGCCTAGGGCTTTTCTTCAGGTCTTCTTAAGTTTTCCCAGGATTGCTGTTCTGCCCAAAGTGTTCTTTGTTTTTTTTTTTTTTTTTTTTTTTTTTTTTTTTTTTTTTTTTTCCAGTCTCTGTTTACTCTGAGGTGCAAATTTGTTCTGTTTGTGGGGGAAATATGGAAGTTTGAAATTTTCTGATCTAGTTTGCCATCTTCCTGGGTTCCTCTCGTTTTAAAATGTTACTGAAAAACACAAGCAAACAACATCTCTTCTTGAATCATTCAGGAATTAATGAGATCTCTAATGAGGTCATTCTCAAATTGTTTTCTACTTAAGTCATTTATTTTTAAGCATATTTATACAAATTTATATTTATGCTATGGATACTGTATGTATATGCTGTGTGGTTATGTGTGTCTACAGTTAGAATGTAAAATCTAAAAGAGTAAGAATTGTTTCCATTTTTGGATGACTAGATTCCAATTAATATAAATAATGAATGGATCATCAAGTGGAAACATTATTTTTATTCACACTGCATATTTCCATTGAGTTCAGACAAATTGTCACATTTCATGTAATTATAAATTTGGTTAGTTGTTGCCTTTCCTTCTCAAAGAGAACCCAAATGTCATCACTATGTTAGAATTGAGTTACAATGTATCCAATTGTGGTTGATCAGACCAGTGCAATCTCCATTTGCTCGGCAACTGGTCAGACACAAATAATCCCTATGAACATGTAGGGTAGACTTTGTAACTGCATATCTCATGTTTCTTCTGAGCAAGTTCAATTCTGCTTTGCTCATAGAGCACAGCCTCTTCTCTGATGAGGGCATGTTACACTGGGTATTCCTGTGTCAGTGTTTCCCATGTCACATAATCAATTCTAAAGTTCATAACAGAGTCCTTGAGAATTCCTTGTATCATTTGCTTTGACTATTTTGTGAGTGCTTGGCTTATGTGAGTTGTCCAAAAAATAATCTTTTTGGCAAACAAACATTTGGCATTTGAATAATGAGTCCAGTCTAATACAGTTCTGCTCTCTGCAGCAGAGTTAGAATGCTTGGCAATTTAATTTGAGAAAAGACCTGTGTCTGCTATCTTATCTTGTCAGGTGATCTCTAGAATCTTCCTAACACAATTCAAATGGAAGTGATTCAGCTTCCTGGCATGATGCTGGAATAACTATCCAGGTTTCATAGGCAAAAAACAATAAGGTCAGTACAATAGCTCTGCTGACCTTCATTTAGTAGTCAAATTCATCTCCTCTTCCACACTTTCCTTCAGAGACTCCCAAACACTGAGCTAGCTCTGGCAATGTGTGTGTCAATCTCATTATCAATGAGACTTCTGGAAAATATACTTCCAAGGTAAGTGAAGTTATTCAAAGCATTAAGAATGCCACCATTTGCTGGAACTGAGGGTTCCACATATGGCTAGTGTGGTGCTGACTTATGGAGAACCTGTATTTTCTTAATGTCAATTATTAGGTCAAAATTAGCACAAGCAGTAGAGATTGAATAAAATATTTTATTGCATTTCAACTTTGAAGACTGCACTTATTGCACAATCATTGCACACAAAATTCAAGTACCAATACTCTCTCCATTTTAGTTTTGTTTTGTAGCCTTTTCAGATTGAATAATTTGCCATCAGTGTGGTAGCTCATTTTACTCCATATTCCATATTTTTCTCTTCATTGAAGACATTTGACAACATGGTTGAAAACATAATGCTGAACAGCATGGAAGGAAGCACATTGCCTTGTTTTACTCCATTGCAGAGTGGGAAAGATCATTGACTTCAAGTTGAAATCAATCACTCCTTAGCTAAAGTTCTACCTGATAGAAATTTGGAAAGTCATTAGTCTACTTTCATATAGCAAAGCATCAAGTATTGATTCTATTCCAACTGAAATTTACAGGGTATGTGTGTATGTGGGGAGGGTCCATTCCTCTTACAAAAGCTGACTAAAATTTTCTTTTTAAAAACTTTTTATTTTCAAAACATATGCATACTTTTTGAGATTGATCCTTGCAAAACCTTGTTTTCCAATTTTTTCTCCTCTCCTTTCCCTCATCCCCTTAGATGGCAACGTAGATGGCAAGTAAATCAATATATATTAAACATGGGTAATTCTTCTATAAATATATCCACAATTATCGTGCTATACAAAAAATCAATTCAAAAAGGAAAAAAAAAATGAGAAAGAAAACAAAATACAAGTAAAAACAACAATAAAAATGTGAAAATACTATATATGTTGTGATCCACACTCAGTTCCAAAAATTCTATGTCTGGGGGTTGATCATTCTTTCCATCTGACCATTGAAACTGGCCTGAATCACCTAAATGTTGAAAAGAGTCACATTCATCAAAATTGATCACCATATAATCTTCTTGTTGTTGTACAATGTTCTCTGGGTTCTACTCACTTCACAGCATCAGTTCATGTAATTCTCTCCAGGTCTCTCTGAAAGCATTCTGCTGTGTGATGACCGCGTTTATTTTAAAATCATCCAGAGTCAGGAATTCAGGTTAAGGGAAAATCTTCAATTTTTATTCTTTTTGAGGTGAAGGGGGATTAGCAATGTGAGCAGCTGCAACAAGAAGCCAGCCAGCAGTCCCTCTCTGCCTCTCTTCCTGCCCCTCAGCCTTCACCCAACAAAATTTTCATTTCCTATACAACACATTAGGACTTGCACAAAGAGTAGGCGGGGCCATTCTTTCTCCAAGCTTATACATTAATAGAGTATGGTCCAAATACTATTTAGCCTCACATACTTGGGACCTCAGTGCATCAACTCGAGCTTCAGCCTATTATACTGCTGATCACTTCTTATAGAACAATAATATTCTATAATATTCATATACCATAATTTATTCAGCCATTCTCCATCTGTTAGTCATTCACTGAGTTTCTAGTTCCTTGCACTACAATAAGGGATGCTACAAACATTTTTGTCCATGTGTGTCCTTTCCCCTTTTTATGATGTCTTCAAGTTATAGGCCCAGTAGCAGCATTGCTGGATCAAAAGGTATATATACACAGTTTGATAGCCCTTTGGGCATAGTTTCAAAATGCTTTCCAGAATGGTAAAATCATTTCACAACTCTAACAACAATCCATCAATATCCCAATTTTCCCATTTCCTCTCCAACATTTATCATCATCTTTTGTTGTCATCTTAGCTAATTTAAGGAGTGTGTAGTGTTGCCTCAAATTTGCCTTAATTTTCATTTCTCTGACCAATAGTGATTTAGAGCTTTTTTCATATGACTATAAATACTTTTCATTACTTCATCTGAAAATTGCCTATTCCTATCCTTTGATGCTTTTCAATCAAAGAATTGCTTGTATTCTTATAAATGTGAAACAATTCTCTATATATTTTAGAAATGAGGCCTTTATCAGAACACTTGGATGCAAAATTTTTTCCCCAGTTTACTTCTTTTTATCTAATTTTGTCTATGTTGGTTTTGTGTGTACAAACTTTTAACTTAATATAACAAAAAATATATGCATTTTATATTCCATAAAGTATTTTACTTCTTTGGCCACAAATTCCTTCTTTCTCCACAAATCTGAGAGTTAGACTATCTTTTGTTCTTCTTATTTGCTTATGGTATCACTCTTTATATCTAAATCATGAACTCCTTTAGACTTTTATCTTTTGGGGGGTAAGGTGTTAAGTAACTAGTTTCTGCTGTACTAATTTCCAATTTGCCCAGCAATTTCTGTCAAGCAATGAGTTCTTATCCCAAAAGCTGGAGTCTTTGTGTTTATCATTACACATTGACTATTGTTGTCAGTATTCTTACAAAGTGTTAAGTTGGTCAGCTAATTTAGCACGGTACTTAACAAGTTCTCTAGTTCACTAATGTATTTAGCACTCATTGGATTTCTACAAGATTCACAAGTCCAGGAGATTTACAAGTCCAGGAGATTCACAAGTTTAGTGGAGGAGATTCACAAGTCACAGCTCCCACAATCCCACTCTTGGAGGAGGAGTCAACCTTTGAGTTCGCACCTCTAAAAGAATATATAAAAGGACAAGCACCAGAGACTTTTGAGAGATTTAGAAGCCAGGATTCAGTTGGGCAGAACAAAGGATTCTGAAGAAGAGAGGCTGAAGCTGGCAGAGGCAAAAGACTAGCAGCAAGAGCTCTTGGAACCAAGGACAGAGATAGGCCTCTAAGAAAACTAACCAGGTTATTTTAAAGGGGACAATAAAGGATCTGAACTTTTAACAGCTGATTGCATTTGAGGTCATTATTACTCTGAACTGAAATTAAGGCTGCCTCCAGAAGCTCTCCAAGAAACCTACCACCAGAGAACGATCATATTTTAGAAAAGAAGAACATTACATATTGTGTTTTGTGAATCTAACCTATTCCACTTATGGACTAATCTCTTAGCCAGTACCAAATGATACTGATGGCTGATGCTTTATTTATTTTTAGTTTTTATTAAAGCTTTTTATTTACAAAACATTGGTATGGGTAACCTTTCAACACTGACCTTTGCAAAGCCTTCTGTTTTAAATTATCACCTCCTTGCCCCCACCCCTTCCTCTAGATGGCAGACAGTCTAATACATGTTAAACATAATAAAACATATGTCAAATCCAATATATGTATACATATTTATATAATTAGACAGTTATCTTGCTGCACAAGAAATGTTGGATCAAAAAAGGAAAAAAAAACTGGGAAAGAAAACAAAATGCAAGCAAAGAACAATAGAAAGAATAAGAATGCTATGTTGTGGTCCACACTCAGCTCCCACTGTTCTCTCTTTGGGTGTAGATGGCTCTCTTCATCACTGAACAATTGGAATTGGTTTGAACTATCTCATTGTTGAAGTAAGCCATGTCCGTCAGAATTGAAAATTGTATAGTCTTTTTGTTGCCATGTGTAATGATTTCCTGGTTCTGCTCATTTCACTTAGCCTCAGTTTATATAAGTATCTCCAAGCCTCTCTGAAATAATTCTGCTGATCATTTCTTACAGAACAATAATATTCCATAAAGTTCATATAATTTATTCAGCCATTTTCCAATTAATGGGCATCCATTCAGTTTCTAGTTTCTTGCCACTACAAAAAAGGGCTGTCACAACAAACATATGTGCACATGTGGATCCTTTTCCCTCTTTTAAGATCTCTTTGGAATATAAACCCAGTAGAAACACTGCTGGATAAAAGGGTATGCACAGTTTGATAACTTTTTGAGCATAGTTCCAAACTGCTCTACAGAATGGTTGGATCAGTTCACAGTTCCACCAATAATGTATCAGTGTCCCAGTTTTTCCACATCTCCTCCAACATTCATCATTATCTTTTCCATCATCTTAGCCAATCTGGCAGGTATATAATAGTATCTCAATTTTTCTTAATTTGCATTTCTCTGGAGTACCTTTTCATATGACTACAAATAATTTCAATTTCTTCAACTGAAAATTGTCTGTTCATATCCTTTGACCACTTCTCAAGTGGAATATGGCTTGAATTCTTATAAATTTGAGTCAGTTCTCTATGTATTTTAGAAATGAGGCCTTTATCCGAACCTTTGACTGTAAAAATGTTTTTCCAGTTTATTGGTTTCCTTTTAATCTTGTCTGCATTAGTTTTGTATGTACAAAACTTTTTAACTTAATATAATCAAAATTATCAATTTTGTGATCAATAATGATCTCTAGTTGTTCTTTGGTCACAAATTCCTTCCTTCTCCAAAGATCTGAGAAGTAAACTATTCTGTGTTCTTCTAATTTGCTTATAATATCATTCTTTATGTCTATATTATGAACCCATTTTGACCTTATCTTGATATATGGTATTATGTGTGGATCAATGCCTAGTCTTTTTTGCCTCCATAGGATGTAATTTATCTCTTCTTATTTTCCTTTACTCTCTTCTTGCAATACAACCACTTTTCTACTTATAACTTCTTTTTTATATCATCACAATAAAGTCAAATTAAACCTATATCCTGTAAGTATATACTTAAAAAAAAAACTTTTTATTTGCAAGTTATATACATGGGTAATTTTTTAGCATTGACAATTGCCAAACCTTTCGTTCCAATTTTTCCCCTCCTTCCCCCTATCCGCTCCCCCAGATGGCAGGTTGACCATTGCATTTTAAACATGTTGAAGTACAAATTAAATAAAAAATAAGTATACATGTCCAAACAGTTATTTTGCTGTACAAAAAGAATCAGATTCTGAAATAATGTACAATTAGCCTGTGAAGAAAATCAAAACTGCAGGCAGGCAGAGGGATCAGGAATTGTATTCGTGGTTCATAGTCATCTCCCAGAGTTGTTTCGCTGGGTGTAGCTGCTTCAATTCATTCCCGCTCCATTGGAACTGATTTGGTTCATTTTATTGCTGAAGATAGCCACATCCATCAGAATTGATCATCATATAGTACTGTGTTTCCCTGATAATAAGACATTGTCTTATTATTATTTTTTTTTGGACAGGAAAACACCAGAGGGCTTATTTTCAGGGGAGGACTTGTTTTAATGAACATTGACAGCAATTTTAATAAGCAGGTAAATGTGAACAAAAAAAAAAAAGTACCTTTATTCAATAATGATCATGTCATCTTCTTCAACAACATCGTTGTAAGTGTCCATACCCTGAATTATGTCCTGGATGCCTCGCGCCTCTGTTTCCTTCAGAAGAGGTGGACTCAATCTGTCATGTTTAGCAATATAGCTCTCTTTAAATGAACATGTCTTGTCCAGGTAACCTGCTTGTAGTGCGCTGGCGACACAGCTGTCAGTAATTTTATCCCATGACTTCTTCACCCAAGTCACGACTTCTTGCAAACAGGGCTTCACAAAGTTTCCACGCTGATTTCTTTCCATTCTATTTTCAATGTAGTCATTGACTTCCATGCTCAAATGGTCCTTGAATGTCTTGTTTATTGCAATATCAAGGGTCTGGAGATAGGCAGTCATTCCTGCAGGAATCATTACTTGATCTATTCTTCTCTCTGCAAGGAAGTTCTTCATTTCTTTAGCGCGGTGATTGCTGGCTGAATCCCAGATTATCAGACGTCTTTGGTTACCTTGCATAACAAGTGGCAGCATTAAATCAACCCACTTTCTTATAACAGCTTGTGTACACCAGGCTTTTTCGGTTTCAAGAACATAAATGCCTGATACACATTCAATCTTATCTTTCTTGCCCTTATTGATGATTAGAGGTATGGCTTTCTTTCCATCCAAATGAACTGCCAAAACACAGGTGACTCGTGCAGACAGAATAATAAAATTATGACCATCAGTCCTTCTTTTCACTCCATCATGCCCCTGAGTGCTCCTTCTATCCTCCATGATGCCCCCTGAGTTCTTCTTTTATCCCCCATCATGCCCCTTTTATCCTCCATCATGCCCCCTCACTCCCGCTTACATACTGGGTTTTTATGTTGTCCTGCCTCAGCTCTCCTCTGTGGCACTGCTCTCAATGGTGCCAGCAAGCAAATCACTGGAGAAGAACAGGATGACGTGCTCACTGCTGCAGCTCTGATTGGATGCAGCTCGGAGCACGGCGTGCCTTTCACTGAGGGAAGGGGGGAGGGGGCATACAGAGGGTACCGTAATGTAGCGTATAGTGCAGGGGATCACCTTCACTACAGTAGCAATCTCAATAGGTCTTATTATCGGGGAAACACGGTATTGTTGTTGAAGTATATAATGATCTCCTGGGTTCTCCTCATTTCACTCAGCATCAATTCATGTAAGTCTCTCCAGGCCTTTCTGAAATCATCCTGCTGGTCATTTTTTACTGAACAATAATATTCCATAATATTCATATACCACAATTTATGCAGCCATTCTCCAATTGATGGGCATCCACTCAGTTTTGAGTTTCTGGCCACTACAAAGAGGGCTGCCACAAACATTTGTGCACATATGGGTCCCTTTCCCTTCTTTAAGATTTCTTTGGGATATAAGCCCAGTAGAAACACTGCTGGATCAAAGGGTATGTACAGTTTGATAACTTTTTGAGCATAGTTCCAAAATGCTCTCCAGAATGGCTGGATGTATTCACAATTACACCAACAATTGTATTAGTGTCCCTGTTTTCCCACATCCCCTCCAACATTCTGCATTATCTTTCCCTGTCATTCTAGCCAATTTGACAGATGTATAGTGGTATCTCAGAGTTGTCTTAATTTGCATTTCTCTGATTAATAATGACTTTGGAGCTTCATTTCATATGGCTAGAAATAGTTTCAATTTCTTCATCTGAGAATTGTCTGTTCATATCCTTTGACCATTTATCAATTGGAGAATGTCTAAATTTCTCATAAATTAGAGTCAATTCTCTACATTTTTTGGAACTGAAGCCTTTATCAGAACCTTTTACTGTAAAGGTATTTTCCCAGTTTATTGCTTCTCTTCTAATCTTGTCTGCATTAGTTTTGTTTGTACAAAAACTTTTCAGTTTGATATAATCAAAATCTTCTATTTTGTGATAAGTAATGATTTCTAGTTCTTCTTTGGTCATAAATTCCTTCCTCTTCCACAGGTCTGAGAGGTAAACTATCCTGTGTTCCTCTAATTTATTTATAATCTCATTCTTTATGTTTAGTTCATGAACCCATTTTGACCTTATCTTGCTGTATGGTGTTAAGTGTGGGTTGATGCCTAGTTTCTGCCAAACTAGTTTTCAATTTTCCCAGCAATTTTTGTCAAACAGTGAGTTCTTATCCCAAAAGCTGGGGTCTTTGCGTTTGTCAAACACTAGAGTATTAAGGTTTTTGACTGTTTTGTCCTTTGAACCTAACCTATTCCACTAATCAACTAATCTATTCTTTAGCCAATACCAAATGGTTTTGGTAACTGCTACTTTATAATATAATTTTAAATCTGGTACAGCTAGGCCACCTTCATTTTTTTTTTCCACTAATTCCCTTGAAATTTTTGACCTTTTGTTTTTCCATATCAACTTTGTTGTTATTTTTCTAGGTCATTAAAATAGTTTTTTGAGGAGTCTGGTTGGTATAGCGCTAAACAAATAGATTAGTTTAGGTAGATTGTCATCTTTATTATATTTGCTCACACTAGCCAAGAACATTTAATATTTTTCCAATTGGTTAGATCAGATTTAATTTGTCTGGAAAGTGTTTTGTAGTTTTGCTTATAAAGTTTCTGATTTTCCCTTGGCAGATAGATTCCTAAGTATTTTATATTATCAGTAGTTACTTTAAATGGAATTTCTCTTTGTAACTCTAACTGTTGGATTTTAGTGATATATAAAAATGCTGATGACTTATGTGGGTTTATTTTGTATCCTGAAAGTTTGCTAAAGCTGTGGATTATTTCTAATAACTTTTTAGTAGAATCTCTGGGGTTCTCTAAATGTATTGTCATATCATTAGCAAAGAGTGATAATTTGGTTTCCTCATTGCCAAACTCTAAGTCCTTTCATCTCTTTCTCAATTCTTATTGCCAAAGCTAGCAAAAAGAATTTGGTAGGACTTCTTTATTCCCTATTTTTTCAAATAGTTTATATAGCATTGTAGCTAATTGTTCTTTAAATGTGTGGTAGAATTCACATGTAAATCCATCTGGTCCTCGGGATTTTTTCTTAGGCAGTTGATTAATAGCTTGTTCTATTTCTTTTTCTGAGATGGGACTATTTAAGCAATTTACTTCCTCTCCTGTTAATCTGGGAAGTCTATATTTTTCAAGGTAATCATCCATTTCACTTAGTTTATCAAATTTATTGACATAAAGTTGGGCAAAGTTACTCATTATTTCTCTAATTTCCTATTCATTGGTGGAAAGTTCTCCCTTTTCATTTTTAAGATTACTAATTTGGGGATAATGTTGTAAAAAATTACCCTGGCATGGATTCTGTCAATATAAAGTTATTATTAAATAAAATAAAATAAAATAAAAAAGATTACTAATTTGATTTTCCTCTCTCCTTTTTTTAATCAGATTTACCAAAGGCTTATCTATTTTATTTTTTTTTAATAAAACCAACTCTTAGTTTTATTTATTACTTCAATAGGTTTTTTTTATTTTTAATATTATAAATTTCTCCTTTTCATTTTAGAATTTCAAGTTTAGTATTTGATTGGGGGTTTTAATTTGGTCTTTTTCTAGTTTTTTTAAGTTGCAAGCTCAATTCATCAATCTTCTCTTTATTTTATTCAAATAAGCCTCTAAGGATATAAAAGTTCCCCTTATTACAGCTTTGGCTGCATCACACAAATTTTGGTATGATGTTTCATCATTGTCATTATTTTGAGTAAAATTATTGTGTCTATAATTTGCTGTTTCACCCAATCATTCCAGTTACTTTTTGGTCCATTTACTCCTAACTTTTTGTTGAATGTTGGTTTTATTACATCGTGATCTGAAAAGAAAGCATTTACAATTTCTGCCTTCCTGCTTTTAATTTTGAGGTCTTTATATCCTAATATATCATCATTTTTTGTATAGGTTCCATGACCTGCTGAGAAGAAAGTATATTCTTTTGTCTCCATTCATTTTTCTCCAAAGATCTAGCATACCTAATAAAATTTCTATTTACCTCTTTAATTTCTTTTTTATTTGTTTCGTGGTTTGTTTTATCTAATTCCAAGAGTGAAAGATTGAGATCTCCCACTCTTACAGTTTGCTGTCTATTTTTTCTTGCAACTCTCTTAACTTCTCCTTTAGGAAGTTAGATGCTATACCACTTGTTGCATATATGTTTAATACTGATATTGCTTCATTGTCTATAGTACCCATTAGCAAGAGATAGTTTCCTTCCTTATCTCTTTTAATTAGATCTTTGCTTTTGCTTGATCTGAGATGAGGATGGCTACCCCTGCTTTTTTTACTTCACCTAAAGCATAACAGATACTCCTCCAGCCTTTTACTTTTACTCTGTTTGTATCTCTGTGTTTTAAATGTGTTTCCTGTAAACAACATATTGTGGGGTTCTGACTTTTGATCCAGTCTGTGGGGACCCAGCACTAATCTACAGGTGATAAAGCCACATTCCTAAAACTACTCTAACCTTGAACAAAGAGACATCTAGACACCTCCTGGAGCTTCCTATATCATCAAAGGCCCCTGATCAATTCCTCTTTCAGCAGAAAACAAATCCTTTGTCTAGGGCCCCCTCTGTACTGAGTTTGCACGACCCCCCACGCCCTTACAAACCACCATAAATACTTGTACTTTTGCCTACAATAAACGAGACTTGATCAGAAAGCCTGTCTTGTCTCCATTCTGTGCGTCTCTTGTCCCGCCCTTTCTTCTCTCTCTTTTCAGGGCCTATACACACACTCTGTCCAGCAGGCCTGGACACAGTCTGCTACATACCTACACTTTATGGGAAAGTTCATCCCATTCACATTTATAGTTAAAATTACTAATTCTGTATTTTCTGCCATCTTAATATCCCCAGATTATGCTTTTCTTTTTCTTGCCCCCATTACCCCCTTCCTTAGTATTAAACTTATGGGTCCCACTTGCACCATGCAGCTCTCCCTCTTTAGGATCCCTCCCTCCCCCCTTTGAATCTCTTCCCCTTTCCTGTGCCCTTCCCTTATTACTCTTTCCTTTTCCCCCTTTTCTCTCCCACTTTTTAATGAAGTGAGAGAAGATTCTCTATAAAACAAATATGTCAATTATTTCCTCTTTGAGCCAACTCTGATGAGAATAAGATTCACACAATGTTCCTCCCCCTCTCTAAATTCTCTCAGATATGATAGGTTTCCTTTGCCTCTTTGTGGGATGTAGTTTCCCTCTTTTTATCTCCCCTTTCCCTTTTTCTGATACTATCCCCTTTCATTTCTACTTCCCTTTTTATGTTATATCACTAAAATCAAATTATACATGTAATCCTTTTGTATATCCACAACAGAAATACAAGTCTTAAGAGTTCCTTTTACCTTTTCTGCTTTTCTTGAGTCCTATGGCTGGATATCAATTTTTTTTTTTTGTTTTAGTTCTGGTTTTTTTTTTTTTTTTTCCATAGAAACAAATGGAATTCATCTGTTTCATTAAATGTCCATTTTCTTCCTTGGAAGAAAATGCTCAGCTTGGCTGGGTAGTTTATTCTTGGATGCATTCCAAGTTCTTTTGCTTTTTGGAATATCAGATTCCAGACTCTTCGATCCTTTAAAATGGGGGCAGCCAGATCTTTGGTGATCCCTATTGTGGCACCTCGGTATTTGAATTGTTTTTTTTTTTTTTTTTTCTGGCTGCTTGTAATATTTTTTCCTTAATCTGATAGTTCTGAAATTTGGAGATTTTATGTTAGGGGCTTTTCCAGAAGGTGTTTGATTAATTCTTTCAATGTCTATTTTACCTTCTGCTTCTATTACATCTGGACAGTTCTCTTTGATGATTTCCTGTAAAAATAATATCTTGCCTCTTTTTTATCATAATTTTTGGAAAGTCTAATGAAACTCAGATTATCTTTTCTAGATCTATTTTACAGGTCTGTTGTTTTTCCAATTAGATGTTATCTTTTCCTGTCATTGTAGCCAATCTGACAGGTGTATAGTGGTATCTCAGAGTTGTTTTAATTTGCTTTTCTCTAATTAATCATGACTTGAAGTATCTTTTCATATGGATAGAAAAAGTTTCAATTTTTTGTTTGTTCATATCCTTTGACCATTTATCAATTGGAGAATGGCTTGATTTCTTATAAATTAGAATCTATTCTCTATATATTTTGGAAATGAGGCCTTTATCAGAACTTTTGGAATGTCCATTTTTTAAAATTTGATATTCTAGATAATATTGCTAGATGTGATATTTTTGGCATCTATTCTAGTTCTTTTGATTGTTGGTAGATTCTACATATTACTGCCTCAGACACCTAGCGTTCTTACTCATGTACCTCAAAACTAAATACACATTTGTAAATTTTCTGGTCCTATAACAACCACTCACTTTTGTTCCCAGAGATTTTATTTTAGATCCTTTTCCCTTATTTCCTAAATTTCTACTATTCATCCTTCACCAATTTTCAGCTACTTAAATTACCTCCAAGGAAATTCCACACTGTCTATTTAAAGATTCCATACTTGTCCTTCCCCATTCTGTAACAGAGAGCCCCTACCCATGATCACATCCCAGGTCATGGAAACCATCATCAGGGAATAAGCATATGAAGTTCCTTTGCCATTTGCATTAGGAAAGGGGTATTGTGAGAAAATCATCATTTTAGTCTAAATAAATTTCAAATGGAAAAATTGTTATAGATTGAACATTAGGTTAAATCATATTATTAATCCTAGATGTCATGAATGTTAATGGATTAAAAGAGATTTTTATAAATAGGTCTGAGAATCAAGTCACAAGTCACAAATAACATTTTTGTAAGAATATGTTCTAAAGAATCCAAAGACTACAAGAATATAAGCTACTTCTAATTTGAAAACTATCTCTGCATTATTGTTTCATTGTATGACCTGAGTATTCTTTATGTAAAGTACTGTAAATCACCTAGTTTTCTTTCTTTTACACTCATATACATAAGAATCAATCCAATTAGTAATGGCATTTCTGAATACAAATGATAAATATATTCACATAGTCAACATAAAACAAATTTAAAGATATAAAAATATATATTTATTAAAAAAACAAAGATCTATAAAGTAAATTTTTGCATTAAAAAGGATATTTCGATTTACAAAATAATTTTCTACTGTGTTCCTTTTGGTAGCTTTCTATTCATAATATCAATATTATTTGATTAACTGAAAACTTTGGAGGTGCATAGCTATGTATTAAAGAGAAATACATTTGAAATGACTAGTGTTCTTAGAGACAGGAAGATCCAGTTCCAAGTTTTGCCTTTGATATATAATGGTTGTGTGGCCAAAGGCAATGTATTTCATCTTTCAATGCCCTAGGCAACTCTCTAAGATTCTAAGTAACAGATGAGTTTTCCAGATACCTGAATTAGAGGGATTTTTCATACTGTGAGCTGATTATGTAGATGCAATATTAAGCTTGGGTACTCCCATGCAAATTCTTGGAGGGGTTCTGCATGTCTCCAAATTTGTTTCTATAATCATATTCTTACTGAAAGTAATATTTTCACTATTTTTATTTTCCTCAATTTGAACTGGAGGCTAAACCTTGAGCTTTTGTAGAAATAAAGTCTGTACCCAAAACATATCTATGACTATATTCCTTAAAAAAAAAAAAAAAGAAAAAAAGGTCAGAAAAGAAATACACACACATATCTTTTTTGATCTTTCTATATTGCGTTCATATACATATATATGTGTATAGATATATAAAATATGAGCATGCATATATATACAAATGTGTATGTGCATATGTGTGAGTCCTCAATTTCTCAAAGTATAAAAAAAATTCTCTATGCCAGTGATACATATTGCTTAACACTATTTTTAAATTATATGTAAAGACAGTTTTCAGCATTCATTTGTGTAAGATTTTGAGCTCCAAATTATTTCTCCTCCCTCTCTTAACTCCCCCTTCCTAAGACAGCAAGTAATCAAAAATAGGTTATACATGTACAATAATTTAAACATATTTCCATAATAATCATATTGTGAAAGAAAAATCAAAACAAAAGAGAAAAAGAAGAAAGAAAAAAAATGTTAAAATAATTTGCTTTGACCTGCATTCCATCTCTACAAGCTCTTTCCTGGATATAGATAACATTTTCCATCACAAGTTTATTAGAATTTCTTGAATTACTGTATTTTGAGAAGAGCTAAGTCTATCATAGTCTACCATTAGTGAAGCATTTTGAAATGTTCTTAAGCTATTCACAGTCTGAAACTTCTCACCTTTAACTCCTTCTCTATGACTGACAGACAGATAGTGTGTGTGTGTGTGCGTGTGTGTGTATTTCCTTTTTTTGTATAAATCAATTTTGTATGAATCAAAGGCACTTAATTTTTTTTAAATGTATGCTTTAAAATGTATATAGGGGAACCATAATAAAAGATGAAAGGCCCTAAAATTCACCATGAATGCCAATAATGCAAGTTACATCAAATTGTAGTATAATACAAATTAAAATAGTAAATATTTCAAAATACAAAAATTCATATACTTGTTTGTATATGTGTGTATGTGTCTCCTGTGTGTATGAGTATTTTAAAATATGAAGTTTATTTCTAAATTCTTTTGAGGCTCAAATTCATCTTAAGGAATTTGAGTGGAGGATATTTTGGAGAAGTAGTAAGTGGAAGGAAATAATTGTTTCTTAAGTGACAACTATGGGCTAGGAACTTTGCTAAAGCTTACACATACTATTTCAATTAAAAGGATGTGGGTTATAGATCTAATTAAGAAACTTGCAGAATTTTATTTTATTTTATTCTTTCTGATCAATAGTTTCAGTAGTGGATCTTCTTTTCTTGCCAACATTTCTATATCTCTGTTATTTAACAACATTCCTCATCAATATGCCATGTTACTACCCATTTATTCAAGCATGATAAACGTCTGTTCATATTTATTTCAGAACAAGCTTTCTTCAATGTTGATTTTCTAAAAAAGACTATTAACACTTTAAACACAATTAATACAGTTATTTAAAACAAAAATAATGAAGGTTGAAACTCAAGTAAAGCCTGGAAAAAGGGGAACCTTGTGAGAGAAAATATGAAAATAGTGTCACCAAGATTTGACAGCAGGTTGGATATGGTTATTGAAGGTAAGGGAAGAATGAAGCATGACTTCAAGGCTGAGAAACTATTGTTATTAATTGCTCACCATGTCCACATACTTCAATTCCTAGCCCCTATCTGTTTACCTTAAAGTTATAAAAGTCAAACTGTTATATTATATGAAAGGCATTGAAAGCTGTAAGGAACAAATAAAGATACTATGAATAAAAATGAAGATTAGAGGGGTAATTTTTTGGAGGGGAAATACTGATTTTTTTGTTTTGTTCATGTCAAGTGACATAACTGAATACACAGAATGATAAAGTAGATGTATGCTTTTTACCTGAGAACTATTATCTCTTTTAAATTAAACTCATGCATATTATGATATGGATTTTTGAATCTTTTTTTTAAATCATTAGATACTCACAAATTCATTCTAACCTGAAACATTAATATTAGCCTCACTTATTTTTACCATCCCATTAGTCTGGCTGCTACTGCACTCCAAATAACCTTTAGTCATCAACATTCACTAAATCATCTCAATAATACAAAGGTAAGTACACAAAGGTAAATCAGGCAAGGTGATACACAGAACTGAAACTTTCTAGCATATTAATGCAATGTAGGCATCTAACCTGGATAAATTATTGTTCCAAATAAAACCTTTTACCCTATTTTACTGATATTAATGTGGTTAAAAATGTTGTCACCTGCTCAAAATAGATTTGATTATTTAGTTATATATAGTTGCTTTTGGAAAATAAGTGAAATTATTTGAATATAAGAAGTAAATATCATTTAAAGTTGGTATGATGCAATCAAATAAATGAGATTTTCTTCATTTTATAGACTGAAATAAAAAAGAAATTCTGAAAATTGGACCAGCTGTGGAAGACAAAGGCAAAAGCTAAATGTCTGTGTGTGTGTGTGTGTGTGTGTGTGTGTGTGTGTGTGTGTGTTGGGAGGCTAAGAAGTTTAGAGATAATTCATGAACTTTGATAATTCATATAAACACAATTGGCCTATGTGAGCTTTTTATGGACAGTAGTAAATTGCATAAGAAAGCAGAAATTTTACCTTTTAACTTTTATTTTTGGTTGAGGACTCTAAGAAATTCCATAAACTTAAAACTGATCAATATCTATAGATCAGGAATAACCCATTAATTAGGAAAACAATGTTACCTAATCAGCTAAATGGGGAAAAAAGTAGATGAGAACCAATTCTGACATATAACAGGGCAGTTATGAGAAGAAATATTATTACCAGAGTATTCAATTTAGTATTTGAAAGGTCAATTAACATTAGTAAAGCAATCAACATAGTGAATTATGGTTCTGAAAAATATAAAGTATAATTATGTTAATTAATTGTCTCAGGGTAAAAGCTTAAATAAAATCAGTTTATATATCCTGAAAAACATTAGAGCATAGGAAAGGAAGGATTTTTCTTGATATCATAAAATATTTATTGTAAAAAAGTCAACATATTATCAAAAAATTGAGACTTTCTCATTGAAATAGGTTCAAATATGAATATCTATTTGCATTATTATGATTTGATATAACTGTAGGAATCCTGCTATAGCAATAAGAAAAGAAAAGGGAATTAAGAATAATATATTGATAGAAGTTAAGATTTGTCTTTATAGATAATATTATATATATATATAAAACCCAAATTAAGCTACAGAAGAAACCATTTAAGCAAAATTGAAGAAAATCAACCCACCAAAAAAATGACTAAAATGTTTACTTTTCATTACCAATAACCAAAAAAACTAAGTGAAAATGGAATTGGACATAATGATGAAACATATGATATATTGATATTAGTTTTTTTAAATAAGTTTTTATTGATAGAACTCATGCCAGGGTAATTTTTTATAACATTATCCCTTGCATTCACTTCTGTTCCAATTTTTCCCCTCCCTCCCTCCACCCCCTCCCCCAGATGGCAAGCAATCCTTTACATGTTGAATAGGTTACAGTATATCCTGGATACAATAAATGTGTGCAGAACTGAACAGCTTTCTTGTTGCACAGGGAAAATTGAATTCAGAAGGTATAAATAATCAGGGAAGAAAAAAAAATGCAAGCAGTTTATATTCATCTCCCAGTGTTCTTTCTTTGGGTGTAGCTGCTTCTGCCCATCTTTGATCAATTGAAACTGAATTAGCTCTCTTTATCGAAGAGATCTACTTCCATCAGAATAAATCCTCAAACAGTATCATTGTTGAGGTATATAATGATCTCCTGGTTCTGCTCATTTCACTTAGCATCAGTTCATGTAAGTCTCGCCGGTCCTCTCTGTATTCATTCTGCTGGTCATTCCTTGCAGAACAATAATATTCCATAACATTCATATACCACAATTTACTCAACCATTCTCCACAGTGGCACAGTGGATAGAGAACCAGCCCTGAAGTCAGGAGGACCTGAGTTCAAATCTGACCTCAGACACTTAATACTTCTTATCTGTGTGACCCTGGGCAAGTAACTTAACTCCAATTGCCTCAGGAAAAAAAAAAAAGAAAGAAAAAAAAAAAAAAAGAAATGCCAATAACAGTTTTACCTTTTTATAAAGGTCTTTTCCTAAAAGAGGATAAAAACCTATGAGCAACAATGTAAAGTAAGATATAAACAGGATAAATTGGAGGATATCTTCAGAAGCATGTGAATGACATTCAATATTGTTCAAAATCATACGATAAATCTATTATTTTTGAGACTAGTATTAGATTGAAAGTTTAAAAACTACTAGATTGCATAATAAAGAAGTAAAATGAAAAGCACCAAAAACTAGTCTTTACTGAATTTTATTATATAGCACAATGGAAAAGGACTTTATTATTAAATTAAAGGTTAAGGAATATATTTCAATCTAATTTATAGAAAATAATATTTTAATTTGTAATGAGTGAAAAAATATAAACCAAAATATGAACTTTAAGCATACTAAAATAAATAATTTTTTAAAAAGGTATTCTTTAAAAATTATTTCTGCACCATTATTACATGTATGTTAGGATATGATCAATTCCATTTTCTGTGATTTTTTTGGTACATGCCATGTCAAATAATTTCCAGGTTTCTTTTAGAGAAATGTATTCATGAAGTATGTGGGAATCTAATGAAATATATACAAGATTGTGACTTCTTTCAATTCATTTTTTTATCCTGAATTTTATTTTTTAAAAGATTATTTTTAGAAATTCCCCGTCTCTTAGACAGGCTAGAAATGTTTTGGGATTTACAAAGAAAAAAATACAAAGAAGTTCTTACCCATAAGGGACTCATTTTGTATGAAAGCATGAAAATAAATAATTATCATAATAAGAACATTTAAATAGTTTTAAAGGTGAGAAAAAAGATAACTCATAATCATAATTCATCAAATTTAAATATAAAAACAAGAAGTAACCCTTGAGTTCATTTTGGTCAAAATGTTCATGTTATAGTTCTGGGAACTTAGTCCCAGGACAGTGAAATAAAATTCTCATGTTTTCATATTTCTTGAATAATATTTGTATTATCAAATTTATATTACATTAAATCAATGAAAATGAAGAATGATATTAATAATTATTCAAATTAATGTAATAAAATTTTAAAATGAAACTGAACTTTGAAACAGAAAAAAAATGAATGTCTTTTTTTTCCATTTTCCCCAATTAGTATCTATGAAACCTTAAACAAATCAACTATATTCTTCTGTACATAATTTCTTCATTTGTAAAATGTGAAGCCTGGAGTTTCTACATATGAAGTCATTTTTTTACCTCTTCAAGTACAAAGGAGTTTCAAACCATGGAGTTTCAAAATTATACCTTCAAAATAACAATGTGAAGTAGGTACTTCAGATAAGATCCCCATTTTAAAGACAGGGAAAGTGAGATTCTAAGGACTTTAATTATTTTTCCATGATCACATAGGTTATAAGCATTAAAGGATAAAATTATATATAGGGATTTCTAATTGTATGGAACAAGATATACAACAAACAACATCATCTTTTAGACAAGGATTCAAGAATAGTGTTACCTTATCAAGAACTGAGTTGAAGATCGAAATCTTGGCAGATAAAAGTCTTTAATAAGTCTTAGAGGCAAGGAAGAGCAGTGAATAATGCTGGAACAGCTAGTATTTCAATTTGGTCAGAATATAGAATGTGATTGTTTCAATAGAATATAATTGGAAAGGAAATTTGGAGCCATACTGGAAGGATTTAAATAAAATTACACTCTGGTTAATTTGAAGTAAAATGAATGGAGGGTTTTGACAGGGAAAGTTTTTAACTCAGTTAGTTTAAAAAATAATGAGTGATTTATGTAGGCCAGACTCTTTTTTTTTTTTCCTGTTACAAATTTGAGAAACTAGTCATGTATGTTTATCATTGTAGAGTTTTCATTACTGAAAATATGCCAAAGTGAATAGAATGAAAGTCCCAGTGCCCAATATAACTCACTGTGCAGGATAAGAGTATAAGTGTACAGCCTTTCAGTAACAGAGTCAAGTATGACAAAGGACAGAATGATTCTCTGATCTAAATGTCCCCCTTAGTCATGAATGGCATTTTAGAGCAGAAAATTTCCCAAATCATCCTTTATACTTAGTCACCTAGATTTTATTCAGATATATCTAATAATGAGTTGACCATGATTTTCTGAGGCAAGAAGTCTGGATTTGCATCATTCTCTTCGACAAACTATGCTTTATGATGAACCTAATTCTCCCCACAAATATAATCAAAAGACTTTTGGTTCTTGTATTATCATCAGAGTGGAAATATTTTTTTTTGTGTGGAAAAGACCTTAATTAATACAAAATCAATGATTCACTTGCAATTTGGAGTTCAAAAGAATTGATAAAGCACTGAGAGATCAAGTCATTTGCATACTCATCAAAAAAAAAAAAAAAGGATGTGAACCTAAGCCTTTCTGACACTAATTCCAGCAAATATTCACTATGACAGACTGTCTATCAGTTAAATATTAAATAGAAAAGGATAAATATGTTTTTAATCTCTTCTCTCTCTCTCTCTCTCTCTCTCTCTCTCTCTCTCTCTCTCTCTCTCTCTCTCTCTCTTTCTCTCTCCTCTTTCTCGTTGATTTTTAAATTTTAAATCCCAAAAAGCATAGGGGAATTTAGTCCTATCAACTAATTGTTCTGCTTGTTGTTTTTTTCTTTACATTTATAACATTTAGTGCAATTAATGACAAAGGAGCAATGCTTAATAAAAGCTTGTTGTACGATTGAAATTGTGATCATTTGTTGATTACAATATGGAGCATGCATAAGCCATAGCAACTCATAGACATTATTTACTAGAGCTAAAGAATTATAAAATGTTATTTGGAAAAACAGACAAGATCAGAGGTCTATGTTAAAAAAAAACAAAAAAACAAAACTATAATCACTAAACATTTTAAGCCAAGAAAAATAGACTATACATTTTGAATTAATTTTATTATGGATGTCAAAACTAGGAAAATGCAATTCCAGTTGATGAATCAGTAAAACAAATCACTGTAGAATCTGCTAAATTGCTTTTCATTATCTCCATGTTGGAAAGATAATATCCTTTGTAATCAATATGTTATTGAATCTTCTCTGAATTGTGATCAGGACTTTTCTTTTTCTTTTAATTTTTTTTGGGGGGTTGAGTGAGACAATTGGAGTTAAATGACTTACCCAAGGTCACATGTCTGACATCATATTTGAATTCAGGTCCTCCTCATTTCAAGACTGCAACTATATCTACTATGCTACCTAGTTGCTCCAAGTAGGACTTTTCTTTAAAAAAAATTATTTGGCTAACTTGTGAGAGGAAATTGGTATTCATATTTGTTGATTGTGGCAAAAAAATCCATGATAACTTTGTTTTGTCAAATTCACAGTATGCATTTTTTTCCTAAGGAAAACTAACTCAGCAAAAGGTGTGTTGCTGCCTTTTTTAGTACAATGACCTATTCCCAAAATAAAACTATGGTTGTATAGTATATAAATGTCTTTAAAAAAATCTTTCTCTATAAACATACATATGTGTGTGTATTCATGTATACATACATATATACACATATGCATGCATATGCGCATATGTATATGTGTAAATATATATGTATGTGTATGTTTTTTTCCATAGAATTTACAAGTGTGATTTGTTTCAAGATCTATATATGTTTTGAATTATGGAGTAATTTGGGTTATAAAATTGGTCCAATAATGCATAAATTGAATTTGTATTTTCAGTCTTTACAAATTACTCTCAATTTTGAACCAAAGAATAAATCTATAGTCTCTTTCCATATAAGTATGAATAAATAAAAAGCACACACTAAATACACAAAACTCAAGCCAAGCATTTTCCCATTTCTAGAAGACAATGTCATAGAGCATTTCTAATTAAAATTAAGTGAATTTAAATTTAAAATTAAGTGAAGCAGGGCCAGAATTAGGAAAATACAAGTGGCACTTTGCCTCATGCTGAATTAATAGGGCACAGAAATCCTTTACAATCTGCATTATAAAGGCCTGAAGAGATTATTATCTAGTCAGCAAAAAATTTAAAAAAAATCATTTACATATGAAGTCAAGAGGCAGAGCTAAGATGACAGAATAAAATCAGGGAATCCATTGAACTCTCCCCCAAATTATACTAAACAAAGTACAGAATTATAGAATCCATAAAAAAATGGAATTCAAATATTTTCCATATCAAGGCAACTTGGAAAATCAATAGAAAAGGTCTGTCATACTTGTATGACAATGGAGCACAGTTTAGCATAGCCCAGCCTCACTCCAAGTGTTAGCAAATTAGGTGCAAGTCTGGGGAGACACTGAATCAGTAACTGCAATGTCAACTTCTAGAACACTCAGGGCATAGATGGTAAGGTGGCCAAACAACTGGTGAGGAAGACTCTCTTTGACAATACTGAGGTAGGACTCTGTTGCTTTGCCCATATTCAGATCTGTGTCAGAGTGTTGGGTAAAATTCCCAAGATGTGTAAAACCACTAGCTCATTAGAGCTTGAGGCCATAGTAAAGAAGAAACACTCTGCATAGTTTCAAATGAGAAAAGAGTGCTCGTGGTCCCTCATGGTCCAGAGCACAGACCAAGACAGTAGTGATAACCTCTACTTAGATCATACACCTTTGAAAAAACTGAAAACTTACAGGTTCCTAGAAGTATCTCAAAGACAGCTGCATAAAACCTTAAAGCTTGGAAAAGTCAGTAGCAAAAGAAAATACAAAAAGCTAATGAGGAGAAGCATAATTAAAAAAAATGACCAAATGGGAAAGAAAGTACAAAATCTCATAGAGGAAAATAATTTCATAAAAATTAGAATTGAGCAAATAGAAGCTAATGACATTATGGGAAATTGAAAAATAATAAAACAAAAGCTAAAAGAATAATAATAAAAAAAAAAAGAAAACAATGTCAACTATATCATTGACAAAGCATCTCACCTGAAAAAATAGATCAAGGAGAGGTAACTTCAAAATCATTGGTCTACTTAAAAGCCATGAAAAGAAAAGAAAAAAAATCTAGGTATCATCTTTCAAGAAATTAAGGGAAAATGTCCTGATATTCTAGAAGTAGAACACAAAATAAAAATTGAGAGAATCCTTTGATAATCTTCTGATAAAGATCCCAGGATGAAAACTCCCAGGAAAACAAAGTCAAATTGAAGAACCATCAGGTCAAGGAGAAAATACTGCAAGCATCCAGAAAGAAATTCAACTATAGTTGAGCCATAATTAGTATGATACATTATTTAACAGCTTCTACATGAAAGAATTGGAGGACTTCAAAAACAAAATTATGGAAAGCAAAGGAGCTAAGATTACAACAAAAAATCATATACCCAGCAAAACTAAGTATATTTTGCAGGAAAAAGGGATGGATATTTAATGAAACAGAGGAAAGACTATGAGCCAATATCAATGAAAGACCAGAGCCAAATCGAACATTTGACTTTCAAATAGAGGTCTCAGCAGAAGCTTAAGAAGGGAGAGTTAATCAAAAAAGAGATATCATGAAGTACTTAATAAAGTTGATCTATCTGTATTTCTTTATGGGAGAATGATACCTGTAACTCATAAGAACTTTCTCATTTTTAGGGCAGTTAGTAGAAGGATATTTATAGACCAAGGGCACAAATGTCAGTAAAATATGAAGGGATCATATCTTAAACAATAAAATTAAGGAATGAGCTGGAAGAAACAAAAAGAGAGAGGTGGAATGGCATAAATTATCTTCCATAAAAGAGACAAGTAAAAAGACTTAAACAGTGGAGAGGAAGAGGGAAAAGAAAGGGGGAGTAATAGAACCTAATTGTCATCAGAATTGGCTTAAAGAGTAAATGGCATATACACTCAACATGACTGTAGAAATCCATCTTACCTTGCAGGAAAGTAGGAGGTAAAGGAGAATGAGAAGGGGAGAGGATTATAGAAAGAAGGATATATTAGGAGAGGGGATGGTCAAAAGCAAAACGCTTTTTGAGGAGAGACAGAGTGAAAGAGAGATGGAGAGAAGAGAATAAATAGGTGGAAATAGTTAACAATAGTAATTGTGAAAACAATCTTGAAGTATGTTTCTCTGATGAAGGCCTCAGTTTTTAAACCTATAGGTTACTAAGTCAAATTTAAAAAAAAAAAAGAGCCATTCCCCAGTTGATAAATGATCAAAAGATAGGAACAGTTTTTAGATTAACTAATCAAGCTATTTATACCCATATTAAAAATATTGTCACTAATGATTAGAGAAATGCAAATCAAAACAATTTTGAGATAATACTTCATATTATTTGATTGGTTAATTGGTCAGAAAAGAAAAATGACAAAAGTTGGAGCTTTTGTGGGAGAATTGAAATATTAATACATTTTCTTTGGAATTATGAACTTATTCAACCATTCTGTAGGACAATTTGGAACTATGTTCAAAGGGCTATAAAATAATGCTTACCCTTTGACCAAACAATATCACTTCTAGGCATGTAAGCCAAAAGAGATTACAAAAAGAAAATAACTTAAATGTACAAAACTATTTATAGCAGTTCTTTTCTTAGGTCAAAGAATTTGAAATTGAGAAAATGCTCATCAATTGGGTAGTGTATAAATGAATTATGGTATGCTATTATGATGGAATAATAATAATAATAATTCTTCTATAGGAAATGATGAACAGGATGTTTTCAGAAAAATTTGGAAAGTCTACCATGAGTTCATGCAAAGTGAAATGTTCTGTGTAAAATTTAATAGCAATGTTGTGTGATGCTTAGATATTAATGACTTTGCTCATCTAAGCAATATAATGATCCGACATTACTATGAAGGACATATGATGAAAAAAATGCTATCCATACCCAGAGAAAGAACTGATTTGTTTCTGAATACAGAGTGAAACACATTTTATTTTTCATTTTTTTTCCTTTGAATTTTTTTTTCTTTTTTTCTGGGAAGGGAAGAGCTATGTTTTCTTCTGTAATATGACTTTTAGGGAAATGTCTTACATAACTTCATATGTGTCTTCTTAGTGGGAAATGGGAAGGAGGAGAGAAAATCTGGAATACAACGTTTTCACAAGAAGTTGAAAATGTTTTACATGTAGTTGGGAAAAATATTAAATAAATGAAAACTAAATGTGTTTAAAGGTTGGACAGGGACCACACATTCAGGAAACCTAGTCAAATGCTGTGGAAGTATTGAAGGAAATGAGCATATATACATGAAATCATGTATTGTTGGGTATTAAATAAACTAAAAGAGCTTTAGTAAATAAAAATATTTGAGCCTGAGAGAAAAGAGTTATTATAGCTCAAAATTTAAATATAAAGAAGAATAGAAGCTTGGATATGTGAACAATTTAAAAATCACAGATATAATAAATTTATTCCAATTCAGTCCAAGTACATAGGAATTATCACCCTATGTACTCTCAATAAATACTTTGGGTACTGTCCTTTCAGAAAAAGGAGCATTAGTTGAAGAAAATGATATAAATATCTTAATGGCTTAGAATTAAAAATGCAAATATTACATTTATCTGATTTATTCAACTTATGATTTTATATATCTAGTATTTTTAATTTCCATAAGTTTTAAATTTAAAAGGCACCAGAGACATCTAATCTGGCACCTTTGGCATCCTATTAATTTAGGGTTGGAAGAATGCATAGAAAAGGATACTTTGAAACTCATATGTCATGATTGATATAAAATACTTTTCAAACCTTAAAGCCCTATGTAAATGTCAACTGCAGTAGAGCAGATGCAACTGTATTATTAGTAGTAATTATTCTAGTTACCAAGCTTCTGCTCTGGTGAAGATTTCATTCTGTTAGCTTTGTAGTGCATTCTTGTTGAGCTCAACCAATCTCTGCATAGCAGTACCCACATGTTATATGCAGATAAATGTATACCAACAGGATACTTCACTATGCACACTCATTTTTAAGCTTAATCTGCTTTATTAACACATTTTTAAGTCAGGAAATTAATAGAAAAATAACAATTCTGATTTGTAGTGATTGCTGAACCATGGGTTCTCACAACCATGTTAGGACTAACTCCAGAATATCCCTACAAGTAGAATTCATCAATTCTGACTATTATTTTAAAAATAAGGAAACTGAAAAAAAATACACTTACTGGCCAATGACTTAAAGAAAAAGTAGGGGAAAAATGACTTTAGGGACTGCAAAATTAATCATGACCTGCATAATCAGAAACATGAGAAAACTTATGAGATAGGGCAAAATCCTATTTTTCACAAACAGCAATTGGTATTTATAAAGGTTCTCACAACGAGAAAAAAGTATGTGGAGTCAAGATCGATAAGACAATAATAAAGAAATGTTTAGAAGAAAGGAATTCAAAATAGATGTTTTAATTACATGGAGACAATAGAAAATTTTTTAAAAAGGACAAAATAGGTATAAGGATCAGGAATCAATGAATTTCTCCAATTTTGGAAAATGGACCTATATGACAGTAAGTAGGCATAGATTAATCTTTACACTACATTACACAATTTATTTTAAATGGTTACTTAATGTTAATGCTTAAAATGCTATTTTTAAAAATGAGAATAAAATCACATCTTATACCTCTCATAGCTATTGATAATAGATGTATTTTTAAACTAAAAAAAGGGATATCGGTGATTTAAATGTATAAATAAGTTCAAGTATAGGGCAGCTATGTAGCAGAGTATATAAAACACAGGGTTAAGAACAGGGAAAACTCACCTTCCTGAATTCAAATCTAATTTCAGACATTTAATATTTGCATACATATATATGCATATATATAATAGATTGAGATAGTCTTTATGTGGAATGTCAAAAGTCATCCCTTTCCCCCTCCCCGCCCCCCCAAAAAAAAAAGATAACTGGGCAAAACAAATGAACAATTAGAAACTTTTAAGGAACACATAAAACAATGCTCCAAATCACTGACAGGAAAAATACAAATCAGAACAACCCCAAAATTTCACTTTACATCCTGTAAATACACATATGGTAAAAGATGAGAATAATTCATGCTAAAGAGGCTCTGGGAAGATAGCTACACTATTCATTGTTAGTGAAATCATTAATCAATACAGCAATTATGGAAATGCTTTGGAATTATACAAATAAAGCAATTAAATAGTTCTTCTCCTTTAACCCCAAGATTCTATTAGACCTTTATTAAAAAGAGAACATATAGCAGAAGAAAAATTTTTATGCAGTCACTTATTGTTAAAAACACTTTTGGTGATAGCAAAAAAGTTTAACACAAAAAAGATACTCATTAAAAGGGGGATGACTAAACAAATTGTGATAAGGGAGTAGAATATTACTCTATTATTGGAAATGATGAGTGTGATGAATATAACAGCATGGAACTGATGAAAATTAAAATAAACAGATCCAAGGAAATAGTCTATAAATTGAATAAAGCAATGTAAATGGAAAGAATAGCTACCTATCCACACACTAATACCTACACAAAAATCAGAATCAAATGTTTCAAAATTAGGAATAACAAGTATAGCTTGAAACAAGAATTATGTATAACATTTTCATTCAATTCCTTTGCAGAAAGGTTCACAAGAACTGCATGTTTCATATATTATCAGATTTTTAAAGTTGTCATCAGTTATTCTGATTTCTCCTCTTCCTTTTAGTTATTTCAACTTTGAGTAAATACTAGTATATGGTTTGAATTTTTGAGAGAAGAAGAATAAGAAATACTAAAGAATATATGACAATGTAAAAAAAATCAACCAAAAATATTTTTTTATAAAATTGTTAAACAAAATGAACCAGTACAAGCATCTCAGGAACATTCAGAATATCATTCCACATAAGTAAAGTAAATAAAATTTTATTCTGTAAAGAAGAGCAGTTGTTTTATTTCTTTTGTTTTAGTCTGATTTTAAATTGTATGACACCAATATGAGTAGATAGATACTAAAGGTATTGCTTCTGCCACTCTCCACTACTTCTTCAAATCATCTCAAATGAAGAAAACATAAGCAGAGGTCAACATTAACATCATGTTCACTGACAGCTCACATTATTAAAGAGGATGTTCTTCAGTAAAGTCAAAACAGCTGCTGCAAGATGTCAAGTGATTGCCTTTTCTGTGTTATCTGTCAGGCATGCCATCACTGCTCGATTAAGGTCAAAGTTGGCCTCTGAACATACTCTGATAACACTTCAACATCCAGCAAATGTGAGGCTCCTGACAGTTCACTTTAATTTCCAGTATTATCTCTGCCACAATTACATTCTTCTAGTCACATGTTGTCCTACCTATGAACATTACTGTTTCCTTATAAAGATGCAAAATGACTATTCACAGAGATTAAGGACTTTGAACTTCGGTCCCCTGTGTTGTCAATGAGCTAGGTGTTAGAATAAATTCAAAGTATATAGTGATTGAATCCATATACATTATATAGAAAAGAAACATTTTCCAAAGGATCTGACCCTTAGTGTTATTTATTTTAAAGCCACAGCTTTTGGTTATACATGTTTGGGTATATTACCAAACATGTAAACTGTATTTGTAAAATTGTAAAATGCATGTAAACTGCATTTACAAGCAGTGAGCCAACTACTTTAGGATAAATATCTTTTTTTTTTAACTGTATGGTTTGTTTTTATTCTTTATTCTTGAAAAGAATGAAAATCTATCCTATATTCAAGTATAGGAGGCTAATAAGACAAATAAGGGCTCAGAATGCTGTACCGCAGGTGGGGCATAAATAATATATATGAACTTTTGGGGTGAATTATCTAAATTTATTCACCTTTTGAGCTACTTCAATTCTGCTCTGCTCATAGAGATCATCACCTTCCCTGATGAGGGCATGCCATTCTAGACCATCCCATGCTATTCTCCCATGTCACAAAAGCAATTACAGTGTTTTTAAGAGAGACCTTGAGAATATCCTTGTATCATTTTTCTAGCCATCATGTAGGCACTTATGCAGATTTCTGCATTACAAAAAAGTCTTTTTTGGCAAAGGTATGTTTATCATTTGAACAATGTGACCAATCCAATGGAGTTGTATTCTCTGCAATAGAGTTTAAATATTTGGCAGTTTAATTTGAGAAAGGACCTCACTGTCTGCTATCTTATCTTGCCAGGTGATCTTCAGAATCTTTCTGAGATAATTCAAATGGAAATGATTTAGTTTCTTGGCAAACTGTTCATGTGTCAGAGTCATAAGGCAATGAGGTCAACAATGGGCTCTGTGCTAGCTCTGGCAATGTGTATGGCAGCTTCATTATCAATGTGCACATACCTGGAATGTATACTGCCAGGAAAAGTAAAGTTATCCACAGCATTTAAATTTCTCCATTTGCTATAATGACTTTCCACATATAGATGGTGTGGTGCTGTCTGATGGAGCACCTGTGTTTTCTTGGTGTTAATTGTTAGGAAAAAAAATAGCACAAGCAGCAGAGAATTGATTCATACTTTGTTATATCTAAACTTCAGAGGTTGCATTGAGGGAACAGCCATCAGCAAACAACAAATCATGCACCAATAAATACTTCACTTTAGCCCTGGCTGACGATCCTTTTAAGTTGAAAAATTTATCATCAGAGTGGCAGCTGACCTTAATGCTATGTTTGTCCTCATTGAAGACTTTTGGCAACATGGCTGAAAACATCATGCTAAAATCCATGGCAGCGAAAATACAGCCTTATTTTACTACATTGGTGACTGGGAAAGTATAAAACCACTGTCCATTATACAGAACCCAAGCAAAAATGCTGTTGAAAAATTGATGTACAATAACAATGGGCTTCTCTAAGCAACCAAATTTTCACATAATTTTCCATAAACCCTCTTGATTGACAATGTTAAAGTCATTGACCAGATTCATAAATATGTAAAGACATCCTTTGTTCTGCTCCTGGTATTTCTCCTGGAGTTGCCAGGAAGCAAAAACCGTATCAACCCATTATTTAGCTTTTTTTGAAGCCACACTGGCTCTCAGGTATGTCTGTCTTCCAGATAAAGATTCAGGAGGACTCTGGCAATAATCTTGCCAGCAATAAATAAATGAGAGATCCCACTATGATCTTTTACCTTTACCTTTATACAGATGAACAATGGTGGTGTTATTGAATTCCTGGGGAATAACCTTCTTTTGACATATAATCTGGAAAATTTTACACAGTTTTTGTATGAGCAATGGACTCCCTTTCTTGTAAATCACAACTGAAAAAAGAAACAGTACTGGGTTTTTCTTTGCAATTTGAAAGGAATCTTAATGGCATTCATAACTTCTTCAATTGCAATTTTAGGTAGAAAAGCACTGACTTCAACCTAAGGGAAACTAGGCTTCAGCACTGATAGAAGATGGTCTGTTAAGAACATTATGGAAGTGTTTAATCCATCTTTTTAGAATTGTGTCCTTATCACTACTCAATGTGACTCCATCGGTACTGAGTAGTTGACATGTACCAAAGGCCTATTAATAGTCTTCAATGCACCATGAGCACTTTGAGTTGTTGCTATCAACATAAAACTGACTTTCATCTCCCTTCTTATGGAGCCAAAAAAGGTGCATCTTTCTGAGATTCACTTGTACTTTATTTTTAATGGAATTAAATGCTACATTCTTAGAGATGTAAGACTTATTCTGTTGGTATATCCTGTGGCGTTCTAGTTTTTCATTTATCAGTTTCCAAATTTCCACATCATTTTCATCAAACCAGTCTTGATGTACTGAATCAGATGAGAAATAATATGCACTATACCAAATCTCTAAAAGCCGAATTGAATGCAAATATTTATCTTGTAGAGGATCAGCCTCTGCTCAATCTAGCACGCTGGGCCACACATTAAATTCAAAATTATCACACCCTATCACACCCTATCTGCTTCTTCTCCTTAAATTCACATAGTTTATTAAATACCAATGTTTGATGTGAAAGCTTTATTACATGTAGGTAAATGAAAGACAGTATCATTGATAAGAAAGTCATGTGATTCATATGTCTTCAATAATAAGTGATCATTGTTGTTACTGTTTTGAACTCCAATCCTCTTAAAGACTCCCTGCAATGTTTCATAAGCTGATTCTACTTTAACATTAAAGTCATTCAGAATTATGAGTTTCTCCTCTTTTTTCACTTTGATGATAAAAATATCTAGGTTTTCATATTTTTTTCTTTAATCTCATCAGAGTTCATCATGGTGGGAACACAGGTATTGCTGATGGTAACATCTTATTTTCTTGCAAGTAGCAATAGCATATCATGAGCCTGAGACTCAGCCCTGTTGGTAAGTATACAAGCTTGTTGACTAGAATAGTTTTGATTGCAAAACCTGTACTAGCTTCACCAGATACCCCTTTACTGCAGTCATTGGATAAAAATATGTACTTACTTCTAAGCTGGCCTACATTTGCCTTGCTATACTAAGTCCTACTGTTTCAGTGCAATACCTTCTGAGTTCTCTCACAACAATCCATTTCTTTTTTCAGGTCTACTGGCTTTTTAGTATATACATATGTGCACATTGTACATATTGATGATGAGTGGAACCAATGTTGCAGAAGTGTATGTATGTGCACACACACATATAAAACACATACACATACATTTGTGTATATATGTATGCATATATCCACATGTGGACCTATAGACATATATATGTATATGCACATACATAAACATATACATATATGCACGCACATGTATATATAGTATTTGGTTTTTCTTTGCCTTTTCTAACACTTTACTCATATCAGGGGATGAGAACCGTGATTCTTAAAAAAAAATTGCAAAGATGCCTATTGAGTTTCTGAATCCCAGTAAGATGACCTAATTGCTTAGTCATTTGTGCATAGTCATGACTACAGCTACAATATATCTAAACCTGTTGTTGTGTCACTAAACTGTTGCCAAAAGACATTATTTATTTGATTTTTACACATCTATCAGCCTTTCAGTTGACATATGGATTCACATATCCATATTAAGTAATTGGAACAATTTTAAAATCACTTCAGTTGCTCCTCAACTGATTTTTATGCAATGTAATAATAAAGTATAACTGTATAAGAGAAATATTTGCTCAATTCAAACATTTAGAAATCTGTTCATTAAATTATGGAATAGAGACAGCTAGGTGGCACAGTGGATAGAACACCAGCCCTGAAGTCAGGAGGAACTGAGTTCAAATTCAGACTCAGACACTTAACACTCCCTAGCCATGTGACTCTAGGCAAATCACTTAACCTCAACTGCCTCAGCATAAATAAATAAAAATTTAAAAATTATGAAATAGCTTTATTTACAGGTCTAAAAGTATTCAAATAAATGAGTTAAAAAGCAAAAAGACAGTATATGAATAAATTTATTTCTAGAGAAACAATATTATTTTGGTTTGGACAAGGAACTATTTTTTTGGAATTTATAAACTAGAATTCACATATATGATTTGTAGGTTAATGTCATACTTCTTTATATAATATGCCAAAATGCATGTATACAAAGAATTTATACATATAATCTATATCTATATCTATCTATCTATCACAAGTATGCAAATCATTGCATATTTATAAATATATATTTATATACATGTGTTCACACATGCGTCCAGATATACAAAAGGGTCCTGAAATCTAATTAGCTTAGCTTGCTGTGTTTTAAAAAACTATAGATGTAAGATTCATTAACTTGGAGTTCTACTTTCTTGAATACTTTCTCTTTGTTTAATCATTGATAAAATATTTGTATTCAGTTCTGATTAATGATAGAATCTGAGCTAATTCTTCTGAAGATTTTTTCATGCAAAATTTTATTTCCTTAGTCTTCGAAGAGTACTATAAATTTTCAGTGATCCATAGAAGATGACAGCTTTTGCATTATATTGCTTTCTCTTTGATTGAATACCAACTGAAGCCCTGGATTGCACAAGACTCAATAAGTAGAATTCTGTCCAAAAGAATAGTCCATTTGACACAAGGATATTTGGAATAAGTCTACAAAAGGCTGTGAGAGTTCAATTTTCTGGTATTTTCAAATACAGCACTATTTTTTTTCTTTCTGATTGCTCAGGAGGTTTGCATGTCATCTTTATAAAGAAGTTCTAAAGGATAAAATAATTTTATTCATTGTTATACAGTTTGTGGTATTTGTTTTGCTATTATTTTTAAGGCAAGAGTTAAAGAAAATTATTCAGTGGAATTGCTGTTTTAGTAACATAAGTGATAAACTCCCATGGTCCCAAAGGACTATTTTCAGCAAATTTTACTCTATCCTCTTTTAGTAGTGCTGTTTAAAAAAATATACTGACCATGACACCATGATGAATTTGTATAAACACAAATCTTTAAGGCATGAAGTACATTTTACTTAACAAAATACATCTATTCCTGCAATGCAAAGTGAACACTTTCTAATAATAGAAGAGATCCTCTAGCAGTCAATAACACACTGATAAAATAACATTTTTGACAAAACCCTATGAATAATAAAATAAATTAAATTTATAAATTTTCTATTTAAATTTAGAAGGGAATATCTGAATTTTTGTCCTCAGGGTGAAACCTATGATTCTAAAATCAACAAGTAGGAGATCTAATACAGATCCTAAAAGAAAAAAAAAAGTAACTTTCTATTGATAATAGGTTTGTCTGTATTCTGTTTGCAAAATGGCATTGCACTGATGACAAAAGTTAAAGAAAGATGCATAGCCTCTATATTGTCCTTATGAAATATGTAAGTAGCCAAATTGGAAGTCAGATTGATGAAGAACATCTGCTTTTCTTTATATAATGACATATAATTGTGTAGGCAAACCATGGAGCTCATCCATTACCACATACATGTTTAACACGTGCTGCAAACAAACAATACTAAATACCCCTTTGAAGCTTGTCTAGCCATTAGAAATAAAATCTATATCAAAGCCATGCAATATTTTAATTAATATGTTAACCTATTTCTCAGATGAAATGACAAGGCATAAAATGCTTTTGGTCCAAATAAAATAAAGGAAAATTTAGTGATATGTTACATGTTAGGCTTTTATGTAATTTATATCACTGATAATTTCTTGATGATTTCCTTCCTTAAGAAAAGGTCAAGAATATCAAGGTAATAATGGGAAAAATGCAAAGGATGTTGTTCTTGAAACACTAGACCTAAAACTCTATTTTAAAGTAGCAGTCATCAAAACTATATGGTATTGAGAAAGAAATAGAGTGTTGGATCAGTAGAATAGATTAGACACACATGACACAATAACCAATGACTGTAGTATTCTAGTTTACTAAACCCCCAAACTTCAGTTTCAGGGATGCAAATTCACTTTTTCACAAAAATTGTTGGAAAAACCAAAAAATGTATGTCAGACACTTGGCAAAGATTCACATCTCACACCCCAAACCAAAAATGGTCAAAATCCATACATGATTTAGTTATAAAGGTTAATGCTATGAGCAAATTAGGAGAGCAAGAATAGTTTACTTGACAGATCTTTCTAGCAGGGAGGATATTATGTCCAAAGAATTAGGGAGCATTATAAAATAAAAATGAACAATTTTGATTACATTAAATTAAAAAGAGTTTGTACAATGAAAGCAACATAATCAAGATTATAAGGGAAGTAGAAAGCTGGGGAGGAAATTTTACATCATCTGATAAAGGTCTCATTTCAAAAATATCTAAGGAACTGTGTCAAATTTATAAGAATAAAAGTAATTACCCAACTGAGATGTGGTGAAAGGATATAATAGACCATTTTAAGATGACAAAATTCAAACGATTTATAGTCATGTGAAAAATGCTCTAAATCACGATGATTAGAGAAATGCAAATTAAAACAATTCTGAGATACAACCTCTCATGTCTCATATTGGCTAAAATGACAGAAAAAGATAATGATAAATGTTGGGGATATGGGAAAACTGGGACATTAATATATTGTTGGTGAAGTTGTGAGATGATCCAGCCCTTCTGGGTGGCAATTTTGAAATATGCCCAAAGAGTTATAAAACTTGCATACCCTTTGATCCAGCAGTGTTTTTACTGGGTCTGCATGCCAAGAAAATCATAAAAGAGGGAAAAGGACTCACATATGCAAAAATGTTTCCAGCAGCATTTTTTGGGGTAGCAAAGAATTGGAAAAAAGGAGTAAATGCTTGTCAACTGGGAATGGCTGAATAAATTATGGTAAATTAAAGCAATGGAATATTATTGTTCAATAAAAACAATCAAGCTGATTTTAGAAAGGCATAGAAAAATTCATATGAACTGATGCTGAGTGAAAGCAGAATCAGAAAAAAAATTGTACTTAGCAACAGCAAAATTGTTTGATCATCAACTATGACAGATATGTTTTTTTTTTCTCAGTAATTTGTGATCCAAGGCAATCCCAGTAAACTTTGGTGGGAAAATGCGAGCCATGTGGGCAGAGCCAAGGTGACAGAGACTAGACAGTTCTTTATCTGAGCTCTTCCTTTCTTCCCTGAGATCAACACCAAATCTGAATTGGTTTTTGGAGTAATTGAATCCAAAAATATTTGGAGTGTAATGGATTTCCAGTAGAAGATATTTTTGGAGAACTTTAGGAAAGATCTGTCTCAATCAGGGTGGGTAGGTGACTCAATATAGTCCTAACACAGGCCAGGTCAGGGAGCCAGGGAATTACTAGGAGGCTCTTCATCAAAATATAGCTGCATTGGCTAGCTACTCTGTCCTAGTTCAGTAGCCAGGGGATCAGCAGACAAGCTGTAAGACCTCATAATTCAGCATTTGGTCACACTCAAACAACAGGGAAGGAAATTAGCAGCACTGGCTCAAGGACAGTTTGAAGTCACTGTCATCTATACAGAAAGCGTATAATAATTTGCTCTTTGTCCCAAGAGCAGACTTCAATCTATAAAAATAAGCAAAAAAGCAAAAAATATATATATAAGCATAGATAGCTTTTTATGGAGACAAAGAAGAACAGAATCCAAACCCTGAGGAGACCAATAAATAAATAGATAGACAGATAGATAGATAGACAGACAGACAGACAGATAGATATATGAATGAATGAATGAATCTATTCAGATGAATGAATAAATTTAAAAAATGATAAATAAATAAAAACAAAAAATGTCTCCAGATAAATTTTGAAAGGGTATTATGAGTTGGTCTCCATCCACAAAGTGTTCTTGGAAGAATTCAAAAAGTGTCTTAAAAGAGAGTTAGAAGAAAAATGGGAAAGGAAATGAAAGCTTTGAAGAAGAGTTTGGAAAAGGAAATACAGAAAGTATCTGAAAACAAAAAAAAACTCCTTAAAAATACATTTGGCAAAATGGAGAAAGAATATAACTCTTAAAAAAGTTTTGATAAAATGATAAAAAACAGAATTTGTGAAATGGAAAAAAATCCAATATAATAATCACTGATTTAAAAACTAAATTGGCTAAATATAAAAGGAGATTTAAAAAAAAGTAACGAAAAAAATATTCACAAAAATTAAAATTGAACAAATGGAACTGAATAATTCAATGAGACATCAAGAAATCAGTAAAACAAAACCAAAAGAAAAAAGAAAATGAAAACAAAAAATAGAGGAAAATGCAAAATACCTCATCAGAAAAACAATTGACCTGGAAAATACATGCAGGAGAAACAATCTAATGATTGTTGGACTACCTGAAAACCATGATGAAAAAAAAGTGCCTAGACAATATCTTTCAAGAAATCATCAAAGGAAACTGCCCTCATGTACTGGAACAATATGGTAAAATAACCATTGAAAGAATCCACTAATCACCTCCCAAAATTTCAGAATTCTCAGATAAAAGAGAAAATACTACAAACAGCCAATATAACAATTAAACATTTAAGTATCAATATAATTTAAATGAGAATTTAAATATACACAATTAGTATTACCTAGTACCTAGATGTTTCCACCTTAAAAAAGTGAAGAGCCTGGAATGTAACATTCAGAAAGGCAAAGGAGCTTGACTACAGTTAAAAATAAACTATCCAGCAAAATTATACAAAGGTTTTTCAGGGGAAAACATGGATATTCAATGAAATAATGATTATTATACATGGAAAGAACAAGATTATACTATGAACAATTCTGATGGATGTGGCTCTTTTCAACAATGAGATGATTCAGGTCATTTCCAATGGACTTTTGATAAAGAGAGACATTTGCACCAAGAGAGGACTGTGGGGACTGAGTGTGGATCACAACATACTATTTTAACTCTTTTTGTTGTTTGCTTGCATTTTGTTTTCTTTCTCTTTTTTTTTTCTTTTGGATGTGATTTTTCTTGTGTGATATAATTTTGGAAATATGTATAGAAGAATTGCACACATTCAACATATATAGGATTATTTCCCATCTAGAGGAGGGGATGGGGAAAGGGAAGGAAAGAATTAGGAATACAAGGTTTTGCAAGAATGAATGTTGAAAATTATTGATGTATACGTTTTAAAAATAAAAAAAAAAGTTTTCTTTTTGTAGTGGCTGGAAACTGGAAATTGAATGGATGCCCATTAATTGAAGAATGATTGAATAAATTGTGATATATGAATATTCTGGAATAATATTGTATAAGAAATGACCAACAGGATGATTTCAGAAAGTCCTGGAGAGACTTACATGAACTGATGCTGAGTGAAATGAACAGAACCAGGAGATCATTATATATTTCAACAATAATACTTTATGAGGATCAATTCTGATGGACTTGGCCCTCTTCAACAATGAGATGAACCAAATCAGTTCCAATAGAGCAGTAATGAACTGAACCAGCTATACCCAGCGAAAAACTATGGGAAATGAGTGTGGATCACAACATAGCATTTCCACTCCTTCTGTTATTGTTCACTTGCATTTTTATTTTCCTTCTCAGGTTATCTAAATCTGATTTTTCTTGTGCAGTAAGATAATTGTATAAATATGTACATAAATAAATATATTGCATTTAACATATACTTTAATATATTTAACATGTATTAGTCTATCTGCCATCTAGAGGAGGGGGTGGGGGAAAGAAGAGGGAAAGTTGGAACAGAAGATTTTGCAAATGTCATTGCTGAAAAATTACCCATTCATATGTTTTGTAAATAAGCTATGATAAAAAAATAAGAAATAAAAAGTTTAATAAAAAAATGAACATTTGAACATTGCAAAAAAAGAAAAAGAAAGAAAGAAATGGTAGCTTTTAGCAATAAGAGAAGAAGAAAAATACAGGGATTTGAGTGGGTAATGTAGAAATTTAATTCTCAATCTTTGAAGATGATATGATGATATACTTAGGGAATCCTAGAGAATTAACTAAAAAACTTATAGAAATGATTCACAACTTCAGCAAAGTTTCAGGATCCAAAATAAATCCACATGAATCATCAGCATCTCTATATGTTATCAACAAAGTCCAGCAGCAAGAGATACAAAGACAAAATTCATTTAAAATAACTAGATAATATAAAATATTTGAGAGTCTACATGCCGAGACAAAATCAGAAATTATATGAACACAATCACAAAACACTTTCCACATAAATAAATCAAATTTAAACTTTTGAAAGAATATCAAGTGCTCATGGGTAAGCCAATCTAATTGATAATGATTAATACAACAATTCTAACTAAATTAATCTTCTTATTCAGTGCTATATTAATCAAACTATAAGAAATTATGTTCACAGAGCTAAAAATTTTTTTAAAAAATCATCTGGAAGAGTAAAAGGTAAAAAATTTCAAGGGAATTAATCAAAAAAAAAAGTGTAAATGCAGGTGACCTAGCTGTACCAGATCTAAAACTATATAAAGCACCAGTAACCAAAACTGTTTGGCACTGGCTAAGAATTAGAATAGTTGCTAATGGAATAGATTAGGTTTGCAAGACACAATAGTCAATGACTATAGTAATCTAGTGTTTGATAAACCCAATGACCTCAGCTTCTGGAATAATAACTCACAATTTGACAAATATTGCTAGAAAAATTAGAAATTAGTATGGCAGGACCTAGTCACTGATCCATACCTAACACCCTATACCAAGATTAGGTTGAAATATGTTCCTAATTTAGACATATAGAGTGACATTATAAGTAAATTAGAACAACAAAGGATAGTCTACCCTCAGATGTGAAGGAAAGAATTTGTTACCAAAGAAGAACTAAAGTACATTATGCAGTGCAAAATGGATATTACTGTTTATTAAGTTAAGAATTTTTGTAGAAACCAACAAAGCAGATATGATGAAGACACAGTAATCTGGGCGGGGGGGGGGGGGGGGGGGGGGGGGAAGGGGGAGGGGGATGGAGAATTTACATCCAAGGCATCTGATAAATGCCTCATTTCTAAAAGATATAGAAAATAGACTAAAATTTATAAGAATATAAGACATTCTCCAATTTATTAATGCTCAAAAGATATGAACAGCTAATTTTCAGATGATGAAATTAAAACAATTTTTAGTCATATAAAAATACTGTAAATCATTATAGATCAGAGAACTACAAGTTAAGACAACTCTATCACACTACTACATACCTCTTAGATTGGCTAAGATGAGAGGAAAAGATAATGATGAATGTTGGAGGAAACATGGGAAAACTGAAATATTAATACATTGTTCATAGAGTTGCGAACTGATGTAACTGTTCTGGAGAACAATTTTATCAAACTGCACATACATTGAAACAGCAGTGTCTCTACTGGGCCTGTATCCCAAAGAGAGTATAAAAAAAGGAAAAGGATCTGAAACTGTTTGTAATAGTCTTTTTTGTAGAGGCAAGTAATGGAAACTTATTGGACATTCATCACTTGGAAAATGGCTAAATAAGTTATGGTATATGAAAGTTATGGAATGTTATCATTCTATAAGAAATGATCAGCAGGATGATTTTAATAAAGGCCTGGAGAGACATATGAATTGATGCTAAGTGAAGTGAGTAGAACATATTGCATAACAATTATACGATGATCAGTTCTGATGGCATAGCTTTCTCCAACAATGAAGTGATACAGGCCAATTCCAATAGACTTGAGATGGAAAGAGCCATCTACATCTAGAGAAAGGGCTGTGGGAACTGAATGTGGATCACAAGACAGGATTTTCACTTTTTTGTGTTTGCATTTTGTTTTCTATATCTTTTTTTTTCCTTTTTGATCTAATTTTTCTTGTACAGCAAGATAATTGTGGAAATACATATAGAAAAATTGCACATACTTAACATATGCTACTTGGCATTGCTTGCCATTAGGGCGAAAAGGTGGCAAGAAGGAAGGGAGAAAAAAAAAAAAAACTGGAATGCAAAGTTTTCCAAGAGTGAATGTTGAAAACTAGTAATGCATATATTTTGAATATAAAAAAACTTTAAAAGAAAGAAAAAAGAAAATGCAATCCACATTCAGAGAGAGAAGTATAGAGACTGAATATAAATCAATCCATGCTAGGTTAACTTTCTTTCCTTTTTCTTCTTTTTTTTCTCGTGGATTTTTTATTTTGATCTGCTTTTTCTGTTCCAATATGATTCATAAGGAAATATGCTTTAAAAAGTAATGCACATGCATTACAAATCAATGTAATGGGAAAATAAATATTGAAAAAGAAAGCTATTTAACCTCTCCCCCCAAAAGACTCCATTGAGATTCATGAGAGATAGTGAAATCATCACCCTTTTATTAATTACTTGCTACCTACAACTACTAAAATCATTAATTACAGAGAAAGATATTTTTTTATAAAGGTTCCTCTGATTCTACTCACTTCATTTACCATCAGTTCATGAAAAGCTTTCCAATTTTTTTTCCTGAAATCTATGTGCTCATTATTTCTTATAGCATAATAATATTCTATCACATTCATATGTCAGAATGTGTTCAATCATTTCCTGATTGATGGTCATCTACTCTATTTCTGGTTCTTTGCTACTGTGGGCAAAAAAAGAACTGCTATATATATTTTTGTACATGTGGTTCCTTTTTTATGATTTATTTGAGATACAGACATAGAATGCCAGTTTTTTTTTAATCTCCAGAATATGTTGTTCTATTTAGAAATAAATATTAAATAACACTATGCAATAATGTTGCTAAAAGATCAATAATGTTAAAATCCCCATATATAACAGATAATATTTTGTATGTGTTATTTCTCCAGAGAAGTTTTGTGTTTTGATTAAGTTTTGGTCCTCTCTGTAAAGAGAGTCTAACTTTTTATGTATCATTTTATGTATTGAGTTATTAAATAAGGATTTACACATGGAAAGGTTAAATATTACAAATTTAGAATCATCAATTTGTTGGTGTCACCATTTCAATTTGAACCATCAGTTTCATTTTTGTTATCCAAATTTCAAGTTCTTTGTGTTTTCAATCTAGCTAAATATAACTGTATACTGTAAAACTTTTAAATGGAAATTTGTATATTTTTGTAAATATTTAAAGAAAGACTAATGACACTTTTGTTGGTACCTACTATGTACTAGATATTCTCCTGAGCACTATTGCAAATATTTAATGTTATGTTCCAAACAACCCAAGAGGTAGGAGTTATTATTATTTCTGATTTAGGAAACTAAGACAAACATAGGTTAAGTGATTTACCCAGTCACACAGTCAAGTATGTGTCTGAGACTAACTTTCAATTCATGTCATCCTGATTGTAGGCCCAGTGATTTTATCTCTGTGCTTTGAGATGCCTTGTAATTAGTTTTAAAGTTAATCCCATTATAGATCTGCTAAGAGAAGTAGATGTTGGTTTTATTAATGAAAATGAGAATTCATAGATAAAATACATATATGAAGAATATAAATTTCTACTTGATCAACTTACTTTGAAGATTGTTATTAGTCATGTATAACTCATTGTGAAGTAGTAGTGTACTGTGACATTAGATTCTCTACTAAGTGTTTAAATAAATATTGCTTGACTGTATGAAATTTTTTTTCAATACAGAGTAGAAAACAATGGAGAACATTAAATGACTCAGAGATAATTGAATCGTGAAGAGAGAAAAAGGAGAAAAAAGAGTAAAATGGAGATGAAGAAAAATTTCACTCCATAATTTTGACTAGGTCTGTTGCCTTTATATTGATATGAATAGTTTAAAATATTTATTATGGTAGAGAATTTCAACGTAGTAAAATTGCTTGCTATATTGCAAATCCCAATAAGCATAAGGACTATTTTAATCATTTAATTTCCCCTAGCACTTAATATAATATGCTGAACACAGTAGATACTTAAAATATATTTAGGAGTTAGCATCACTAAAGTGTAGGTAAAGAGTAGGGACATTTTCCTTTTAATTATTTAATTTGTGACTACATTCTATTATTTGTATTCATTTCACTTTAGAAATACAGGGTCACCTGAACAAAATTCTGTATTCATGTATTACATGTGATTTCTTAATCACTTCCCTATCCCCCTTAAAAAAAAAAAAATCTGTCACTGAATGTGACTCCAAATATTACTTAAAAATAAGGATAGGCTGAACAGTCATGCATATATTTTATAGCTCCAAAATTCTGTGAAACAAAAATGTTGATTTTGTTGTGTAATGTAATGCTACAATTGATTGGCATTTAATTTTTTTTTATAATTTAGTAATGTTAAATATACCCCAAATGGGATATCAGTTATTATTTCAACTGTTAAAAAAAAAAAAAAAAAACAGATAGAGAATGACTTGGAAACCTATTGATTTACACCTTTGTATGATGGGCTATTCATAATTTTTTGAGTAATCACTGGAAAACCCAGAACTTTAGAATATGTTTTGCAATAAGATTTAATTCAACAATGATAGCATTTTTAAAATTAGATTTTTTTATTCTTATAAATTTACTTATTTAATAATTTTCCCAATTATGTTCAAAACATTTGTTTTAAAGATTTTTGATCCCTACTTACAAGGGGATCCATAGGCTGGAGAGGAACAAATTTCACCTCTCCAGGGGGTATCTCAGTTGTCCCAGCTGCATACAGCTCTATTCTCCCCAATTGTAATTCCCTTCTGCCATCAGGTTGCTTCCTGGCTGGTTGACTGTGTAATCCCCTTCTCCCATCATATGGCTTTCTGGCTGATTGGTCATGTCTGGGTACTGGACTTCTAGGCACTCTCTGGGTGCACCATTGGCTGCCATCATGCCCCAAGTGTTTTTTGCCTTGGGCCCTGGGGCTGGGAACCTCATTCCATTTCCCTGAATCTGTCTGCATTCTGAGGCCCAATGGAAGCCTCTGTTGCATTTTGGACATGGGGTTTGGGGTCTTGTTCTCCCACCTTGTTTTCCTATTCTATCTCTATACCAACATTGAGCTTTCAGATGTCCTACTTTTCCACACTGAAAGCATCTACAAGTCTCTCTGGAAGTCCCTTGCCAAGAGGGACTCTGTCTTCTCATGTTTGGATTTTGGGAAGTCTGCATCATAGCCTGGCTATAAAAGGCACCTGTGCCCACTGTGGCACAGCGTCTTATGAGCTCCTCTAAAGGAGCATCCTTGCGCAGTCCTAGTATAATTCTTCTGCAAACCTCATTAGCATTTTCCTTAGCAAGTTGCCTTATCAAAATGTCTATTATTGCATTTTCTCGATTTGTTCTTGTGATAGCTGTCTGCAAGCGTCCCACAAAGTCAGCAAAGGGTTCATTTGGCCCTTGTGTTATTTTTGTGAAGGCCCCCCCCTTGTCGTCTTTATTGTGAAGAGAAGCCCACACTTTGATAGCATTATCAGCAATTTGCTGATATGTTGCTACAGAATAACTAATTTGTGCTGCGACATCTGCATAAGGACCTGTACCTGTTAGTAGGTCACAGGTGATTGCAGTATGAACTCCACTTTGACTATTTTGTTGGGCTTGTATCCTACAGAGCTCACTATATTCAGAAAGCCACAAGTAGTTCTGTCCAGGTTCTAGGCATATTCTTGCTATAGATTTCCAGTCATTAGGGATCAAGATTTCAAAAGACAAATTTTGTAATAGCATCTTAACATAAACTGATGTAGCCCCATAAAGAGTGCAAGCTTTTTTCAGGTCTTTGAGGATTTCTATATCAAAAGATGAGTATCTTCTACTTTCTTGACCTGAAGAATTAAACTGTTGAATTACAGGAAAAATGTGGTGTTGAAATTCTGATACATTTTTCCCTTCTTCTCTGGCCTTAATTAGTGCCTTTTGCAATCTACTCATAGGAGCAGCTGGATGCTGGGGGGGAGGTGCTGGATGCTGGGGGGAGGTGCTGGTGCTATCACTGCCCCCCCCACTACCCCTCCTCCCTCCATCCCGGAGGGTGGAGTTGATGAAGGAGAGTCAATTACCTGCTCCTCAGGTGGGGCTGAGACTGCCTCAGATTCACCCCACCCTTGAGCCCCACTTAAGTCTCCCTGCCCTGTGGGGATATGGCCATTAATCTGTTCTTTGTCTTCCTCCTTTATCTCAGGCTTCCCCCTTTGGCTATTCCTAGAGTTTTTTCCTTTTCTCCTGGAACTAATGCGGTATTTTAAGGCCATCTCTATTGTATTGTATAAATAGAATACTTCAATGGAAACTGAACGAGGACCGTTTTCATTGTTATATGCGGAGATCTGTTGACCAACCAATACCCAGTTTTTTAGAGAGATTTGCTCTTCCTCTAAGAACCAAGGGGAGTTGCGTTTTAATGTAGGCAGAAGTCTAGCTGCCTGTCCCCAAGTTACAAGTAGCCCTTGATCTTCTATCAGCTTAAGCAGGCTTTCTATAGCACCACTCCTGGGTGGGGCTGGGGTTTGTGGGGTTGGGGTGGGGGATGGAGAATCTTTACCTAGGATTTGTCCCATTTCAGCCAAAAAAAGGTTGTACTCACTCTCCTGGTCACTGGAGACGTCTTCAGTGAAAGTAGGGTCCTTGGGCCCCACGTTGGGCGCCAAATAGAATTCCAACATTTGAACTCTAACATCCAATGAGATATTTCCCATTTTTTCCCATTTTTTCACTTTTTGGTTTTGCTTTATTTTATCTTGATTTCTCATAAAGTCATTCGATTTAATTTGTTTAATTCTATTTTTAAGGCATTCTTTTCCTCAGCGAGCTTTTGTATTTTCTTTCCCAATTGACTAATTTTGCATTTTAATGCATTCTTCTCTTCATCAGCTTTTTGTACTTCTTTTTGTACCCCTCTCAATTCTTTCCCTAATTTTCCCAAAATCTCTCTTAATTGATTTCCAAAGACCCATTTGAGCTGTTCCATGGTCTGAGTTCAATTTTTATTTTTTCTTGGAGGCTTTGGACATAGGAGCTCTGACTTCGTTATTATCCTCTGAGTATATGTTTTGACACTTTTTGTCAACAAAATGACTTTCAAAGATCAGAAACTTTTTTGATTGTCTGCTCATTTTCCTAGCCTATTAATCAGTTATTAATTCTTTATTAAAGAGTCTTCCATATTGCCTCTGCCTTCTGAAATTATACTCATTCATTCATGTATTTGCTTATTTATTTGTTAATTAATTAATTTATTTATTAAAGCTTTTTTCAAAACATATGCATGTATAATTTTTCAACATTGATTCATACAAAACTTTGTGTTCTAAATTTTCTCCTCCTTTCCCCCACCCCTTGCCCTAGATGGCAAGTAATCTATGTTAAGTGGTATATGTTACTATGCATACTATATATGACAACCAAATATGATAAACATGTTAAAATATATGTTAAATCCAATATAGGTATATATATTTATATAATAAGCTTGTTGCACAAGAAAAAAATCAGATCAAAAAGAAAAAAAAAGAGTAAGAAAACAAAATGCAAGCAAACAACAACAAAAAGAGTGAAAATTCTATGTTGCGATCCACACTCAGTTCTCACCATCCTCTCTTTGTATGGCTCTCTTCATCACAGGATCATTGGAATTGCCCTCAATCATCTCATTGTTGAAGAGAGCCATGCCCATCAGAATTGATCATCATAAGAGCATAGGATAGCTTACCTCTCAGACCTATGGAAGATGAAGGAATTTATGACCAAAGAAGAACTAGAGATCATTATTGATTACAAAATAGAAAATTTTGATTATATCAAATTGAAAGGTTTTTGTACAAACAAAACTAATCCAGACAAGATTAGAAGGGAAGCAACAAACTGGGAAAACATTTTTACAGTCAAAAGTTCTGAAAAAGGCCTCATTTCCAAAAGACATAGACAATTGATTCTAATTTATAAGAAATCAAGCCATTCTCCAATTGATAAACGGTCAAAGGATATGAACAGACAATTCTCAGATGAAGAAATTGAAACTATTTCTAGCCATATAAAAAGATGTTCCAAGTCATTATTAATCAGAGAAATGCAAATTAAGACATCTCTAAGATACCACTACACACCTGTCAGATTGGCTAGAGTGACAGGGAAAGATAATGTGGAATGTTGGAGGGGATGTGGGAAAACAGAGACACTGATACATTCGTGATGTAATTGTGAATACACCCAGCCATTCTGGAGAGCGAATTGGAACTATTCTCAAAAAGTTCTCAAACTGTGCATACCCTTTGATCCAGCAGTACAACTATTGGGCTTATATCCCAAAGTGATACTAAAGAAAGGAAAGGGACCTGTATATGTCAAAATGTTTGTGGCAGCCCTGTTTGTAGTAGCTAGAAACTAGAAAATGAATAGATGTCCATCAATTGGAGAATGGTTGGGTAAATTGTAGTATATGAATGTTATGGAATATTATTGTTCTGTAAGAAATGACCAGCAGGATGAATACAGAGAGGCTTAGAGAGACTTACATGAACTGATGCTGAGTGAAATGAGCAGAACCAGGAGATCATTATATATTTCAACAATGATAATGTATGAGGATGTATTCTGATGGAAGTGGATCTCTTCGACAAAGAGATCTAACTCAGTTTCAATTGATCAATGATGGACAGAAGCAGCTACACCCAAAGAAAGCACACTGGGAAATGAATGTAAACGTTTGCATTTTTGTTTTTCTTCCCAGTCTATTTTTACCTTCTGAATCCAATTCTTCCTGTGCAACAAGAGAACTATTCAGTTCTGCACACATATGTTGTATCTAGGATATACTGTGACATATTTAACATGTATAAGACTGCAAGCCATCTGGGGGAGGAGGTAGAGAGAGAGAGGGGAAAAGTCAGAATAGAAGTGAATGCAAGAGATAATGTTGCAAAAAATTGCCCAGGCATAAGTTCTGTTAATAGAAAATTATAATTATGAAAAAAAAAAAAAAGAATTGATCATCATAAAGTCTTGTTGTTGCCGTGTATGATGATCTCCTAGATCTGCTCATTTCACTTAGCATCAGTTCATGTAAATCTCTCTAGGCTTCTCTAAAATCATCCTGATGATTTTTTTTTTCTTTTTTTCTTTTATTTATTTATTTATTTATTTATTTATTAACATAACTTTTTATTGATAGGACCCATGCAGGGTAATTTTTTATAGCATTATTCCTTGCACTCACTTCTGTTCTGATTTTTCCCCTCCCTCCCTCTACCCCCTCCCCCAGATAGCAAGCAGTCCTTTACATGTTGAATAGGTCACAGTATATCCTAGATACAATATATGTGTGCAGAACCAAACAGTTTTCTTTTTGCACAGGGAGAATTGGATTCAGAAGGTATAAATAACCCGGGAAGAAAAACAAAAATGCAAGCAGTTTCTATTCATTTCCCAATGTTCTTTCTTGGGGTGTAGCTACTTCTGTCCATCCTTGATCAATTGAAACTGAATTAGCTCTCTTTTACAAAGAGATCCATTTCCATCAGAATACATCCTCAAACAGTATCGTTGTTGAGGTATATAATGATCTCCTGGTTCTTCTCATTTCACTTCTGCTGATCATTTCTTACAGAATAACAGTATTTCATGACATTCATATACCATAACTTATTCAGCCATTCTCCAGCTGATGGGGCATTCACTACAAAAAGAGCTGCCACAAGCATAAAAATAGATTTATTGAGAGACCAGGAAAACAAATTACAAAGAACACATAAGGGAATGTAAGTGATTAACTGATTCTACATCTAAACATGAATGATTTTAAATGACATTAATCAATAGCGTGAATAACCATTGAAACTCTATTTATTAATTTGTGTTGAATTTTGTGTACTGTTACTACATAGTCTTATTATGAGTTGGGGCAACTCTTCGTTCAAAAATGTTACATCCATAGGTTCAAGTAAGAGAGGTATGATGAAACTACTTTGAGAGACTTATTACATTCAAATCAACATACATGAATTAATTTCAAAATTCATCATCATGTTTGCCTCAGTAAGATGATTTTTTAAGACACTCTATCATTAAGACTTTCAACAAATTTATGTAGCAGTATCATGATTCATTTAGGTGAAAGAAGTACATAAAATCTTAGATTCATTGACACAGTACAAACCTAACATAAATTTTTTTTTAATTTTATTCAAATTATATTTCTTTCCTAATTCTAGAAGCTCTATTCAGTACTGTACATATTCAAATAAAGTCTCACATAGAGGAATTAACATTAGGTCAAGAAGACCAAATTTCAAATTCTGTGAGTGACACATATCAATTCTGTCATCAAAAGCAAAGCAATTTGACATTTTAGTCAACAAGTAACTTTCCAAAACTGGGTCAAAGGGTATAGGTAGTTTAATAACTTTGTGGACCTTATTCTAGATTGCTCTTCAAAAGGGTTGGATCACAATTTATGCCTCTACCAACAAGGAATGTATCCCAGTTTTTTTTTTTTTTCCCACATTTTCTCCAACACTTGTCACTTTCCCTTTCCATCACTTTAGAAAATCTGTTAACTGTAAAATGATATCTCAAATTTGTTTTACTTTTCATTTCTCTAATCAATAATAACTCAAAGAATTTTTTCATATGATTATAAATCACATCCCTTGATCATGTAGAAATCAGTCATATTTTCATAGATTTGACAAAATTCTAACATATTCTTTTATATTATTTTTACTATTTTATTTCTCAGTCTCTCTCTTTTTGCCCTGTTCTAGTTAACCTATCTTCCCCTTCCTTATCTTTTTATGCCTTATTTTATTCATATTAATAAAAAGATTGACCCATGGGAATATGGATGTTATCTACTTATATCTATGACAATCTAATTAATTTGTGAAGTGTGTATGATTTCATTAACTTGTTGAGGTTCAAATAACCTAAACTATTTCTCACAGTAAAATTTTATAAAGCTTTTCATTTTTATAAAGCATGCATTGATAGTTTTCAACATTCACCCTTGTAAAATCTCATGTTCCAAATATTTTTGTCTCCCTCCCTTCTCCCTATCCTCCCTTAGATACCAAATAATCAATATATGTTAAACATGTGCAATTCTTCTGTACATATTTCCACAATTATCATAAACAGCAAAATCTTTGACTTTGACATTAGATCTAGAAGAGGTATTAAAGATGCCACAGTGCTAGGGCATATATTTATAAAAGAGAAAAACTGAAGTAAAATGATTACATGTTATTTGAAATTCATAACTTCTTTTCTTAAATTAAAAAAAAAGTCTTGAGTTTTGACATCTCAAGAATAGCATTGTCTCTTTGGGGCAGGAAAGGAGAAAAACAACCAAACAACAAAAACAAAATTATCATTGTTATTCAGTGTGTGATCTTATGGTTTTTGTAGTAAATTAAGAAGTGTACCTGATCCTTGGTAAAGCTATCAGTTTATCATATTAGGGATGTGAGATTGCAGCAAGTGGAAGCCATTATAGCTATTAGGTTGTGAAATTAAGTCAAATGGAGAGTGGATACAATTAGCAATAGAGTTTAATCCCAAGCTCTGAGACACTGATTGTGAGGGTATAAAAATATAAGTATATAAACTATCTATACAGACTTTCATTTCTGTTCATTACAGCAGATAATTTTTAATCCTCTATTCTCTTTTACCTAAAACATTCAAAGCAGATTTAGCTCTCCTAAATGGCCCACAGTAAGATAAGTTCATCTAGAGTTTCTAAACCTAATATGATAAGTATTTTTATCTTGTACAATTGCAAATTAGCAAAGAATTTCCAAACATAAAACAAAAAAGGAAACAGAAATATATTTGTCATTTTAACATATTTCTCATTTTTTGATTGGAAATCTCAACCTTTATAAACACTTGTTTCATTTTAGCATTTAACAATTAAGTGGCTTAAATGGCAAAAATATTGCCCTAGAGGCAGTGTGACGATTAATGTAACAAATCTTTCTGGTGAAGTCTTAAATACTGAAATTTTATTTTATTTATTATAAAAGAAAATGACATTTTATCACTCAAGCCAATTGACAGAAAAGCTCTGTAATTACTCTATTCTCTTGACACCAGTTGCACTCTATGCTCTTTCTGATGCACATACAAGGGGTTCAGATGTAATTTCTGATTGAGATGTCTCTCTGTTGCCAAGATAAATCCATTTACTGTAACCAGAGTAACTTTAGCAGTTATTAGACTTTTGCTTTTTTAAAAAAAGTGGGAAAAAAGAAAAGGAAAACAAAGAAAAATAAGTTAAATGAAAGTTTAGCTTACTTCATAGAATATTCTGAAAATAAACTCCATAGAATAATAAGTTTAGAACTTGCAGAAAAACGTGTAGATGAATAAGAATACTTAAGGAATTTTAATCTTACCTCAAATATTTAACTGCTGTGGAATCATGTTCAATCACTCTGTTTTGTGGTCTGGGATGAGTAAAATAATTTATTTTATAGGGTTGTAAAGAAAACAGTTTTCATATATGAAGGGCAAATCTTTTTCCTAGTATATATATATATATATATATATATATATATATTCCCTTCCCATTCCCCTCTTTTTCCTTCTATTCCTCCTCCTTTTCATTGTCCTCGTCTTTTCTTTTTCTTCCTCCTCATGGCCAAGGTCATATTTTCTGCTCTATTCTTGCTTTTATGCTGCCTTTTATTATTTCTGATTTTTTTTTTTTATGTGGGGGAAGCAACTGAATCTAACACATATTCCTTCTGGCTTTGCAGAAGCCAAGAACAGCCCATAATTTAAGAGAAAAAAAAATAAGAATTTATTATGTTGTTTGTTTGGAGGGGGAAGAGGATGAGAATTTAGAGATGCCTATAGGAAAAAGGAAATGTAATACCACTGGATCAAAAGAAATTCTTCCTGATAGATGATTTTGGACAAGATGTTTCAGCTCTCTGGATCTGTTTCCAAGTTGCTAAAATAAAGCAATTAAATTAAGTCATTTCTAAGTTCTGACTTCTGTGATCAACATAATCTATTGGTAAGAATTGAATCGGGACACATTCTTCCCATCTCTGCCACTTCTAAGTGGTTTCTTTTCTATTCTGGCCCTCAGTTTCAATTTCCAAATTACATATGGGAATTTGATTAGATGATCTTACCTACCTTTTCCAACTTAATATTCTGTAGTTAGTCTATATTTGTAACTTTTGGTTCCCTGCCATGCTAAAGATAGTGGATGGGGAAAAAAAGACATATAAATCAAGCCAGTGTCAGTGTTTTGATTTGGGATAGGCGATTCCAAATTGAAGTTTGACATTTTTGGTTGTTTTTCCTTTTCCATTTCATTCACAGGAGGTTTTGAAGTCTTTCTTTGATAGGCATGTTTAAATATGTCATGATTTTTCTTCAGAGATATTTTCTTTGGATCAAGAAAGAAAAAAGAAACAGGAAAAAATATTGCATTTTTGGGAACTTGTTAAAGGTATAGAACAAAAATAGAATTGAATCACCAATGTGCAAAGTAATTATTTGATTCATTTATTCTTTTTATAAAGTTAACATGAGAAGGTTCATTTATAATATTGATATTATCAGGCACTGAGGATTAAGAATGAAAAGAAGGTCCCTTATGCCACCAAAATATCTGTTATTGCAGCAGTAATTTATTATTAAGTAGTACTATACTCTCAATAGGCTTTTAGGGAATGAGAAAGTTGACCTTGGATTAGAAAGACTGGATTCGACTTCCGGTTAAGATGGTGGAGAGGAGGCTCACAGCTGCATAAGCTCCATGCTTTCTCTCACTATCCACTTCATTATAAGCCTCTGAATCAATGCTTGACTGAAAAAAACCCACATATAGTTACCAAGAGAAGCCATCCTTGAGATTCGCCAAGAAAGGTCTGTCTTTACTGGAGGGCTGGGACGGTTTTAGATCGAGCGCAGGTGGCGGGCAGCGGCAGTGAGAGCATGGGAGCAGACTGGAGAGGGGGTGGGGAGTGATCGCAGCCGTCTCTGCAGGGAGAGCTTCGCTGCAGGGAGAGCTTCGCTACAGGTTTGGATACTTTGCTCCGGCAGCAAGTCAGCAGCCCAGCAGAGAAGCTAAAAACACCGGGGCTGAAGAATACAACCCCAAACAGCTGGAGTCTCTCAGGACCTGGCCACCCCCCCCTTCTTCCCCCCCCCCCCCCACAGTGACTCAGCAAGCTCTGGGATCTCAGAGCGCACGCGCAACACAGTCCTGCTAGTGCCTCACTGCTGCCCCCTGCAGTCTGTAGAGGAAGCTCGATAACACACCCAGCCCCCCCCCCCCCCAAAGAAAGACTCCAGTTTTTTCTGTTTTTCTTTGGTAGTTTGTCTTTGATTATTAGACAGAATGAGCAAGAAGCTGAAGAGGACTTTAACCCTTGACAGCTTCTATACAGATAGAGAGCAGACTCTAAATCCTGAGGAGACTAAAAACAGACAGTCCCCAGGTGAATCCCCAAAGGAGGAGATCATCTGTTCCTCAGCACAGATGAACCTCATAGAAGTGATTAAAAAGGCTCTCACAAGGGAGCTAGAAGAAAAATGGGGAAAGCAGAGTGAGGCTTGGGAAAAGAGCCTGGAGAAAGTTAAAGAGAGAGTGGATAAAGAAGTAAAATCCTTGAAAAATAGGATTAGTGAACTGGAAACAGAAAACAGCTCTCTAAAAAACAAAATTGGCGAAATGGAAAAAAATTCCACAGAACAAAAGAACTCAATTGGACAATTAGAAAAAGATTTTAAAAAAGTGAGTGAAGAGAATACTTCACTGAAAATCAGAATTGAACAAGTGGAATTGAATGACTCGAGGAGACAAGAAGAATCAGTCAAGCAAATCCAAAAAAATCAAACAATGGAGAAAAATGTGAAATACCTTCTGGGGAAGACAACAGACCTGGAAAACAGATCCAGGAGAGACAATCTGAGAATCATTGGACTCCCAGAAAAACATGATGAAAAAAAGAGAATGGACACTATTTTCCAGGAAATTATCAAAGAGAACTGCCCAGAAGTCATAGGAACATTGAAAGGATTCATCGATCACCCACTGAAAGGGATCCCAAAATCAAAACACCAAGGAATATAGTGGCCAAATGCCAGAACCCTCAGATGAAGGAAAAAATATTGCAAGCGGCTAGAAAAACCCAATTCAAGTATCAAGGAGCCACAATAAGGATCACCCAGGATCTGGCAGCATCCACATTAAAAGATCGAAGGGCCTGGAATATGATATTCCGAAAGGCTAAGGAACTTGGTATGCAACCAAAAATAACTTACCCAGCGAGAATGAGCATCTTTTTCCAGGGAAGAAGATGGACATTCAACGAAGTAAGCGAATTTCATCTATTTCTGATGAAAAAACCAGAACTTAACAAAAAGTTTGATCTACAAATATAGAACTCAAGAGAAATCTAAAAAGGTAAAGATTAATCTTGGGAACTATATTTTGACTATATAGATGTATAAAGAATACATGTATACCTTGTTCTAGAAATTGATGTGGAAAGGACATTGTACCAGAAAAAGGGTAAAGTGGGGGTAGTACATCTCATGAAGAGGCATAGGAAACCTATTATATCTGAGAGAAAGAATGGAGGGGGATGAATATAGTGGGTATCTTACTGCCTTCAGAATTGGCTTTAAGTGAAAAATCTTAAGACATATTCAATCTATGGTGAAACTTCTCCCATCTCATTGAAAAGTGAGAAGGGAAAAGTGAAAAGGGAAGGAATAAGCTAAGCAGAAGAGAATACGGGAACTGGGAGGGAAAGGGGTAAGATAGGGGGAGGAACTCTAAGGCGGGGGGAGGGATACTAAAAAGAGAGGGCTGTGAGAAGCAAGGGGTGCTCACAAGTTTAATACTGGGAAGGGGGGGAAAGGGGAAAGAAGGGAGAAAAGCATAAACCGGGGTTAACAAGATGGCAAGTAATACAGAATTGGTCATTCTAACCATAAACGTGAACGGGGTAAACTCCCCCATAAAGAGGAAGCGGTTAGCAGAATGGATTAAAAGCCAGAATCCTACAATATGTTGTTTACAGGAAACACACCTGAAGCGGGGAGATACATGCAGGTTAAAGGTAAAAGGTTGGAGCAAAATCTACTATGCTTCAGGTGAAGTCAAAAAAGCAGGGGTAGCCATCCTGATCTCAGATCAAGCTAAAGCAAAAATTGATCTAATCAAAAGAGATAAGGAAGGACACTATATCTTGCTAAAGGGTAGCATGGATAATGAAGCACTATCTATATTAAACATATATGCACCAAGTGGGATAGCCTCTAAATTCTTAAAAGAGAAACTAAGAGAGCTGCAAGAAGAAATAGACAATAAAACTATAATAGTGGGAGATCTTAACCTTGCACTCTCAGAATTAGATAAATCAAACCACAAAATAAATAAGAAAGAAGTCAAAGAGGTAAATAGAATACTAGAAAAATTAGATATGATAGATCTCTGGAGAAAATGTAATGGAGACAGAAAGGAATACACTTTCTTTTCAGCAGTTCATGGAACCTATACAAAAATTGACCATATATTAGGACATAAAAACCTCAAACTCAAATGCAGTAAGGCAGAAATAGTGAATGCATCCTTTTCAGACCACAATGCAATGAAAATTACATTCAACAAAAAACCAGGGGGAAGTAGACCAAAAAATAATTGGAAACTAAATAATCTCATACTAAAGAATGATTGGGTGAAACAGCAAATCATAGACATAATTAATAACTTCACCCAAGAAAACGATAATAATGAGACATCATACCAAAATGTATGGGATGCAGCCAAAGCGGTAATAAGGGGAAATTTCATATCTCTAGAGGCCTATTTGTATAAAATAGAGAAAGAGAAGGTCAATGAATTGGGTTTGCAATTAAAAATGCTAGAAAAGGAACAAATTAAAAACCCCCAGTCAAACACTAAACTTGAAATTCTAAAAGTAAAAGGTGAGATCAATAAAATTGAAAGTAAAAAAACTATTGAATTGATTAATAAAACTAAGAGTTGGTTCTATGAAAAAACCAACAAAATAGACAAACCCTTAGTAAATCTGATTAAAAAAAGGAAAGAGGAAAATCAAATTGTTAATCTTAAAAATGAAAAGGGAGAACTCACCACTAACGAAGAGGAAATTAGAGCAATAATTAGGAGTTACTTTGCCCAACTTTATGCCAATAAATTCGACAACTTAAATGAAATAGAAAAATACCTCCAAAAATACAGCTTGCCCAAACTAACAGAGGAAGAAGTAAATATCCTAAACAGTCCCATCTCAGAAAAAGAAATAGAACAAACTATCAATCAACTCCCTAAGAAAAAATCCCCAGGACCAGATGGATTTACATGTGAATTCTACCAAACATTTAAAGAACAATTAACTCCAATGTTATATAAACTATTTGAAAAAATAGGGATTGAAGGAGTCCTACCAAACTCCTTTTATGACACAGACATGGTACTGATACCTAAACCAGGTAGGCTGAAAACAGAGAAAGAAAATTATAGACCAATCTCCCTAATGAATATTGATGCTAAAATCTTAAATAAAATATTAGCAAAAAAATTACAGAAAATCGTCACCAGGATAATACACTATGACCAAGTAGGATTTATACCAGGAATGCAGGGCTGGTTCAATATTAGGAAAACTATTAGCATAATTGACTATATCAATAACCAACCAAACAAAAACCACATGATCATCTCAATAGATGCAGAAAAAGCATTTGATAAAATCCAACATCCATTCCTAATAAAAACACTTGAGAGCATAGGAATAAATGGACTTTTCCTTAAAATAGTCAGGAGCATATATTTAAAACCATCAGTAAGCATCATATGCAATGGGGAAAAACTGGAACCTTTCCCAGTAAGATCTGGAGTGAAGCAAGGTTGCCCACTATCACCATTATTATTTAATATCATATTAGAAACACTAGCCTCGGCAATAAGAGTCGAGAAAGATATTAAAGGAATTAGAGTAGGCAATGAGGAAACCAAACTATCACTCTTTGCAGATGATATGATGATATACCTAGAGAACCCCAGAGATTCTACCAAAAAGCTTTTGGAAATAATTCATAATTTTAGCAAAGTAGCTGGCTACAAAATAAATCCCCATAAATCCTCAGCATTTTTATACATCACCAACAAAACCCAACAGCAAGAGATACAAAGAGAAATTCCATTCAGAATAACTGTTGATACCATAAAATATTTGGGAATCTATCTACCAAAGGAAAGTCAGGAATTATATGAGCAAAATTATAAAAAAGTCTCCACACAAATAAAGTCAGACTTAAATAATTGGAAAAATATTAAGTGCTCTTGGATCGGCCAAGCGAACATAATAAAGATGACAATACTCCCTAAACTAATCTATTTATTTAGTGCTATACCAATCAGACTTCCAAGAAAATATTTTATTGATCTAGAAAAAACAACAACAAAATTAATATGGAACAATAAAAAGTCGAGAATCTCAAGGGAATTAATGAAAAAAAAAAGAAAGACTGGATTCTATTTTGATGTTGTTCATCTGCTTACTGGATAGGTGTCATATTCAATTTCAATCCCTCAAGCAACTCTTGAAGGCTCTAAATTGTAAAAAAGTTGCTGATCCACATTGGTAGATGGAGATTTCCTCAACAAATCTCCCATACCATTGAAATTAGAAGTCTGAAAAATTAAATTAAAACCAAATTAAATTAAGAAAATAATAGAAAGCACAGAAGACAAAAAAAATCTTAGAAAAAATTCAAATGACAATTATATTAATCATCAAAGATTTTAATCAACTTAATTTGAATGAATTTCTCTAAGCATCAAAAATATGTTTTGTTTTGTTTTGAAGTTATCTTTTTATTTTTTACTTTTCACTGAAAAAAACGAAAAGTGAAATAATTTCTGAAGAGGCAATTTACTTTGAATTTTCTGCAATACTTCATGATAATTCTGTATAATGAAAGAAAAACAAGATAAAGACTAATAAAGAAAGGATCAGAAAACAAATCCAACATTTTACAATAAAGTTTGTTCTTAATTCCATTAGATGAAGATGTGTGCTTTGTATATTAAGAGAAAATTTAGAAAGGAAAAAGGAAAGAAAGAAAGAAGCACCCCAAGTTCTTAAGAACTTAGAGTGAGAAATAAAATAGATGAACTGAAAACAATTAGTTCCACCTTTTCCTGGATCATTAGACATTACAAAGAAAAGCAGGCCACATGAATGGGGTAAAAAAAAAATGAAAACAGTAAGAAGTGGAGACCAGTGTTTTTTTTTTTTTTTTTTTAATGCACACCAGACATCTAAAAATAGGTTGTACTTGATAGCAAAATGCGAAGAAAAGATATGATTTATGTTCTTCAAAAATTGATGGTCTTTCACCAGAATGTATTATAAATATAAAGATCATCACAAGATGTCTAATCTCATGTTTTCTAAAATGAAGAAGAGAAAAGGGATTTAGTTTTGGTTTGTAATTAAAAGAGAAGATGTCTTTTGTATACTCACAAAATCTAGCTGAGACACAACAAAATAGAATGAGGTCTGATAGGCCTGACATTTTTACAAAGTGCAGAAACAAAGTTCTCCTGCTGGGAAACATCAATTAATCTGAGTGCAAGCACTTAAAGAATCTCCTCTTCCTCCTCCTCCCCATCCTGCTCCACATAAATACCCCAAACTCATACAACCTTGTGGCAATAGAAAAATTGAAATAATTTGTTTTTCTTACCTGCTTTATGAATTTAGAAGGTTGCTGGATCTTAATTATTATATCATGCAAGAAGAAAAAGATAAACAATCCTACATTGATTCATTATATTGAATCATAATACTTTACATGTAGATAGATAATGCATCTCTCTCTCTCTCTCTCTCTCTCTCTCTCTCTCTCTCTCTCATACACACACTAACTCTCTCTCTCTCTGTTACTTTCATATAGTTTTACCTTATATTTTTATCTATAAACTTATTAACTATTTATTAACCCATCGATTTATTTCTTCATGAAATTTCCCTAATATATGGATACCTTACAGGTCATTGCATTCTTTAAATTCCAAAGCACTTTCATTTTCATTATTTTGTTCTATAATCCATATGATAGCAGTGCAATTATGATCTTTTTCTCACAGATGAAATGCTTGAAACTTTGAAAGATTGTATGATATAAGCAAATAAAAGAAGTCACACAGGTGGAAATAGAATCAGTTTTTTTAAAATATATATATATATATATGTGAATACACATAATAAAATATACAATATTAATAATTATGTATCCATTAGATAGATAGACATACAGATAGATGTACAATCTTCTCTTTGATTCTTCTTTCTCCCTCACCTTTCAAACAGTCCTATTACTGAGTCCTATCTAATATTTTGGCATATTTCTAACCACTCTAGTCTGCATTTCCACTGCTCCTATCCTAGTTCAGTCTTGTATTTGCTCCTACTTGAACAATTTTGGAACTTCCCCTGGAAAAAAAAAAAAGTTCTTACACTTTCTATTTTCTGTTTAGGATAACTTCTACTTTTGACCATTGTCAGATTAGCTTCCCTTTTGTGTAGATCTTTCTTCAAAAAATGTAATATTGTTCTTTAGTGATTACTTAATAAAGCTAAAACTTTTCAGCCTGAAATAAATGCCCTTCATCATTGGTTCTAAACTACTTTTCATTTCATCTATTTTATTTCTCACTCTAAGTTCTTAAGAACTTGGGGTGCTTCTTTCTTTCCTTTTTTCCTTTCTAAATTTTGTCTTAATAATACAAAGTACACATCTTCATCTAATGGAATTAAGAACAAACTTTATTGTAAAATGTTGGATTTGTTTTCTGATCCTTTCTTTATTAGTCTTTATCTTGTTTTTCTTTCATTATACAGAATTACCATGAAGTATTGCAGAAAATTCAAAGTAAATTGCTTCTTCAGAAATTATTTCACTTTTCATTTTTTTTTTTACTTTTCACTGAAAAAAAAATTGGATACAAGTACAAAAGAAATATTTTTCATATCAAAAATAGCCTCTGCCCTTTGAGTTGTCTATTGAAATCTTATCACTCACAATTCTGGGATTCTGAAACTTTTCAGAATAAGAGTATTAAATGCATACAAATTAAAAACATAAATAAAAATATTTATATTCATTCAAATTCATATTCACTATGAAATATACCCACAGGTTCATTTAGGGCTTAAGAAATTTTGATTTAAAAATAGCATTTTATTTCCTCCCAGTTAAATATCAAGAAAAAATTTTAGCATTAATTTTTGCAAGACTAAGTTCCAAAGTTTTTTCTTCTCTTGCTTCCCTCCCCTCTTCTGAAGGGAGAGGCAGTTTGATTTAGTTTATATATGTGCTGTTATGAAAGATATATTTCCATATTAGTCACAGTTTTGAGTGAAACAAATCAAAATGGAAAAAAATGAACAAGAATAACTTAAAAGGAAAAAATGTGCTTCAATATAAATTCAAATTCCATCACTTCTTTATGCATAACATTTTACTTCACAACTCCTTGCTTCTTGTCTTAGATCATTGTGTTGCTAAGAAGAGCTGAATCAGTCATAGTTGATCATCGAGAAATGTTGCTGATACTGTGTACAATGCTTTCCTGGTTCTTCTCATTTCATTTTGTTTCAATTCATACACATCTTTCCAAGTCTTTTTCTTTTTGAAACCTATCTTTTCATCATTTCTTACTGCACAATAGTATTCCTTTACATTCATTCATTCTATATTTAATGGCATCCTCTCTCTATTTGTAATATTTTGTCACCACAAAAATTATATATATATATCCCTAGTAGGGATATTATTAGGTCAGAGGGTATGTAGAGTTTGATTATTATGTTTTAGTCATTTTTCCAATTGCTCTCTAGAATGGTTGGATCAATTTTCAGTTCCACCAGCAGTGCATTAGTGTCTCAACTTTCCCACACTGTCTCCAACATTTTTTTTCCTTTTTTTGGTCACATTGGCCAATCTACAAGGTGTAAGGTAGAATCCCAGAGTTGTTTTAATTTGTATTTCTATAATCAGAAGTGATTATATGCATTCTGCATATGCCTATAGATAACTTTGATTTCTTCTGAAAACTTCCTGTTCATATTCTTTGACCATTTATCAATTGGGGAATAGCTTGTATTCTTAGAAATTTGACTATTGCTATAAACACTTGCTATAAACATTATTTCCCAACTTTTTGCTTTCATTCTAATCTTCGTTACATTGGTTTTGTTTTTACAAAAGCTTTTTAATTTCATATAATCAAAATAATCTATTCTGAATTCTTCCCCTTCCCATAGATTTGTCTTTACTCTTCTAATTTCCTTAAGGTTGCATTTTTATGTATAAATCATGTACCCATTTTGAGATGGGGGTCCTTAGTGTTTTCCTTTTCTTTTTTTTAGCACTTTTTGTCAAATAGTGAATTTTTATTTTAGAGGTTAGGATCTTTGGGTTTATCATATACTAGGTTATTATGGGTATTAGCCAAATATTTTTGATGATTACAGCTATATGTTACAATTTGAGATTGCATATTGATAGATCACCTTCCTTTGTATTTTTTTTCCCTCATGAATTCCATTGATATTCTATTTCATTTGTGATCAATACTTTGTGACTCAATTTTAGGAGTTTTATTGGTAAAGGTACTGCAGCAGCATGCCATTTTCTTTACAGAAGGAGAAACAAAGAAACAGAGACAGAGAGGCAAAAAGAGAGAGAGAAAAAGAGAGAGAGAGAGAGAGAAGAGGAGAGGAGACAGAGACAGAGACAGAGAGAAAGAATTTAGAGGTGAAAGAGAGCTTGGAAATTATTTAATTCATTCAACTTACTCTATAGAAAAGGATACTGAAGAATGGAGATTTGTCAAAGGCAATAGGTAATCAATGAGAGCAAGAGTCAGGCTATTTTAAGGAAGGGACTGGTCCTGGAGTTGAAGACATAATTGTATCTGCTGCTTGTGCATATCCAATACCAAAGTATGGTAGTGGCAAACAAGGAGTGTATAAGACAATATCTGTAGAATTTGCCTGAAGTATAATTATTTTTTTTCAAAGCTTTTTATTTTGATAACATATGCATGGATATTTTTCAACATTCACCCTTGCAAAATCTTTGTGTTCCAATTTTTTTTCCTCTCTTCCCTCTCCCCTTTCCTCCAGGCAGCATGTAATCCAACATATGTCAAACATGTGCAATTCTTCTATACATATTTCCATAAATTTCATGCTGCACAAGAAAAATCAGATCAAAAAGAAAAAAAAAATGAGAACGAAAACAAGATGCAAGCAAGGAAAGTAAGCAACAAAAATTATTCCAGTAAAAAGGAAGGAGATTAAGAGAAAGCTGTGCCATAGAAAATTTTGTTTCTATTAACAACTTAATTTTTATTGAGCTAAATTTTTTAAAAATAGAGATGAAACTCAAGATATCATTACCCTTTGAATTTCCAGCTGATAGTTTCCCACAGATTATCTAATGTTTCCTTTTTTGAAAAATATATAAATTTAGGTTTTAATCTTATCACCATTGTGGATAGCATGAATGATGGCTCTTTGGTGTAACTAGTTGATTCCCTTTGCAGAAAGGATGGAGAGTTTTGTGATAATACTAATAATACCTTTCAAATTCTTTAAGAATAAGCAAGTTCCTATGTTGTTATTGTAAATACTTTGATGGAGCTCTGTTTTGTAGATGAGAAAACAATCTCAGAGAGACAAAGGAACTTTCCTGAAGTGATGTCACTATTATGTGCTTCAAGGAAATAATCAGGGTTGAATGAAGATTTTTCTTCCCCCAAAGAAATTAAGATGGGATTCGTTTTTTATTATTTCCAATAAGGCTACTTTCACTAAGATCAATATGCCAAGAATCTGTGATTTTGTCTTAAGTGCTAATCCCCTCTTTCCACAAAAATTCTAACCATTAGAAATAGGTCTCAATAAATTGCCTGAGGTTAAATTAGAGTGTGACTTGTAAACTGAGAACTAGGAATTTGGAAGCATTAGTTAGTACAAAAGTAATATCAGGGGAAAAAAAAATTCAGTGTGTTACTCTTATTATACCCATTCTAAGCATTAGTTACTACAGGGGAGAGTTATCATCATTTTTACTAGTTAAAGTTATGATTATTTTTATGGATTTCATATCTAGTAAATATCAGAAGCTGGATTTAAACTCAAATCTTCCAGGTTCAAATTTCAAAATTCTATCCACTTTGCTGTGGTGCCACTTTACTTTTACTTTAGAGTAAGTGAAAAAAAGTAATACTGTTAGTAGAAGATAGCCTTAATAATGTATTCTATGTTATAAGAGTATAAAAAAAATACTGTTCCTTTAATCACAAAAATAAAAACAACAGATAACTGGTTCAGGATTGACCTGTCTTTTTTTTTTTTTCAGTTGTAGACAAGGGAACTTGTTAATAAGAGAGCACTTCCTTATCTTTACTTGCACATTCAAATCATGGCATGTATTATAACTTTATATGCTGAAAAAAAAATACCAACCTGCTGACAAATCATAGTTGTTACCCTCTTAAACAGGATAACAAAATTCCATGATATTATTGTACTCCTATGACAAGGCTTTGAAAGGTAATACCGAAGGGAGTTTTATGATAAGAACTGATATGCTGGCAGAGAAACTATCTTGCAAGCATATTATTGATTTGTGCAAGCTACCAAATGACTACCCTTTTTTTTTTCCCAATCATTGAACAATTTCTGACTCACTTTGCTTTTGTCTGTAAAATTCACTTGTATATTTGCTAGGACAATTCAAATTATTAAGCATCCTACTATCAAATCATCCTCTGAAAGGTTTCTTAGGGAGAAATTGTTTTTTAACAGTTTCATATACTTTTAGATAAGCACCAGTCTGATCTTCAGGCTTTGTCCTCAAATGGTAATCCATGAAGGGTTCACAGTAAGGATAGCACTTATGATTGCTATCATATAAGTTCCTCTCTCCCCCAGATATGTTTATCTCTGGTTTCACTCCAATGATAAAAGCATTATTAGAAGAACACTTGCTATTCACAATAGTACTTTTGATCATGAACTAGGTCAGAATCACAATACATTTCACAAACTTAGATGGTTCCAATGAGTCTTAAAAATGTTTGGACACGTATGTTCTCTAGTCCCATTTTATAAATAATATCAATTACCCTTCATCAGAAAAAAACAAACAAATAAACAAACAAAAAAGTCAACTTTATTACCTTAAAGTTTGTAAAACATTAATTAGATATGGATGCGGATATTTTCAATTGGTCTTCATAACTAACTCTGTGAGGTAGGTGATATTACATTCTATATGAGGAAATTGAAGCTGAAAGCAGCTTAGGAATTGCTTGTGATTAGTAAATGTATGATGGATGATTCTAATTCAGGTCTTCCTGACTTCACATCTAAGAGCAATTTCTACATCTTCTGGGAATATCAATTCATGACATATATTTATTTGTCTAAATAAAATCATACTCTCAGTCCATAGCTATATACTTGCAAAAGAGAGAGGTCCCTATCCTTTTTGTGCTCAGGTAGGCCAGAAGGCTTGTAAACAACCTGAGTCAGCCAATTTAACTAATCAAGTCTAAAAAAGTCCACAGTCAAAACTTCTTTAGGAAAAACAAGAAAAAAAAAAAAAAAAACCAAATATGAAACAAACAAACAAAAAACAAGGCTTCCCTTTCCTGAGTTGGCACCTTAGCAACAGTTAGATCAGCTTGCACAGCAGGGCTCAATGAAACATTTCTCCTCCAGCAGGTCAGGGAAAATTTTGGGACAGTAATGGCAGATCACAGTTAGGAGTATTACATGGTCCATGTCCTTGCTGTCTAATAGGTAGCTTTAGATTTGAAATAATCATACTCTTTCATTAGTTATTAAACTTTATGGTTTCTATGTTGTTGAAACAATACATGTGCTATAAGTACACAATAAATATCATGACTTAGAAGGAAGATGTTTAGAGATCTTCCAGTCCAGCATTCAATTAGATCATGGATTGAATCCACTTCACAACCTTTGTTGCAGGTAGTCATCTAGTATCAGCTGCAAGAGTAATAGGAAACAGTGCCTAGGAGTCAGAGTTCTTTTCCTGGTTTTGACTTGAAATCTATTTTTCTGTTAATCTTCACTTAATATTCACATTTCTTCCCTTAGGGACCTGGCAAAATAAACCCATTTTCTTTACACACTGACAACCCATCAGCTATTTGAATAACATTATTGCCTAAATAAATTGTTGCTTCTCTAGAATATGCAATTCTCTATCATTTATCTTGCCTTCTTATGGCTTAGACAAAAGAATCCTCCATACTTAGGTTGGTCTCATCTGGATGGACTCGTTTGTCAAAATTATTCTTTCTTAAATGTGGTATCTGCAATTGGGCATAGGAAAAAGTTTTTGTTACATTGTAATTTAATCATTTTAGTTGTGTCTTTGACTTCATGACTTACTTTGGCTTTTCCTGGCAAATATATTGGAGTTTGCCATTATCTTCTGTACTTCATTTTACAGTTGAGGAAACTAAGTCAAACAAGATAAAGTGACTTGCCCAGAGTCACAAAGTTAGTAAGTATCTGAGGTCAGATTTGAGCTCAGGTCTTCCCACTTCCAGGTCCAGTGATCTAGCTATATACTGCATCACTTTAACTCCATATCTGTTACAATATCTGGGTGGGGTTACATAAGAGATTATTTAGAGATTTACATGAAAAATATGGGCATAGCAATATCATAGAAATATTAATATCTGCATATATATCAGAGTCACCTATATAACTATGAAAGCTTAAAAAAGCAATAAACTACAGAAAATTAAATTTCTGCTGAATAGATAATAGATTCAAAGATCATACTGAAAAATAATTATTTTTTCCATATTCTTTTCATAAATGCTATGTTTTTTGATATGTTATGTACAAAATGCCCATTTGGCTTCAAAGACAAATGAATTGATTTATTTAGCATTTTAAAATGCCTGCTGTGTACTCAACAGTGCAAAAGATGCTATTAACTGCAAAATAGCTCATCATATGACTTATCACCATTATATCACAACTATGAAGCCTAAATATAAATAATGAGACATAATGTACTGTGTATGATATAAAAACCAGTATCATTTTTTGAGAACAGGGTTTCTAATCTTTACGTGTGTGTGTCAAATATCTTTTTTTTTAATGTGATGATCTATTGATCCCTTGTCACAATAATAGTCATTTGTATATGTTCAAAATAGGAAGAAAATTTCAATTAAAACAGTGAAAATGTGTATTTTTCCTATCCAACTTCATTGATATTCTGAAGTTATAGATCTGAGGTTAAGAAGTCTTCCTTTAATAGCTTCCTGACATAGAATGCTGGACTAGATGATGTTTTAAATCTTATTCCCAATGTGACAAATTTGTTAGTAATTTAATTTCATAGACTCTTGATTTGCTCATCTGAAGAATGAGACTAGCAATGCTAGCTCCTACCTTATAGGCAGAGTTCTATTAACAAATGTTTAATAAATGTTTCTTCAAATATACAGACACATCCATATGAAACATATTTAAATTTAAATCTGTACTATTAAGATGTTCTATATCACTTTCTTCATTACAATCAAAAAACAATAAATCAAATACTGATTTTAATATGTACTCATTTCTGAGCTGTAAATACACTGAAAATGGTGCAACTGACCCTCCAAATTAAGCTGATTTCAACAGTTTTTTGTGAAATTCAAATGAGAATACTTCCATATTATGTCTTGTATTTTTCTTGTGATAAATTGCTAAAATCTCTTAGTTGTTTTTTTTCAAAATTCTATTTTTAATAGGAAAATTGATTTATACTTTTTCACTCTGTTTTGACTTTTTCTACTTTAGGTACTGACAACATATTTGTGCCATAAAAGGTCTTTAACAGGGCTGATTCTTTGCTTATTTTCCCTAATATTTTACATAGTATTGAAATTGTATTTTATATATTTGGTATAATTCATTGGGAAATTCACCTTCCCTTGGACTATTTTTTCTTAGGAAGTTCATTGATGATTTTTTCATTTTTAAAAATAAGTTATTTAAATATCTTATTTTATTTTCTGTCAAACTCAGAAATTCTTATTTTTTTTTAAATATTCATCCATTTCAATTAAATTTGTTGGTATATATTTGTGAATAATATTTCTTGATATTTATTTTAATTTCTTCTTCATTTCTGAGGAAAACTAAGGAAAGCTTAGGCAACTTCTCTTTGCCCTTCATCTTACTCCCCTAATTCTATGAAGAAACTTGAGACTATAGATATGAAAAGTTGCATACATTTTAAAATTTATTTTTATTATTTATATTTATTCACATTATATTATTTATTATTATAATATTTTATAAAAATATCATTTATATTTTATGTTTGTTATTTAGCATATTGATTAGTATGACTGAACTGTTTTTCTTCCCTTTTTGTACTTTATTACATGGCCCTGATACCTGAATGTGAGGCACAGGGTGAATGGTTACATCAGAAACTATTTAGACTATGTGTATATATATATCCATAAAATCTGAAATGAAAAGAGAGGGAAATGGTGATTTGTATAAGAAGTTTGTATTTTATTGACAAAACTGCTGTTTGATTCTAGTGATCAATTAGATAGCTGCAGTCAAAGTAAACTTACTTTAATGATGAGAAATGGAACAAGGAGGAGACTGCTAGGGAAAGACAAAGTAGAAGATTTTGCAGATGAGTTTTAACTATTAAGAAAACATCCCCCAAGATGTGGCTGAGAGATTCTTCTGGATTGTAATGAAGGTCTTCAGAAAGTATCACCAGATATAGCAAATACACCCTTCTCTTTATGTTTAACAAAGAGGGGTGTTTATTCCAAATATCATGCTGGATTGAGATTTAAAGCTATTCTTATCAATACAAAACTTCTCTCTGATTAATAAGGATCTGCAAAATCAATATGAAGATGTAGTATAAATTAGAGATTAGTTGTACTATGAATTACCCAGAGAGACTATGGATATAACAACAACTAAATGTTTTAGGAGGAGCGGGACAGAAGGACCAAGTATAAATTTAAATTTGGCTAATAATAAATTACTAACATTTATATAGCACCTAATAGTTTACAAAGTTATTTTCTCAATCCTCCAAAAAAGTTTGCAAATAAGGAGAGGGAGGTTCAGAGATGAGATAGTCAAGATAATTGGCTATAGAAATTACAAATTGTGGACATGATCTCAAGTCTTCTCATTCCATATGTAGTTTATTTATGCCAAAAACATTACCACCAGTCTTTGTAAAGTTAAAAGTTTTCAATAGCTTTAATACTTATAACCATGCAAGATATGGTAAAAGTCAATTCATTTTAAATCAACAGATGCTCACTAAATATTTGTCATAGACAAGGAACTGATATAAATATTGGGTTTTTACACTCTACTGATTGACTGAATAACAGCCCCTATGTTATCATCTAATAAAGAAAAGGGGATTTCATCCCTTTTGATTAATTTAAGCTTCTAAAAATCTAGGTTTTACTCAGTCTGTGATAAATTCTTTTAGACTCTAAGAGAAAAAGTGGAAAACTTGATTTTTTTTTGGACTGACTTCTTGGATCTTTTTGAAATAATTCTAATCTGGAAAACTCAGAAAACTTGCTGTTAAACTCAGTAAAAATCAAATTTTTAAGTTTTAAGAGACATCTGTTTTATATGCTACAGAGATTCAGAATTATATGGGCAAATTCAAATAAGATTATGATATAGTAAACAATGATATCTATTTATAATCTAAACAAATATAAATATATACACATATATGTGTTTTTGTATATATGTGGGAAAGAAAGAGAAAGAGATTAAGAGAAAAAGTAAGAAAGAGAAAGGGAATAAGAGAGAGAAAGAAAGAGAAAAGAGAAAGAGAGAGAGCAAGAGAGAGAATGAGAGAGAGAGAGAGAGAGAGAGAGAGAGAGAGAGAGAGAGAGAGGAGAGAGAAAGAGAAATAGTAAATATTGGTTGACCTCAAAGTTTGGGGAATTTTAAATCAAGAACTATCTCTCCCCATACTTCTGAGATGATATTGCCGCCTACACAGTTCTCTGTTGCCTAAGATTTAAATTCTCCAATATTATAAATTATACAGTTGGCAATGATGTTTATTGGTAAAAGGAATTTCCTTACCATTATGTTCTGTTTAACAATGAATTCAGAGTTATGGTATCTCCCCATATTTGTATAGTGTTTTTCTTATTACATCATGAAGCAGGGTTTTTTTTTTTTTTAAGGCAAATTTTAGAAAGCATAATAAAAATGCAAATATAGTAAGTGATAAGTGTTGTGCTCAATGATGTATCTTAAAAATCCAGGAATACCATAATCAGTCTCTAAAAAATTTAAAGAGCAGTAGTAGGAAGCATAATGTCTCAAATTATAATCAATTCATTTTACAAACATTTATTAGATAATTTATTAACATAATTATTGGTTTATCTCACTCCACAATAATATCTTAAGTTTTATGTCACTTCTTAAGCAGCTTGCAAAGTGGAATACAAACTAAGGTCTATTAGTAAGAAGCATATCATTGCTATTCTTTTTTAAACAACATTTTAAATAATTTTTCCATGTGATGATTTTTCTGATGTCAAAGAAATCTGTGATGGGGAAACTAAAATAATAAGTTCTTGAAGTAAATTAGTAAGTCAATGCAGATGTATCTATTGAGCATTTACAGTCTTTCAGGGATGTTCTTTGACAATCCCATTGCAAAGGAAGGTAAAATCAGGTTCCCTATCCTCAAGGACATCATATTCTAATGGGGAAGATATTGTGAAATAACTATATATACATACTATGCTGAGGGGTTTGTTTGAAAAAATTCAGTCTGAGATCTTTCTGGACTTTGAAATGATGTTCCTTTGAGGTGTTTAAAAGGATACTTATTTGTCTTGAGAGTTAGAAATTACAAAAAATAAGACGGGAACTCTGATACTGATGTTAATTGGGACAGTCGAAAAAAGAGACAAGAAATATTATGTCTTGATATGTAATCATGTATGAGCTAAAGGATTTCTTAATGGAGATGAGTTTCATCATAGGACAAGAGTTTGTTGTCAAGGGCAACTTGTTTTGCAAAGATATCATGGAAAACAGTGTACACAACTTTTGTTCGATCCTAATGTCTGGGAAGAGCTAATACAATCATATTACCTCCTGTCTAATGGAGTTGAGTATAATGGTTCTATCAGGAAACTATTTGGTCTCTGATGACAAAAAGGCAACTACATAGTACAGTGAATAGAATGCTGAGTCCAAAGTTAGAAAGACCAGAAATCAAATCTGGCTGAAAACACTAATTAGCTCTTTACTTTGGAGACATCATTCAAAATCTGTCAGCTTTAATTTCTTCAAGTGCAAAATCAGAATAATAATAGCATCTATCTTCTTGTTAAAATCAAAATGATGATGTTTATAAAACATTTCATACAATTACAATCAGCACTATATGAATATTATAACTTTTAATTCTTCTGGAGAATCTCCACCCCAAATTAAATATAACTAAATGAGATGCATGTTTTATCTCTTCTGTTATGGAAATTGAGATGCCAAGTAGCTCTTTTAAGAAAACAAATTGACATTCTTTACTTTAGAAATAAGAGCACTTAAATCTATAACCATTACTAAAGGACAAATCTCTCTTTTTTTTTGAAGATTTCAGTTTAGGTTGCTTTTATCTTTTAATAATTAAAATCCCAGGTAATTTATAACATTCAATTCTTCAGATTACATTAGCATTATAATTACATATATAAAATAATATTATATACAAATATGCATAATTATATATAACATTATTATATATGATATATGCTACATATTATATATAACAATAATAAATAACACACACATATATAATAAAATTTTAATAGCATTATATTTGGGCTGAAATTTGACAAGATTTTATTCTGATAACCTATTTTGTTAGGATAGGAAAAAAAGATGAGCGGAAACATTTTATTTTTGTTTGGCTTTGCAGGCAAAAAAAAAAAAAAATTGATATACTCAGGTTTCCCCAATTAAAATTTACATTGAAATATCCAGACAGAGAGTACTTGTAATGGTAAAAAACAGTGTGAAGCAATACATCTATACTTTCTGATTCTGCTTTCTCTCTCTTTAAATGTTGGTAGATTTAGTTTTTAGAGTAGTCTATGGGAATACATTCATTTTGTATACTTAAAAGCAATGTTAGTTCATGGTGAGGTAAATATAAGAAAAAAATTGTCAATTTTAAGGTTTTATCATTAACTTTAATTTATTTTTTAGTCAGTCATTTCTGGATTTTTTAAATCTCATATCCTACATTGAACTCTCAATGTAAAAAAAGTGGGAAAACAAAGCAAAAACAAACAAACAACAAAAGAAAGAAAGAACAAAACAAAACAATAAAAAAAAATGACAGGGACTGAAAATGCCTATATGTAGGCAACATTCTTCCCTCATCTCCTTCCTCTCATTCCTTATATAATCTTTCCTTTTTTTTTCCTCTAAGTCTTCAGTATCATCATCACTAATTTTTCCTGCTTATAGATCACTGTGGGAGAAGGATCTTGAGGTACTTCATAAGTTTGTCCCATCATTTAAGGCATTTTTCCCTCATATACCCCTTGTCTATTTGTGCATTCATAAAATAATGTGATTCCTTTACTATTTCTACATAGAGTCACTGAAGTCATTATCAAACTAGAATTCATTATAGTGGACTATTACAATTAAATTATTTCGACTATTGCTTTAATGTCCCCAATCTTCCCATTTCTTAAACGTACTGCATAATCTCACAGTGGATATAATTTTCCATCCATGCTTTCCCTTTAATACATAACTATACTAACCTCTAGTAACACACTTTACCAAATTTTAATTCGAGGTTTCATCCTGAATCTAAAAATAAGTTTAAGGATGCCTCCATCCCCAAAATAAGGCACTGATGATACTCCTTTAAACTGTCTAAGGAAATTGTATCTTTTGACATTTCAATATTACATTATTTCTAGAACCCCATTGTCTATAGGGTGTTCAAAGAGGATTAGCACCCTTGGTATGAGGACTTAGTAAGTTCTTTTCAAGGGTGGTTATTCACTATCACTGTCTTTCCTTCAATGTTCACCTCTAGCTCCAAGAAGCTAGAGCATGCAAAGCAGCTCCACTTCTGTAAACCATATGAGCAGATGAGTTAAACCAGTTTGAGATTAGTAAATAGATCTCACACAATAATCAAGACCTGTAGCAAGACCTAGTATTTGATAAACTCCAAAACTCCAGCTTCTGGAATAAGAACTTACTATTTGACAAAAATTGATAGGAAAACTGGAAAATATATCAGAAACTTGACATGGATCTAAATCTCACACCCCATATCAAAATAAGGTCAAAATGTGTACATGATTTGGGCAGAATGGATGATACCATTAAAAAAAATCAGGAGAGCAAGTGATACTTTACCTATCAGATCTTTGGAGAAGGGAGGAATTTATGACCAAAAAAGAACTAGAAAATGTTTTGAAAGACAAAATGGGCATTTTTGATTAGATTCAATTAAAAAGCTGTTACACAAACAAAAATAACAGAAACAATACTAAAAAGGAAGTATAAAGCTGGGAAAAATCTTTACAGGGAGTGTTTCTGATAAAGATCTCATTTCTAAAATATATGAAGAACTGTGTCAAATTTATAATAATACAAGTAATTCAGAAATTAATAAATGGTCAGAGGATATGAACAGTTTTTCAATGATGAAACTAAAACCATGTATAGTTATATAAGAAATGCTCTAAATAACTATTGATTAAAGAATTCCAAATTAAAACAACCCTGAGATACAAGCTGACATCTTTCAGATTGCCTAAGGTGACAGAAAAAGATGATAAATGCTGGAGTGGATGTGGGAAAATTGGGACACTAATGCATTGTTGGTGGAATTGTGAAATGATCAATCTATTCTGGAGAGCAATTTGGAACTATGCCCAAAAAGCTATAAAATTGTGTGAATACCCTTTGACCCAGTAGTGCCATAACTGGATCTATAGCTTAATAAGATATTTTGAGGAAATATTAAAGGAGTTAAAAGATCCACATATGCAAAATTGTTTGTAGCAGCTCTTTTTGTGATAGAAAAGAATTGGAAAATGAGTAGCTGCCTATCAACTGAGGAATGTTTGAATAAGTTTATGAAGATAATGGAATATTATTGTTCTACAAAAATGACAAACAAGCTGATTTTAGAAAGGCCTGGAAAGATTCACATGAGCTAATGCTGAGCAAAACAAGTGGAACCAGGAATACATTATACACAATAAAAACAAGAATGTGTAATACTCATACACACACACACATATATATGTTAAATATAATAATATATTATGATAACATAATATAATAATATAAAATATAATATTATATTATAAATAATTATATATATTGTTGGAATCCTTACTAACTGCTAACTAATTAGAGTTGATCTAATCTTACAAGAAGATGTTTTGGGCAGAACCTAAAACAAGGTACTAAGTAGAACTACCCATAATCCCTCTCTCTGGAAGGAGCATAAATAGGCCAATGGGCCAGTCGGAGAGTTCTCTAGAGAGTGAAGAAGCTACAAGTCGAGATTTCAGCGGAATGACATGAAGAGTTGGAGCTGGCTGGAGGCTGAAGGACCAGACCTTTGGATTTGGTGACATTCGGAGAGAGCTCTTGGAACCAAGCAGAGAGATAGGCCTCTAAGCTAACCGGGCTATATTGGGATAATAAAAGATCTGAACTTTTATCACCTGGCTGCTTTTTGAGAAGAAAAAGATCACCACATTTTGGCGCCCTGAACGTGGGACAAACAGACCCCTCCGTGGATTTCAGTGGAAAAGTTCCGATCCTGATTCAAGTGGAAAAGCCTCTGATCCTGATCCAGTGGAAAAGACACTTCAACCCAGAAATTAGGGTGAGTGCAACAAAGAAATTTTGTTAGAAGAGTTAAAGTAGAATTTCAACTAAGATGGGACAGATATTTAGAAAACAGCCTGTTTCTGTTCAAGGAAAATGTTTAGAGAGCATTATTAAAGTTATGGAAAGCCAAGGTTTAATTATAAGTTTACAGCAAATCACTGAATTTTTACAAACTGTAAAGGACATATGTCCTTGTTTCTCTCTTGATAAAGAATTAGATCTAAATGAATGGAAATTGGTTGGAGAGGATCTTTGTCAATTCTATGATAAAAATGGGCCTAACTCAATAATTAATACATATAATGTAATACAATTGGCTATAAGAAGTTATTTAAGTGATAGAATGATGAAAAGGAAAGTACAGGAGGAAGAAGTGCCAACTTTACTAGGTGAAAAGGAGGATGAATCAGATGAGAATGGAGTTAATTACAATTCTGAGTATGACACTTCACAGCAGGAGGAATTAGGTGATTCCACATCTCATGACCCTCCCCCCGCAATTAACCTTTCATGGGTGGAACAAGGGGGAGGGAGAGAGACAGAAACACAGTCAGCTTCTCCTGTAAAGCAGAATTTGACAAGATTAGAAAAAGCATTAATTAAAGCAAAAAATGAAGGAGAAGATATATCTGATTTTATAAATGCATATCCTGTGATTGAAGAGCTCAACTCCTCAGGTCAAAAAGAGAGGAAATACACTCCTTTTAATTTGGGAAAAATTAAAGATTTGAAAAAGGGTTGTACTCTTTATGGGGCTACATCATCTTATGTGAAGATGTTACTAGATAATTTGTCTTATGAAATCTTAACCCCGAATGACTGGAAATCCATCGCTAAAACTTGTCTAGAACCGGGACAAAATTTATTGTGGCTTTCAGAGTTTCATGAATTATGTAGGATTCAAGCCCAACGCAATAGGCAAACAGGAGCTATTGTACAAGTTGCTTTTGACCAACTAGCTGGTGAAGGTCAGTATGCAGAGAGTTCAGAACAAATTTATTATCCCATAACAGTGTATGAGCAAATTTCTAAGGCTGCAATAAAAGCTTGGAATTCTCTCCCTGGACAGAAAGATGGAAATAATGCTTTCACAAAAATAGAGCAAGGTCCCAATGAACCTTTTGCAGATTTTGTGGGACGTCTGCAAACAGCTGTAATAAGAACCAATGGAGATAATGCTGCCACAGAAATAATGACTAGACATTTGGCTAAGGAAAATGCCAATGAGATTTGCAAGAGAATTATATGGGGCTAGACAAAAATGCTCCTTTAGAAGAAATCATTAGATGCTGTGCCACAGTGGGCACAAATGCTTATTATGCCCAGACTATGATGAACATGGAAAGACAAGGTCCTTCTTGGCAGAGGAATTCTAGAGAAAGTCGTCGATGTTTTCAGTGCAGAAAAATTGGACATTTGAGAGCTCATTGTAGATATGGAGATAGAGTGAGAAGACAGGGTGAGAGAAAACCCAAAACCCCATGTCCAAAATGTAACCGAGGCTTTCATTGGGCCTCTAAATGTATATTGACCCAGAAGAATGAGAGGCAGGGCCCAGCTCCAAAGTATCAATCAAAGGACAGGTGGGGCATGATAGCAGCTGAGGTTACACCCAGAGAGACTTTAGAAATTCAGGATTCTGATGTCATCAACCAACAGAAAAGCAATCAGGATTACAGTTGGGAAGAATACAGGCCTTTTAAGACAACAAGACAATATCCAATGCAAACGACTCCAATGTAATTACCAGATGATGAGGAGAAATCCCAAATTTGGTAAATAGAAGGGAATTAGATTAACTGCTTGGGGAAGAGGATCTGCTTATATTTCCACAGATGAAGAAAGAATCAGATGGCTGACTAAAAAACCAGCAAGAATCATTGGGTTCCCTGAGATGAAAAATTGTTGATGAGACTTTTGCAGTACTTCAGGGCTTACAGGAACTATTGGATTCCTGGCACATGAACTAATGGACAATGGAATCCTATTGGACTGTTTCTAGGACTTATGGACATGTGTAAATTTTTAGGTTGATTCATGTTGTTACATTACTACTAGCCTGTGTTATATTGCTATGTACTTATGTAAATTATACCATGTATATCTGTTACAAAGTTCTGGCCCATATTGATGGATTTATGTGTACCCCCTCAGAAACCCCCTATGTTTTAAAACAAAAGAAAGGGGGAGATGTTGGAATCCTTACTAACTGCTAACTAATTAGAGTTGATCTAATCTTACAAGAAGATGTTTTGGGCAGAACCTAAAACAAGGTACTAAGTAGAACTACCCATAATCCCTCTCTCTGGAAGGAGCATAAATAGGCCAATGGGCCAGTCGGAGAGTTCTCTAGAGAGTGAAGAAGCTACAAGTCGAGATTTCAGCGGAATGACATGAAGAGTTGGAGCTGGCTGGAGGCTGAAGGACCAGACCTTTGGATTTGGTGACATTCGGAGAGAGCTCTTGGAACCAAGCAGAGAGATAGGCCTCTAAGCTAACCGGGCTATATTGGGATAATAAAAGATCTGAACTTTTATCACCTGGCTGCTTTTTGAGAAGAAAAAGATCACCACAATATATATATATGATATTAACTATATTACTATATATGTGTTGTTTCTTTTTTAAGTGATTACTTATAAGAATAGAATTCCACAACCACCAGCCCTACTCTTCTGAGTTCCCTACAAGATTTTGATTTTTAGAATCATATCATATTCAGCTCTACCCTAATCTTTCTTTATAACTACTTCAATCCTTAATGAAAATCTTAAACTATGGTTTACATTTCCCAGAATAAAACATGAAATGTCCATCTTTAATGAATGCCTGTAATTAATCTTTGATAGTTATTTTATATTTCTCTTGGATTTTCTATGAATTATTTTTTTGACAGTTGACCATTTGATGTTGCTTTTTATAGTGTAAGGAGCATTTTTTTAAAAAAATTCAGTAAACACTTGGTCTTTTCTATCTTAATAGCAACCTTTCTTCCTTTCCCTGCTCTTTTTATAATCATCTTAGTCCTGGAGTATGGGTGATGATGCTTCTGGCCTGAGGTCCTCCTTCATTTCTTCCCTCTTGGCTAAAACAAAAATCAAGAACTCCTACTTTCGTTAAGTGTCCACAGCCAATAGTGTCCCCACTAGTTCTGCACTCATCATTTTATGCTGGTGCCTTCTTGCCCAGGGAAGCATCACTAAAAGCACAGCTGGGTCTGGCTTTTTTTTTTCAGCAGTGGTTCTCAATTTTCCCTGACTCAGATGTAAAACCCCAGAGGTTGTTCACCAGACTCCTTATTTTTGTCTAGGAAGTGAAAATTCTTGTAACTAGGGCTGAGATTACCTTGCAATCCAGTTAGCTCCAGGCTTTATCATTTACTGTTTCAATGGAACTAGCCTGGAGGTGCTAATCCAAAAAAATGAACCAAACCTCTATTCTGTTATCTTTCTGAATCTTCTCTCATTGTTCCAAGAGTATCACTCTTCTGATCCAATTTTGTTTTTAACTGCTCTACATTCACCCTAAGGCATTATTTTTTCTTATTTGTGGGGGAGATCTGGAGAGCTTGGAATTTTTTGAATGACTGCCATCTTCCCTGAAACCTCTTCCTTTTTTTTTTTTTATAACCTTTTAAAGATGGTAGCATGTTACTACCATTACTCTTTTTAGATATGGTGAAAAGTATTTTGTCACTCACTTAGTTTCATTACATATAATTGCCTATATTTGGCCAGTTTTTCACGTCAATGGAATTTGTGAAGCACATTTTTTTAAAATAATTTTTATTGATAGAACTCATGCCAGGGTAATTTTTTACATCATTATCCCTTGAATTCACTTCTGTTCCGATTTTCCCCTCCCTCCTTCCAGCCCCTCCCCCAGATGGCAAGCAATCCTTTATATGTTGAATAGGTTACAGTATATCCTAGATACAATATATGTGTGCAGAACCAAACAGTTTTCTTGTTGCACAGGGAGAATTGAATTCAGAAGGTATAAATAATCTGGGAAGAAAAACAAAAATGCAAGCAGTTTATATTCATTTCCCAGTAATCTTTCTTCGGGTGTAGCTGCTTCTGCCCATCTTTGATCATTTGAAACTGAATTAGCTCTCTTTATAGAAGAAATCCACTTCCATCAGAATACATCCTCAAACAGTATCATTGTGGAGATATATAATGATCTCCTGGTTCTGCTCATTTCACTTAGCATCAGTTCATGAAAGTCTTGCCAGTCGTCTCTGTATTCATCCTGCTGGTCATTCCTTATAGAACAATAATATTCCATAACGTTCATATACCACAATGTACTCAACCATTCTCCAATTGATGGGCATCCATTCATTTTCCAGCTTCTAATCACTACAAATAGGGCTTACACAAACATTTTGGCACATACACGTCCCTTTCCCTTCTTTAGTATCTCTTTGGGGTATAAGCCCAGTAGAAACACTGCTGGATCAAAGGGTATGCACAGTTTGATAACTTTTTGAGCATAGTTCCAAATTGCTCTCCAGAATGGCTGGATGTGTTCACAGTTCCACCAACAATATATCAGTGCCCTGTTTTCCCACATCCCCTCCAACATTCCACATGATCTTTCCCTGTCACTCTAGCCAATCTGACAGGTGTGTAGTGGTATCTCAGAGTTGTCTTAATTTGCATTTCTCTGATTAATAATGATTTGGAGCATATTTTCATATGTCTATAAATAGTTTCAATTTCTTCATCTGAGAATTGTCTGTTCATATCTTTTGACCATTTATCAAATGGAGAATGGTTTGATTTCTTATAAATTAGAGTCAGTTCTCTATATATTTTGGAAATGAGGCCTTTATCAGAACCTTTGATTGTAAAAATGTTTTCCCAGTTTATTGTTTCCCTTCTAATCTTGTCTGCATTTGTTTTGTGTGTACAAAAACTTTTCAATTTGATATAATCAAAATTTTTTATTTTGTGGTCAATAGTGATCTCTAGTTCTTCTTTGGTCATAAATTCCTCCCTCTTCCACAGGTCTGAGAGGTAAACTATCCTATGCTCTTCCAATTTATTTATCATCTCATTCTTTATGCCTAGGTCATGAACCCATTTTGACCTTATCTTGGTGTACGGTGTTAAGTGTGGGTCAATGCCTAGTTTCTGCCATACTAATTTCCAATTTTCCCAGCAATTTTTGTCAAATAGAGAATTCTTATCCCAGAAACTGGGGCCTTTGGGTTTGTCATACATTAGATTATTAAAGTTATTGGCTGTTTTGTCCTTTGAACCTAACCTATTCCCTTGATCAACTAGTCTATTTCTTAGCCAATATCAGATGGTTTTAGCAACTGCTTCTTTATAATATAATTTTAGATATGGTACAGCTAGGCCACCTACATTTGATTTTTTTTTCATTAATTCCCTTGAAATTCTTGACCTTTTGTTTTTCCATATGAACTTTGTTGTTATTTTTTTCTAGTTCATCAAAGTAGTTTTTGGGGAGTCTGATTGGTATAGCGCTAAATAAATAGATTAATTTAGGTAGTATTGTCATCTTTATTATATTTGCTTGCCCAATCCAAGAGCATTTAATATTTTTCCAGTTGGTTAGATCAGACTTAATTTGTGTGGGAAGTGTTTTGTAGTTTTGCTCATAAAGTTTCTGATTTTCCCTTGGCAGATAGATTCCTAAATATTTTATACAATCAGTAGTTACTTTAAATGGAATTTCTTTTTGTAACTCTAACTGTTGGGTTTTGTTAGTGATATATAAGAATGCTGATGACTTATGTGGGTTTATTTTGTATCCTGAAACTTTGCTGAAGGTGTGGATTGTTTCTAATAACTTTTTAGTAGAGTCTCCGGGGTTCTCTAAGTATACCATCATATCATCAGCAAAGAGTGATAATTTGGTTTCTTCATTACCTATTCTTATTCCTTTAATCTCTTTTTCAACTCTTATTGCCAAAGCTAGCATTTCTAATACAATATTAAATAGTAATGGTGATAGTGGGCAACCTTGTTTCACTCCTGATCATATTGGGAATGGTTGTAGTTTGTCCACGTTACATATGATGCTTACTGAAACACATTTCTTATCATTATTGAAAGTTATTTATTTTGCAAGATATAGGTTTTGAAATAGCCCAGGCAATAAAATTCAAGACAGCCATATTAATTCATAATTTAGAAATAAATTTATTTCTTACCGGCCTAGATGGTCTACATGGCCAGGACAGACCTCCAGTAGGATTCCGGTATGGTTCTGTGCCCAACTGAAGTAGGGACAGCCTTATAAGCATTCTTGTTCACCCTTGCTGGCACATTTTGACATTAAACAGTGATTTGACTTTACAGGACGAAAGATAAAATGGCAGATGTTTAACATAGTTTATAGGTCAGGGTTATGGAACAGATACCCCTCAATGTTGAGCAGGCACTTTGAAGTGCAAAACACCTCCTTTAATCTGGCTGAGCAGGCATTTCTCTGTGAGCCCCAGGCCCTTTAACCTAAGACTGAGGGAGGGGAGGGGAGGCCAGTCCTTTGTCCATTTCAGTTTAATATTTCTGTCAGGCTTTTTTAATGGCAATGTATTTAATAATACTCAGCTGTAGGCATCCTCAATATTTCTAAGTTTTCCTTTGTATTAAATCTTCAATAATTTAAACTCTACTGAGAATAAGCACATTTGTCACAGTAAATTACACTTTCTCTATTTCAATTGAATTGTAAGTATCCATAATAAATTCCTTTGATCATCACTAAAATCCTTGGTGACTGCCAATCACTCACATAGTTGAGTATTTGAGTTAGCAGAGTTTTTGAGATTATCTGTGTCCAGTAAATGAAAAACAATATAGTGATCTTCCTTGTCTTGATCCTTCTAGTCATAGTACTTCTCCCATTCCCACCCTGGATGTCAAGTAATCAAATATATATTAAACATGGTAGAAATATATATTAAATCCAATATCTCCATATATATTTGTACAATCATCTGGCTGTACAAGGAAAATCAAATCAAACCAGAAAAAAAATGATGAAGAAATTAAAATACAAGGAAACAACAACAAAAAGAATGAGAATGCTATGTTGTGAATCACACTCAGTTCCTACAGTTCTCTCTTTGAGTGTAGATGGCTCTTTTGATCAAAAGATCATTTGATCACAAGATCATTTGATCACATGACATCATTAGAACTGGTTTGAATCATCTCATTGTTGAAGAGAACTATGTACATCAGAATTGATCATTGCATAATATTGCTGTTCCTGTATACAATGATCTAGTTCTGCTCATTTCACTTAGCATCAGTTCATGCAAGCTTCTTCAGGCCTGTCTGAAATCATCCTGCTTATCATTTCTTATAGAACAATAATATTCCATAGCATTCATATAAAATAACTTATTCAACCATTCTCCAATTGTTGGGCACCCACTCAGTTTCTGATTTCTTGCCACTATAAAGAGGGATGCCACAAACATTTTTGTACATAAGCCCACTAGAAACACTGCTAGGTCAAAAGTTTGATAACTTTTGGGGCTAAGTTCCAAATTGCTCTCCAGAATCCTTGGCTAGATCAATTCACAATTCCACCAACAGTGAATCAGTATCCCAGTTTTCCCTATATATCCTCTAACATTCATCATTATCTTTTCCTGTCATCTTAACCAGTTTGAGAGGTATGTAGTGGTATCTCAGAGTTGTCTTAATTTGCATTTCTCTGAAGAATAATGATTTAGAGCACCTTTACATATGACTAGAGAATGTTTCAATTTCTTCATCTGAAAATTGTTCATATTATTTGACTATCAATTGGGGAATGACTTGAATTCTTTTAAATTTGGGTCAATTCTCTATATATTTTATAAATCAGGTCTTTATTAGAACCTTTCAGTGTAAAAATTCCCAGTATATTGCTTTCCTTCTAATCTTGTCTGCATTTGTCTTGCTTGTACAAAAAACTTTTAACTTAATATAAGCAAAATTATCTACTTTGTGATCAATAATAATCTCTAGTTCTTCTTTGGTCACAAATTCCTTCCTCTTCCACACATCTGAGAGGTGAACTACCCTGTGTTCTTCTAATTTGTTTATGATAACATTCTTTATGTCTAGACCATGAATTCATTTTGACCTTATCTTGGTATAAGGTGTTAGGTGTGGCTCATTTCCTAGTTTCTGCCATAAAAGTTTCCAATTTTCTCAGTAGTTTTAATAAAATAGTTTATAAAATTTTTTATCCCAAAAACTGGGGTCTTTGGGTTTGTCAAACAATAGATTACTATAGTCATTGATTATTTTGTCCTGTGAATCTAACCTATTCCAGTCATCAACTACTCTCTTTCTTCGCCAGTACCAAATGTTTTTAATGTCTGCTGCTTTATAATATAGTTTTAGATCTGGTACAGTTAAGTCACATTCATTTGCATTTTTTCATTAATTCCCTTGAAATTCAGGACCTTTTGTGTAATAGGCCAGAACTCTATACTTGAAACAAGGATTATTACAAGGTGCTAACTCAGTGGAATTGATGATACAATGATTATCTAGTTTAGCATGGTGATTAATTGTTCTCTAGTTCAGTATGATTGATTTAATCTTACAACAAATAATGGTTCCCTAGTGATATAATGATTGGTTTATACCCACTATACTGCATATAAACTGGGATAAACTCATCCAGAGAGATTCATTTCATCTCCCATCTTTGTGGTGGCTCGAAGCTGGAGCACAAGGCCTTGGACTGAGACAAACTTCAAGAAGGAGACCAAAGTGGTGGTCCTCCTGCCACCCCCCACAGAAACTAAGACCATGCCAGAGGACTTTAAGAAAGCTGGCATGAGCTCCGGGCAAGCAGACAAGACTTTGAAGGAGATAATAAATAATTTAGACTTTATCCCTGGCTATTCTTGTGGTGATTACTCTGCTGAAATAAAGACTGGTTCAGAGACCTCCAGAAAACCAACCAGAGGACTACATTTCCAAAAAAACAACCAGAACACTACATTTTGGCATCTGAATGTGGAGCTAAGGACATACATATGTGACCCAGAAATTAGGGTGAGTACAAAAATAGACAAGAAAGAAACTTTGTTAGGGGCTAAACTAGTGTTTCAGCTGAAATGGGACAAATGTTTAGAAAAAAGCCTTCTCCACCTCAAAGAAAATGTGTAGAGAGCATAGTTAAACTGATAAAAAAAAAAAAAAAAAAAAAAAAAAAAAAAAAAAAACAGGTTTGATTGTAACTTGTGAGCAGATTATTGGACTTTTAGAAACAGTACAGTACTCATCTCCTTGGTTCTCAAAGGAAGAAGAATTAGAGCAGTGGAAACTAGTTGTAGAGCAACTAAGTGAACATTACAATGATAATGATCCTGATTCAATTCCTAAAGAAACATTCTATGCATATAACAATGCAAATGGCTTTAAGGAATTACATAAATATTAGGATAAGGAAAAAAAGAAGAAAGAGCAGGAGGAAGAGGGTACTAATATAGCAGCTGAAAAGCATAAAGAATTAGACAAGAATGGAATTAAGTACAAGACATATGAAATTAAGGGATGTGGTGCTTCACAACAGGAGCCATTAGAACATTCCCTATCCCCTGACCTACCCCCCTCAATTAACCCTTCATGGGTGAAGGGAGAAGATGGAGGGAGAGGGGCAGTAACACAATCAACACCACCTATAAAGCAGTCTATGACAGTCACAAAAGGCGCTAGTTAAAGCTAAAAGAGGACAGGATATATTTGATTTAAAGATAAATGCTTACCCTGTTATTCAAGAGTTTGACTCTTCAGGTCATGAAAGAACAAGATATAGTCCTTTTGATCTGGAAAAAACCAAAGCCATGAAATAGGATTGCACTCTTTATGGGGCTACATAGTCTTATGTTAAGATGATATTAGAGAATTTGACTTATGAAATTTTAACCCCTAGTGATTGGAAATCTATAGCAAGGACATATTTAGAAGCTGGACAAAACTTGTGGTGGCTTTTGGAGTATAGTGAATTATGTAGGAGACAAGCCCAACTAAATAGGCAAATGGAGTTAATACACCAATCACCTGTGACTAACAAACAGGTATAAGTCCTTATGCAGACACTTTAGCATAGATTAATTACCTCATAGCAGCATATGAGCAAATTGCTTCTGTTCTTATCAAAGAATAGAACATCCTCCCAGGAAGGCAAGATAGAGGAGAAGCCTTCAGAAAAATAGAACAAGGTCCAAATGAACCCTTTGCTGATTTTGTGGGACATCTATGGACAGCTATCATAAGAACTATTGGTGAAAATTCAGCAACAGGAATAGTGATAAAGCAACTTGCTAGAGAAAACGCTAATGAGGTTTGTAGGAGAATTATACTGGGACTACACAAGGATGCTCCTTTACAGAAGCCACAGTGCCACAGTGGGCACAAATGCCTTTTATACCCAGACTATGACGCAGAACATGGGAAGACAAGGTCCCTCTTGGCAAGGGACTTCCAGAGAGACTTGTTGATGCTTTCAATGTGGTAAAATAGAGTATCTGAAAGCTCAGTGTTGGCATAGAGATAATGAGAGGACAGTGTGAGAGAATAAGACCAAAAACCCTGTGTCCAAAATCCAATAGAGGCTTCCACTAGGCCAGGGAAATGAGAGGCAGGGCCCAGCTCCCAGACTTCAAACAAAAAACAGATGGGGCATGATGGCAGCTGAGGTTACACGCAGAGAGTCTTTAGAACTTCAGTATTTGATATGATCAATCTGCCAAAAAAGCAATCAGATGGGAGAAGGGGATTACAATTGGGAAGAATACAAGCTTTTTAACAGGCAGAAGGACAGTGTCCAGTGCAAGCAGCTCCAATATAATTGCTAGATGATGTGGAGAGAGCCAGAAAGTGGTGAATAGAAGGGACTAGATAGGTTAACTGCTTGGGGAAGAGGGTTTGCTTGTATCTCTACAGATGGAGAAAGAATCAGATGGGTGATGAGCCATTGGAGAGAGACAGAAAAAGATAAAAAACCTCAAAACAAAGGAGAACACCTAAGAAACATCTGACACTGTAAGAGCATGGCTGATATTGGGACTGTTACAGAACTTGAAAACCCGTAAGAAATATTGGATTCCTTGAGATGAAAAATTGTTGATAAGACTGTTGCAGAACTTCAAAATCTACAGCAATCATTGGATTCCAAGAGACATGATAAGACCAATGCAGGATTTCAAAACTTGCAGGAATCATTGGATGCCCCGACACATGAAATAATGGACAATAGATTCCTTTTGGACTATTTCTAGGACTTATGGACATGTATAATTGCTCATGTTGATTCATGTTGTTTGTTATGTCACTATTAGCCTTTTTTTATTATATGCTTATGTAATACCTCCCATGTTGATGGATTTATGTATCCCTGTTTCAAGTGACACCCTTCAGAAACCTGCTAATCTGGTTGATTCCCCAATTCATTTTGGTGTTTTCATCTCCATTCCTGAGACATCATGGAGGGTGTGAGCCATTCCCTTTTTGGTGTTTCCCCACTTTTTTTTTTTTTGAGAAGTGAGGAGAGGTGTGATCACCTCCTTTGGAGGGTGGGGGGTGGGTCTCAATTCCCTGAGAAGTCAGAGAAGGTGTGACTAACAATGTTCTAAAACAAAAGAAAGAGGGAGATGTAATGGGTCAGAACTCTGTACTTGAAACAAGGATTCTTACAAAGTGCTAACTCAGTGGAATTGATGAGACAATGGGTTATCTAGTTTAGCATGGTGATTAATAGTTCTCTAGTTCAGTATGATTGATTTAATCTTACAACAAATAATGGTTCCCTAGTGATATGATTAGTTTGTATTCAGTATACTGTATATAAGCTGGGACAAATTCATCCAGAGAAATGAATTTCATCTCCCACCTTTGTGGTGGCTGGAGGCTGGCTCACAAGCCCTTGGACTGGAACAGACTTAAAGACAGAAACCAAAGTTATGGTTCTCCTGCCTTCCCCACAGAAACCACAACACATTCCAGAGGACCTCCAGAAAGCTAGCCCTGGCCCCAGGCAAGGAAACTAAACTCTGAAGGAGATAATAAAGAATTTGGACTTTATCCCTGGCTATTCTTATGGTGATTACTCTGCTGAAATGAAGGTTGGTCCAAAGACTACCAGAAAACCAACCAGAAAATTATACTTTTGTTCTTCCAGATGAATTTTCTTATTATTTTTTCTAGGTCTATAAAATAATTTCTTGGGAATTTGATTGGTATAACACTATATAAATAGATTAATTTAGGCAATATCGTCATTTTCATTACATTTGTTTGACCTATCCAGGAGCATGTGATATTTTTCTAGTTGTTTAGATCTGACTTTATTTTTATGGAGAGTGTTTGTGCTTTTGTTCATATCATTTCTGACTTTCCCTTGGTAGATAGATTCCCAAATATTTTATACTATCAACAGTTATTTTAAATAAAATTTCTCTTTGTATTTCTTATTGTTGGACTTTGTTGGTGATGTATAAAAATGATGATTTATGTAGACTTATTTTGTATCCTGCAACTTTGCTAAAGTTGTGGATTGTTTTTAATAGTTTTTTTTTTAGTTGATTCTCTAGGGTTCTCTACATATCCCATCATATCATCTGCAAAAAGTAATAATTTGATTTCCTCATTATCTACTCTATTTTTTAACATTTTTTTCTTTTTCTTTTTTATTCTCTTTTTTCTTTTTTTTATTGTAAAAGCTAACATTTCTAATAAAAAATCGAAAAGTAATGGTGATAGTAGGCAACCTTGTTTCACCTCTGATCTTACTTGGAATGCTTCTACTATATCCCCATTACATATGATGATTACTTATGATTTCAAATAGATGCTACTGATTATTTTAAGGAAAAGTCCTTTATTCCTGCACTCTCTATTGTTTTTAATAGGAATGGGTGTTGGGTTTTATCAAATGCTTTTACTGCATCTATGAAGATAATCTTTTTTTTTTGTTAGTTTGGTTATTGTTATAGTCAAGTATGCTAATCGTTTTCCCAATATGGAACCAGCCCTGCATTCCTGGATAAATCCTTGATCATGGTATATTATCTGGGGATGACTTTCTGTAACCTTTTTGTTTATATTTTATTTAATATTTTTGCATCAGTATTCATTAAGGAGATTGTTCTGAAATTTTCTTTCTCTGTTTTTATCCTATCTGGTTTTGCTCTCTGTGCTATGTCTATATCATATAAGGAATTTGGCAGGAGTCCTTCTTTTCCTATTTTTTTTTCAAACTGTTTGTATATTATTGGAATTAATTTTTCATTAAATGACTATTGGAATTCACATGTAAATCTGTTGTGCCTGGACTAGCTCTCTGAAGGACCTCGGTACCAGCCTGAGTCCTTGGTCTTAGAAAAGATGTGAAGAGGTGGGACTCACATGGATGATCAAACATGAAGTCTGTTTATTACAAATTCTTTGAGGCTTATATACTTTAATACCCTTATATAATTATAGCAACACTTTGCCAGTGCTAATTATATATTGTGCATGCAGGACCACATAAACAACTTGCTATTGTATGTAGATGATTCTTTGACACTTGGTATCACTTTGCTTCATCTACAACACAGGTTGTCATGACCCCAGACTTCTCAGGAAGACTGAGAGCCCTTAGGAAAGATGGGGAGCCAAACCAGACATTGTCATCAGGTTCCCTCTGAGCTAAAGTGTCTTATACCTCACCCAGAGTTCACTCATTATCTGTGGCCCTCTACATTAATCCATCTGACCCTGGAGAAATTTTCATAGGGAGTTCATTAATAGCTTGTTGTATTTCTTTTTTCTAAAATGGGACTATTTAAGTAGTTTATTTCCTCTTCTGTTAGTCTGGATAATCTACATTTTTTGTAGATATTCCTCCATTTCACTTAGGTTATCAAATTTATTGGCATAAAGTTGAACAAAATAACTCCTAATTATTGCTCTAATTTCCTCTTCATTGGTGGAAAGTTCTCCCTTTTCATTTTTGAGATTAACAATTTGATTTTCCTCTTTCCTTCTTTTAATCAAATTAACTAAAGGTTTATCTTTTGTTGTAGTTGTTGTTGTTTTAATATGAAATCAACTCAGTTTTATTGATTAATTCAAAATTTTTTATTACCAATTTTATTAATCTCCCCTTTTATTTTTAGAATTTCAAATTTGGTAATCTCATACTAAAGAATGATTGGATGAAACAGCAAATCATAGACATAATTAATAACTTCACCCAAGAAAACGATAATAATGAGACATCATACCAAAATGTATGGGATGCAGCCAAAGCAGTAATAAGGGGAAATTTCATATCTCTAGAGGCCTATTTGTATAAAATAGAGAAAGAGAAGGTCAATGAATGGGGCTTGCAACTAAAAATGCTAGAAAAGGAACAAATTAAAAACCCCCAGTCAAACACTAAACTTGAAATTCTAAAAATAAAAGGAGAGATCAATAAAATTGAAAGTAAAAAAAAAAAAAAAACCTATTGAATTAATTAATAAAACTAAGAGTTGGTTCTATGAAAAAACCAACAAAATAGACAAACCCTTAGTAAATCTGATTAAAAAAAGGAAAGAGGAAAATCAAATTGTTAGTCTTAAAAATGAAAAGGGAGAACTCGCCACTAACGAAGAGGAAATTAGAGCAATAATTAGGAGTTGCTTTGCCCAACTTTATGTCAATAAATTTGACAACTTAAATGAAATAGAAGAATACCTCCAAAAATATAGCTTGCCTAAACTAACAGAGGAAGAAGTAAATATCCTAAACAGTCCCATCTCAGAAAAAGAAATAGAACAAACTATCAATCAACTCCCTAAGAAAAAATCCCCAGGACCAGATGGATTTACATGTGAATTCTACACAACATTTAAAGAACAATTAAGTCCAATGCGAAATAAACTATTTGAAAAAATAGGGATTGAAGGAGTCCTACCAAACTCCTTTTATGACACAGACATCGTACCTATACCTAAACCAGGTAGGCTGAAAACAGAGAAAGAAAATTATAGACCAATATCCCTAATGAATATTGATGCTGAAATCTTAAATAAAATATTAGCAAAAAGATTACAGAAAATCATCCCCAGGATAATACACTGATTTATAACAGGAATGAGGGCTGGTTCAATATTAGGAAAACTATTAGCATAATTTACTATATCAATAACCAACCAAACAAAAACCATATGATCATCTCAATAGATGCAGAAAAAGCATTTGATAAAATCCAACATCCATTCCTAATAAAAACACTTGAGAGCATAGGAATAAATGGACTTTTCCTTAAAATAGTCAGGAGCATATATTTAAAACCCAGTAAGCATCATGGTCAATGGGGAAAAACTGGAACCTTTCCCAGTAAGATCTGGAGTGAAGCAAGGTTGCCCACTATCACCATTATTATTTAATATCATATTAGAAACCACTAGCCTCAGCAATAAGAGTCGAGAAAGATATTAAAGAAATTAGAGTAGGCAATGAGGAAACCAAACTATCACTCTTTGCAGATGATATGATGGTATACCTAGAGAACCCCAGAGATTCTACTAAAAAGCTATTAGAAATAATCCATAATTTTAGCAAAGTAGCTGGATACAAAATAAATCCCCATAAATCCTCAGCATTTTTATACATCATGAACAAAACCCAACAGCAAGAGATACAAAGAGAAATTCCATTCAGAATAACTGTTGATACCATAAAATATTTGGGAATCTATCTACCAAAGGAAAGTCAGGAATTACATGAGCAAAATTATAAAAAAGTCTCCACACAAATAAAGTCAGACTTAAATAATTGGAAAAATATTAAGTGCTCTTGGATCGGCCGAGTGAACATAATAAAGATGACAATACTCCCTAAACTAATCTATTTATTTAGTGCTATACCAATCAGACTTCCAAGAAAATATTTTAATGATCTAGAAAAAAGAACAAAATTCATATGGAACAATAAAAAGTCGAGAATCTCAAGGGAATTAATGAAAAAAAAATCAAATGAAGGTGGCCTAGCTATACCTGATCTAAAATTATATTATAAAGCAGCAGTCACCAAAACCATTTGGTATTAGCTAAGAAATAGATTAGTGGATCAGTGGAAAAGGTTAGGTTCACAAGACAGAATAGTCAACTATAGCAATTTAGTGTTTGACAAACCCAAAGATTCTAACTTCTGGGATAAGATTCATTATTTGATAAAAACTGCTGGGATAATTGGAAATTAGTATGGCAGAAATTAGGCATGGACCCACACTTAACACAATATACCAAGATAAGATCAAAATGGGTCCATGACCTAGGCATAAAGAACGAGATTATAAATAAATTAGAGGAACATAGGATTGTTTATCTCTCAGACTTGTGGAGGAGAAAGAAATTTGTGACCAAAGATGAACTAGAGACCATTACTGATCACAAAATAGAAAATTTTGATTACATCAAATTAAAAAGCCTTTGTACAAACAAAAACAATGCAAACAAGATTAGAAGGGAAGCAACAAACTGGGAAAACATCTTCACAGTTAAAGGTTCTGATAAAGGCCTCATTTCTAAAATATATAGAGAATTGACTCAAATTTATAAGAAATCAAGCCATTCTCCAATTGATAAGTGGTCAAAGGATATGAACAGACAATTTTCAGATGATGAAATTGAAACCATTACCACTCATATGAAAGAGTGTTTCAAATCATTATTGATCAGAGAAATGCAAATTAAGACAACTCTGAGACACCATTACACACCTGTCAGATTGGCTAAGATGACAGGAAAAAATAATGATGAATGTTGAGGGGATGCGGGAAAACTGGGACACTGATGCACTGTTGGTGGAGTTGTGAACGAATCCAACCATTCTGGAGAGCAATCTGGAATTATGCCCAAAAAATTATCAAATTGTGCATACCCTTTGATCCAGCAGTGTTTCTCTTGGGCTTATATCTCAAAGAAATACTAAAGAAGGGAAAGAGACCTGTATGTGTCAAAATGTTTGTGGCAGCCCTGTTTGTAGTGGCTAGAAACTGGAAATTGAATGGATGCCCATCAATTGGAGAATGGCTGGGTAAATTGTGGTATATGAATGTTATGGAATATTATTGTTCTGTAGGAAATGACTAGCAGGATGAATACAGAGAGGCTTGGAGAGACTTACATGAACTGATGCTAAGTGAAATGAGCAGAACCAGGAGATCATTATACACTTCGACAACGATATTGTATGAGGACATATTCTGATGGAAGTGGATTTCTTTGACAAAGAGACCTAAGTGAGTTTCAATTGATAAATAATGGACAGAAGTAGCTACACCCAAAGAAAGAACACTGGGAAACGAATGTGAAGTATCTGCATTTTTGTTTTTCTTCCCGGGTTATTTTTATCTTCTGAATCCAATTCTGCCTGAGCAACAAGAGAACTGTTCAGTTCTGCAAACATATATTGTATCTAGGATATACTGCAACATATCTAACATATATGACTGCTTGCTATCTAGGGGAGGGGGTGGAGAGAGGGAGGGGAAAAAATCAGAACAGAAACGAGTGCAAGGGATAATGTTGTAAAAAAAATTACCCTGGCATGGATTCTGTCAATATAAAGTAATTATTAAATAAAATAAAAGAAAATATTAAAAAAAAGAAAATATATAGCAATACCTGCAAAACAAAAACCTCCCAAACTTCTACCCCATTCTCCTCTACTGCATTGGTAATTGGGCAGGGTTGTGATTAGAACCAGCTCAAAGTAACTTGACAAAGCCAATTGTTAAGTTTTCAGTGTGAGCATTTTTGCCTTGAAAATAAAAAAAAAAAAATGCTACAAATCAACAAAAAAAAAAAAAAAGAATTTCAAATTTGGTATTTGATTGTTTTTTTAATTAGTTTTTTTTTCTAGTTTTTTAGTTCAAAGCCCAATTTATTGGTCTTCTCTTTCTCTATTTTATGCAAGTACACGTCTAGAGATATATAATTTCCCCTTATTATTGGCTGCATCCCACAAATTTTGCTTTGCTGTCTCATTATTGTCATTCTCTTGATTGAAATGATTGATTGTGCCCAGGATTTGCTTTTTTACCCATTCATTTTTTAGAATTACATTATTTAGTTTCCAATTGACTTTTGGTTTATGTTCTCCTGGCCATTTATTGAATGTGATTTTTATTATGTAGTGATTGGAAAAAATGCATTTATTATTTCAGCCTTTCTGCATTTCATTTTGAGGCCTTTATGCCCTAATATATGGTAAACTTTTGTATAGGTTCTATGAACTGAGAAAAAAAAAGTGTACTCATGTCTTCATTTGATTTTCTCCAAAAATCTATCACACCTAACTTTTTTCATATACTATTTACCTCCATAATGTCTTTCTTATTTATTTTGTGGATTGCTTTATCTAACTCTGAGAGAGCAAGGTTGAGACCCCCCATGATTATCTTTTTGCTACTTATTTCATCTTGCAGCTTTCTTAACTTCTCTTTTAGGAATTTAGATGCTATACTACCTGAAGCATATATATATATATATATATATTTAGTATTGATATTGCTTCATTATCTATGGTACCTTTAGCAAGATAAAGTTTCCTATCTTATCTCTTTTAATTAGATCAATTTTTGCTTTTGCTTGATCTGAGATCATGATGGCTACCCTTAGTTTTTTTTTCTTCTTCACCCGAAGCAAAATAGATTCTGCTCCAGCCTTTTACCTTTACTTTCTATGTCTCATTCTGCTTTAAATGTGTTTCTTGTAAACAACATATTTTAGAGTTCTGGCTTTTAATCCAGTCTGCTATCTACTTCCATTTTATGGAAGAGTTTGTCCCTTTCACAGTCACAGTTAAAATGACTAATTCTGTATTTCCCATCATCTTATTTACCCCAAATTATGTTTTTCTCTTTTCTTTCCCCTTTTCCCTTCTCCCCAATATTTTGCTTATGAGCTCCACTTGCCTCAAGAATCTCTCCTTCTTTATAACCTTTTACCTTTCTTATATTTTTCCCTACTATTTTTCTTTTCCCTTTTGCCTCGCCCTTTCCTTTTCCTTTATCCCTTCAACTTCCCTATAAGGTGAGAGAAGTTTCTCTGTGAAACCAAATATGTTAAATATTCTCTCTTTGAGCCAAATTTAATGAGAGTAAGATTAATACAATGTGCACCCCCCTCCCTTCTTTCTTTTAATTATACTAGTTTTTTTTGCCTCTTGGTGAGATGTAATTTCCCTCATTCTGCTGGTAATTAGTTACATTCCCAATATTTGTGGGTTCTGTCAGTCCAGAACTAATTCAGAGGCTGAATTTGGTAGTTAGCCTGGAAATCATGGGAAGAGGTCAGAAAACAAAACAAAACAAAATGTTTGTCCTCTCTGCCACCTTGGCTCCAAAGGGGAAAAAAAATTAATATGCTTTGAAGCAATGCTTATTCAGAAAATACTCTTTTATTTTATTTTTTATTATAGCTTTTTATTTACAAAACATATGCATGCATAATTTTTCAACATTGACCCTTGCAAAACCTTTTGTTTTAACTTTTCCCTTTCTTCCTCTTCCCCCCTTCATTAGATGGCAGGTACTTCAATACATGTTAAATATGTTAAAGTGTATGTTAAATACAATATATGTATAGATATCTTGCTGCACAAGAAAGAAAGTAAAAAAAAAAAAAAACTGAGAAGGAAAACAAAAATGCAAACAAAACAATAACAGAAAGAGTGGAAATGCTATGTTATGGTCCACACTCATTTCCCGCAGTTCTATCTCTGGGTGTAGCTAATTATCTTCACTACTGAAGAAGTGGAACTGATTTGAATTATCTTATTGTTGAAGAGGGGCACATCCATCAGAATTGATCATCGTATAGTATTGTTGTTTTTTTTTTTTTTTTTTTTTTTTTTTTTTTTTTTTTTTTTTTTTTTTTTTTTTTTTTAATAAATTTTATTTTATTTAATAATAACTTCGCATTGACAGAATCCATGCCAGGATAATTTCTACACGACATTATCCCTTGCAATCACTTATGTTTCGTTTTTTCCCCTCCCTCCCTCCTCCCCCCCCCCCCATGATGGCAAGCAGTCCTATATATGCTAAACATGTTGCAGTATATCCTAGATACAATACATATTTGCAGAACCAAACAGTTCTCTTGTTGCACAGGGAGAATTGGATTCAGAAGGTAAAAATAACTCGGGAAGAAAATCAAAATTGCAAATAGTTCACATTCATTTCCCAGTATTCCTTCTTTGGGTGTAGCTGTTTCTGTCCATCATTTCTCCAATGAAACTCAGTTAAGTCTCTTTGTCAGAGAAATCCACTTCCATCAGAATACATCCTCATACAATATCGTTGTCGAAGTGTATAATGATCTCCTGGTTCTGCTCATCTCACTTAGCATCAGTCCATGTAGGTCTCTCCAAGCCTCTCTGTATTCATCCTGCTGGTCATTCCTTACAGAGCAATAATATTCCATAACGTTCATATACCACAATTTACCCAGCCATTCTCCAATTGATGGGCATCCACTCATTTTCCAGTTTCTAGCCACTACAAACAGGGCTGCTACAAACATTTTGGCACATACAGGTCCCCTTCCCTTTTTTAGTATCTCTTTGGGGTATAAGCCCAATAGAAACACTGTTGGATCAAAGGGTATGCACAGTTTGATAACTTTTTGGGCATAATTCCAGATCGCTCTCCAGAATGGCTGGATTCGTTCACAACTCCACCAACAATGCATCAATGTCCCCGTTTTCCCGCATCCCCTCCAACATTCATCATTGTTTTTTCCTGTCATCTTAGCCAATCTGACAGGAGTGTAGTGATATCTCAGAGTTGTCTTAATTTGCATTTCTCTGATCAATAGTGATTTGGAACACTCTTTCATGTGAGTGGTAATAGTTTCAATTTCTTCATCTGAAAATTGTCTGTTCATATCCTTTGACCATTTATCAATTGGAGAATGGCTTGATTTTTTATAAATTTGAGTCAGTTCTCTATATATTTTGGAAATGAGGCCTTTATCAGAACCTTTAATTGTAAAGATGTTTTCCCAGTTAGTTACTTCCCTACTAATCTTGTTTGCATTCGTTCTGTTTGTACAAAGGCTTTTTAATTTGATATAATCAAAATTTTCTATTTTGTGATTGGTAGTGGTCTCTAGTTCATCTTTGGTCATAAATTTCTTTCTCCTCCACAAGTCTGAGAGATAAACTATCCTATGTTCTTCTAATTTATTTATAATCTCGTTCTTTATGCCTAGGTCATGGACCCATTTTGATCTTATCTTGGTATGTGGTGTTAAGTGTGGGTCCTTGCCTAATTTCTGCCATACTAATTTCCAGTTATCCCAGCAGTTTTTATCAAATAATGAAATCTTATCCCAAAATTTAGAATCTTTGGGTTTGTCAAACACTAGATTGCTATAGTTGACTATTCTGTCTTGTGAACCTAACCTTTTCCACTGATCAACTAATCTATTTCTAAGCCAATACCAGATGGTTTTGGTGACTGCTGCTTTATAATATAATTTTAGATCAGGTACATCTAGACCACCTTCATTTGATTTTTTTTTCATTAATTCCCTTGAGATTCTCGACTTTTTATTGTTCCATATGAATTTTGTTGTTATTTTTTCTAAATCATTAAAATATTTTCTTGGAAGTCTGATTGGTATAGCACTAAATAAATAGATTAGTTTAGGGAGTATTGTCATCTTTATTATATTTGCTCGGCCTATCCAAGAGCACTTAATATTTTTCCAATTATTTAAGTCTGACTTTATTTGTGTGAAAACTTTTTTGTAATTTTGCTCATATAATTCCTGACTTTCCTTTGGTAGGTAGATTCCCAAATATTTTATGCTATCAACAGTTATTTTGAATGGAATTTCTCTTTGTATCTCTTGCTCTTGGGTTTTGTTGGTGGTGTATAAGAATGCTGAGGATTTATGGGGATTTATTTTGTATCCTGCTACTTTGCTAAAATTATGAATTATTTCTAATAGCTTTTTAGTAGAATCTCTGGGGTTTTCTAGGTATACCATCATATCATCTGCAAAGAGTGATAGTTTGGTTTCCTCATTGCCTACTCTAATTCCTTTAATCTCTTTCTCGACTCTTATTGCAGAGGCCAGTGTTTCTAATACAATATTGAATAATAATGGTGATAGTGGGCAACCTTGCTTCACTCCAGATCTTACCGGGAAAGGTTCCAGTTTTTCCCCATTGCATATGATGCTTACTGAAGGTTTAAAATATATGCTCCTAACTATTTTAAGGAAAAGTCCTTTTATTCCTATGCTCTCAAGTGTTTTTATTAGGAATGGCTGTTGGATTTTATCAAATGCTTTTTCTGCATCTATTGAAATGATCATATGGTTTTTGTTTGGTTGGTTGTTGATATAGTCAATTATGTTAATAGTTTTCCTAATATTGAACCAGCCCTGCATTCCTGGTATAAATCCTACTTGGTCATAGTGTATTATCCTGGGGATGATTTTCTGTAATCTTTTTGCTAATATTTTATTTAAGATTTTAGCATCAATATTCATTAGGGAGATTGGTCTATAATTTTCTTTCTCTGTTTTCAGCCTACCTGGTTTAGGTATCAGTACCATATCTGTGTCATAAAAGGAGTTTGGTAGGACTCCTTCAATCCCTACTTCTTCAAATAGTTTATTTAGCATTGGAGTTAATTGATCTTTAAATGTTTGATAGAATTCAGATGTAAATCCATCTGGTCCTGGGGTTTTTTTCTTAGGGAGTTGATTGATAGTTTGTTCTATTTCTTTTTCTGAGATAGGAGTGTTTAGGATATTTACTTCTTCCTCTGTTAGTTTAGGTAAGCTATATTTTTGGAGGTATTCTTCTATTTCATTTAAGTTGTCGAATTTATTGGCGTAAAGTTGGGCAAAGTAACTCCTAATTATTGCTCTAATTTCCTCTTCGTTAGTGGTGAGTTCTCCCTTTTCATTTTTAAGACTAACAATTTGATTTTCCTCTTTCCTTTTTTTAATCAGATTTACTAAGGGTTTGTCTATTTTGTTGGTTTTTTCATAGAACCAACTCTTAGTTTTATTAATCAATTCAATAGTTTTTTTACTTTCAATTTTATTGATCTCTCCTTTTATTTTTTGAATTTCAAGTTTAGTGTTTGATTGGGGGTTTTTAATTTGTTCCTTTTCTAGCATTTTTAGTTGCAAGCCCAATTCATTGACCTTCTCTTTCTCTATTTTATACAAATAGGCCTCTAGAGATATGAGATTTCCCCTTATTACCGCTTTGGCTGCATCCCATACATTTTGGTATGATGTCTCATTATTATCATTTTCTTGGATGAAGTTATTAATTATGTCTATAATTTGCTGTTTCACCCAATCATTCTTTAGTATGAGATTATTTAGTTTCCAATTATTTTTTGGTCTACTTTCCTGTGGCTTTTTATTGAATGTAATTTTCAATGCATCATGGTCTGAAAAGGATGCATTCACTATTTCTGCCTTACTGCATTTGAGTTTGAGGTTTTTATGTCCTAATATATGATCAATTTTTGTATAAGTTCCATGAACTGCTGAAAAGAAGGTGTACTCCTTTCTGTCCCCATTACATTTTCTCCAGAGATCTATCATATCTAATTTTTCTAGTATTCTATTTATCTCTTTGACTTCTTTCTTATTTATTTTGTGGTTTGATTTATCTAATTCTGAGAGTGCAAGGTTGAGATCTCCCACTATTATAGTTTTACTGTCTATTTCTTCTTGCAGCTCTCTTAATTTCTCTTTTAGGAATTTAGATGCTACACTACTTGGTGCATATATATTTAATATAGATACTTCTTCATTATTCATTCTACCCTTTAGCAAGATATAGTGCCCTTCCTTATCTCTTTTGATTAGATCAATTTTTGCTTTAGCTTGATCTGAGATCAGGATGGCTACCCCTGCTTTTTTGGCTTCACCTGAAGCATAGTAGATTTTGCTCCAACCTTTTACCTTTAACCTGCATGTATCACCCCGCTTCAGGTGTGTTTCCTGTATACAACATATTGTAGGATTCTGGCTTTTAATCCATTCTGCTAACCGCTTCCTCTTTATAGAGGAGTTTACCCCGTTCACATTTATGGTTAAAATGACCAATTCTGTATTACTTGCCATCTTGTTGACCCCGGTTTATGCTTTTCTCCCTTCTTACTCCCTTACCCCCTCCCTTACCCCCCTTCCCAGTATTAAGCTTGTGAGCTCCCCTTGCTTCTCACAGCCCTCCCTTTTTCAGTATCCCTCCCCTCCCCTTAGAGTTCCCCCCCCCCCAACTTACCCCTTTCCCTCCCAGTTCCCGTATTCCCTTCCACTTAGCTTATTCCTTCCTTTTTCACTTTTCCCTTCTCACTTTTCAATGAGGTGGGAGAAGTTTCACCATAGATTGAATATGTCTAAAATTCTTCTCTTACTGCCAATTCTGAAAGCAGTAAAATACTCACTATTTTCATTCCTCTCCATTCTTTCTCTCAGATATACTAGGTTTTCTTTGCCTCTTCATGAAATGTAGTACCCCCACTTTCCCTTTTTTCTAGTACAATGTCCTTTCCTCAACTAGTTTCTAGAACAAGGTATACATGTATTTTTTATACATCTTTACAGCCGAAATATAGTTCCCAAGATTAATCTTTACCTTTTTAGATTTCTCTTGAGTTCTGTGCTTGTAGATCAAATTTTTTGTTAAGTTCTGGCTTTTTCATCAGAAATAGATGAAATTCGCTTATTTCGTTGAATGACCATCTTCTTCCCTGGAAAAAGATGCTCAATCTCGCTGGGTAAGTTATTTTTGGTTGCATACCAAGTTCCTTAGCCTTTCGGAATATCATATTCCAGGCCCTTCGATCCTTTAATGTGGATGCTGCCAGATCCTGGGTGATCCTTATTGTGGCTCCTTGATACTTGAATTGGGTTTTTCTAGCCGCTTGCAGTATTTTTTCCTTTGCCTGAGGGTTCTGGCATTTGGCCACTATATTCCTTGGTGTTTTGATTTTAGGATCCCTTTCAGTAGGGGATCGATGAATTCTTTCAATGTCTATTTTACCTTCTGTTTCTATGACTTCTGGGCAGTTCTCTTTGATAATTTCCTGGAAGATAGTGTTCAGGCTTTTTTTTTCATCATACTTTTCTGGAAGTCCGATGATTCTCAGGTTGTCTCTCCTGGATCTGTTTTCCAGGTCTGTTGTCTTCCCCAGAAGGTATTTCACATCCTTTTCCATTGTTTGATTTTTTTGGATTTGCTTGACTGATTCTTCTTGTCTCCTCGAGTCATTCAATTCCAATTGTTCGACCCTGATTTTCAGTGAGGTATTTTCTTCACTCACTTTTTTAAGATCTTTTTCTAATTGTCCAATTGAGTTCTTTTGTTCTGTGGAATTTTTTTCCATTTCGCCAATTTTGTTTTTTAGAGAGCTGTTTTCTGTTTCCAGTTCACTAATCCTATTTTTCAAGGATTTGGTTTCTTTATCCACTCTCTCTTTAACTGACTTCTCCAGGCTCTTTTGCCAAGCCTCCCTCTCCTTTTGCAGAGCCTCCCTCTCCTTTCCCCATTTTTCTTCTAGCTCCCTTGTGAGAGCCTTTTTAATTTCCTCCATGAGATTCATCTGTGCTGAGGGATATAAGGTCTCCTCCTTCGGGGATTCACCTGGGGACTGTTTGTTTTTAGTCTCCTCAGGGTTTGGAGTCTGCTCTTTATCTGTATAAAAGCTGTCCAGGGTTAAATTCTTTTTCAGTTTCTTGCTCATTCTGTCTATTTATCAAAGACAAACTATCAAAGAAACAGAGGGAAAAAAAACCCCTTGAATGGAGGCTGCTTTCTTTGGGGGAGGGGCAGGGTATTCGTGAGGCACAGGTCCTACTGTGCTATGGCGCCTGCGCACTGAGATCCGAGCGCTCTGAGATCCGAGCGGGCTAAGACACTGTGGGGGAGGGGTGGCCAGGTCCCTAGAAACTCCAGCTGTTTGGGATTGTATTCTTCACCCCCGGTGTTTTTAGCTTCTCTGCTGGGCTGCTGACTTGCTCCTATAGCAAAGCTCTCACCGCAGAGACGGCTGCGGTCCTACCCCCTCTCCGCTCCACCCGGTTCTGAGCTGCTATCTGTGCTCTGGTTGCAGCTGCTGCTACCCGCAGACTGCTTCCAAATACCGTCCCCGCCCTCGCGCAAAAACAGACCTTTCTTGACGAGTCTCAAGGATGTTTTCTCTTGGTAAGTAATTGTATGGTTTTTTTTTCAGTCGAGCATTAATTCAGAGGCATGAAATGAAATGAATAGTGAGAGAAAAACACGGAGATTACACAGAAGTGTATTTCCTCTCCGCCATCTTGGCCGGAAGTGTATAGTATTGTTGTTGAAGTGTATAATGAACTCCTGGTTCTGCTCATTCCACTTAGCATCGGTTCATGTAAGTCTCTCCAAGCTTCTGCTTGGTCAGAATCATACTGCTGGTCATTTTCAAGAAATAATCTTATATGAAACTAATGACCATTACATAAGTTGAATTTTCTCATTCTTTTTCATTTTGAAAGTCTTTCATTCATGAAAATTTGAATTTTTGTCTCAGTTTGAGGGGAAAATATTGGTCTGGATAAAGATTAGGTTAACGGATAAAACAAACTATATTACTTGCATATGTTCCTCTACTTTCTTCTGTCCCTTAATTAGAGTAATCACGCTAGCTTTGCACCTTGATCTGTGGAATTTTTATGTATATTTCTTCTATTAATTCTATTTCAGTTGATCTGTTTCTAATAATTCTAAAATGTACGTCTCCAGTTCTGATGTTTTAACTTCAAATGCAGCTTTATATTTCCAAATACTTATGAATAATCTCCATTTTCATGTTCTCAATATTTGAACCATGCAATCTTTGAAAATGAATTTATTAATTTCTCTCAAATACTAGTCTCTCTTCCTAACAGATTTATTTCTGGTACTAATAACAATATTCTAAAATTTGTCTAGGCTTTTATCTTCACTCACAATAATTTTTAATATTTTTCCTGTAGGCAGAATGGAGCAATATAATTTTTATTCACTCCAAGTTGGATCAATGAAGAATGGAACTTTTTGCAAAGAAATGACTTTGAAAAATTAATCTAGGAGATAAATTGATATTGAGAGAGATTTTGTAGTGGGAAAACAACTAGGAGATTATTGAAATAATTTTGACATTACTTAAAAAAAAAACCTAGATTAATTGTCTTATTTCTTCACCTCTATATAGAGCCTTTATATAAAGTTAATGAGTGTTTCTGACTTCCATATTTAAGTTGCCTATAAAGTAACATACTTTTTGATTAGCACTTGAAGTATGGGAAGGAACTCTTTCCATAATATTCATGTCATTTTTCATGCCTTATATTTTATCTTCTTCTGCCAAAAAAACTACCCTAGCAGCTGGTACTAGCCAAGGCAAAATTGTTCTACATCTGTTCTACATACTAAGTCTCTTCAGTAATGGGCAGAGAGCCAAATGAAGAGAAACCAGTGTCTTAATCTTACTATGGAAGGATTTCATGTGACTATGTAGCTAAAAGATGTAGCTCAGTCTTCGTCATCCTTTTATCCTATTATTATAATTTCAAAATTAGAAGGCTTATTAGAGACATTTAGTCTAACCCCTAACAGAATCATTAATCCTTTTTTTCAACATTGTCAACTGGCAGCTGGCAATACCTTAGTTACAGGGCCAGGCTTATGATCAAGAAAACTTTTCTTCATGAATTCAAATTCAAACCCGGCCTCAGACTCTTAATGACTTTTTGACCGAGGGCAAGTCACTTAACTCTGCTTGCCTCTATTTCCTCATATATAAAATGACTTGGAGAAGGAAATGGCAAATCACTACATTATCGTTGCCAAGAAAACCTCCAAAATGGGGTCACAAAGAATGGCCCATTTTCCCACAGGCCACCCACCTAGTTAATGTGGCTTTCTTCATTTTCTAATTCCTTTTTATTGATTTTTCTGTTTATATATCATATTGTCTCTCCTTTCCTTCCCTAGTAGAACTAAAATTACTTGAGGATAGTAAAATGTTCCATTTCTTTAATTCTAACACTATCTGCAATGCCTTGAACATAGTTAATAACATTAATATTAAATATAATTGAAAAAAAAGATTTGTTTATTATTTCATGTCAGTCACTTTCATTTAAGATACTTTAATTGTTAGTAAGTTATTTCTTATATCAAGTCAAAATTTGCCCCCTTGAAATTCATCCTTATCCTTGAATTCAAATATGTCATGTCTCTCTAATCTTATGACTCAAAACCCCAAAGTCCCTTCCCATTACATATATGGCTTTTCCAATTTCCCCCTTCATCCTCTATGTTTCAGCCAACATGATATTGATTTTCTTTGGTTTTTTTCCTTGATTCCACATAGAGTGATGAAGTTCATAAGCTGAGAGCATTTATCTCTCACTCTACCATCTTTTCTTTTTTTTTTTTTTTCTTATCATATATTTCTATAAGAACATAGAGTATCAGGCTTAGATTCTGGAAGACTCTTCTTCTTGAGTTAAAATCTTGTGTTAGATACTTACTATCTCTATGGCTTTGGACAAGTAATTTACCCACTTTCTCATTTGTAAAGTGAGCTAGAATAGGAAATGTCAAACAACTCTATTGTCTTTGCGAGAAAACATCAAACTTGGTCACAAAGTCAGACATGATTGAAACAACTTCAAAATGACAATTTTTTTTTTTAAATTTCTCAATTGATATGCACAATCTTCATGAATTCACTATACTCTTCTCCATTGCCTAGTAAGGTACTAACTTAACACCATATACCAAGATAAGATCAAAATGGGTCCATGACCTAGGCATAAAGAATGAGATTATAAATAAATTAGAGGAACATAGGATAGTTTATCTCTCAGACTTGTGGAGGAGAAAGAAATTTGTGACCAAAGATGAACTAGAGACCATTACTGATCACAAAATAGAAAATTTTGATTATATCAAATTAAAAAGCTTTTGTACAAACAGAACTAATGTAAACAAGATTAGAAGGGAAGCAACAAACTGGGAAAACATCTTCACAGTTAAAGGTTCTGATAAAGGTCTCATTTCCAAAATATATAGAGAACTGACTCAAATTTATAAGAAATCAAGCCATTCTCCAATTGATAAATGGTCAAAGGATATGAACAGACAATTTTCAGAGGATGAAATTGAAACCATTACCACTCATATGAAAGAGTGTTCCAAATCATTATTGATCAGAGAAATGCAAATTAAAACAACTCTGAGACACCACTACACTCCTGTCAGATTGGTTAAAATGACAGGAAAAAATAAGATGAATCTTGGAGGGGATGCAGGAAAACTGGGACACTGATGCATTGTTGGTGGAGTTGTGAATGAACCCAACCATTCTGGAGAGCAACCTGGAATTATGCCCAAAATGTTATCAAACTGTGCATATCCTTTGATCTAGCCGTGCTACTACTGGGCTTATACCCCAAAGAGATACTAAAGAAGGGAAAGGGACCTGTATGTGCCAAAATGTTTGTGGCAGCCCTGTTTGTAGTGGCTAGAAGCTGGAAAATGAATGGATGCCCATCAATTGGAGAATGGCTGGGTAAATTGTGGTATATGAATGTTATGGAATATTATTGTTCTGTAAGAAATGACCAGCAGGATGAATACAGAGAGGCTTGGAGAGACTTACATGAACTGATGCTAAGTGAAATGAGCAGAATCAGGAGATCATTATATACTTCCACAATGAAATTGTATAAGGATGTATTCTGATGGAAGTGGATTTCTTTGACAAAGAGACCTAACTGAGTTTCAATTGATAAATGATGGACAGAAGCAGCTACACCCAAAGAAAGAACACTGGGAAACGAATGTGAACTATTTGCATTTTTGTTTTTCTTCCCGGGTTATTTTTACCTTCTGAATCCAATTCTCCCTGTGCAACAAGAGAACTGTTGTGTTCTGCAAACATATACTGTATCTAGGATATACTGCAACATATCTAACATATATAGGACTGCTTGCCATCTAGGGGAGGGGGTGGAGGGAGGGAGGGGAAAAATCGGAACAGAAACAAGTGCAAGGGATAATGTTGTAAAAAAATTACCCTGGCATGGATTCTGTCAATATAAAGTTATTATTAAATTAAATAAAATAAAATATTAAAAAAGAAATGACCAGCAGCATGATTTCAGAGAGGCCTGGAGATACTTACATGAACTCATGCTAAGTGAAATGAGCTGAACCAGGAGATCATTATACACAGCAACAAGAAGATTATACCATGATCAATTCTGATGGACATGGCTCTCTTCAACAATGAGTTGATTCAAACCAGTTCCAATTGTTCAGTGATGAAGAGAGCCATCTACACCCAGAGAGAGCCTGTGGGAACTGAGTATGGTTCACCAAATAGCATTTTCATTCTCTTTATTGTTTGCTTGCATTTTATTTGCTTCTCTTTTTTTTTCTTGTGTGGCACAAAAATTGTAAAAATATGTATGCATATAATGGATTTAATATATATTTCTACCATGTTTAACATATATTGGACTACTTGCCATCTAGGGGAGGATGTGGGGAAATTGGAAGGAAAATTGGAACACAAAGTTTTGCAAGGGCTAATGTTAAAGAATTGTCTTTGCATTTGTTTTGAAAAAAAAAACGTTAATAAGAAATAAAAAAGAGTCTTTTTGTTTTAAAAAGCAGTTATATAAGCAATATTTAATCATTTATTTTAAAATTTATCCATGTTAATTATTATCTAATCTTGAATATAAACTGCTTGCATTTTTGTTTTTTTTCCCGGATTATTTATACCTTCTGAATTCAATTCTCCCTGTGCAACAAGAAAAGTGTTTGGTTCTGCACACGTATATTGTATCCAGGATATACTGTAACCTATTCAACATGTAAAGGATTGCTTGCCATCTGGGGGAGGGAGTGGAGGGAGGGAGGGGAAAAATTGGAACAGAAGTGAATGCAACCAGAGCTTAACAAAAAAATAGTGACCTACAAATATAAGAACAAAGATAAGCATAAAAAGATTTAAACAACTCTTGAGAATTGTATTTCTGTTTCATACATACATAAAGAGTGCATGTATAATTTAATTTTGCTGTTACAATATAAAAAAGGGGAATTAGAAATGGAAAAAGGGATTGTATCAGAAAAAGGGAAAAGTGGAGGTAAAAAGAGGAAAATTACCTCTCACAAAGAGGCAAAGGAAACCTATCATATCTGAAGGAATTAAGGGAGGAGGTGGAACATTGTGTGAATATTACTCTCATCAGATTTGACTCAAAGAAATTCTTAGACATATTTGGTTTACAGAGAAAATTCCCTCACCTCATTAAAAAGTGGGAGAGGAAAAGAAAAAAGGAAAAGAGTAAGGTAAATTGAAAGAAATATAGAAACAATAAGGAAAAGGTATAAGAAATGGGGGAACAGAAAGGTGGTAGGAGGGATTCAAAAAAGGGAGAGCTGCATGATGTAAGTGATACCCATAAGTTTATTTATTTATTTATTATTTTAATACCCTTTTATTTACAGGTTATATGTATGGGTAAATTTACAGCATTGACAATTGCGAGACTTCTTGTTCCAATTTTTCCCCTCCTTCCCCCCAACCCAGCCCCCAGATGACAGGATGACCAGTACATGTTAAATATATTAAATTATAAATTAGATACATAATAAGTATACATGACCAAGTTGTTATTTTGCTGTACAAAAAGAATTGGATTCTGAAATATTGTACAATTAGCTTGTGAAGGAAATCAAAAATGCCAAAGTATATGGATTGGGAATTCCATGTAATGGTTCTTAGTCATCTCCCAGAGTTCTTTGCCTGGATGTAGATGGTTCAGTTCATTACTGCTCCATTGGAACTGATTTAGTTCATCTCATTGCTGAAGATGGCCAGGTCCATCAGAATTGGTCATCATATAGTATTGTTGTTGAAGTATATAATGATCTCCTGGTCCTGCTCGTTTCACTCAGCATCAGTTCATGTAAGTCTCTCCAGGCCATTCTGAAATCTTCCTGTTGGTCATTTCTTACCAAACAATAATATTTCATATTATTCATATAACACAATATATTCAGCCATTCTCCAATTGATGGGCATCTACTCAATTTCCAGTCTCTGGCCACTACAAGGAGGGCTGCCACAAACATTAGTGCACATACAGATCCCTTTCTCTTCTTTAAGATATTTTTGGGATATAAGCACTGTAGAAACACGGCTGGATCAAAGGGTATGCACAGTTTGATAACTTTTTGAGCATAGTTCCAAATTGCTCCCCAGAATGGGTTGGATGTATTCACAATTCCACCAACAATGTATCAATGTCCCTGTTTTCCCACATCCCCTCCAACATTCTGCATTATCTTTCCCTGTCATTCTAGCCAGTCTGACAGGTGGGTAGTAGTATCTCAGAGTTGTTTTAATTTGCATTTCTCTGATTACTAATGACTTGGAACATCTTTTCATATGGCTAGAAATAGTTTCAATTTCTTTGTCTGAGAATTGTCTGTTCATATCCTTTGACCATTTATGAATTGGAGAATGGCTTGATTTCTTATAAATTAGAGTCAATTCTCTATATATTTTGGAAATGAGGCTTTTATCAGAACCATTTACTGTAAAAATATTTTCCCAGTTTATTGCTTCCCTTCTAATCTTGTCTGCATTAGTTTTGTTTGTACAGAAACTTTTCAGTTTGGTATAATCAAAATTTTCTATTTTGGAATCAATAATGATCTCTAGTTCTTCTTTGGTCATAAATTCCTTCCTCTTCCACAGATCTGAGAGGCAAACTATCCTGTGTTCCTCTAATTTATTTCTAATCTCATTCTTTATGCCTAGGTCATGAACCTATTTTGACCTTATCTTGGTGTATGGTGTTAAGTGTGGGTCAATGCCTAGTTTCTGCCATACTAGTTTCCAATTTTCCCAGCAAATTTGGTCAAACAGTAAGTTCTTATCCCAAAAGCTGGGGTCTTTGGGTTTGTCAAACACTAGGTTGCTATAGTTATTGACTATTTTGTCCTTTGAACCTAACCTATTCCACTGATGAACTAATCTATTCTTTAGCCAATACCAAATGGTTTTAGTAACTGCTGCTCTATAATGTAATTTTAGATCTGGTACAGCTAGGCCAACTTCATTTGATTTTTTTTTTCATTAATTCCCTTGAAATTCTTGTCCTTTTGTTTTTGCATATGAATTTTGTTGTTATTTTTCCCAAGTCACTAAAATAGTTTTTTGGGAGTCTGATTGGTATAGCACTAAATAAATAGATTAGTTTAGGTAGTATTATCATCTTTATTATATTTGTTTGCCCTATCCAAGAGCATTTAATATTTTTCCTATTGGTTAGGTCAGACTTAATTTGTGTGAAAAGTGTTTTGTAGTTCTGTTCATAAAGTTTCTGATTTTCCCTTGGCAGATAGATTCCTAAGTATTTTATACTATCAGTAGTTACTTTAAATGGAATTTCTCTTTGTAACTCTGACTGTTGGATTTTGTTAGTGACATATAAGAATGCTGATGATTTATTTGGGTTTATTTTGTATCCTTCAACTTTGATAAAGTTGTGGATTATTTCTAATAACTTTTTAGTAGAATCTCAGGGGTTCTCTAAGTATACCATCATATCATCAGCAAAGAGTCATAATTGGTTTCCTCATTGCCTACTCTAATTCCTTTAATCACTTTCTCAACTCTTATTGCCAAAGCTAGCATTTCTAATACAATATTGAATAGTAATAATGATAATGGGCAACCTTGTTTCACTCCTGCTCTTACTGGGAATGGCTGCAGTTCTTCTCCATTACATATGATGCTTACTGATGGTTTTAACTAGATCCTACTGATTATTTTAAGGAAAAGTCCACTTATTCCTATACTCTCAAGTGTTTTTAATAGGAGTGGATGTTGGATTTTATCCAATGCTTTTTCTGTGTCTATTGAGACAATCATATTTTTTTTTTTTGCTTGACTATTTATATCTTTTATTTGACGATTGACTATTAACTATTTATATCTTTTTTTTTAATGATTTTTTATTGATAGAATGCATGCCAGGGTAATTTTTTTACAGTATTATCCCTTGCATTCACTTCTGTTCTGATTTTTCCCCTCCCTCCCTCCACCCCTTCCCCCAGATGGCAAGAGTCCTTTACATGTTGAATAGGTTGCAGTATATCCTAGATACAATATATGTGTGCAGAACCAAACAGTTTTCTTGTTGCACAGGGAGAATTGAATTCAGAAGGTATAAATAACCCGGGAAGAAAAACAAAAATGCAAGCAGTTTATATTCATTTCCCAGTAATCTTTCTTTGGGTGTAGCTGCTTCTGCCCATCTTTGATCATTTGAAACTGAATTAGCTCTCTTTATAGAAGAAATCCACTTCCATCAGAATACATCCTCAAACAGTATCGTTGTTGAGGTATATAATGATCTCCTGGTTCTGCTCATTTCACTCAGCATCAGTTCATGTAAGTCTCGCCAGTCCTCTCTGTTTTCATCCTGCTGGTCGTTCCTTACAGAACAATAATATTCCATAACGTTCATATACCACAATTTACTCAACCATTCTCCAATTGATGGACATCCTTTCATTTTCCAGCTTCTAGCCACTACAAACAGGGCTGCCACAAACATTTTGGCACATACAGGTCCCTTTCCTTTCTTTAGTATCTCTTTGGGGTATAAGCCCAGTAGAAACAGCACAGCTTGATAACTTTTTGAGCATAATTCCAAATTGCTGTCCAGAATGGCTGGATGTGTTCACAATTCCACCAACAATGTATCAGTGTTCCTGTTTTCCCACATCCCCTCCAACATTCCCCATTATGTTTCCCTGTCATTCTAGCCAATCTGACAGGTATGTAGTGGTATCTCGGAGTTGTCTTAATTTGCATTTCTCTGATTAATAATGATTTGGAGCATATTTTCATATGTCTATAAATAGTTTCAATTTCTTTGTCTGAGAATTGTCTGTTCATATCCTTTGACCATTTATCAATTGGAGAATGGTTTGATTTCTTATAGATTAGGGTCAATTCTCTAAATATTTTGGAAATGAGACCTTTATCAGAACCTTTGATTGTAAAAATGTTTTCCCAGTTTATTGTTTCCCTTCTAATCTTGTTTGCATTTGTTTTGTTTGTACAAAAACTTTTCAATTTGATATAATCAAACTTTTCTATGTTGTGGTCAATAGCAATCTCTAGTTCTTCTTTGGTCATAAATTCCTCCCTCTTCCACAGGTCTGAGAGGTAAACTATCCTATGCTCTTCCAATTTATTTATCATCTCATTCTTTATGCCTAGGTCATGAACCCATTTTGACCTTATCTTGGTGTACGGTGTTAAGTGTGGGTCACTGCCTAATTTCTGCCATGCTGATTTCTAATTTTCCCAGCAATTTTTGTCAAATAATGCATTCTTATCCCAGAAACTGGTGTCTTTGGGTTTGTCAAACACTATATTATTAAAGTTATTGGCTGTTTTGTCCTTTGAACCTAACCTATTCCATTGATCAACTATTCTATTTCTTAGCCAATACCAGATGGTTTTAGTAACTGCTGCTTTATAATATAATTTTAGATCTGGTACAGCTAGGCCACCTTCATTTGATTTTTTTTTTCATTAATTCCCTTGAAATTCTTGACCTTTTGTTTTTCCATATGAACTTTGTTGTTATTTTTTCTAATTCATCAAAGTAGTTTTCTGGGAGTCTGATTGGTATAGCGCTAAATAAGTAGATTAATTTAGGTAGTATTGTCAGCTTTATTATATTTGCTCGCCCAATCCAAGAGCATTTAATATTTTTCCAGTTGGTTAGATCAGACTTAATTTGTGTGGAAAGTGTTTTGTAGTTTTGCTCATAAAGTTTCTGATTTTCCCTTGGCAGATAGATTCCTAAATATTTTATACAATCAGTAGTTACTTTAAATGGAATTTCTTTTTGTATCTCTAACTGTTGGATTTTGTTAGTGATATATAAGAATGCTGATGACTTGTGTGGGTTTATTTTATATCCTGCAACTTTGCTGAAGGTGTAGATTGTTTCTAATAACTTTTTGGTAGAATCTCTGGGGTTTTCTAAGTATACCATCATATCATCAGCAAAGAGTGATAATTTGGTTTCCTCATTGCCTATTCTTATTCCTTTAATCTCTTTCTCAACTCTTATTGCCAAAGCTAGCATTTCTAATACAATATTAAATAGTAACGGTGATAGTGGGCAACCTTGTTTTACTCCTGATCTTATTGGGAATGGTTGCAGTTTGTCCCCATTACATATGATGCTTACTGCTGGTTTTAAATAGATGCTACTGATTATTTTAAGGAAAAGTCCATTTATTCCTATACTCTCAAGAGTTTTTAATAGGAATGGATGTTGGATTTTATCAAATGCTTTTTCTGCATCTATTGAGATGATCATATGGTTTTTGTTAATTTGATTATTAATATGGCCAATTATATTGATAGTTTTCCTAATATTAACCAGCCCTGCATTCCTGTACAAATCTTATTTGATCATAGAATATTATCCTGGGGATGATTTTCTGTAGTCTTTTTGCTAGTCTCTTATTGAAGATTTTAGCATCAATATTCATTAGGGAGATTAGTCTACAATTTTCTTTCTCTGTTTTCAACCTACCTCATTTAGGTATCATTACCGTGCCTGTGTCATAAAAGGAATTTTGTAGGACTCCTTCATTCCCTATTTTATCAAATTATTTATATAACATTGGAGCCAATTGTTCTTTAAAAGTTTGGTAGAATTCACACATATATCCATCTAGTCCTGGGGATTTTTTCTTAGGGAGTTCATTAATAGCTTGTTCTATTTCTTTTTCTGAAATGGGACTATTCAAGCAATTTACTTCCTCCTCTGTTAATCTGGGCAGCCTATATTTTGGAGGGAGTTATCCATTTTACTTATGTTATCAAATTTATTGGCATAAAGTTGGGCAAAGTAGCTCCTTATTATTTTTCTAATTTCCTCTTCATTGGTGGAAAGTTCTCCCTTTTCATTTTTAAGACTACTAATTTGATTTTCCTCCCTCTTTTTTCTAATCAAATTTGCCAAAGGCATATATATATATATATATATATATATATATATATATATATATATATTTTCATACAACCAACCCTTAGTTTTATTTATTAGTTCAATAGTTTGTCTTTTTTTACTTTCAATATTATTAATTTCTCCTTGTAATTTTAGGATTTCAAATTTAGTATTTAATGTGGGGCTTTTAATTTGATCTTTTTCTAGCTTTTTTAGTTGTAAGCCCAATTCATTGATCTTCTCTTTCTCTATTTTATTTAAATAAGTCTCTACGGATATAAAATTTCCTCTTCTTACCACTTTGGCTGCATCCCACAGATTTTGGTATGATGTCTCATCATTGTCATTAACTTGAGTGAAATTATTAATTTTTTCTATAATTTGCTGTTTCACCCAATGATTCTTCAAGATGATATTATTTAGTTTCCAATTGCTTTTTGATCTTTTTACCCCTAACTTTTTGTTGAATATAGTATTTATTGCATTGTGGTCTGAAAGGAAAACATTTACAATTTCTGTCTTCCTGCATTTAATTTTGAGGTATTTATGTCCTAATAGATGGTCAATTTTTGTATAGGTTCCATGAACTGCTGAGAAGAAAATACATTCCTTTCTGTCTCCATTTGGTTTTCTCCAAAGATCTATCATATCTAATTTTTCTAATATTCTATTTACCTCTTTAATTTCTTTCTTATTTGTTTTGTGGTTTGATTAGTCTAATTTTGAGAGTGCAAGGCTGAGATCTCCCCCTATTACAGTTTTGCTTTCTGTTTCTTCTTGCAACTCTCTAAACTTCCCCTTTAGGAAGTTAGATGCTATACCACATAGTGCATATATGTTGTATTGATATTGCTTCATTGTCTATGCTACCCTTTAGCCAGATATAGTTTCCTTCCTTATCTCTTTTGATTAGATCAATTTTTGCATTTGCTTGATCTGAGATAATAATGGCTACCCCTGCTTTTTTGACTTCAACTGAAGCATAATAGATTCTGCTCTAGCCTTTTACCTTTACCTTGTATGTATCTCCCTGCTTTTAATGTGTTTCCTGCAAACAACATATTGTAGGGTTCTGATTTTTGATCCAGTCTGCTATCTTCCTCCTCTTTATGGCAGAGTTCATCCCATTCACATTTAAGGTTAAAATTATTAATTCTGTGTTTCCTGCTATCTTATTGTCACCAAGTTATGATTTTCTTTTACTTGCCCCCCCATCCCTATTTCCCAGTTTTAATCTCATGTGCCCCAGTTGTATCACACTGCTCAACCTGTTTAGGATCCCTCCCTCTTCCCTTTGAATCACTTCCCCTTTCTTGTACCCTTCCCTTATTACTCTTTTCCTTTTACCTTTTCCTCTCCCCATTTTTTAATGAGGTGAGAGAAGATTTTCTGTAAAACAAGTATGTCAATTATTTTCTCTTTAAGCCAAGTCCGATGAGAGTAAGATTCACAGAATGTTCCTCCCCCCTCTACATTCCCTCGGATATGATAAGCTTCCCTTGCCTCTTTGTGGGATGTAGTTTCCTTTTTTTTTTATCCCCTCTTTGCCCCTTTTTTCACATTATCCCTTTTCTATTTCTACTTCTACCGGAAGCTTCTCTCCCTGAAAGCAAATCACACTGTGAAAGTTGTATTGCCCCAGGCCAAGCCCCTGACTGTACAGATTAGAGGATGCCCCGGGCTGTGCCGTGTCATGCAGGTTTGCAACTGCCCTAAGGAAAACCCCCTTACTGTTGGTTGGGACTGCAAGATTGTGATGTAATCTGTGCTGTCACTTCTGGTTTTGGGTGTCTACACACTTCTGCCTGTTCTGCACTATATCCGCCCCTCTAGTTCTCTCCCTGCTTGGGCTGATCTTCTCCCTGGCCCATCAGGACAAATCTTTTCTCACGAAATTCCAGACTTTCTTCAAGTGGTGAGTTGTTGTATTTCTAGTCTTCATGGGTTTTACCACTCCAGTGCTGTTTTTGAGGCTGAATTTAATGTTGATCATGAGGGTAGGAGAGGTGTTTAGAAAGTCATGGGTGCCTTCTCTGCCATCTTGGCTCTGCCCTCCCAAAAAACTATTTTAATGACCTAGAGAAAATAACAACAAAATTCTTCTGGAAGAACAAAAGCTCAAGACTTTCAAGGGGACTAATGAAAAAAAAATCAAATAAAGGTGGTCTAGCTGTACCAGATCTAACATGATATTATAAAGCAGTGGTCACTAAAACCATTTGGTATTGGCTAAGAAATAGACTATTTGATCAGTGAAATATGTTAGGTTCACAAGACAAAATTGTTAATAACTATAATAATCTAGTGTTTGACAAACCCAAATACCACAGCTTTTTGGATAAGAATTCACTGCTTGACAAAAACTGCTAGGAAAAGTGGAAATTAGTGTGACAGAAACTAAGCACTGACCCACACTTAACACCATGCACCAAGATATGGTCAAAATGGGTTCATGATCTAGATATAAAGAATAATATTATAAATAAATTAAAAGAATATAGGATAATTTACCTCTCAGACCAGTGGAGGAGGAAGGAATTTGTGGCCAAAGAAGAACTAGTGATTATTATTGATCAGAAAATAGCAAATTTTGATTGTATCAAGTTAAAAAAAAAGGTTTTGTATGAACAAAACTAATGCAGACAGGATTAGAAGTGAAGCTATAAACTGGGAAAACATTTTTATCATCAAAGATTCTGATAAAGGTCTCATTTCCAAAATATATGGAGAATTGCCTCTAATTTATAACAAATCAAGCCATTCTCCAATTGAGAAATAATCAAAGGTTGTTAACAGACAATTTCCAAATGAAGAAATGGAAACTATTTCTAGTCATTTGAAAATATGTTCCAAATCATTATTGATTTGAGAAATGCAAATTAAGACAACTCTGAGATATTACTACATACCTCTTAGATTGGTTAGGGTGACAGGAAAAGATAATGATTAATGTTCAAGGGCATGTGGGAAAACTGTGACAGTAATACATTGTTGTCAGTATTGTAAATGCATCCAACAGTTCTGGAGAGCAATTTGGAAATATGCTCAAAAAATTATCAAACCTTTGGTCCAATAGTGTTTCTACTGGGCTTATATCCCAAAGAGATCTTAAAGAAGGGAAAGGGACCCATATGTGCAAAAATGTTTGTGGCAGCTCTTTTCATAGTGGCTAGAACCTGGAAATTAAATGGATGCCTTTCAACTGGAGAATGGCTGGGTAAGGTTTGGTCTATGAATATATAGAATATTGTTGTTCTGTAAGAAATGATCAGCAGGATGATTTCAAAAAGACCTGGAGAGACTTACATAAACTGATGCTGAGTGAAATGAACAGAACCAGGATATCATTATACACTTCAACAACAATACTATATGATGATCAATTCTGATGGATGTGGGTCTCTTTAACAATGAGATTAACCAAATCCATTTCAATTGCTCAATAATGAGGAGAACTAGCTACACCCAGCACAAGAACTATGTGAAATGAATGTGGACCACAGCATAGCATTTCCACTCCTGTTTTTTATCCTCTTGCATTTTTGTTTTCCTTCTCAGGTTATTTTTACTTTATTTCTAAATCAATTTTTTCTTGTACAGTAAGATGACTGTATAAATATATATATATATACATATATATATATATGTATGTACACACACACACACAAACACACACATATATATACATATAGTATTTAACATATATTTTAACACATTTAACATGTATTAATCTACCTGCCATCTAGAGGAGGGGGTGGGGAGAGGAAGGGAAAAGTTGGAACTGAAGATTTTGGAAGGGTCAATGCTGAAAAATTACCCATGAATTTCTTGTAAATAAAAAGCAATAATAAAAATATATTCTAAAAAAGGAACTCTGATGAAATGCCCCCCAAAATAAAATAATACTTATTGAGATAATTAATTGAGATATTAAAGTTCGCTTTAATTCTACCCAAATTTCACAGTAGTTAGGTCATTGGCTTGGAGTGGCTTGATGTCTCTACCCAACAGTTATGCATGTTTATATAGTTATATTTTGACATGTTTTTGAGTCATGTTGAGATAAAAATAGATGAAATTAAAAAGATTTCCCTCCCCCCAAATTGTATCACTTCATTAAATTAACCAATTCAACTGTAACTAAGGTCCATTTTTAGTTTTTGAATACATTTGTTTTATATGTAAAATGTTAGAATGTAATTGTTTTCTTAATTTCTGGTTATTTTCATTAAAATATGTGAAATTAGAAAAGAATGCTAAATTTTTGAAGAGATATCTCATATTCTTTATAAGTACTCTGGATAAGTTTTATTGTGTTTGTGTGTTTGTGTGTGTATGTTTGTGTGTGTGTGTGTGTGTGTGTGTGTGTGTGTGTGTGTGAATTTGATATTATAGCTCCTCTGAGTTGCAAACTTGCCTTGGAAGTGCCAAGATCAAACCTCTTGGGTTTATTATTTATTTTGCTCTGAGTAATGAATGTAGTTACAATTGCTTGAAATATCATTAATGTAGTACTCTACCATCCAAAGAAAAAATTTTAAAACTCATTTAAAGCAGTACCACTTCCATATTGTGCAGGAATATGCAAAATTTTTGAGAGTTTAAAAGTCCTACAAAGGCAGTGGCAAGAAGCTTGATTCAGTGTTCTGCTATATCCTTCCTGAGTAGGAATATTTTCCAGCTTTTAGACCATAAGCCTGGCTATGAATCTTATTATTTTAATTTACATTTTTCTAATCAATAATGATTTAGAGCATTTTAATATGAGTTAACACTGGTATTAATGCCATCATCTGAAAATTGTATTTTTTATAAATTTGACACAGTTCTTTATATATTTCAGAAATGATACCTTAATCAGAAACACTGACTGTTTCCCCAGCTTTGTATTACCATTTTAATTTTGTTTCTCTTGGTTTTGTTTATGCAAAACCTTTTTAACTTAATGTAATCAAATTGTCCAGTTTACCTTTCATAAACTTTATAATTTAATGTAATCAAAGTTGTCCAGTTTACCTTCCATAATGTTCTCTAATTCTTCCTTGGTCATAAATTCTCCCCTTCTCCAAAGATTCTCAACACACATCTCTCTAATCCTTAAACATTTTGACTCACTATTACTCAATGAATTTGGTCAAAACTCTTTGTATTGGAATTTAAAGCACTTCACACATATTTGTTAACATGCATTTCAAATCTTCTGTAATTCTTCTTCCATTCATATCATCTACCATTTGAAAAATTGAATTTTATAATGTTAAACAGATATGTTAATTAGTCAATAGTCATTAAACAAGTTTTATGTTCTTGGTGCCTCATGAAACTTTTAGTTTACAAGAATGAAATATCAACACATGTACATGCAAGTACTTACAAATATATATATGTGTATATATATATATATATATATAGTATATGAAATATACAAAGTAATTATGCATGTATGCAAGGAAATAATACTTTCCCAACTAGGCTTTTTGACTACCTTTCCTAAAATGATAAAAATGCGTTCCATACTCTCTGCTCATAAGAATGTGATCAGTCTTTCAAGATGAAGTCCACATGTTAACTTCTCCATAAAAATCCATTTATACTCATTTGCAATAGAAGTGATTCTTGCTTTTCTGAACCTTTATGTCTATTTTTGGTAGTTCTTATTTAACATGACTTTCATTTCTAGCTCTTTACAGATGTCTAATATTTTTGACTACCTATAAATTTCATAAAGGATTTGTTATGTTTAGTTATATATTCCACTTCATCAAGTTCAGCATCTTTACAGAAGAATATAATTTTTAGTATCATGAATCATCCAAAAATTATAAAAAAATATTGGTAGAGGGAATAAGATAAAGTGTGGTATACAATGGTTTGTACATTTATGGCGCAGGGACTAATTAATCTTACTAATGATTTTACTTTCATGTTTGACTACTTTTAGTAACAAACCTTATGCAGATACTTACATTACATTTAAAAAATGGTTACATTTGTTTTCAGAGTAAATGTATGAGAATTAAATGACAAGAATATTTAACAATGGGAGTACAAGATTTTAAATTCAGAGCCTTAGAAGCCAACTAGTTATTATTATTATTTTTAATTTAAATACACATTTGAAGAAGAATTCTTCCCAAGCTCTTTTGACTCAGGGGCCAGATTTCATTGAATATAAAATAAAAGGAATACCACAACCTTGAAATAAAATATACTAGAACTAAGATTGATTCTGGTCATGCAGGATCCAAGAAAATATAAATATACTGGTAAACAGACAGCCAATTAAGGGTCACCACTGTAGTAACACAAGTTTATCATATCTTCATCAGAAATTATGAAGATTCAGCCTAGATAACGCCAAGAAACAGACAAAAGAATGGAAGCAATTGCCTACTGCTTGTTATCTGATCTTGAATCTTTTGATTCAATAGAAACCTAACAGGGCAAAGGACCTAGTGAAAATAAACTTTCACGGTTATGATTCTTAACTGTATATTTCTTCCATCTTATTTTTCCTGTTTATTTATTTTTTCTTTTGAAGCCCTCCATTAATTTCTTTTTTGCTTCTTATTCCTACTTCTCTTAATCCACTCTGATGCATAACAATTCCCATAAGTTTCACTTATCCTTTCTCTATCCCTTGAAGCTGTACCCTAAAAGTTCTGATACTTAATTAAGTAGTTTAACTATGTAAAATGGAAAGTTTTATTAAGGCTCAAATAGACTTAACTTTAATCAATCAACAGGCATTTATAATATGCCTGTTAAATCCAGCAATGTAAAATTTTTCTTCAGCCAAGCTGTAAGAGGGGGATAACAACTCCAAATATATTGTTAAGCATTGCAGAAATAAAAGGCGAATAGGTCTTTTGAGGAAATCAATAGTTTATATGCTGAGTTTCTCAGTAAAGTTATGGAAACATTAATGCAATATACTATGACCAAGTCATGAATGGGCCCCAATCTAATGTATGAAGGATCATTTTCCTCCCGTAGCTTCTAATTATAGCTATTTAGATACCATTTTTAGATGGACCTTTGGAAGGCTCTGTTCATTATTTCCTTGATCATGATGGGGAAAGGGATTAGGGAACAACAGAAAGTAATAAATGATTAAGTAAGAGCCAATCAGATTGTTCAAGGAGATATTAGGGCCTGAAAAGTACTGCCAAATTTGATTAATTAAACTTATGGCTGAGATTTTTTTTTTCTCAGAAATATATGTGTTGTGGAAAACTTACAAATTTATTAGCAACTGGACTTTTACATTTCCATTATGATCAAGCCTTCTACCATGTATTTCTGTCTTAAGAATAGGATACTTGTCATTCCTCTTTCTGTCAAATTTGCCTCTTCTTTCTAGTTCTCTAATTTTTAATAATTATTGTTGAGCTAATATTTCTGCTCAAAAAGATAGCCTTATCACTATGTATTGCCGTTAGAAATAAGACTTCTCTTGTACCTAATGTTTAACTGATTGGCCTTCTTCTCTTTCTGTGGATTACTGCTGCAATAAATTGAATTGTCTTCATAATATTTTAGTGCCTGTCCCTTCTACTATTTCCTGCCCCAATATCTCTACCTCTTGTTTTCTGACTTGTTCTATTTAGATCCCAATCACTTGTGCCGACTCCCTTTTTATAATTATTGAGATTCAATGGGACATCCTGGTTAGAGTTGCAACAAGATCAGCAAGATCTGTATTTGGAATCAACTTTTGACATGAACTTGTTAAAAACCTTGTGCAATGCATTTACTTTCTCTGAACCTCATTGTCATCATTTATAACAGATTAAAAAAAAGCTCTCATCAGTATACAACTCAGATTGTTTTGTGAAACCAAAAGAGATAATATGTACAAAGTGTTTCACAAAATTTCAAACACATAAAATTGTTAGCTCTTATTATCACTGCTGTGATGTTTATAAATTTATCTCACTTACTATCAATGAATCCTTATGTTCATATTGTTTTATTCCCCTCTCCTATTTCACAGCCCAAAGAGCTACATATAATCACCAATAATATGTAGGTGCTACCAATAGAGTAGAAAGAATGCTTCCAAAATTTCTATAATCAAACAGAAAATCCCAATAAAAGCTCTTTAGAATCCCTATAGTTTTGTCTTATGTCTTTTCATGAGGATCACATCAAATTTTAAATAGATTAGAGTTTAAATGGGTAGGTAGGCATATTTAATACCCTCTATGTTCTGTGTAAAAGTTTGTCCTAATTTTTTGAATGGGCAAAGATATGTAGCTCAAAATTATTGATCCTGGGAAAGCTCATATAACAGAGAAGAAAATGTTTAGAAGCTGTTTTTCAGCAAAGACAGATTCTATCACATTATGTGTACTAAAAACAATTGTTTTGCAATTAATACAAGTAACTGATTTTGAGTAAGAAAATGCCTAATTTTTACTAAATACAGTTACAATATTAATCAAGATATTGTTAACATGAAAACATACAATTGCAAACTAAGTAGACTGTTTCTGCAATTGTTTATCCTTCATATTTCAAAAGTTGATCTTGGAGAGGAGAGAAAAGATAAAAAAAAAGAGAATTTATTTAATTACAATAGTTAATATGGGTAGGACTTTAAAAAATTCCTGTAAACTGAATCAAAGGCTTAGTGATTATGCTACTATCTCAATATTTTCTATCTGACATGGGATTAGAATTCCCTCATCTTCCATGTGATCACATCACTATTGAAATTATTCATTTCAAGTTATGATAAAAAAAGTTGTGCATTAGTTACCAATTCCAGATATAAATGAACTTATTTATAGAAAAGTCTTCTGAACTGTTTTTATAAAAAAGATAGCTTTAAAATAAGATATTCATAGAATATCTTAAAAGAATGATATATCTATATATATTTCTATATCTATATCTATATCTATCTATCTATCTATCTGCCTCCCAGTTCTTTCCTCCAAGTGAATGTTAGGCAGAGAAAATGCCTCCAAGGAAAGGTTGGTAATTATAGTGCTAACAAGCCCTGATGTTCAGTCCATCTGGGTGATGCAACAAAATCTTAAGTAATAGAGTTTCAAAATCCAAGTTATTTTCTCATCATTATCAGTACTGTAATGCTCCCTTATCAACAATAGATTGGGACATTTTAAAAGGCTAAACTCAGAGAAATGAGAAATGAAGACTTTTATCATTATATAAAAGAAAAAAAGAAAATTGTGGAAATGGAATTACATAGCAAAGGGAGATATGTATATCTTTCACAACAAATTAATTTGTTTTTAAAGACAGTTTATAGGAAGACGAGATTTCATAAAAATAACTTTTAAGAATGTTGAAATTGAAGCTTGCACAATTTTAAGCAATTAAAATACAAATAAAATATTGTTTATTTTCACTTTATTTAATGTGACCATCTTTTAAGATGCAGGAAACTGAAAAAGTAAAGCTTCAAGAAATTCATCATTAATTTGGATGATGGCTGTCATTGACCTTTTATCTATATCTATGAGTTCACTTGCATAGAACTGACAGAGAACAAAATTTCCTCTACCAATACAAACAGATAAATAACTGTTCTGAAAATTAGAGTTGTGGAGATTTTCTTCAGGCACTAGGAATTAACTAAATTGTGTAAGAGTATAATTAAATGTGTGCCAAAGATAAGGTTTGAACTCAAGTTCCCTTGTCCTGTACATGTCCTTAATAAATAATCATATATCACTTTTTTCTTGAGTCAAACCCTGACTCTATTTTTCTTTCTTTCATTTTTAATACACATTGTTTATGAATTATATTGAAAGAGAAAAAAGAAAAAAATCAAGAGAGAAAAACAAAACCAGAAAAAACAAAACAAAACATGTTTTTGTTTACATTCAATCTCCATATTTATTTTTCTGGATGCAGGTGGTATTTTCTGTCCAAAGGGTATGGAGAGTTCCTTCAATCCCTGAACAACTAAGAAGAACCAAATGTTTCGTACTTGATTGTCGCACATTCTTGGTGATATTATGTACAATGTATTCCAGGCTCTGCTTGTTTTGTTCAGCATCAGTAAACCTTTCCAAGTTTTTTATAAAATCAGCTTATTTGCTATTTTTCATAAAACAGTAATATTACCTCAGAGTTGCCTTAATTTGCCTTTCTCTGATCAAATAGTGATTTTTTTGTATTTTTTCATATCACTAGAAATGATTTCAATTTTTTCATCTGGAAATTGTCTGTTCATATTCTTTGACCATTTAGCAACTGGAGATGTATCTTTATATATTTTTATCTTTATATATTTTACAAAAGATGCCATTACCAGAAATCTTGAATGTAAATATTTTACTAGTTTTCTGTTTCCCTTCTCATATTGTCTGCATTAGTTTTGTTTGAACAAAATGTTTTTAGCTTCATATAATAAAATTTATCCATTTTGCATTCTGTAATGTGCTCTAGTTCTTTGTCCACAAATTCCTTCCTTCTCCACAGATTTAAGGGATAGATAGAGTATCTTTTGTTTTTTCTAATTTGCTTATAGTATCATTCTTTATGTCTAAATAATGAATCCCTTTTGATCTATCTTGGTATAGGGTATTAGATGTGGCTTAATGCCTAGTTTCTGCCATACTAAAATCCAATTTTCACTGCAATTTTTGTCAAATAATAAGTTCTTATTCAAAAAGATGTGAAATTCCTTTCTCTTCCACAGATCTGAGAGGTAAACTACCCTATGTTCTTCTCATTTATTTATAATATCATTCTTTATGTCTAGATCATGAAACCATTTTGATCTTATCTTAGGATATTGCATTAAGTGTGAGTCAATGCCTACTTTCTGCCATACTTCTTTCCAATTTTCCCAGCACTTTTTGTTAAATAGTGAATTCTTATCTCAAAAGCTGGTGTCTTTGGGTTTGTCAAATACTAGATTGCTATAGTTATTGACTACTTTGTCCTATGAACCAAAGCTATTCCACTGATCAACTACTCTATTTCTTAGCCGATACCAAATGGTTTTGATGACCACTGCTTTATAATATAGTTTTAAATCTGGTATAGCTAGGCCACCTTCATTTGATTTTTTTTTCTTGTAAACAACATATTGATTTTTTCATTTCCTTGAAATTCTTAACCTTTTGTTCCTCCAGATGAATTTTGTTGTTATTTTTTCTATGTTAGTAAAATAGTTTCTTGGGAAATTGATTGGTATAGCACTAAATAAATAGATTAGTTTAGGGGGTATTGTTGTCTTTATTATGTTAGCTTGACCTATCCAAGAGCACTTAATATTTTTCCAATTATTTAGATCTGACTTTATTTGTGTAGAAAGTGTTTTGCAGTTTTGCTCATAAAGTTCCTGACTTTCCCTTGGCAGATAGATTCCCAAATATATTTTATTATCGACAGTTATTTTAAATAGAATTTCTCTTTGTATCTCTTGCTGTTTGGTTTTGTTAGTGATGTATAAAAATGCTGATGATTTATGTGGATTTAATTTCTTTCCTGAAACTTTGCTAAAGTTGTGAATTATTTCTAATAGCTTTTTAGTTGATCCTCTGGTTTTCTCTAAGTATACCATCATATCATCTACAAAGAATGATATTTTGGTTTCCTCTCCCAGTATTATAGTTTTGCTGTCTATTTCTTCTTGTAACTCTCTTAACTTCCCATTTAGGAATTTTCATGCTATACCACTTGAAGCATATATATTTAGTATTGCTATTGTTTTATTATTTATGGTATTCTGTAGCAAGATATAGTTTGCTACCTTATCTCTTTTAATTAGATCATTTTTTTTTTTTTTTGCTTTTGCTCAATCTGATATCAGGATGGCTACCCCTGCTTTTTTTTTTAACTTTACCTGAAGCCTAATAGAATGTGCTCCATCCTTTTTACCTTTATTCTTTATGTATCACTCTGCTTTAAATGCATTTCTTGTAAACAACATATTGCAGGATTCTAGCTGTTAATCCAGCCTGCTATTTGCTTCTGCTTTATGGGAGAATTCACTCCAATTACATTTATGGTTAAAACTGCTAATTCCATACTTCCTCCAATCTTATTATTCACAGATTATACTTTTCTCTTTCCTCTTCTTCTTTCCCTACTCCCCAGTATTTAACTTCTGAGCAAAACTTACCTCAGGTAGACCTCCCCCTTTAGAATCTCTTCTGCCTTTAAAGTCCCTTCCTCTTTCTTGTACCTTTCCCTTACTATTTCTGTTTTGTCTTCTATTTAGCCCACTCATTCCTTTTATGCTTTTCCCCTTCCACTTTTTAATAAAGTGAGATAATTTTTTCTGTACACCAAATAGGTCTAATATTTTCTCTTTGAGCTAAATCTGATGATAGCAAGATTCACACCATGTTCATTCCCCTCCTTTCTTTCCCTCAAATAGAATGTTTTCTTTGCCTCTTAGTGAGATGTAATTTCCCTCATTTTACCTCCACTTTTCCCTTTTTCTGTAACCATTCCCTTTCCACCTCCATTTTCTTTTTTTATATAACAGTAAAATCACATTATACATGTACTCTCTATGTATACCCATACCAGTAATACAGTTCTCAAGAGTTCTTTTTACCTTTTTATGCTTCTCTTGAGTTCTATATTTGGAGGTCATTTTTTTTTGTTTGTTTAGCACTGGTCTTTTCATCAGAAATAAATCAAATTCACCTGTTTCATTGAATGCTTATCTTCTTCCCTGGGAAAAAATGCTCAGTTTAGTGGGGTAGTTTATTCTTGGCTGTATTCTAAGTTCCTTTGTCTTTTGGAATATCAGATTTTAAGTCTTTTGATTCTTTTAAGGTGGAAGCTGCTGGATCCTGTGTAATCCTTATTGTGGCTTCTTCATATTTGAATGTTGGTTTTTTTTGGCCTCTTGTAATTTTTTTTTTTTTTGATCTGATAGTTCTGAAAGTTAGCCATGATATTCCATAGAGTTTTAATTTTTAGTTCTCTTTCAGGAGGTTTTTGGTGAATTCTTTCTATGGCTATTTTATCTTCTGATTCTATGATATCATAGCAGTTCTCTTTGATGATTTCCTGAAAAATAGTGATTAGGCTCTTTTTATCATCATGTTCTTTAGGGAGTCCAATAATCCTTAGATTGTCTCTTTTAGATCTATTTTTCAGGTCAATTATTTTTCCAAGTAGGTATTTTACATTTTTTCTATTATTATTATTATTATTTGGTTTTGCTTGACTGATTCTTGATGTCTCAACAAATCATTCATTTCCATTGGTTCAGTTCTAATTTTTAATGAATTATTTTCTTCATTTATTTTTTTGCTTCTTTTTGTTTTGGTTCAATTAAATTATTAAATGAATTGCTTTGGTCTATGGAATTTTTTTTTCCATTTCACAAATTCTTTTTTTTTTAACGAGTTGTTTTCTTTTTCCAATTCACAAATTCAGTTTTTCAGGGAGTTGTTTTCTATTTCTATTTTGTCAAATCTATCTTTCAATGAGTTATATGCCTTTTCTGAACCCTCTTGCAACATTTTCCTTCCCTTTCCCCATTTGTCTTCTAGCTCTTTTTAAAGATTTCTTTTAATTTCTTCTAGAAGAGCTTTATGTGAAGAGGAGCAGGTTATATCTCCTTTTGAGGTTTCATCTGGAGATGAACTGCTTTTAATCTCCTTAGCATTTGAAATCAGTTCTTTCCTTTCATTATAAATGCTATCTATGGTTAGATTTCTCTTTGCCTTTTTACTCAAGTTTTTAAAAACGTTGGGATCTGCTTTTAGTGTAAGGGATATTTTCCAAGCTTCCTCTTCAAGAGGCAATGAAGCAGTGGTGGCCTCGCTGGGATCATGCTGACTCACTCCTGGAACTGGGTGGACATGGCCAGGTCCCGTGCAATTCATTACCTTTTGTGTTTTTGTTGGATGTTTCATAAATTCTCTGCTGATCTACTAGCTTGCAACCAGGGCAGAGTAGCCAATTCTAGTGTAGATTCCCCACCCCCTCCCCCCACCCTAGAGTCTCTGCTGCTTGGGATCTGCACTGCCCTCTGGAGACTGTACACTGCCCTGGGTCTGCACAGCATGTGCTGGCATTTGTGCTCTGCCTACCTGAGCCTAGCCACTTTTCTCTGTTCTTAATTAAAACAGACCTTTTCTGGAGATCTTCAAAATTATCTTCTGCTGGTAATTTGCTGCATTCCAATATTCGTAAATTCTACCATTCTATAACTAATTCTGAGGCTGAATTTGCTAATTATTTGAGGGTCCTGGGAGAAGATCAGAAAGACACATGTGTCCTCTCTGCCATCTTTTCTTACTGTTATAGCCAATATTTCTAACACAATGTTAAATAATAGTAGTCAAAATGGGCATCCTTGTTTTACCAATGATCTTACTCAGAACATATCCAGTGTCTCTGCATTACAAATAATGCTTAGTTTTGATTTGAAATAGATCCAGCTTATTTTTTTTTAAATAGCATTTTATTGACAAGTTATATGCATGGGTAATTTTACAGCATTGACAATTGCTAAACCTTTTGTTCCATTTTTCCCCTCCTTCCCCCCACCTCCTCCTCTAGATGGCAGGATGACTAGTAGATGTTAAATATATTAAAGTATAAATTAAATACACAATAAGTATACATGACCAAACTGTCATTTTGCTGTACGAAAAGAATCAGACTCTGAAATAGTGTACAATTAGCCTGTGAAGAAAATCCAAAATTCTGGCAGGCAAAAATATATGGATTGGGAATTCAATGTAATGGTTCTTAGTCATCTCCCAGAGTTCTTTGCCTGGGTGTAGCCAGTTCAGTTCATTACTGCTTCATTGGAACTGATTTGGTTCATCTCATTGCTGAAGACGCCCAGGTCCGTCAGAATTGATCATCATATAGTATTGTTGTTGAAGTATGTAATGATCTCCTGGCCCTGCTCATTGCACTCAGCATCAGTTCATGTAAGTTTCTCCAGGCCTTTCTGAAATCATCCTGTTGGTCATTTCTTACTGAACAATAAGATTCCAAAATATTCATAAACCACAATTTATTCAGCCATTCTCAAATTGATGGGCAACTACTCAGTTACCAGTTTCTGGCCACTACAAAGAGAGCTGCCACAAATATTTGTGCACATATAGGTCGCTTATCCTTCTTTATGATCTCTTTGGGATATAAGCCCAGTAGTAACACTGTACAGCTTAATATTTTAAGGAAAGTTCCTGTTACAGCTATGTTCTCTAGTGTTTTTAACAGGAATAAGTGCTATAGTTTGTCAAAATCTTTTTTCTGTGTCTATTGAGATCATCATATGATTTTTGTTGCTTTGTTATTAATGTGGTCAATTAGGATAACAGTTTTTTCTGATATTGAACTTGCCCTTCATTCCTACTATAAATCCCGCTTGATTGTAGTCTATTATTCTTCTCATAAGTTGCTGTAAACTCTTTGCTAATATTTTACTTAAAATGCTTGAATCAATATTCATTAGATTGTTCTTTAATTTTCTTCCTGTTTTATGCATTATTACTACAATTGTGTCAGAGCAAGAATTTGGCAGGACTCCTTCTTTACCTTTCACTCCCCCCCCCCATGTGTTTATGTAGTATTGCAATTAATTGTTCTTTAAATGTTTGGTAGGATTAATTTTTAAATCAATCTGAACCTAGGGATTTTTTTTAAGAAGTTCATTTATGGCTTACTTAATTTTTTTTTTCTAAAATAGGATAATTTAACTAATTTATTTCCTTTTCTGTTATTCTGAGCAATTATTTTTTTTCTGTAAACATTCATTTCAATTAGATTATAAGATTTGTTGCCATATAGTTTAGGAAAATAGGTCTTAATTATTTCTTTAATTTATTTTCATTTTTGACAAGTTTATCATTTTCATTTTGATGCTGGTGACTAGTTTTATTTTTCTTTCCTTTTTCTAATCAATTTAACGAAAGATATATATATATATATATTCTATTATTTTTTTCATAAAACCAATTTGTAGTTTTATTAATTAATTCAACTTTTCTTAGTTTCAATTTTATTAATCTCTGCCTTGAGTTTCAGTGTTTCTAATTTGGTACTTAGTTGGGCGATTTTGATTTGATCTTTTTCTCAAATTTTTAATTGTATGCCCAATTCTTTGATCTCCTCTTTCTCTATTTTATTCATATAACTATTTAAAGATATAAAATTTCCCATAAGAACTGCTATGGGGTGTATTCCATAGGTTTTGTTACGTTGTATGTTTATTGTCACTATCTTTGATGTTATAATGTGATGTTTCTGTGATTTGTTATTTGACAGACTCATTCTTTAGAAGTAGATTATTTACTTTACAATTCATTTTTAGTATATATATTTTCTGGTCTTTTATTCAGTTTAATTTTGGTTACATCGTGGTCTGAAAAGGAAATAATTACTATTTCTGCCTTTCTGTATTTGACTGTGAAATTTTTGTGCTCCAATACATGGTCAGTTTTTGTGTTGATTCCATTTACTGCATAGAAAAAGGTGTATTCCTTTCTTTTTGATTTTTGGCAATCATTATAACCTCTGTGAGGTTTTTTTTTTTTTTAATTAAAATATGACAGAAAACTTTTGCTTTGCCTGCTTTATTCTTTTTTCACAGAAGATCAAATAAAAATATGCATAAAGCACTCTTAAAACTGCAAGATATTATACCCAGGATATATGTTTAATAAACATTTATAAGTTTACAAAAATATATACTTTGAACATTATATGTAATGCACATACACACATATATGATTGGATTGATTCAATGATTCATCAAAATAGATGATAGATAGATAGGCAGGGAATAAAACTATGCTTCTTAAGTTTTCATTTGGAAGGAATTTAGTACTTATCTAGGTTTGCATTGTAAAAGAACAAATTGAGCATTGGAGAATTTGCCAAAAATAACATTGTTAGTAACTAGCAGAACTAGAAGTCTAACCAGTGTATTCTGGCTCCAAATTAAATATGTTGTTGTTGCTGTTTAATTTTTTTCCAATGTGTCTGGATCGACTTCCGGGCGGAGAGGAGGCACACAACTGTGTAACCTCCGCGTTTTTCTCTCACTATCCATTTCATTTCATGCTTCTGAATTAATGCTCGACTGAAAAAAAAAACATACAATTAGTTACCAAGAAAAACCATCCTTGAGACTCGTCAAAAAAGGTCTGTTTTTGCTCAAAGGTGGGGATGGTTATTAGATCGGAAGCAAGCTGCAGGCAGCAGCGACAGCGAGAACATGGAAGGCGGCTCAGAGCCGAGCAGAGCGGAGAGGGGGTGGGGTGTGATCGCAGCAGTCTCTGCGGGGAGAGCTTTGCTACAGGATTAGATACTTTGCTCCAGCAGCAAGTCAGCAGCCCAGCAGAAAAGCTAAAAAACTGGGGGTGAAGAATACAACCCCAAACAGCTAGAGTCTCTCGGGTCCTGGCCACCCCTCCCCCACAGTGTCTCAGCATGCTCTCAAATCTCAGAGCGCAGGTGCAGCACAGTAGGGCCAGTGCCTCAAGGCTACCCTGCCCCTCCCCCAAAGAAAGCAGCCTCCATTCAAGGGTTTTTTTCCTTCTGTTTCTTGGCTAGTTTGTCTTTGATTATTAGACAGAATGAGCAAGAAACTGAAAAAAACTTTAACCCTTGACAGCTTCTATACAGATAAAGAGCAGACTCCAAATCCTGAGGAGACTAAAAACAAACAGTCCCCAGCTGAATCCCCAAAGGAGGAGATCATATGTTCCTCAGCACAGATGAATCTCATGGAGGAAATTAAAAAGGCTCTCACAAGAGAGCTAGAAGAAAAATGGGAAAAGGAGAGGGAGGCTTGGCAAAAGAGCCTGGAGAAGTCAGTTAAAGAGAAAGTGGATAAAGAAATCAAATCCTTGAAAAATAGGATTGGTGAACTGGAAAACAAAATTGGTGAAATAGAAAAAAATTCCACAGAACAAAAGAACTCAATTGGACAATTAGAAAAAAAAATCTTTAAAAAGTGAGTGAAGAAAATACTTCACTGAAAATCAGGGTCGAACAAATGGAATTGAATGACTCGAGGAGACAAGAAGAATCAGTCAAGCAAATCCAAAAAAATCAAACAATGGAAAAGAATGTGAAATACCTTCTGGGGAAGACAACAGACCTGGAAAACAGATCCAGGAGAGACAACTTGAGAATTATCGGACTCCCAGAAAAGTATGATGAAAAAAAGAGCCTGGACACTATTTTCCAGGAAATTATCAAAGAGAACTGCCCAGAAGTCATAGAAACAGACGGTAAAATAGACATTGAAAGAATTCATCGATCCCCTACTGAAAGGGATCCTAAAATCAAAACACCAAGAAATATAGTGGCCAAATGCTAAAACCCTCAGACAAAGGAAAAAATACTGCAAGCAGCTATAAAAACCCAATTCAAGTATCGAGGAGCCACAATAAGGATCACCCAGGATCTGGCAGCATCCACATTAAAGGATCGAAGGGCCTGGAATATGATATTCCGAAGGGCTAAGGAACTTGGGATGCAACCAAAGATAACTTACCCAGCGAGAATGAGCATCTTTTTCCAGGGAAGAAGATGGACATTCAACGAAGTAAGCGAATTTCACCTATTTTTGATGAAAAAGCCAGAACTTAACAAAAAATTTGATCTACAAGTACAGAACTCAAGAGAAATCTAAAAAGGTAAAGATTAATCTTGAGAACTATATTTCGGCTATAAAGATGTATAAAGAATACAGATATACCTTGTTCTAGAAACTAGATGTGGAAAGGACATTGTACCAGAAAAAGGGGAAAGTGGGGATACTACATTTCATGAAGAGGCAAAGAAAATCTATTATATCTGAGAGAAAGAATGGAGAGGGATGGATATAGTGAGTATTTTACTGCATTCAGAATTGGCTTTAAGAGAATAATTTTAGACATATTCAATCTATGGTGAAACTTCTCCCACCTCATTGAAAAGTGAGAAGGGAAAAGTGAAAAGGGAAGGAATAAGTTAAGTGGAAGGGAATACGGGAACTGGGAGGGAAAGGAGTAAGATAGGGGGAGGAACTCTAAGGGGGGGTAGGGATACTAAAAAAAGGGAGGGCTGTGAGAAGCAAGTGGTGCTCACAAGCTTAATACTGGGAAGGGGGGTAAGGGGGTAAGAAGGGAGAAAAGCATAAACCGGGCTTAACAAGATGGCAAGTAATACAGAATTGGTCATTTTAACCATAAATGTGAACGGGGTAAACTCCTCCATAAAGAGGAAGCGGTTAGCAGAATGGATTAAAAGCCAGAATCCTACAATATGTTGTTTACAGGAAACACACCTGAAGCGGGGAGATACATGCAGGTTAAAGGTAAAAGGTTGGAGCAAAATCTACTATGCTTCAGGTGAAGTCAAAAAAGCGGGGGTAGCCATCCTGATCTCAGATCAAGCTAAAGCAAAAATTGATCTAATCAAAAGAGATAAGGAAGGGCACTATATCTTGCTAAAGGGTAGAATGAATAATGAAGCAGTATCTATATTAAACATATATGCACCAAGTGGTGTAGCATCTAAATTCCAATGTGTCTGGATCTAGGAATTATTTTCTGGATCTCAGAATATGTGTGTGTGTGTGTGTGTGTGTGTATCTGAAGAAGTGTATCTGAGAGTAAGTTTTTAACATACAAAGCCTTATGTATAAAGTTCTCTCCCATTTTACTCTGACTTAAGACTTTGTATCTAGTAACATGACAAGATTTTAGATGTTTCACTATAAAAGACAAAACAGGATATTTGCCCAAAGGCACCTTCTTCCTTGACTCCCGCTGTGATATGATGAAAGTAAAAGTAGACAGCAGTCTTATCTCTTGCAACATATAAAGTACATTGGCAGTACTTGTCTTCATGATGACTTTCATTGCTTTCTATTCAGCTTCTTTCCACTGATGCTCCAAGGCATATCCTATTTGCCATTTACTGGAAAATTGGACTGGATACAATCCAGAATCAATTTTTGCTTTTAAATGTGAAAAATGCAATAGAATGGAGGATGTGATAAAGACTTTAGAGGCAGAGTTAATTGTTTTAAAAAGTCATTGATATAAAGGATAGTCTGTGTTCATAGAGCACTTTTACATATACCATTATTTAAAGTAGTTAACTTAATAATTTTAAACCAATAATTGGTTTCCCTTGGTGAGTACCCAGCCACCTTCCATTTTTTTCCAGGATGAAGTAGATTGGGAAGATGTTTTAAGTAAATAGAAGCACTAGCAGGCTGTTGTAGTAGGACAGGTATGAAATAATGAATGCCTGCACTAGGGTGATATCAGCATCAAAATAGAAAAATGGGTGTATTAAAGAGAATTTATATAAGTGAAAGTGACAGATATTGATAACAAAATGCATATAAATGATGAGAGATAGTTAAGTATAACTTATAGATTTTAGGACTGTTATAGGTCCCAGAGACCACTATTTTGCTTTTGGAGAAAACTCATGCCTATTGAGAACAATATCAAGAGGAGCAGAGTAAAAGAGCACTGGGATAATTATACCTTCCTTACTTTCTTTTTGTATCCTTTCTTTTTGCCTATACTCCAGTGCGCAAGGTGAGTCCCATTGGTATCAGGAATAAATAAATTATACTGACTTTTGATTTTTTTCCAATGGATGAAAAAAATGAGATAAACAGAATTTTCTTGATTATTTCAGGTATCTAGCATTAAAACATACCAAGATTTCAGACTTAAATCTAAAAGAGCTAATTTGGTAAATCCAATTAACTTTATAGAGCAAATGCAACATATCATTAATGCTATTTTCCCCAATCATTTAATAGAATGTCTATTTCACTTACTATGAAAAAAATTAAAAGACACAATCAAATGTTGAAGAATTTTATTGAAAAAAAATTAATAGAGAAGACATGATACATTAATTTCTTAATATTGTAATGATGAAATTGATACAAAACCAGCCTGATAAATTTCAGGAATCTTTAACTAGAGTTGTTTTAACCATCGCTAACCCAGCTTAATTAGATAATCTTATAGAGCAGAGAATTATGATTCTAATCTGTGAAAGGATATGTCTCTTGCCACATTAAGGTGGTCACATGGTCACATTGTACATAAGAATGCTGTGCATTCCTTATGTCAAAAGTTATATGAATTTTTCAGTTTTCAAAGTGGCTTTCAACAAGTTATCTCACTTGGTCATCTGTTAAATAGTGAGGTAGAGAGGGTGAGCATGAGTATTAGTATTCTCATTTTAGTTGAGGAAATTCAAACCTAGAGGTTAAATTACTTGATCAGTTTTGTACCTTAGTCAGAATTTCTATAGAACTTTAAGATTTAGAATATCATAAAATCCTTGGGAATTAAATGCTATTATTATTATTATCTGCATTGTCTACATCCCAATATGCAGTATAATTTTTAATATCATAACTTTTTGAGATTGAAAAAAGTAATTTTTCACTCATAAGAGAATGGTGAGATTGTAGTATTTTGAAAGATTTACAGCATTGATAAATGTGATAAATACTTAGAAGATAATAAAAATATATGTGAACTTTTATAAAATGAAATAGGTAGAGTCAAGAAAACAAGAGTCACCATGGCAAAAACAAAGTAAATAGAAAGGACAAATTTAAAAATAAAAATCAAAAGTCAATGTTTCAAAAATATTAGAAGCAAGTAAGAGTCAAAGGAAAAAAAAATAGAAGACACCCCCCATCACTTAGAAGTTTATAAGTATTACACTTTGTACATATTTTCAGACTTTTTTCAATGTATTGATCAGTTAAAATTCTTTTTCTTCCCTACGTTTTTCTTTTTTCATTTTGGTCTTAAAATACTATTTCTTATATGGTATGGCTTTCTGGGAAGGGGAGGGTGAAAGGATAGGAGGAGAAAATATTGCTAAAAAAAAACATCAATTACACTTCAATTGAATGGAAGAATCAATCAGGTTTCCAAATCAATATCATCTTGGAGTAGCCTTGTTGCTTTCCATTATAGAGCAGTCCTTTTTATCTGTAGCTTTATTTTCTGTTTCTCCATCCCCTTTCTTTTAGGCAAAATTGTATGTGGGGGTGGTGATGGAGTGTGGTGTGGTGAAGACTATAATTCCCAAGATTCCAATTCTGATTTGAATACTTTCTCCAAATGTAGCATACAATTTTGAACTCTTCTAGAGAAAGGGGAGGTAGTAGAGTGGAGGTTAGAAACATACAGAAACTGAGGTCTGAAAATGTCAAGTCATTTGCCCTAAGGAACTTTCAGGTAGAAAGTTTCAAAGTAGGGTTTGGAACACAGGTTTCTCAATTCTAAATCTAATATTCTAAGCCCTGTGGCATGCTGTTGGTTGGTTCATTCCATTTCCTTCTAGAAAATACATCAGAACATCAGTTTTTTGTTTTGTTTTGTTTTGTTTTTTCCCCAAAATTATTAGGGAATGAAACATTCTGCATTAATACATTTTCCAAATAAATGCAATTTATTTCTATAGAGATGGCAGCATTACTTTTCACTCCCCAAACCACATCCATGATTAATGATGGAAATATTTCTATTCCTCTTCTCTCTAATTTTTATTTTGTTTTGTTTTGACTAAAGTTGTTCTTTCAAAGGTACAGGGAATTCTTATACTAACATAGATCTGCATTGCTCTTCAGTTTACACTTTTATGGAATTGCCTTTGGATTTATTTACTAAAAGTTATACTGTAAGGTGGGACTCAAACCAGTTCTTCCAAATTCTGAGGACAACACTCTATCCATGATATAACCTCAACTTACTTCTTTGCTTTTATAAATGGAATAAAGTTTAACTATGACTATCTAATTTATCATCATCATCATATCAGTTATTCTACAAAATCATAGTGCATGGATGTGTTCAAGACCTGTGGCCATTTACTACTGAATGTTTCCAGACTGTTACTGAGTTTAAATGGCCCATGAGATTTCTAGTCCAGTGAGTTTCTCTTCATTATATTGAACTTTGTTACTATTTTTTCCAGATTTGTAAAATAATTTCTTGGGAGTTTGATTGGTATAGAACTAAATATGTAGATTGTTTTAAGTAGCACTATCATTTATATTGTATTTGTTTAGCCTATTCATGAGCACTTGATAATTTTCTAACTGATTAGATCTGACTTTATTTGAATGAAAAGTGCTTTGTAGTTGTGTTTGTATAGTGCCTTACTTTCCCTTGTAAGACAGATTCCCAAATATTTTATACAATCAACAATTATTTTGAATGGAATTTCTTTTTGTATCTCTTCTTGCTGGACTTTTTGGTAATATATAAAAATGCTGATGATTTATGTGAATTTATTTTGTATCTTCCAATTTTGCTAAAGTTGTGAATTGTTTCTAGTAGTTTTTAAGTTGATTCTCTAGGGTTCTCTAAATATACATCAAATCATCTGCAAAGAGTAATAATTTGGTTTTCTCACAACCTACTCAAATTTATTTAATTTTTTCTTATTGTCAAAGCTAATATTTCTAATACAATATTGAATAATAATGATGGTAGTGGGCAGCCTTGTTTCACTCCTGATCTTATTGGGAATGATTCCAGTTTGTGCCTTTTATATATGATGTTTGCTGATGGTTTTAAATAGATGCTACTGATTATTTTAAGGAAACATCCATATGTTACTATATTCTCTGGGTTTTTAATAAGAATGGGTGTTAGATTTTATCAAATGTTTTTTCTGCATTATTTAATCATATGATTTTTGTTAGTTTGATTATTGATATAGTAGATTATGCCAATACTTTTCTTAATATTGAACCAGCCTTGCATTTCTGATATAAATCCTACTCTGTTATGGTGTATTATCCTGGGGATAATTTTCTGTAACATCTTTGCTAATATTTTATTTAAGATTTTTGCATCAATATTCATTAGGGAAATTGATCTTTAATTTTCTTTCTCTATTTTCACCCTACCTGGTTTAGCTATCAGGACCATATCTGTGTCATAAAAGGAATTTGCTAGGACTCCTTCTTTCCCTATTTTTTGAAATAGATTATATAATATTGGAATTAATTGTTCTTTGAATGTTTGGAAGAATTCACATATAAATCCATCTGGCCCTGAAGGTTTTTTCTTAGGGAGATGATTAATAGCTTGTTCTATTTCTTTTCCTAAAATCTGACTACTTAAATGATTTCTTTCCTCTTCTGTTAACCTGAGCAATCTATATTTTTTGTAGATATTTCTCCATTTCATTTAGATTATCAAACTTAAGAGCAAGGGGCAGAGCCAAGATAGTGGAGAAGGCACACACAACTTTCTAAGCTCCTCTCATTCCCTCACAACCAACTATTAAATTTAGCCTCAAAAATAGTGCTTGACTGCTAAAATTCATGAAGATTAGAAGCACACAACTTGCTAGCTGAAGAGAATCTGAAAGATCACCAAGAAAGGTTTGTCCTGAGTGTCCAGGAACAGACCGGCATAGGCAGGGAGAGACTAGCATCTGGAGCAGACCAAGGGATGGGGAGTTTTCTGTGGCTAGAGAAGTTATGGAAATGGCTCTGCTATAGACTGACTGCTCTGCCTTGATTACAAAGCAGTAAACTGGCAGAGAAATTAAAGCCTAAAGCAGAGGGTGCTCTCCAAAACAAGCCAGAACTGAACAAGATTTGATTCTAAACACTCAAACCCAAAAGTGACTCAGACAGACCTGTAACACAGCTCTGCAGCCACATCCTGCAGTACTGGGCTTTTGTGGGGGCAGGTACAAATGTGCAAAGCATGGGAGAACAGCTGGGGCAGCCTCTAATCTACACAGTGTGGGGCTCGTCCTGGGGCAATAGAACTTCCCCAGCAGACTGTGCTTCCTGGGGCAGAGACACTTCTGGTACTTGCAGGGCTACTCACTGCTCAGCCACTAATACCCACAACTCCAGGGCAGGCTTTGGCTTGGGGTAGTGAAAAATGAGTAAAAAACAAAATCAAAAGGACAATTGATAGCTTCTATACAGAAAGAAAGCAGCTTTTCAACCCCAAGGAGACTAATAGCAGAAAGTCTCCAGACAATTGTTGGTCCCCAACACAAAAGGCTTTCCTAGAAGAAACTATTAAAAACCTTAAAAGAGAACTAGAAGAAAAATGGGGAAAGGAAAGAGAAGCTATGCAAGAGAGCATCAACTTCCTGAAATGTGAATTGGAAAAAGTAAAAAACTCCCAAGAAGTGCAGGGAAACAGAATTTGTGAAATGGAAAAAGATAATAACTCACTAAAAAAAAAAAATAGTGAAATGGAAAAAAAATTCCATAGAGCAAAACAACTCATTTAAAAACTCAATTGGATATATACAAAAAGAAATTTAAAAAAAAGCAAATGAAGAAAATAACTCACTAAAAATCAGAACTGAACAAATAGAAATGATTGATTCATTGAGACATCAAGAATCAGTCAAGCAAAACCAAAAAAAAAAAAAAAAAAAAAAAAAAAGAAAAAGAAAAAAGAAAAGAAAAGAAAAAAGGAAAGATTGGAAAAAATGTTAAATATTTACTTGGAAAAACAACAGACCTGGAAACTAGATCTAAGGGAAATAACCTCAGGATCATTGGATTACCCGAAAATTATGATGAAAAAAAAAGAGTCTAGATACTATTTTACAGGGAATCATCAAAGAGAACTGCCCAGAAGTAATGGAATCAGGAGGTAAAATAGGCATTGAAAGAATTCATCAAACACCTTATGAAAAGGACCCTAAAATAAAAACTCCAAAGAATATTGTGGCCAAACTCCAGAATTTTCCAACTAAAGGAAAAATATTACAAATAGCCAGGAAAAATCATTTCAAATACTGAGATGCCACAATAAGGGTCACTCAAGATCTGGCTGCCTCATTAAAGGATCAAAGAGCCTGGAATCTGATAGTGTAAAAGGCAAAAGAATTTGTAATACAGCCAAGAATAAACTACCTAGCTAAGCTGGGCATTTTTTCCCAGGGAATAAGATGGACATTTAATGAAATAGAGGAATTTCATTTGTTTCTAAGAGAAAAAAAAAACAGATTTAAACAACAACAACAAAAAAAAATGATCTCCAACCATAGGACTCAAGAGAAGTAGAAAAAGGTAAAAGGAACTCTTGAGAACTGTATTTCTGTTGTGGATATACATAAAAACCACATATATAATTTGATTTTACTAATATAACATAAAAAAGGGAAGTATAAATGGAAAGGGGACAGTGTCAGAAAAAGGGAAAAGGGGAGGTAAAAAGAGGGAAACTACACCCCACGATGAGCCAAAGGAAACTTATCATATCTGAGGGAACTTAGAGAGGGGGAAGAACATTGTGTGAATCTAACTCTCATCAGAGTTGGCTCAAAGAGGAAATAATTCACAAAATTGTTTTACAGAAAATATTCTCTTACCTCATTAAAAAGTGGGAGAGGAAAAGGGAAAAGGAAAAAGAGTAATAAGGAAAGAGTACAAGAAAGGGGAAGGGATTCAAAGAGAGGAGGGAGGGTTCCTAAAGAGGGAGAGCTGTGTAATGCAAGTGGGACCCATAAGTTTAATACTAGGGAAGGGAGTAAGGGCAGCAAAAAAAAGAAATATTAGAATGGTAGAAAATACAGAATTAGTAATTTTAACCATAAATGTGAATGGGATGAACTCTCCCATAAAGCAGAGGCAGATAGCAGACTGGATCAAAAGTCAGAACCCTACAATATGTTGTTTACAGGAAACACATTCAAAATAGGGAGATACATATAAAGTAAAGGTAAAAGTCTGGAGCAGAATCTATTATCCTTCAGGTAAAGTCAAAAAAGCAGGGGTAGCCATCCTTATTTCACTTCAAGCAAAAGCAAAAATTGATCTAATTAAAAGAGATAAACAAGGAAACTATATCTTGACAAAGGGTACTATAGACAATGAAGCAATATCAATATTAAACATATTGTGTTTATATTGTGTTTATACAAAGTGGTATAGCATCTAACTTCCTAAAGGAGAAGTTAAGAGAGTTGCAAGAAGAAAGAGACAGCAAAACTATAATAGTGGGAGATCTCAATCTAGCACTCTCAGAATTAGATAAATCAAACCACGAAATAAACAAGAAAGAAATTAAAGAGGTAAATAGAATATTCGAAAAATTAGTTATGATAGATCTCTGGAGAAAACTGAATGGTGACAGAAAGGAATGTACTTTCCTCTCAGCAGTTCATGGAATCTACACAAAAATTGACCATATATTAGGAAATAAAGACCTCAAAATTAAATGCAGGAAGGCAGAAATAGTAAATGCTTTCTTTTCAGATCATGATGCAATATAAACTACATTCAACAAAAAGCTAGGGGTAAATAGATTAAAAAGTAATTGAAAACTAATCAATCTCATGATTAAAGAATGATTGGGTGAAACAGCAAATTATAGACACAATTAATAAGTTCACTCAAAATAATGACAATGAGGAAACATCATACCAAAATTTATGGGATGCAGCCAAAGCAGTAATAAGGGGAAATTTTATATCCTTAGAGGATGACTTGAATAAAATAGAGAAAGAGAATATTAATGATTTGGGCTTGAAACTTAAAAAGTTAGAAAAAAACCAAATTAACCTCCCTGCCCCAATCAATTACTAAACTTGAAATTCTAAAATTAAAAGGAGAAATTAATGATATAGAAAGTAAAAATACTATTGAACTAATAAATAAAACTAAGAGTTGGTTTTATGAAAAAAAATAAAATCAATAAACATTTGGTAAATCTGATTAGAAAAAGGAGAGAGGAAAATGAAATTAGTAGTCTTAAAAATGAAAAGGGAGAACTTTCCACCAATGAAGAGGAAATTAAAGAAATAATATGGGGTTACTTTGCCCAACTTTATGCTAATCAATTTGATGATCTAAGTGAAATGGATGACTACCTCCAAAAACATAGGCTTCCCAGATTAACAGAGGAGGAAGTAAATTGCTTAAATAGTCCCATTTCAGAAAAAGAAATAGAACAAACTATTAATCAACTCCCTAAAAAAAAAATCCCCAAGACCAGGTGGATTTACATGTGACTTCTACCAAACATTTAAAGAACAATTATCCCCAATGCTATATAAACTATTTGAAAAATAGGGAATGAAGGAGTCCTACCAAATTCTTTTTATGACACAGATATGGTACTGATACCTAAACCAGGTAGGTTGAAAACAGAGAAAGAAAATTATAGTCCAATCTCCCTAATGAATATTGATGCTAAAATCTTAAATAAGATATTAGCAAAAAGACTACAGAAAATCATATCCAGGATAATACACTATTATCAAGTAGGATTTATACCAGGAATGCAGGGCTGGTTCAATATTAGGAAAGCTATCAGTATAATTGGCCATATTAATAACTAAATTAACAAAACACATATGATCATCTCAATAGATGCAGAAAAGGCATTGATAAAATCCAACATCTATTCCAATTAAAAACACTTGAGAGTATAGTAATAAATGGACTTTTCCTTAAAATAATCAGCAGCATCTATCTAAAACCATCAGTAAGCATCATATGTAATGGGGAAAAACTGCAACCATCCCCAGTAAGATCAGGAGTGAAACAAGGTTGCCCACTATCACCATTATTATTCAATATTGTATTAGAAATGGTAGCTTTGGCAATAAGAGTTGAGAAAGAGATTAAAGGAATTAGAGTAGGCAATGAGGAAACCAAATTATCACTCTTTGTAGATGATATAATGGTATACTTAGAGAACCCAAATTTTTTTTGATATTGGCTAAGACATAGATTTGTAGATCAATGAAATAGGTTAGGTTCAAAGGACAAACCAGCCAATAACTTTAATAATCTCGTGTTTGACAAATCCAACGACCCCAGTTTTGGGGATAAGAACTCACTATTTGAAAAAAAAATTGTTGGGAAAATTGGAAATTAGTATGGCAGAAACTAGACATTGACCCACTTTTAACATTGTACACCAAAATAAGGTCAAATTGGGTTCATGATGTAGGCATAAAGAATGAGATTATAAATAAATTGGAAGAGCATAGGATAGTTTACCTCTCAGACCTGTGGAAAAGGAAGGAATCTATGACTAAAGAAGAATTAGAGATCATTATTGATTACAAAATAGAAAATTTTAATTATATCAAATTAAATTTTTTTGTAAAAAGAAAACTAATGCAGACAAGATTAGAAGGGAAGCAATAAACTGGGAAAACATTTTTACAGTCAAAGGTTCTGATAAAAGCCTCATTTCCAAAATATATAGAGAAGTGACTCTAATTTATAAAAAATCAAACCATTCTCCAATTGATAAATAGTCAAATATTATGAACAGAAAATTCTCAAATGAAGAAAGTGAAAGTATTTCTAGTCATATGAAAAGATGCTCCAAGTCATTATTAATCAGAGAAATGCAAATTAAAACAACTCTGAGATAGCACTACATACCTGTCAGATTGGCTAGAATGACAGGGAAAAATAATGTGGAATGTTGGAGGGGATGTGATAAAACAGGGACACTGTTGGTGTAATTGTGAAAGGTTACCATCGATAATGAAGCAATATCAATACTAAACATATATGTACCAAGTGGTACAGCATGCTAATTCCTAGAGAAGTTAAAAGAGATGCAAGAAGAAATAGACAGAAAAATGATACTAATGAGAGATCTCAACCTTGCTCTCTTAGAACTAAAAAAATCAAATGACAAAATAAATAAGGAAGAAGTTAAAGTAAATGAAATGTTAGAAAAGTTATATATGATGTCTTATTGGCATACAGTTGGGCAAAATATCTCCTAATTGTTGCTCTAATTTGTTCTTCATTGGTGAAAAGTTATCCCTTTTCATTTTTGAGACTAACAATTTGATTTTCTTCTTTCCTTTTTCTAATGAAATTAATTAAAGCTTTATCTATTTTTTTCATAAAACTAACTCTTAATTTTATTTATTAATTCAACAGTTTTCTTATTTTCAATTTTATTAATCTTCCCTTCTATTTTCAGAATTTCCAATTTGGTATTTAATGGAGAGTTTTTCATTATTTTTCTTGCTTTTTAATTTTAAGCTTAATTCATTGATCTTCTCTTTCTCCATCTTATGCAAGTAAGCATCTAGTGATATGAAATTCTCTCTCATAACTGCTTTGGCTGCATCCCACAAATTTTGTTATGTTTTTTCGTTATTGCCATTCTCTTGGATGAAATTATTGATAATACTTATAATTTGCTCTTTCATCCATTCATTCTTTAGAAGTAGATTATTTTATTTCCAATTAACTTTTGTTCTATTTTTTCCTAGCCTTTTATTGCATGTGATTTTTTTTTGTATTATTATGTGAAAAAATGCGTTTACTAATTCTGCCTTTCTGCTTTTGATTTTGAGATTTTTATGTCCACATGGTCAATTTATGTAAAAGTTCCATAAACAGCTGAGAAAAAGTAAACTCCTTTCTATCTTCATTCAATTTTCTCCAAAGATACATCATATATAACTTTTCTAACATTTTGTTTATCTTCTTAACTTCTTCCTTATTTATTTTGTCATTTGATTTTTTTTTAGTTCTAAGAGAGCAAGGTTGAGATCTCTCATTAGTATCATTTTTCTGTCTATTTCTTCTTGCATCTCTTTTAACTTCTCTAGGAATTAGCATGCTGTACCACTTGGTACATATATGTTTAGTATTGATATTGCTTCATTATCAATTGTAGCCTTTAGTAAAATATAGTTTCCTTTCTTATCTTTTTAAATTAAATCTCTCTTAGCTTTTTCTTGATCTGAGACTAGGATTGCTATCCCTGCTTTTTTTTTTAATTAATTTATTTTTTGTTACTTCACCTGAAGCATAATAGATTCTGCTCCAGCCCTTTTCCTTCACTCTGTATATATCACTATGCTTTAAATGTGTTTCTTGTAAACAACATACTGTAGGTTTCTGCCTTTTAATCCAGTCTGTTATCTGCTTTCATATTATGAAAGAGTTCATCCCATTCATATCTGCAGTTAAAATAATTAATTCGGTATTTCCTGTAATCTTACTTACCTTGTTATGCTTTTTCTCTTTCCTTTCCCCCTTCCCTCCCCCTCCCCTCGCCAATATTTTGCTTTTGATGACCAAATCCCCCAAGTAGCCCTTACCCTTTAGAATCACTCCCTCTTTTTTTACACCTTTCCCCTAACACTTCTGTTTTCTCTTCTTTTTGTCTTTCCCTTTCTTTTCCCCTTTTCCCTCCCACTTTCCTATAAGGTGAGATAAGCTTTTCTGTGAAATCAAATATGTCTGATAGTCTCTCTTTGAGCCAAAACTGATGAGAGTAACAGTCACACAATGCTCGTCCCCCTCCCTTCTTTCCCTCAATTATAATAGGTCTTCTTTGCTTCTTAATCAGATGTAATTTCCCTTATTTTATCTCCTTTTTCCTCTTTTATAAAATCAAATTATATCCATACTCTCTAAGTAAACCCATAACAGAAATATAATTCTCAAGATTTCTTTCTTTTTACCTTTTGATATTTCTCTTGAGTTCTGTGTTTGGAAATCAAATTATTTAATTTCTGGTCTTTTCATTAGAAACAGGAGAAATTCACCTATATCACTGAATGCCCATTTTCTTCCCTGAAAGATAACACTCACTTTAGCTGGATAGCTTATTCTTGGCTGTATTCCAAGTTCCTTTGCCTTTTGTAATACCAGATTCCAGGCCCTTTGATTCTTTAAGAGGGAAGCTGCTAGGTCCTGGGTAATCCTAATTGTGGCTCCTCAGTATTTAAATTGTTCCTTTTTGTCTGCTATCTTTTCCTTGATGTGATAGTTCTGAAATGTAGTCATGATATTCCTTGGGGATTTAATTTTGGGGTCTCTTTCAGGAGGTAATCTGTGAATTCTTTCAATGGCAGTTTTACCTTCTAATTTTAAGATATTAGGGCAGTTTTTGTTTATGATTTCTTGTAAGATGATATCTACTTTATTTTTTTCATCATGGCTTTCTGGAAGTCCAATAATCCTTAAATTTCTCTCCTAGATCTATTTTCTAGGTCAGTTGTTTTTCCTAGGAGGTATTTATTATTTTCTTCTATTTTTTTTTTCATTTTGTTTGTTTTTGTTGGACTGATTCTTGAAGTCTTATTGAATCATTCACTCCCATTTATTCAATTCTAATTTTTAGTATATTATTTTTTGTTACCTTTTTTTTTAGCTCCTTTTATAATTGACCAATACAACTGTTTTGTTAATTGCATTTTTTTTTCATTTCATAAATTTTGTTTTTCAGTGAATTGGTGTGTTTTCCATATCTATTTTTAAAGACATTATATGCTTTTTCTATTCCTTCTTTCAATGATCTCATTTCATTTCTCCATTTTTTTCTGACTCTCTTTTACCATCCTTTATACAATCTTCCAAGAATGCTTTGTGAAATGGGAACCACCTCATATCTTCCTTAGGGGCTTCTTCTGGAGTTGCTTTGCCTCAGAATTTGAGATCTGTTCTATCTCTCCATAAAAGTTGTTTATAGTGAGAGTTCTTTTTTGTTTTTTTACTCATTTTTTTTAAAGTTTGAAGTCTACTCATTGCAAAGGAATAACAGCTGCTTTAATTTGCCCTGGGGCTATTATGCTTATTGACTTCTGTTGCTCAGTAATCATGGCTAGACCCCTGTTCTTCCATGGCTCCGTGGTTTACAATTTGCCTTTTGTAGCAAATCTGCCAAACCACCTTTTTGCAACCAGGACAGTAGCAAAGAAGACTCACAGAAGATTTCCAGGTGTGTGGAAGCTGCAATACTCTGACTCCCCACCCTAGCTTCTTGTCCTTGTCTTCCTGTGCTGTGATATGGGCTTGGCAGACTGCCTTTTTGTCTATTTGAAAAACACCTGTTCTGAAGTTCTTCCAAGGTATCTTCTTCTGGGAATGTGTTGCACTCCAAGTATTTGTATATTCTTTGACTCCAAAACCAGTTTAGAGGCTTAATGTGCTATAGGTTTGGGAGTAGGTCAGAGGAGATCACAAAAAGTCATATCTACTCTCTGCCATCTTGGCTCTCCCTCCTCTATTATTGTGTAATGACCTTACAATACATGGTAATTTTTTGTGTCCTTTATGTCCCTCTTCAATTTTTTTCAGAGGTCTATTCTATCTACATTTTCTAGTATTCCATTAACCTTGTCTTTGAGCATAGGCAGCCATTGTGTTTGATGTTTTGCTAAAAACTTTACCTGCTCTTTCTAGGTTTTCTGATTTTCCAGAATTTGTCTTCTGATATGGGACTAGAGACTGCTCTACTGTTTTTGCTCCACTATTGAGTCAGGACCCAGTGTCTCAGTTGCCAATTTGTGATTAAAACCCTTTTAATGACTTTCCCACATTCCATCTGAGCTGTGCTGAACACTCTTTTCATCTTAGTGAGACTGACATTTCTTGAAATTTTTCCAATCTATCTTGAGTTCAAGAGTGGTGTCATTCCATCAGATTCTGTTCAGAAGCTTGGTTTCATGTAATTTTCAAGAAAAACTTGGAGAGCATGAGCAGTTTCCTGGCTTTACTAGTCATCTTGGCTCTACCCCTGGAATGAACCAGACATTGTTGAATTAAAAACGTGCCATTTCCTATATACCAGATATTGTGGTATATTGAAAATAGATAATAAAAGAAAGACTTAAAGTCCAGAAAGATGATAAAAGAGACAGAATATATGTTCTATCAATGAGAATACCTTGTTAAAAATATGAAGGAAAAGAAAATGCACAGACAAACAATATAAAATAGAAATGGCAAAATTATTAAAAGTTATCAAACAAAGAAGCACAAAAAGATTGAAGTGCTAGGAATGTCAGAGAATACCTCTGGGTATCCGGTATGAGAATCACTTCTAACTTTAGTTATTAGAAAAATCCACATAGAAGAGATGTTATTTGATATAGTAGTAAAGAACAGATAACAGATGATTAGGTTTTTTTGTTATGAGTTCAAATGTTGGAGTTCTTGTTCTTCTCAAAACACAGCCGGTTTAGCTTAGAGGCTTAGAGCCCTCTGAATATCTCCAAATCCAAAGGTTCTGTCCTTCAGCCTCTGCCTCTGCTTTCTTCAGCCTCCAACCAACACAGAGATGGAATGTCTCTCTTGTCTCCTTCTGGGGAGCCCAGCCACCAATTACAGTGGTGTGAGATGAAGATGAATCTGGTTGTCCACTGAACTCTCACTCGTAGCTTTATCCTCTGAAAGCTCTTCGTCTGCCACCAGCCAGCCAAGTGGAAAAAAATGTATTCTGGAATGGCTGTCTCGCCTTATATGTGAATCTTCTGAGAGAATGGGATTATGGGTTTTCTCCCATAGTGCTCTCTGGCCCAAAGAGCTTTAAGGGAGGTGTGAACTCCCTTGAAGTTAGAAAGTTTACTTTGTGAAGCTGGCATACTTGTGAACTCCAATGAGTAAAGGTGTGAACACAAGCCTTGTATTAATTAGTTCTACTTAGTACCTTGTTTCAGGTTCTGGCCAAAATCTTCTTGTAAGATTAGATCAACTCTAATTAGTTAGCAGTTAGTAAGGATTCCAACATTTTTTTGTCATGGAAACTCATATAAATTACCTCCAAATATATGAAGGTGCTATGAACTACACTATACAGGGAGTATTGTAACTGACAAGTTAGAGATGCTTAACATATTATGCTTTTTCCATTTATGTTGTTTAATCATGTCAGTTATGTCTGTTATTTCTTGAGCCTATTGTTGTTATTGTTATTTGGCAAGATATAGAAATAGATTACCATTTCATTCTCTAGCTCATTTTATAAATATCAGAATGAAGGGAAACAGAATTAATTAACCTCCTTAGGGTCTCACAAGCTAGTGTTTGAAACCATGTTTGTGTGTGTATAGGTGTATGTTTTTATGTATACCCAATATATACATATACATACATGTCTATATGTTTACATAGAATATGTATTTAACATATATGTGTATATGTATGTATAGGTTTGATTTTGTTTCTGTAGGTAAAACAGACCATTCTCTGCCTCATTTCTTACCTGCACTTCATCAATGATGGGATGTTGACTCAAATCAAACTGAATCCTGTTAAAGACCTTACCTTAACAACAACAACAACAACAACAACAACAACAACTGCATCCAGGGTCATTTCCAGTTCTGCTGATTTATGTTTTGTTACTGGATCAAAAAAATTCAGTGAATACCAACAACAACAACAGTAATTTCCCTTAGACTAAATTTTTCTTTCCTGTGGCTTCTACTTTCTTCTCCTAAGAAACATTTCTCTCTCAAGCTCTGGTGGATAGATTCATTTTATGATACTCATCATCTTCTCAACTCCCACAGATTCCTCTTTCCTCAGATTAGAAGGTTGGAAGTACAATGCTAAATTCCTTACAAATTCTTCCCTTAAAATAAACTCTGAACTTTCAGAACTTTTTAATAACTCCACTTTCCATTGGGAGTTCTTCTTGGTTTCGACCTTTCTCTACAGAACATGAGGATCCTGTACAAGGTACTATGTGGTGGCAGTCCTTTTCTCATGTTTCCTATGCTGTTCAGCTTCTTTTGTCTTCTTTCACTCCATTAAATTGTAAGGACCTTGGATTTAGGATTTTTCTAATCTGGTTTGTTTCCCTAGCACTTAGTACAGTTTCTGCTTTATAAGAAACAATATTTTATATTTGTTTCTTGAATTGAATTTGAGATCTACATTTACACAATATACATATGTATCTTTCTGTGCATACATGAAAATATGTGCATGTGTATATGCATTGATTCCCATAAGTATAACCATTTGCATATGTATATTTATGTTATTAATATGTATATTCTCTTGTTTGGAGAATTTCCACCTAGTAAATTGTGAACTCTTTGAAGGCACTGAAAAATATTTTTTTGTTTGTTTTTTCATGTAGCTCCAACAATTAGCAAAGTGTTTGGCTTTTAGAAAGCATTCAAAGTTTGTTGACTGTCTATTCAAGTTAGCATCATTGTACTTAAAGAATGAATAAGCCTTGAGTAACTACTGGTACTGCATTTTAAATTAATATGTCATATAAGAATGCATAGCCTTGTTTTCTCACTTGAACTAATTCTAACTCATCACTATTTATTTTAATAAAACTTTGATGATATCCTCTGTAAGTTGAAAATTAACCACATTCTCTTCTTATAGGGGAAAGAGGCTCTAATGTTATTCTCTTCAGTTCTATACCATTTAAAACACTTGATTTTGAAAGTTTAACATGAAATTGTTTTTGATTTGGCTAATTAACTTTTATTTCTGTTTAGAATTTCACATTTCTTTATCTTTTTATTCTGAAAAGTTTAGTCAAAGCTTCTGTATGATACATTTCCCTGAGCTTTTTATGATATTTTGTGATATCTCTCCTGCAAGAGGTCAATTTTTTTTAAAGGAATGAGTATTTTATCTTTATTCCTTCATTTTCCCTCAAGTCAATGAACAATGAAAAAGAGGGAGGGAGAGAAAGAGACAGTGATAGAGATGGAGTGGGAGAGGAAAGAGAGATAGAGACAGAGAAAGAGGCAGAGGCAGAGAGACGGAGACAGAGACAGAGAGAGAAACTGATAGGGTGAGAGGAAGTAGAGACACATAGGGAGACAGAGACAGAAAGAGACAGAGAAAAAGACAGAGAGTAATTATAGAATATTTTACTTTGCATAGCTAGTTCTGTATGTATCTTGTACCTTTTTTCTTCATCTCCACTCAAATTAAAATAATTATTTTGCTGACCAGATTTAAAATTAATTAACTATAATATTCCATTTTTTAAATGAGATATTATCATTGAAGGAGGTGTTTTGTTTGTTTTGAAATATACTTCCTATTGTCTTCCATCTACATTGGACTATTTTGTCTTTTTTGTTTACTTTCTAACTCTTTATCTGGAGACTTTAATCAAAGCAACACAATATTGTTGCTTCTGGAAAGAATCTTCTCAGTTTAATTTTATTTCTTAGATTGAAACACTCTTGCATGGTAATCATGTATTATGTGTATATTTTCCCCTACCAACAGAATGCAATCTGTTTGAAGGAAAAGGTCTTCTTTATGAATTTGTGTTCCCAATGCTTTGTATAAGACCTATCACATGTAATAAGCACCCAATATGCATTTTAATAAATTCATTTCAACAGTTAATTAGTCAGCTAGTCTTTGTTCCATTGTAAACCTCAAGCCAATTAGCTATCATTGTAGTCCCCACCCCTTTCACTTCTTGAAATTTAAATAATTATAACTCAACTTAACAGTTTTAAAACATAATTGCACAGTATTTCCCTCACATTTCTAAAACACGAAGAAAAATTTACTTAACATGAAATGATGCTCTGGAAGTAGGTTTGTAGAATAAATCTGAATAATCTAATTATTTGACCTTCATCCTTTCTTTCCCTAAAAATATAGAAATGGAATTAAATCATTTCATATTTGAAGAGTGTGAACTTAAGATAATTTATGTCTTAATTTTTAGGATAATACTTAATTGGTGAAATATCATTTATTGTTCAGTTATTACAGTTATGTTTGGCCCTCATTTGGGTTTTTTTGGTAAAAATACAGGAGTGATTTGTCATTTCCTTGTTCAGGCTATATTAATAGATTAGAAAACAGAGATAAATAGGGTCACACAAATCAGATTTCAACTTAGGAAAACTTCATCTTCCTGACTCTAAGTCTGATTCCCTATCCACTTTATCTCTATCATAGAATCTTATAAATAGAAAGAACCTTAGAATTCATCTCTTGATTCCTCATGACATTTTTTGATAGATGATCATCCAAAATCCTCTAGAAGACCTCCTTGTTGGGCTATCTACAAACTCTAACACCCTGTTTTCTTGCTCACTCTTCATAAAATGTACTTACTATTCTGGGACATGATGTTAAGCACATTATAAATGACCAATAAATATTTTAATTGAAGTGGAATGAAATATTTTTGTAGGTTTCTTTTTTCTAAGTTAAACAAATTACATTGAATTTTAGACTATTATATTGCTCTCAAATTACCTGAGAGATGTTGCCTACTGCTTGAAGTTATTAACTTTATAGTAGTGTTACACAGAAACCTATGGTGGGAAGAGAAAGCAGAACCATTATCTATTTCTGGAAACTGATGTCAAAATATTGTATTAAATTTTTTTAATTTCAGTTTTCATTTAGCAGCATTGAATGAAGACATATGCTCATTGTAAATATCCAGGGTACATTCTCAAATTGGTTGTAAGTTAAACATTAATGACATAAATATATAATGTAAAATAAGACTTTAGTTGGAGTTTGCACTAGTAAATAAAGCAGCTAATATTGTTCAAATCAAAACAAATGAAGACTAGTTTGTTTTGGTGCACATTTACTTTCTATTTCCACAGCTTTGCAAAACCTAAAAAAATCTGGATGACTTTTTCTCTTGTATTACAAGATTAGTTTGTTATCTTGTTACTATAAAGTGGAAATGAACAAAAAAATAGAAACATCAAAATATAGTCTCTATAGAATTACTCCATTGCACATCTCAGAGAATACTATAACTGAGAATCTAATGGAAACTTCACTTGCCCCCTTTCCTTCATTTTTTTTTTCCTTCCTTCCTTATTTCTTGTTCTTCCCTCCTTCCTTCTTCCTCCTTTCTTTCCTCCCTTCCCAGCTCCCTTCCTTCCTTGCTTCCCTCCTCTCTTGTTTCCTTCCTTCCTTCTTTCATTCCTTCCTTCTTTCCTTTCTTCCTTCTTTCCTTCCTTCTTTCTTTCCTTTCTGTTTCCCTTCTCTCTTCCTTCATTCTGTAATTCTTTCTTTCCTTTATCTCTTCCCCTTTCAGATATACATTTGCAACCTTTAGGAAGATTTGCATTTGTTTAGTTCCTTTTTAGTACAAATCTTTCTGGTAAGGAGGTGTGAAAGAACTAGTGTGCAAAGTCTCTTCAAATAATATAGATCTGAACTTATTTCCAACTTTTTTGGAGATGGAATTTTTGCATTCAAAGATTAAGTGACATGCTGAGGGTAACATTGTTAGTTAATAATAGCCCAACTTGAAAATGTCTTTTTAACTTGAAAGGTAACAACTATATCATATTCTATATCATTATGTGATTTTTACTAGATATATGTGATTTAAAATATGCAATAATGTCAAAACAATTTAAATCTTAATAGTAGTGAATTTGAGTTTATTTATTTATTTTCTAAGGATAAAGAGCAAACAGCATGGTATCATACAACAGAAATGAACTCAGAGCCAGAAAGCTATGAATCAAATGCTATCTCAGAAATTACTGGCTGTTGAAGTCCCAGTGATGGTATTAGATGTCCTTTTTTCTACCCTGCTTCATGTTCTTACAATAAGGGAGCTACTTTACCAATTCTAAGTCAATAACTTACCCACAGAATTTAAATATATTTGTTCTACTTCATTACATGCTTCATTATTAGAAAGTGACATTTGTAGAAAGTGACCAGAAAAATGCATATTTCTGAGAAAGAAACAAAACAAGTTGAGATGATTTTGTGGAACTGAGTTGGGGGTTTCAAATAAGTAAAATATCAGTAACTTTTAGAAAGCAGTCTAAAAGTATAATCAGTCAGTGTCTCATGTAAGAATGGTATTAGCAGGTTTTTTCTATCAACTTAATTACATCTGATTTTGATGTTTTCTTTTTTAACATAGCTATAAAATTATAGACATTTTTATTTTGTCTATCGTGTGATACCTTATAGGACTGTGAATTTAGGTCTTCTCCACTTGAATTACGGTTTTGCTCTCATAAAGAAGCCATGGTGTAAAGTGACAAGTTTTTTTTTAATAGCTTTTTATTTACAAGTTATACATATGGATAATTTTACAGCATTGACAATTGCCAAACCTTTTGTTCCAATTTTTTCCCCTCCTTCCCCTCCACTTTCTCCCCTATATGGCAGGATGACCAGTAGATGTTAAAAATATTAGGGTATAAATTAGATACATAACTGTTATTTTGCTATACAAAAAGAATCAGACTCTGAAATATTGTACAATTAGCCTGTGAAGGAAATCCAAAATGCAGGCAGGCAAAAACATAGGGATTGGGAATTCAATATAATGGTTCTTAGTCATCTCCCAGAATTCTTTCACTGGGTATAGCTGGTTCAGTTCATTACTGCTCCATTGGAACTGATTTTGTTCATCTCGTTGCTGAAGATGGCCAGGTCCATCAGAATTGATCATCATATCATATAGTTGTTGAAGTATATAATCATCTCCTGGCCCTGCTTGTTTCACTCCACATCAGTTCATGTAAGTCTCTCCAGGCCTTTCTGAAATCATCCTGTTGGTCATTTCTTACCCAACAATAATATGCCATAATATTCATATACCACAATTTATTCAGCCATTCTCCAATTGATGAGCATCTACTCAGTTTCCAGTTTCTGGCCACTACAAAGATGGCTGCCATAAACATTCGTGCACATACAGGTCCCTTTCCCTTCTTTAAGATCTCTTTGGGATATAAGTCCAGTCACTGCCGGATCAAAGGGTATGCACAGTTTGAGAACTTTTTGAGCATAGTTCCAAATTCTCTCCAGAATGGTTGGATGTATTCACAATTCCACCAACAATGTATTAGTGTCCCTGTTTTCTCACATCCCCTCCAACATTCCGAGTTATCTTTCCCTTTCATTCTAGCCAGTCTGATTGTGTAGTGGTATCTCAGAGTTGTCTTAATTTGCATTTCTCTGACTTGGTCATTAATAATAACTTGGAGAATCTTTTCATATGTCTAAAAATAGTTTCAATTTCTTCGTCTGAGAATTGTCTGTTCATATCCTTTGACCATTTATCAATTGGAGAATGGTTTGATTTCTCATAAATTAGAGTCAATTCTCTGTATATTTTGGAAATGAGGTCTTTATCAAAACCTTTGATTGTAAAAATGTTTTCCCAGTTTATCGTTTCCCTTCTAATCCTGTCTGCATTTGTTCTGTTTGTACAAAAACTTTTTAATTTGATATAATCAAAATTTTCAATTTTGTGGTCAATAGTGATCTCTAGTTCTTCTTTGGTCATAAATTCCTCCCTCTTCCACAGGTCTGAGAGATTAACTATCCTATGCTTTTCCAATTTATTTATAATCTCATTCTTTATGCCTAGGTCATGAACCCATTTTGACCTTATCTTGGTGTACGGTGTTAAGTGTGGGTCAATGCCTAGTTTCTGCCATACTAATTTCCAATTTTCCCAGCAATTTTTGTCAAATAATGCATTCTTTTCCCTAAAACTGGGGTCTTTTGGTTTGTCAAACACTGTTATTAAAGTTATTGGCTGTTTTGTCCTTTGAACCTAACCTATTCCATTGATCAACTAGTCTATTTCTTAGCCAATACCAAATGGTTTTAGTAGAGTTATTAAAACCTGAGCTTATATTCCAAAGAGATCTTAAAGAAAGGAAAGGGATATGTATGTGCAAGAATGTTTGTGGAAGCCCTCTTTGTAGTGGTCAGAAAATGGAAACTGAGTGCATGCCCATTGATTGGAGAATGGCTGATTAAATTGTGGTATATGAAAGTTATGGAATATTATTGTTCTGTAAGAAATGACCAGAAGGCTGATTTCAGAAAGGCATGGAGAGACTCATATGAACTGATACTGAATGAAATGAGCAGAACCAGGAGAGCATTACTTTTCAACAACAATACTATATGATGATCAATTCTGATGGACATGACCTTCTTCAACAATGACATGAATGAAATCAGTTCCAAAACAGCAGTGATGAATTAAATCAGCTAGACCCAGCTAAAGGACTCTGGGAAATGAGTATCAACCACTACATAGAATTCTCAATTCCTCTATATTTTTTTCTGACTGCACTTTTGATTTCCTTCACAGCATAATTATATATTATTTCAAATTCTGATTCTTTTTGTGTAGCAAAATAACTGTATAGACATGTATACATATATTGTATTTAACATATACTGTAACATATTTAACATGTATTGGTCTACTTGCCATCTGGGAAAGGGGGTGGGGAGAAGGAAAGGAAAAATTGGAACAAAAGGTTTTGCAATTTTCAATGCTGAAAAATTACCCATGCATACATTTTTTAAATAAAAAGCTATAATAATAATAATAATAATCATAAAGGAAATCAGGTATAACTAACTCCATTTGGTTTTGTTAAAAAATGAAGTATGTTTTTAGAACTTTCCAGAACTCTACAACAAGCATGCTATATATTTATTGATTTGAGTGCCAAATAAAGTGCTATTTGTGAAGTTCAGTTTAGCTCCTGTTGACCCTAGAATCAGCCAGAGTCAGGAACAGCAAAAGTCCTTGGTCTTTAGGGGGAAAAGTAAAGGAGATGGACAAGCTGCCACAGGCTCTCTGCTTCCTGACCTCCCTTCTCCTCATTCTCTTCCAAAGTGACCCTGGCTTGTCTTCCTCCACCTCCAAATCACTTCTACAATTATCTGTATATACCAAAAAATCCAGGCAGCACAGAACAGTGGGAAGGGCCATTTTCCAAGCCTATGCTAATAGAGTATTGTCCAATAGCTAATTAGCCTACAGTGCTCAGTTGTCTGATTGCAGTGCACCTATTCAGAGTTTCGGACCTTTGCAGCTATTTATTTACGGGAAAAAAAAAGAATATTTGGGTAGTTGTATAATTAATGGAGCACCACCTTATCCCAACATGAGATTATGCTGAACTCTGCAAAAGAAGTTATAAGTATTTGTAAGTCTTTCTTTTTTGCCTTTCTGTACTTTTTATTCTAAACTCTCTACTTCTTTATAGTTGTAGCTGCCAAATTGTGTGTGATCCTGAATTTCTCTGTATTACTTAAACTCTTTCTCTATGGATCCTGGAAATACTTAATTTTTGATCCCAAAGCTCTAGATACTTCCTATGATATTTCCATGACTTTTCCTTTGTTTTTGTTTTTTTTGAAGAGGCTTTTTGTAGAATCTTTCCAGTTTTAACTTTTTGCTGGTTCCAAGAGACATTTATTTTGTCCCGCAATTTCTTGAAATATAATGCTTAATCAGGTAGTCAGTCATGCTCAGTCACAAATTATTTATTAAGTGATTACTTTAGACTAAGCACTTTGCTAAAATGGGAGGGAATTCCTGTCTTCAAGAGGCTTATAGTCTAATTAGAGAAATAAGTAAATACTGTGGGAATTATAAAGAGGGAGCTGAGGTTGGAATATGGTGACTAAGTTCATAATGTCAAGAAAAGCTGAATTGGGTATTTTTCTCAATATAGAGGTTCTAGAAAGAAATCATTTGTGTGAGAAAGAACCAACAGAAGGAATCAGAATGAAGATGAGCCATGGTGGCAAATCCATAGATTACACCATTTGGCATTCAAAAATGAAGATCCTAAAAAAAATCAGTAGGCAGCTGTGGTACATGGGCAAAGTCAATGATTATTAAATTATTCCTTGCTTAATTTTTAAATCAGTTGTTTTTGAAATGGGATGTTTTATATTTTCATAACTTTTTCAGTTATTTGATTTTGTCTTCATTTTATTTTTTCTGTCATTTCATGCAGTCTTTAAATTCTTTTTGGCTTCTAATTTTTTATGGAGTCAATTGCTTGTGTAAGATATTGTATTTCTCATATTAACTTGTCAATTCCTTCTCCGAGTTGTTCTTCACTCTCATTTTCTTTCCAATAATTTCCTTAATTTTAAATTCTATTAAAAAAAAACTGCCTTCATTTCCTCCAGAAATTTTTATTCATCTCAAGTATAAGTTTTATTTTTTTTCTTTGAAACTTGGCTTGTTGTTTCAGATTGCAGAGAGAAGCCCAAATGTTGCCTGAATACTCCCTCTACTTTCACTCAGAAACAACATTATGGTAATCCTCTAAATTGACTGTGGAGTTACGGAATCCACAAAACATGGAGTGAAACAATTTTCCTTCTTGAGGTAACATAGAAAGGAATCAAGAAAAGTCTGTCATACATTGGTAAAAGGAAAATGCAGAGCAGCAAAAAATGTGATTAGCCAAACCAGCAGGAAGCTCTTAACCACAGCACAGATTAGCAACCAAGGCCCTTCAAATTTGGCTTTGTAGACCATTGGCAAAGATCATACAGCTGCAGAAGAAAGTCTGAGAACCTTATAATCTTGATTGTTATTCATTTTTATCCTATTTCATGATTTCTAAAGTTGAGCTGTGCTCCTAATGTGGTAAGTCAGAAGCTTCTTATGACCAAGACAAAAAGCTTGGTCACTGGTTTTCCACAAAACTTGTAGATGAAATCAATTAAAATTTTGGAGGAAATGAAGAAATTTAAAAAAAAAAATAGAACATCTTATATAAGCAAGAGATTCCACAAAAGACCATCAGCATCGAGAAAAAAAAAACAAACAAAAAAACAAACAAAAAAAATACCATCTGCAGTCAGAAAATAGAGATTGAATTCAAATAAACACATGTAATGTTCACTTCATTTTTCTGTTTTTCCCCCCTCTAAAATATTTTTTTCCTTTTGTTCTGATTTTTCTTTCCCAACGTGATTCATAAAGTAATGTGTATTTAAAAAATACATAAATAAGAAGGGGGGGAGGAGTGTATGGTATTGGCTAAGAAATAAAGTGGGGAATCAGGGATAAAGGTTTGAGAAACTCCCAAACTTCAGGTTCTAAGATAAAAATTCACTATTTTACAAAAAAATTGTTGGGAAAACTGGAAAATAATGTAGAAACTCAGCATAGACATATATTCTCACACCACATGCCAAAATAAGATCAAAATAGGTATATAGATACATGATTTAAGTATAAAGGGTAATGTTATAAACAAATTACAAGAGCAAGGGGTGGTTTACCTGTCAGACCTTTGGAGAAGGGAGAAATTTATGGCCAAAGAGGAACTATAGAACATTATGAAAGGTGAAATGAATAACTTTTGTTATGTTAAATTAAAAAGGTTTTGGACATACAAAACCAATACAAACAAAGATTAGTACAATCAGTGTTTCTGATGCAGGCCTCATTTCTAAAATATATAAAGAACTGTGTCAAATTTATAAGAACATAAGTCATTTGTCAATTGATAAATAGTCAAACAATATGATTAGTTTTCAGATGAAAAACTTAAAGCCATCTATATTCATATGAGAAAATATTATAAATTACTATTGATTAGAGTAATACAAATTAATACAACTATGAAATACCATCTCACACCTCTCAGATTGGCTAATAATACAGGAAAAAGTAATGATAAATGTTGGAAGGGATGTGGGAAAGCTGAAACACTAATGCTTTATTTGTGAAGCTGTGAAATGATCCAAACATTCTGAAAAGCATTTTTGAGCTATGCCCAAAGGGTTATCACACTGTGCAGACTCTTTAATCCATCAGTATCATTACTGGATCTATATACTAAGAAAATCATAAAGGAGAGGCAAAAGGAACAACATATCCAAAAATATTTGTAGCAGCTCTTTTAATGGTGGCAAAGAATTGTGAAATAAGTAGATGCTCATCAATTGGGGAATAGTTGAATAAGTTATAACATGAATGCAATTTAATATTATTGTTCTATAAAAATAAAAAAAAAGATGATTTTAGAAAGGCTTGGGAAGATTTACAAGAACTGATGTTGAAAAAAAAAAAAACAAGCAGTATCAGGAATATATTGTACACAGTAACAGCATTATTCTGTGACCACCTACTATAGCATACCTCGTTCTCAGCAGATCAGTGATCCAAAACAATTCCAATAAATTGTGGATGGAAAATTCCATCCATATACACAAAGAGAACTATGGAGACCGAATGTAAATCAACAAATGCTATGTACATTTCTTTTCTTTTTCTTGTTTTTTTTTTTCTCTCTCGTGGTCCCCCCCCTTTTTTTGTGATTTTTGTCTCCCATCATGATTCATAAGGAAATAAATAGTTAAAAAGAAAATGAATATACATGTGGTAAAAATAATGAGTAAGGAAGAGAGAAGAGAAAAGCCCTGACTATAGAATGCTAATGTGGTCACAGAGAAGATCACACAAACAGAAACACAAATGATTGCTAAATGAGGAAGTGCCAAAACAGAGAAAAAAAATTAGAGAACATTTTTTCAAATGAATATTGATGAAGATATAAATAAAATATTAGCAAAGAGATTATAGCAATTACACAAGGATAATATACTATGACCAGGTGGGATTTGTACCACAAATGCAGGCCTTGTTCAATATTAGGAAAACTATCAGGATAACTGATCACATCAAAAAGGAAATTAATAGATATCTCATGATTATTAATAGAGACAGAAAAAAGTCTTTGACAAAATTCAGCAGTTATTGCTACTAAAAACACTGAAGGCCAAAAAAAAAAAAAATGGAGCTGAAACTCTTACAAAGATGAATGCTGAAAAGTATCAGTGCCTGTATTTGGGGGGGCCAATATAAATATATATATATATTTAAAGAAACTTTACCTGCTGATTATTTGGAGTCATCCCCCACCCTTTTGTATTATGTCCTTGTCTACACAATTACCCTTTAGGGAGTTTGTTTTTAGTTTTCCAGATTTATTTCTGGTGTTGGGATTTTTTTTTCTTGAGCTAGACTTTTCAAAATTCTGGAGCAGATACTTGTACTTTACATTTTTTACAGGGGTGATATATATTCTTTGGTTCTGCAGTTGTTACTTTCTCTTGAATACTTTATTATTCAGGTATCTCAGGTATATTTTCAACTTGTAATCTCTTCATGTTTTTGTTGGAATCCTTACTAACTGCTAACTAATTAGAGTTGATCTAATCTTACAAGAAGATGTTTTGGGCAGAACCTGAAACAAGGTACTAAGTAGAACTACCCATAATCCCTCTCTCTGGAAGGAGCATAAATAGGCCAATGGGCCAGTCGGAGAGTTCTTGAGAGGAAGACGCTACAAGTCGAGATTTCACCGGAATGACATGAAGACTGGAGCTGGCTGGAGGCTGAAGAAAGCAGAGGCAGAGGCTGAAGGACCAGACCTTTGGATTTAAAGACATTTGGAGAGAGCTCTTGGAACCAAGCAGAGAGATAGGCCTCTAAGCTAACCGGGCTATATTGGAGATATTAAAAGATCTGAACTTTTATCACCTGGCTGTGTTTTTGAGAAGAAAAAGCTCACCACATGTTTTCACACTGGTCTGATCTAGAATAATGCCTGTTGAATTGCTCCATGGCCAGAGCTTTGCAAACTCCTAACACTGTTTTCAGTCTGTAAAATACAACTGAAATATTTTCAACTGATTTGGACATGAGGATATTGCTATGGCTCCAGCTTCTTATAGTCAATTTGCAGGTTCAATGTGTTCAGTGAAGGAAATACAGGCTTTCTATTGATTTGAATTTACTGTTTTACTTTATGAACTCTGGATTTCAGACCAATCTGATGTTTGAATGCAAGGTATTATTTCATGTTTATTGTCACGTAGCTTCTGCCTGCTTCAGCCCAGAACTTGCATAGACTTAGGCACCCTTGACCTTGTGCACCCAAATTTGTATTTTAAATCCCTCTTCAGTCCACATCGGACCAATAATTATGATATGGACTATGAATGACAGAACTACCAGTCAGAAAATATTATTTCTCTTTGCACAGAATCAGATCTTGTTCTTCTGGATCTTGGAATCCTTATTAATCCAAGATTCAGTCCATTTGCTATACATTTACACATATCTGTTACTACTTGACTACACTCCTCATACCTTTAAAATCTCTCTGTGTTTCCTTATGTAGACTTTGGTGGAGAAAAAAAAATGGAAAGGGCTCCACACTCATTAAAGATTTAGAAAAGGGGGATAATCAAACAGGCTAATAAAATCATTCTCACAGGAAGTTTTCATACAGTTTGAATAACTAATTGTCTGAGATGTTAGAGAAAGTAGATCTATATCTAGAGAAATTCAAGCTGGACTCTATTTTATGTGGTATCTGTCACATCTGAGTTATGAAATTGACTCATCTGTAATAATAAATAGACAATTTTATTGACAAAAGTAATTAAGTAAATCCTTCCAAAAATTCTGCTTTGGCAGAAAATCTATCAAAATGAAAAAGTTAAAAAATACACATCTATCAAAAACAAATCTAAAATGTGAGGATATATTCTTCTATGTAATGATAAAAATATAAAATTTGGAGCCTTGTAATAGATGCAATAAAATATTGTAACTTTTCTAGGGATTATTCACCTTTCCTAAATGTTAGTCATTGTCTTTCTTTATATTCCCAGCACTTCCAACAGTGCCTGATATGAAGTCATAATCAAATCAATGCTTGCTGATGATTAAAGATAGATAAAGAAACATAGACAAACAGATTGAACAGAAACTAAGATAAAGGCAGGGACAAAGAAAGAGAAGTTGGAATATCTTCTGGATGGAGTGATAGGAAGTAAATCAAAAGATTTCATGGGATAGTGTGTATATTTCTTCAATAGTATTAAGAAAGTTATGTTTAACCTTGAAAATAAATGACCAAAAAGCCCCAGAGGTTACACACACTGCTAATTCTGAAAAAGACACAATTGCTTACTGAGGTGATAATGCAACTATTAATTCTGAGAAAAAACAAATGACAACGACAGCAACAACAACAACAACAACAGATTGAACAGAAACTAAGATAAAGGCAGGGACAAAGAAAGAGAAGTTGGAATATCTTCTGGATGGAGTGATAGGAAGTAAATCAAAAGATTTCATGGGATAGTGTGTATATTTCTTCAATAGTATTAAGAAAGTTATGTTTAACCTTGAAAATAAATGACCAAAAAGCCCCAGAGGTTACACACACTGCTAATTCTGAAAAAGACACAATTGCTTACTGAGGTGATAATGCAACTATTAATTCTGAGAAAAAACAAATGACAACGACAGCAACAACAACAACAACAACAACAACAAAAACAAAAACAAACAAAAAACAAAGCAAAGGACTAGGACTGGTTATAATATATATATATATATATATAATTTCTTTAGGAAGAGGGAAACTAGACATCCTCTAAGATGACACTCCCTGCACTGATGCTGTAATAGATATATTAGTGGCCACACTGTGAGTTGTAGCTTGGAGGAAAAAGGAGCAATAGTAACAATGAAGCAAGTAGGTTCTGATGACTGGAATATGTTCAAGAACTTGCCCAAGCTCAGGGACCAGCTGGAGCTGGCGTGAAACAGTTCTATGATTTTACTGTAGAAGAGATCATTCAGAAGGTGAGGGCAAAGGATGATTGTTACACCAACCTCTGGACTGCTGGGCCTTAATTTTAAAAAATGAGGTGCTCCCTAATAGCAAAAATACAGAGGGAAAAAAGAGAGGGGGTTTTGCATGGGTATCCTGATACTTTAAGATTATTACTAAAGATCACTGATTAGCTAGGAACAGAACTGAGGATATGTTTATGAATGTCAGAAAAACAAGGGGAATTTAGAGTAAGTCATGAGCATAGAGTATAGATGAATGATTTTTAGAAAATTGTGAACCACACAGGCAAAGGGCTGGGAGAACCACAGCTGCATTAGTAAAACAAAACAAAACAAAACAACAACAACAACAACAACAACAACAACAAAAAAAAAAAAAAACAAGCTTTGATAGGGATGACATAAGGACAGTGATTGATAAATGAGAAATATATACTGAATGATTCTATCTTTATGATAGTAGGTCTTTAACCATAATATGTTCAAAATTACTTGAATGATATGATCTATCATTCTTTGACTATGTCACAGAAAGATCAATACTTAATTCATTAAATTCAGAAGGTGTGTTTCCTCTTTAAGTTTATAAAATAAATGTATGCTTTCTAGGAAAGAAAGGACAATCTCCAATATTGATCATATGAACTTTGGAATTTTTTTTGGCACTGCAGTTTTCTAGATCATAATTGGATTTTGCTTTGACTGTATTCTAAATGGTTTTATCTGTGTTACAAGGTCTGGTGAACATGTCTATAAATTATTTCATTAGTGACCCATTTTATGAGAATTATTGCTATAAAATAGACATAGAAGAAAAGATCATCATACTTTTCACACATGTAATGAAAGGGAAATTCTTAAGAAGCTGAAATATAGAGAAATCTATAGAAGATAAACCAGTTAAACTGACTTACACAAAAATTAAGTTTTAAGTAAAAAGATTAAAAAAAGGAATATACCCAGGATATGAAGAAAAGGGACAAACTAGGGAAAAATACTTTTTCAAGTCAAATAAATCTGACATCTAAAATTTATGTATACATTTCCATGCATACACAAAAACACAATTTGTTTTTTAGTCATATAACATTTTTCATGGCCCCAGAGACCCATAAAAAATGCTATCCATAGGATTTTCTTGGTAAAGATACTGAAGTATTTGGTCATTTCTTTTTCCAATATACTGAGGGAAAGAGATATGAAGTGTTTTGCCCAGGGTCACATGTCTAGTAATGACTGAGTCCAGGTCTTACTAAATTCAGGTTCAGCAGTCCAATGAGACATCCACTTGCTGTGTGTGTGTGTGTGTGTGTGTGTGTGTGTGTGTGTGTGTGTGTTAACCTATAGGAAAGTGAAAAGGAAAAAAGGAAAGAAAAAGGGGAGACTAATAGATGGGTGAACAGAAATAAAAGAGAAAAGGAATAAGAGAAGGGAAGGTTCTATAAAATGAGAAAGCTGTTTGACAGAGATGGTGATCAGAAGCAAAACAATGGGGAGGAGGGAAAAAGGGAAAGGAAAGAGCAAAGTTTAATGTGGGGAAAATAAAATGAAGGAAAATACAGAGACGGTAATTTTAGTGGTGAATATGAATGGCATGAATTCTCTGATAAAACATAAGTCAGGTAGCAGACTGAATTAAAAGCCAGAATCCTACAAATTGTTGCTTATTAGAAACATATTTAAAACAAAATGATTCATATAGAGTAAATGCAAGGGACTGGAATAGAATCTATTATTCTTCAACTTAAGTTAAAAAAAAAAAAAGGAGGGATAGCAGTCCTGAAGTCAGATAAAACAAAAGCAGAAAGGAAAATACTTTTTGCTAAAGAGTACCCTAGATAATGAAGTAACATCAATACTCATATATATTCCACGTGGTATAACATCTAAATTCCTAGAGAAGAAGTTGAGAGCTGCAAGAAGAAATAGACAGCAAAACTATAATAGTGGGAGATCTTAATGTTGCTCTCTCAGGATTAGATAAATGAAATTAAAAAAAAATAAGACATTAAGGAAGTAAATACATTTTAGAAAAGTTAGGTATAACAGACTTAGAAAATTGAATTGAGACAGAAAGGAATATGCTTTTTTCCCCACTGGTACAAAGAATGTACACAAAAATTGACCATGTAATAGGGCATAAACACTTTAAAATCAAATACAGCAAAGCAAAAATAGTAAATGCATAATTTTCAGTTCATGATGTAATAAAAATTACATGTAATAAAGTGCTAGGGAAATAGATCAAAAATTAATTGAAAACTAAATAATCTAATCCTAAAGAATGAATAGGTGAATCAACATATAGACACAATCAATAATTTCATCCAAGAAAATAATAATGGGACAACATATGAAAATATATGGGATGCAGCCAAAGCAGTTCTTAAGAGAACTTTTATATCTCTAGATGCTTGCTTGTATAAACTAGAGAAAGAAAAGTTCAATGGATTGGTCCTGCAACTTAAAAAAAAAAAAAACTAGACAAAGAAAAAAAATTGATAACTCCCAATTAAGTATCAAATCTGAAATTCTGAAAATAAAAGGGGAAATTAGTAAAATTGAAAGTAAGAAAACTATTCAACTAATAAACGAAACTAATAGTTAGTTTTATGTAAAAACCAGTGAAATAGATAAATCTTTAGTTAATTTGATTAGAAAATGGAAAGAAGAAAATGGAACTAGTATCAGAAAAGAAAATGGTGAATTTTTGACTAATGAAAAGGAAAGTAGAGCAATGATTAGCAGCTATTTTGCCCAATCATGTGCCAATAAATCAGATAATCTAAGTATAATGGATGAATACTTACAAAATGTAGATTCTCCAGATTAACAGAGAAGGAAAAAATATTAAAAGGCCCCACATTAGAAAAAGAAGTTGAACGAGCTAATAATCAATTCCCTAAGAAAAAAATCTTCAGGGGCAGATAGATTTACATGTGAATTCTATCAAACCTGCAAAGAACAATTATTTCTAGTATTCTGCAAATTATGTGGGAAAATAGGGAGCAAAGGGAACCTACCAAATTCCATTTATAACACATATTTGGTGATAATATCTAAACCAGATAGGGCCAAAACAAATAAAGAAAATTATAAACACATTTCCCTAAGGAATATTGATGCAAAAATCTTAGATAAAATATTCACAAAGAGATAACAGCAAGTTATTCCCAGGATAATACACCATGCCCAAGTTGGATTTATACTAGGAATGCATGGCTGATTCAATAGTAAGATAAGTTTTAGCATAATTGATTTTACCAATTTCCAAACTAACAAAAATCAGATGATTATCTCAATATATGAAGAAAAAGCATTTGACAAAACCCAGCTCTTTTCCTATTGAAAACATTAGTGAGTATAGGAATAAATGGAGTTTTTCTTAAAATGGTAAGCAGTATCTATTTAAAACCATCAGTAAGTATCGTATTTAATGAAAATAAATGAGAAGCAATCCCTATCAGGTCAAGGGTGAAACAAGTTTGCTCACCAACATCATTAATATTCAATATGGTTTCAAAAATGTTAACTATAGCAATAAGATAAAAAAAAAAAAAAGAAATGAAAGGAATTAGAATAGGTAATGAGGGAGCCAATTCAACACTCTTTGCAGATGATATGATGACACACTTAGAAAATCTTAGGAATCATCTAAAAAATTCCTAAGAAAGAAGTCACAACTTGAGCAAAATTGCAGAATACAAAATAAATCCACAGAAATCATCAACATGTTTATATTTTACCAACAAAGTCCAGCAGTAAGTGATACAAAGAGAAATCCTACTTAATAACTGTGGATAATACAAAGTATTTGGGAGTCTGCCTGCCAAAACAAAGTCAAGAGCTACAAAAGCACAATAAAAAAACACTTTTCACACAAATAAAGTCAGATACAATTCACTGAAGAAACATCAAGTGCTCATGGGTAGAGTGAGCTAATATAATAATGCTAATATTATCTATATTTATTTATTCAGTGCTACCAATAAAACTCTCAAGAAATTATTTTATAGAGCTAGAAAAATAGCAGATTTAACTGGATGAACAAAAGGTCAGGCAGTTCAAGAGAATAATGAAAAAAACAATGCAAATGAAGGTGGCCTAGCTCTACCAGACTTACAACTATAGTATAAAACAGTGATCAAAATCATTTGTTATTGGCTATGAAATAGAATAATTGATCAACAAAACTGATTAGTTCCATGAGACATAATAGTCCTTGACTGTAGTATTCTAGTGTTTGATGAACTCAAAGTCCCCAGTTTCTGGAATAAGAACTCAGTATTTGAAAAAAAAATTCTTGGAAAATTGGAAACTAATATGGCAGAAACTAGGAATTCACCTGCATTTAACATCCTTTACCAAGATAAGGCTGAAATGGGTTAATGATTTAGATACAAAAAGTGATAGTTAAAATATATATAAGAGGATTGCCTCAAATTTGTAAGAATTCAAGTCATTCTCCAGTTAATAAATTGTCAAAGGATATGAACAGACAGTTTTCAGGTGAAAAATTTAAAACCATTTATAGTAATATGAAAAAATATTCTACATCATTATTGATTAGAAAAATGTGAATTAAAACAACTGAGGTACCACTACACTTCTCTTAGATTGACTGAGAGACAGACAAAGATGATGATGAATATTGGAGGGGATATGGAAAAATTGGGACACTAATACATTGTTGGTTGAATTGTGTATGAATTGTGAACTGATTCAACCATTTTGTAGAGCAATTTAGAACTATGCCCAAAGGGCTATAAAATTGTGATCCAGCAATGTTGCCACTGAGTCTCTATCCCAAAGACATCATAAAAAAGAGAAAAGGACCTATACATGCCAACAATAGTTGTGGCAGCCCTTTTTATAGTAGCAAGGAAGTGGAAAATGAGTGGATGCCTTTCAGTTGGAGAATGGCTGAATAAGTTAGGTATATTGATGCTATGAAAGATGATGTCAGAGAGGCTTGGAGAGCCTTACATAAACTGATGCTAAGTGAAGTGAGTAGAACCAGGAGATCATTGTACACAGCAACAGTAAGATTACATAATTAATTCTGATAGATGTGGCTCTTGTCCACAGTGAGATGCTTCAGTCCAGTTTCAAGGGCTGTAATGAAAAGAAACATCTATACTCAGAGAGCAGACTATGGGAACTAGCGTGGATCACAAAATAGTATTTTCACATTTTGCTTTGTTTGCTTGTATTTTGTTTTCTTTCTTTTTCCCTCTTTTTAATTTGAATTTTCTTGTGCAGCATGATAATTTTGGAAATATGTATAGGGGAATTACACATGTTTAACCTATATTGGGTTATTTGACATCAAGGGGAGAGGTTACTGGATAGAGAAGGAAAAACTGAAACACAAAGTTTTGCAAGGGTGAATGTTTAAAATGATCAATTCATGTTTTGAAAACAAAAACCTTTAATAAAAACATTCCTAGAAGCATTAATTCTACAAGCAAAAATGAATAACAAATACATACCCATCATTTGAGGAAATGACTGAATAAATTATAATGTATGATTGTTGAGAATTATCATTCGAGAGCAAGACATCATGAAAAATTAACTGAAATTTGCATAATTATACAGCGACTAAAGCATCAAAAGAAAAAATATCTTCATTATAACCTGAAAGGTATTGATGGTAAGCTATAACAAAAAATCCATATATGATATACAATGGAGAACAGAGAAGATGAGTACTTTATTGGAGATAATTACAACTTTACAATGAGGAATAATTACTTTAAAATGCTTCCTGTGATACATAGTCCTTGTCTAACCTGGGTAGTTCATTTAATCTCTTAATGGTCTAGATGAATCTTTAAGACTCTATGTGACATAATGACATAATGTTGATCTAAATTCATCAAAATAATTCTTTTATCAGAGAGTTATTAAATTAATGACATTATATTCCTGGGTCCAATAAAAAGAATCAAAATTGTTGAAAGTAAAAATCTATGAAGACAACATAAGTATTGCCACATCATATATACTATTTCTACTACTGGGAATATGATTAGTGATTAGTAATTAATGGCAGTTATAAACTAATCTAAAGAATCATGTCACAGAGCTTTAAAATTACAAGGTACCTCAGAGTCCATAAAACTTCTACCTATTATATGTGTATGTATATGTATTTTTCAGATACTCCTTGTTCAAGGTTCCTTTATCATCTAAATTGAAGTTGTGGAGGATATATTTGGATTTGATATCAAGGATAGATGAAGCACTGAAAACATTTTACTGGTCCAAGAAGTCCTCAAAGCTCAATTTATCTCTGAGGTGTTGTGCAGAACATTGATCAAATACATTATTTGATAGTTGGTCTTGAGCCAGAAGTGTTAGGATCTGCTCATAGGATATTTGATTACTTGGAGACTTCTCTACATTTGGACTCCTGAGAAAGCAGCTCACTAAGCATCTAATGGTCCAAGATAATTTGTTTTCTCATTAAAAGCATTAAGTTATGCTATTCTGGAAATAGCAATTTATAGAGGTAAGTGGCCAATCTACTCCTAATCTCACCACACACGCTGAGCATAGACTAAATGACTTAGCAAACCTCCATTTTAAGAACAGAAAGAATGTTCTAGTTTTCAATATCCTTCCAAAAGTGTAACACTCAAAATTACTTTACAAAGGAAGAATATCAAAATCCTTGATATTACAGAGAAATTAAATAAATAGAAGATTATAATCTAAGACATTGTGAAAAAATTATCATTCATCAATACACTCTCCTAGAAAATGGAGCTATTCCATAAATATTATAAGGGGGAATTTTATAAACCTGGAAAAATAATAGCTAAATTATACAGCAACAATTAAAAGCAACACACTCATATAAACACTAAGTAACCATAAGAAATGAGATAATCAATTACTAAGTAGGAGAATACTAGAGTACTATTTTTGTTTTCACATTTACAAATTATTTAGTATTTATTGTCTTCACTTATATATGAAAACAATTTTTAACATTTGTATTCAAATTCTCTCCCTTTCTTTCTCCCTATTTCCACTTTCTTTGAGAAGGCCAGTAATGAAATATGGGTTATACATGTGTAGTTATGTTTAACATTTCAATTAGTCATATTGTAAAAGAAAAGATAGATAGCAACAACAACAGTAAAACCCTCAAGGAAAAAAAATAAAGGAAGTTTCAATTTGTATTCAGACATCATCAGTTCTTTTTTTCTGGGTATGAATAACATTTTCCATCATAAAAACTTTAGCATTGCCTTGGATCATTGTATTATTAAGAATGGTTAAGTCATGTACAACAGATCTCTTAGAGTATAGGTTCTAATTTATACAGAATGTATTTCATTTTCCATCAGCTCATGGATGTTATTTCAGCTTTTCCTGGAAGCATCCTGCTCATCAATTATGCTTACACAAAAGGATTTCATCCACTGTAATTCCTCAAAAATGTTTTGCTTTTGACTTCCTCCTGCCCCAATCCACTTTTCCTTCTATCATCCAACCTTCTTTTATTCCCCTCCCCTCTTACTTTTCAGTAGAATAACATAAAGTTCTTTATGTAACTGAATGTGTACATTTTTCCTTGTTGGAGATAATTTTGATGAGAGTAAATTTCTCTCACTCTTTTTTACCCCTCTTTCCTACTCCACAGTAAAATGTGTTCAGCCATTATTCAATTGATGGAGATCCCCTTGATTTCCAATTAGTTGCCCCCAAAAAAGAGTTATTATAAAAATTTTTGTACATATATATCCTTTTTAAAAATTTTTAAATCTCTTTTAGAATATAGATCTAGTGGTGTTATTGCTAGGTTAATAGGTATGTAAGGTTTTATAGCTCTTTGGACATAGTTTTAAATTGATCTACACAATGGTTGAATAAGTTCACAAATTCATCAACAACACCTTAATATCTCATTTTTCCAGCTCCAAAACTTTGGAGAAGTATACTTAAAACAAGGATACTTACAAAAAAGGTATTAACCCAGTGGAATTGATGAGATGATGGCTCTTTACTATACATATACTTAGTACTTAGCATGGTGATGTAATGGTTCTCTAGTTCACACATACATAGTGTGCTGTAATGATGTAATCATACTAAGGTATTTAAGGGCTGGAAAGGACTGGAAATGAGACATTCCATTTTTGACCATCCTCCTGATGGCTCTCCTGCTTCCTGCACTCCTCCATTAAGATCAAGGTTGGTCCTGTGGTCTTCCAGAAAGCTGGCCCAAACATTATAATTTGTAATTTTCATTTATTGTCATATTAGCTGATCTGATAGGTGTGAAGTAATTATTCAGAATTGTTTCATTTTGCATTGCTCCAATCAAAGGTGAGTTAGAAGCTTCATATGGCTACAAATACCTTTGATTAATTAATCTGAAATCAGTTTATGCCTTTTGATCATTTATTAACTGAGAAAGTCTTATTTCTATCATTTTGACTTTGCTCTTTATGTTTGAGAAATAAGACTTTTATCATAAAATTTTGCCTCATTTAAAAATCAAAAATTATTTATTTTGGTTATTTATGTACATTTTTAAAACATATTTCTTTATGAAACATGTTGGGAGAGAAAAATCAGAACAAAAGAGAAAAAAAAACATGAGAGAAAAGTAAAACAGAAGGGGAAAATGTGTTGATTTACATTTAATCTCTATGGTTCTCTTTCCGATGCAGATGGTGCTACCTATCCAAAGTTTATTGGGACTATCTTCAATCACAGGACCATTGAGAAGAACCAAATCTGTCATATTTGTTAATCCTACCATCTTGCTGTTATTGTGTACCTTGTGTTTCTAGTTCTGCTTATTTCACTCAACATCAGTTCTTGTAAATATTTTCAGGAATTTCTAAAATCAGCTCATTCACCATTTTGTATAGAACAATAATATTCCATTACTTTCATGTACTCTAAGTTACTCAGATATTCCCCATTTGATGGGCATTTACTCATTTTCCAATTTTTTGCTACCACAAACTGTTGCTACAAATATTTTTGCATATGTGGGTCCTTATCCCTTATATGTTATTTCTTTGGGATATAGATGCATTAGTGGCACTGCTGGTTCAAAGAGAATGTAGTTTTATAGTCTTTTGTTGGATTGTTGGATCATTATACAACTCCATTAACAATGCATTAGTATCTCAGTTTTCCCACATTCTTTCCATCATTTATTGTTATCTTTTCTTGTCATTTTAACCAATCTAAGAAGTGTGAAGTGGGACCTCGGAGTTATTTTAATGTGCATTTCTTTCAATAGTGATTTGAAACATTTTTTTCATATGACTATAGATAGCTTTAATTTAGTCATTTAAAATTGTCTGTGCATATCCTTGACCATTTATCAATTGGTCAATAACTTGTATTTTTTATAAATTTGACACAGTTCTTTTTATATTTTAGAAATAAGAGCATTATCATTAATGTTAGCTGAAATGCCCCCTCCGGCCCAGGTTTGTGCTTCGTATCTAATACTGGCTATGTTGTTTTTGTTTGTGCAAAAAATTTTTTTTAAATTTAATGTAATTAAAATTGTCCAATTTGCCTTTCATTATGTTCTCTAGTTCTTTGGCCATAAATTTTCCCTTCTCCAAAATTCTGATATGTAAAGTATCCCTTGACCTCCTAATTTGTTTACACCTAAATCATAGTCCTTGTTTTTTATTTTATTTTATTTTTATTTTTTATAATTACAATTGCTAAATCATTTTCTTAACTTGAAAATTTTATTCTTTCTCACTCTGTGGCTCTTCAAAACTTCTGACTGCTTCTTCCTCCAATCTGCTTTCACTTCTATCATTCACCCTTCGCTTATTCCCCTCCCCTCCTACTTTTTATTAGGATAAGAGTTCTTTACTTTCCTGATTGTGTACATTTTTCCTTCTTTGAGCTAATTCTGATGAGAGTAATTTTCACTCACTCCTTCTTACTTCCCCCTGCTTTCACTTAACTTTCTTTCTTCTACTATGTGATATCTTTAACTGATTCTACCTTCCCCCTTTATGTTCCAGTACATTCCTCTCTCATTGTTTAATTTTATTTTTAAATATATTATCCCTTCATATTCAAATCAGACTATGCCTTTTGCCTTTAAATATACCTTCTATCTACCTTAATAATGAAAAACTTCTTATGAATCATTTTCTTTTGTTTTTTTAAGTTTCTTTAAATTAATTAATTAACTATTTTTTACAAAACATGTGCATGGGTAATTTTTGCAACATTGACCCTTGCAAAACCTTTTGTTCCAAATTTTCCCCATCTTCCCCCACCCCCTTCCCTACCTGGCAAGTAGTCCAATACATGTTAAATATGTTGAAATACACGTAAAATTCAATATATGTATATATATTTATACAGTTATCTTGCTGCACCAGAAAATGCAGATCAACAAGGAAGGAAAAGAAAAACTGAGAAAGAAAACAAATTGCAAGCAAAATAACAACAGAGAGAGTGAGAATGCTATGCTATGTTCCACACTCTGTTCCTATAATTCTCTCTCTGAGTGTAGATGTCTCTCTTCATCACTTCACAAGTAGAACTGGTTTGAATCCTCTCATTGTTGAAGAGAGCCACACCCAACAGAATTGATCCTCATATAGCTTTGTTGTTGCTGTCTATAATGATCTCCTGGTTCTGCTAATTTTATTTAGCATCACTTCGTATAAGTCTCTCCAAGCCTCTCTGAAATGATCCTGCTGGTTGTTTCTTATAGAACAATTGTATTCTATACCATTCATATACCATAATTTATTAAGCTATTCTCCAATTGATGGGCATCCACTCAATTTCCAGTTCCTTGCCACTACAAAGAGAGCTGCCACAAATATTTTTGCACACACAGATCCCTTTCCCTTCTTTAAGATCACTTTGGGATATAAGCTCAGTAGAAACACTGCTGGATCAAAGGGTATGCACGATTTGATAACTTTATGAACATAGTTCCAAATAGCTCTCCAGAATGGTTGGATCTGTTCACAGTTCCACCAACAATGCATCAGTGTTCCAGTTTTCCTGCATCCTCTCCAATATTTGTCATTATTTTTTTTTTCTATCATCTTAGGCAATCAGACAGATATGTAACAGAATCTCACAGTTGTCTTAATTTGCATTTCTCTGAGCAATAATGATTTTTTTCATGTGACCACATATAGTTTTAATTTATTCATCTGAAAATTGTTCATATCTTTTGACATTTATCAAGTAAAGAATGGCTTAAACTACTGTCAACTTTAGTCAATTATTGTTGGAATCCTTACTAACTGCTAACTAATTAGAGTTGATCTAATCTTACAAGAAGATGTTTTGGGCAGAACCTGAAACAAGGTACTAAGTAGAACTAATTAATACAAGGCTTGTGTTCACACCTTTACTCATTGGACTTCAATGAGTTCACACCTCCCTTGAAGCTCTTTGGGCCAGAGAGCACTATGGGAGAAAACCCACAATCCCTCTCTTGAGCATAAATAGAGCTTCAATGGGCCAGTCAAAGAAGTTCTTCAGAGTGAAGAAGCTACAGGTCGAGATTTCAGCGGAATGACATGAAGAGTGGTGCTGGCTCTGGAGGCTGAAGAAAGCAGAGGCAGAAGCAAAGGACAAAGTGGCAAGAGCGATTGGAACCAAGCAGAGTGGTAGGCTCTAAGCTAACTGGGCTATATTGGAGATAATAAAAGATCTGAACTTTTATAACCTGGCTGCATTTTGAGAAGAAAAAGCTCACCACATTTTGGCGCCCTGAACGTGGAACTAACAGACCCCTCAGTGGATTTCAGTTACGATCCTGATTCAAGTGGAAAAGCCTCTGATCCTGATCCAGTGGAAAAGACTCTTCAATCCAGAAATTAGGGTGAGTGCAACAAAGAAATTTTGTTAGAAGAGTTAAAGTAGAATTTCACCTAAGATGGGATAGATATTTAGAAAACAGCCTGTTTCTGTTCAAGGAAAATGTTTAGAGAGCATTGTGAAAATTATGGAAAGCCAAGGTTTAATTATAAGTTTACAGCAAATCACTGAACTTTTACAAACTGTAAAGGACATATGTCCTTGTTTCTTTCTTGATAAGGAATTAGATCTAAATGAATGGAAATTGGTTGGAGAGGATCTTTGTCAATTCTATGATAAAAATGGGCCTAACTCAATAATTAATACATATAATGTAATACAATTGGCTATAAGAAGTTATTTAAGTGATAGAATGATGAAAAGGAAAGTACAGGAGGAAGAAGTGCCAACTTTACTAGGTGAAAAGGAGGACGAATCAGATGAGAATGGAGTTAATTACAATTCTGAGTATGATACTTCACAGCAGGAGGAATTAGGTGATTCCACATCTCATGACCCTCCCCCCCACAATTAACCCTTCATGGGTGGAACAAGGGGGAGGGAGAGAGACAGAAACACAGTCAGCTTCTCCTGTAAAGCAGAATTTGACAAGATAAGAAAAAGCATTAATTAAAGCAAAAAATGAAGGAGAAGATATATCTGATTTTATAAATGCATATCCTGTGATTGAAGAGCTCAACTCCTCAGGTCAAAAAGAGAGAAAATACACTCCTTTTAATTTGGGAAAAATTAAAGATTTGAAAAAGGGTTGCACTCTTTATGGGGCTACATCATCTTATGTGAAGATGTTACTGGATAATTTGTCTTATGAAATCTTAACCCCGAATGACTGGAAATTCATCGCAAAAACATGTCTTGAACCAGGACAAAATTTATTGTGGCTTTCAGAGTTTCATGAATTATGTAGGATTCAAGCCCAACACAATAGGCAAACAGGACAAATCACTTTTGACCAACTAGCTGGTCAAGGTCAGTATGCAGAGAGTTCAGAACAGATTTATTATCCCATAACAGTATATGAGCAAATTTCTAAGGCTGCAATAAAAGCTTGGAATTCTCTCCCTGGACAGAAAGATGGAAATAATGCTTTCACAAAAATAGAGCAAGGTCCCAATGAACCTTTTGCAGATTTTGTGGGATGTTTACAAACAGCTGTAATAAGAACCATTGGAGATAATGCAGCAACAGAAATAATGACTAGACATTTGGCTAAGGAAAATGCCAATGAGGTTTGCAAAATAATTATATGGGGGCTAAACAAAGATGCTCCTTTGGAGGAAATCATAAGACACTGTGCCACAGTGGGCACAAATGCTTATTATGGCCAAACTATGATGAACATGGAAAGACAAGGTCCTTCTTGGCAAAGGAATTCTAGAGAAACTCGTCGATGTTTTCAATGTGGAAAAATTGGACATCTAAGAGCCCAATGTAGATACAGAGATACAATGAGAAGACAGGGTGAGAGAAAACCCAAAACCCCATGTCCAAAATGTAACCGAGGCTTTCACTGGGCCTCTAAATGTATATTGACCCAGAGGAAGGAGAGGCAAGGCCCAGCTCCAAAGTATCAATCAAAGGACAGGTGGGGCATGATAGCAGCTGAGGTTACACCCAGAGAGAACTCTGATGTCATCAACCAACAGAAAAGCAATCAGGATTACAGTTGGGAAGAATACGGGCCTTTTAAGACAACAAGGCAATATCCAGTGCAAATGGCTCCAATGTAATTACCAGATGATGAGGAGAAATCCCAAATTTGGTAAATAGAAGGGAATTAGGTTAATTGCTTGGGGAAGAGGATCTGCTTATATTTCCACAGGTGGAAAAGGCTAACAATGAGACTGTCAAAAGAACTTTAAAATCTTCAGCTTTCAGTTCCTGAAAAACCAGCAAGAATCATTGGATTCCCTGAGATGAAAAATTGTTGATGAGACTTTTTGCAGTACTTCAGAGCTTACAGGAATTATTAGATTCCTGGCACATGAACTAATGGACAATGGATTGCTTATGGACTATTTCTAGGACTTATCGACATGTGTAAATTTTCAGGTTGATTTATGTTGTTACATTACTACTAGCCTGTGTTATATTGCTATGTGCCTATGTAAATTATGTATAATGCCTCCCATATTGATGGATTTATGTATACCATGTATATCATATTGATGGATTTATGTGTACCCCTTCAGAAACCACTAATCTGATTAGATTTCCTATTTCCTTTGGTGTTTTCATCTAACAAAAGAAAGGGGGAGATGTTGGAATCCTTACTAACTGCTAACTAATTAGAGTTGATCTAATCTTACAAGAAGATGTTTTGGGCAGAACCTGAAACAAGGTACTAAGTAGAACTAATTAATACAAGGCTTGTGTTCACACCTTTACTCATTGGAGTTCAATGAGTTCACACCTCCCTTGAAGCTCTTTGGGCCAGAGAGCACTATGGGAGAAAACCCACAATCCCTCTCTTGAGCATAAATAGAGCTTCAATGGGCCAGTCGAAGAAGTTCTTCAGAGTGAAGAAGCTACAGGTCGAGATTTCAGCGGAATGACATGAAGAGTGGTGCTGGCTCTGGAGGCTGAAGAAAGCAGAGGCAGAAGCAAAGGACAAAGTGGCAAGAGCGATTGGAACCAAGCAGAGTGGTAGGCTCTAAGCTAACTGGGCTATATTGGAGATAATAAAAGATCTGAACTTTTATCACCTGGCTGCGTTTTAAGAAGAAAAAGATCACCGCAAATTATCTATTTTTTTTTTTTTTTAGAAATGAGGCTTTTACCAGAACTTTGGATGTAAAAGTGTTTTCCCAGTTTATTACTTCCCTTCTAATCTTATCTGCATTAGTTTTGTTTCTAAAAAAAAACCTTTTTAACTTAATACAATCAAAATTATGTGGGTTTTTTTTTTTTTTGTGTGTGTGTGTGTGATCAATAATGGTCTCTAGTTTTTCTTTGGTCAAAAAATTCCTTCCTCCTTGAAAAATCTGAGAGGTAAACTATCCTATGTTCTACTAATTTGTTTAAAATACCATTGTTTTTGTCTACATCATGAACCCATTTTGACCTTATCTTGGTATACAGTGTTAGGTGTGGGTCTATGCCTACTTTCTGCCATACTATTTTCCAATTTTCCCCGTAGTTTTTGTCAAATAATGAATTCTTATCCCAAAACCTGGGCACTTTAGGTTTGTCAAATTCTAGATTGCTGTAGTCACTGATTATTTTGTTCTGTCAACCTAACCTGTTCTACTGATCAACTTTTCTATATCTAAGACAGTACTAAATGGTTTTGCTGACCACTGCTTTGTAATATAGTTTAATACCTGTTAGAACTAGGCCACTTCCATTTGTTTTTTTTTTTTCATTAATTCCCTTGAACTTCTTGACCTTTTGTTCTTCCACATGAATTTTGATTGATATAACACTAAATAAATAGATTAGTTTGGGGAATATTGTTGTTGTTATTATATTTGCTCGACCTATCCAAAAGCACTTTATATTTTTCCAATGGCTGAGATCTGATTTTATCTGTGTGCAAAGTGTTTTGTAGTTTTGTTCACATAGTTCCTGACTTTTCCTTTGCAGATGGATTCTCAAATATTTTATGCTATAAATAGTTAATTTAAAGGGAATTTCTCTTTGTATCTCTTGCTGTTGGATCTTGTTAGTGACATATAAAAATGGTGATGATTTGTGTGGATTTATTTTTTATCCTACAACTTTGCTAAAGTTATAGATTATTTCTGATAGATTTTAGCTGATTTTCTAGAGTTCTCTAAGTATACCATCATATCATCTGCAAAGAATGGTAATTTGGATTCCTCATTACTCTAATTCCTTTAATCTCTTTTTCTTTTCTTATTGCCAAAGCTAGCATTTTTAATACAATATTTAATAGTAATGGTAAAAGTGAGCAACCTTATTTAACCCCAATTTTATTGGGAATGGTTCTAGTTTATCCCCATTACATACGATTTTTGCTGATGGTTTTTAATAGATGCTACTGAGTGTTTTAAAGAAAAGTCCATTTATTCTTATAATCTTTAGTGTTTCTATTAGGAATAGGTGATGGATTTTATGAAATGCTTTTTTTGCATCTATTGAGATAACTATATGGTTTCTGTTAATTTGTTTATTGATATATGTAATTATGCTAATAGTTTTCCTAATATTGAACCAGCCACACATTCCTGGTATAAATCCTATTTGGTCACAGTATGTTATCCTGGGGATGATTTTTTGTAATTTTTTTGCTAAGATTTTTGCATCAATATTCATTAGGGAGGTTGAACTATATATATTTTCCTCTGTTTTCATTCTACCTGGTTTAGGTATCACTACCATGTCTATGTCATAAAAGGAATTTGGTAGGAGTCTTTCATTCCCTATTTTTTTTCAAATAGTTATATAGTATTATAGTTAATTAGTCGATCTTTAAATGTTTGATAGAATTCACAAATAAATCTATCTGTTCCTGTGGAATTTTTAGAGAGTTGATTAATATATTGTTCTATTTTATTTTCTAAAATGGGAAGATTTAAGTAATTTATTTCCTCTTCTGTTAATATGTGCAATCTATATTTCTGTAGGTATTCCTGCATTTCATTTAGGTTGTCAAATTGACATAAAGTTGGGCAAAGTAATTCCTAATAATTGTTCATTGGTGGATAGTTCTCCCTTTTCATTTTCTTTTCTTTTCTTCTTCTTTTTTTTTTTTTTGGATCATATTCTCTCTCTCTTTTTTTTTCTTTCTTTTTTTTTTAATTTTTATTTAATAATTACTTTATATTGACAGAATCCATGCCAGGGTAATTTTTTTTTTTTACAACATTATCCTTTGCACTCATTTCTGTTCCAATTTTTTTCTGCTCCCTCCCTCCACCCCCTCCCCTAGATGTCAAGCAGTCCTTTATATGAATGTCCAAAGGGTTATTAAAGTGTAAACAATGCTTTGATCTAGGAGTGTTTCTCACTGGCTTATATCCAAAATATCTTAAAGGAGGGAAAGAAACTCACATGTGCAAAAATGTTTGTGGCAGCTCTTTTTGTAATGACAAGATAATGGAAACTGAGTGGATGTTTGTCAGTTAGAGAATGGCTGAATAAATTATGGCATATGAATGTTATGGAATATTTATTTTTCTATGAGAAAGGATCAGCAGGATGTTTTTAGAGAGGCCTGTAGTGACTTACATGAACTGATGCTAAGTGAAATGAAAAAACATTGTAGACAACAAGAGGAAGATTGTATGATGATAAATTCTGATTCAGCCTAGTTCCAATATTCTGCTAATGAGAGCCATCTACACCCAGAAGGGACTGTGGGAACTGAGCATGGATCATTAGATAATATTTTCATTCTTTTTGTTGTAGTTTGCTTGAATTTTGTTTTCCTTCTAATTTTTTTTCTTATTGATTTGATTTTTCTTGTTCAAGAATATAATTGCATAAATAGGTATGCAGACCATACACCTCTCTTATCAGAAAGTGAAGGGAATTAAGATGAGGGAGAATGAAGAGAGCATAAAAGGTAACTTGAAACTTAACTTTAAAATAATAACACCACTGGAAAAATAGAAATATCTTGGTCACTCGTCCCATCATTTCTGGGCAAATTGAGCAAGAAGAAGTGAACAGTCAGGTTTATATTCTTGAGTTCAATGATCATTGCAGACAAAGATGGTATGTATTAAATTAAATAAAACTTACTTTTTTGATGACCATTTTGGTGCTCTTTTTCTTCTTTAAAATATATAATATAAAATAATGGTTCTCTCTAGGAGAAAGAGCAGGTTTCTGGGGGAGGTTTTCTGGAGGCAGCCTTAGTATCAGTTCAGATCAATAATTACCCCAAATGCAGCCAGCTGGTAAAAATGCCAATGTTTATTTCTCCTTCCAAGTCTTGCCTCTTTCCTTGGGTCTGGACAGCTAGATTCTTAGAGACCTATCTCTCTGCTTGGTTCCAAGAGCTCCCTCAGAATGTCTCTAAATCCAAAGGTTTGTCCTTCAGTTCTCCAGCCAGCCAAGTAAAAATGGAATGGATCTCTCTCTTGCCTAGGAGAGAGGGCTTCTGGCTCTCAATCACCAATATAGCCCGGTTAGCTTTTCTTAGAGGCCTCTCTCTCTCCTTGGTTCTAAGAGCTCTTGCAGTTTTGTCCTTTGTTTCTGCCTCTGCTTTCTTCAGCCTTCAATCCACCTCCACTCTTTGTGTAATTCCACTGAAATCTGACCGAGAGCCTCTGTCTGTCTCTTATATATGAGAGAGAGGAATTGTGGGATGTGAGAGAGAGGGATTATGGGTTTTCTCCCATAGTGCTCTTTGGCCCTAGAGCTTCAAGGGAGGTGTGAGTTCACAAAGTTACAAAGTTTACTTTGGGAATCTCCCATACTTGTGAATTCCAATGAGTAAAGGTGTAAACACAAGCATTGTATTAATTCTACTTAGTACCTTGTTTCAGCTTCTGGCCCAAAACATCTTCAAAGATCAGATCAATAATCTATCAACTCTAATGAGTTAGCAGTTTGTAAAGATTCCAACAACCATCACATAATTTTATTATTGCTGTGTATAAAGTTCTCCTGGTTCTGTATACTTCGCCCATCTTAGCATCAGTTCATGTACTTTTTTCAGATTTTTCTGAAATCATCTTGGTGATCATTTCATTTTTTTTATTAAAACTTTTTATTTTCAAAACATGTATATGAATAAATTTTCAACATTGACTCTTGCAAAACCTTGTGTTCCAATTTCCCACCCCCTTATCCTTATCCCCTTCCCTAAGTGGCAAGTAATCCAATATATGTTAAACATGGTAAAATATATGTTAAATCTAATATATGCATGCATATTTATACACTTTTTTCTGCACAAGAAAAATCAGATTAAAAAGAAAAAATGAAAAACAAAATAAAATGCAAGCAAACAACAACAAAAAGAGTGAAAATGCTATGTTCCCACAGTCCTCTCTCTGGGTGAAGATGGCTCTCTTCATCACTGAATAATTGGAACTGGCCTGAGTCACCTTATCATTGAAAAGAGCCACATCCATTGGAATTCACCTTTGTACAATTTTCTTGCTATGTGCAGTTATCTCCTGAATGGCTTGAATCCTTATAAATTTGAGTCAATTCATTCTATATTTTAGAAATGAGATCTTTATCAGTACCTTTGAATTTAAAAATGTTTCCCTAAGCTTATTGCATCCTTTCTAATGTTATCTGCAGCAGTTTTGTATGTACAAAACTTTTTAACTTAATATAATCAAAATTATCTATTTTGTGTCTCGTAATGAACTCCTGTTCTTTTTTTGGTTATAAATTCCTTCTTTCTCCACATATCTGAGAAGTAAACTATCCTTTATTTTTCTAATTTGCTTGTAATATCACTATGTCTATATCATGAACTCATTTTGACCTTATCTTGGTATAAAATCCATTTCTCAAAAGGAAAACTATGCCAAATCTCTATGACAAAACAAAAATCAAAAGCAGCACCTTGCAGCCAAAAGTCTGTATAGTCAAAGCTATGGTTTTTCCACTTTTTTATTTTTACTTTAGCAATACGTAGTGGTGAGAGTTGAAATATAAAAAAGCTGAGCCCTGCACAAATACTGCTTTCAAATACTGATCCTAGAGAAGACTTGTCTTCTCCTTCCTTTCAATACTTAAAGAAATTAATTCAGGTTATTCACTAGGAGGTCAAATACTGAAGCTACAGCTTTAAAACTCTGGTCACATAATAAGACAACAGGACTCAATGGAAAACCCTGATGTGTGAAAAGATTTAAAGCAACAGATTTTTTAAAAGGATGAAAATTAATAATATCATGGAAATAATGGCATAACCTTGGGCAAATGTTGAAATATTGTAAAGGATATTTCCATAGGGTCACATAGACTGAAGCATAATTGTTTAACAACTTTCTCTGAAGCCCAAAATTAATATTCCTGCTCTTCTTTGTATAAACACTTCCTGTCTTCTTTGTTATTCTTTCCCACATATTTAGCTTTCATTAATCTCCTGATGATTTACAATTCTTAATTTACCTGCAATTCCATATATCTAGTTGTCCAAAGATTATATTTGTTGACCTCCTTATGAAACTCAACATGGGTGCTCATAAAGGAAGTTGCATTTCCTCTTGGTTAAATGTCAAATTCTGAAATTTCTAGATTTCATGTGGATGAGAGCAACAATATGACTTGCATCTTCCTTCTTCAGTCCATTTTCCACTAAGCTGTCAAAGAAATCTTCTTTAAGAGGAGGTGTGATCAGTTCACACACTGTTTGATTCAATATACTCCAGTGGTTTCCTATGGTTTGCAAGATCAAATATAAAATACTTTAAGATCTAAATTATTTAGTTCCTAACTAACCCCTTCCTGCCTTGCTATGTACTTTCCAACCTAGTGACATTGATCTTATTTCAATTCTTTTCTGCAAAATAAAAGTATTCCTGTAATTCTCTCCATTATAACCACCATCTACTAGTTTCTCTGACTTCTTCAAGGTCTAGCTAAAATCTTTCTTCAGAAAGAAAGGATTTCCTAAAAGCATTAACTCTAGTGCCTTCCCTTTTTTGATTATCTCAACTTTATTCTACATAACTCCTGCTTATGAATGATTATTTGGATGTCTACTCCCATTGGACTATAAATGTTATGAAACAAAGGGCTGTCTTTAGCTTTTATTTTTATCCTAGGTCATAATGTAGTAATTCACATATAATAGACCCATAATAAGCATTTGTTTCTTGACTATTCAAAATAAAAAAAAATAGATTTAGAATTTGCAAGTTATAAATTTACACATTTGACTAAATAAAATGATCATTTGATACTTCCCTTATTCATTGGGACAAAATGTTTATCATAAAATAATGAAAAGAATATTTTACTCTGGCATAATAAATTTCTTCCTGATAAAATATTCAAATAAACTTCCTTGATGGCATAGCAATTAATCTCAATGACCCAGTTTTGAAGCAGATGTGGAAACAATTAAATTAACAAAGTTTAGGAAATAAAACAACATACAAAGCTAATCAAAACAAGCAAACAGTAAAATGTTAATGGTTATCTGGCCTCAGAGAGACTAATCTTATTATATTGCAGACCAAGGCAATATTCCTAAACTTCTAGAATTTTCTGAAGTTAGGCTAAAGGGAGCAGCTATCTAACTTTAGCTAAGAACTTTCATAAAAGATAGGTATTTGAGAGGAAAAACTTTTTAAAAATATTTTTATACACTATAGTTCAGTTAATTAGAAAAGGCAAAGCAGTTTAATTTCTGGTTTATGTCCCTCAGATTATGTGGCAATTATGTAAGCAGTAATGACCCTTCTAGCTGCTCAACCTGATGGAAAATGATTTTAGTTGTCGATCCCAACTCTACAATAATCTTTTCAATAAAGTCATCATCTTTATCATCTTCATTCATCATTATTATTATTGTTATGTTATTATTAATTATTATTGTCAATGGTCAGGCAAAATATTTTAAATACTATCTGTCTTTTTCTATAGCAGAGTAGAATATGGTTTACAAGAACATTAATCTACAAAAATCCTCATATCACCATTTCTAGAGAATCACTTTTCAACATGTATTAGAGATCTAAAATTACACTGCTAAAGACTACAGAAAAGCATATATCTCACCTCATATTTATTGGTCAGAAAGTTATGGCATAAGGTTGCATCTTGCACAAAGTCTTGCAAGAAATCTATATATATATATATATATATATATATATATATATATGTATGTATATATATATTTTCCACACACACACACACACACACACACACACATATATATATATATATGCAAATCTGTTTTTTTAAATAATTTCCTTCTTATTCCCTCTCCCTCATTAAAATAGTTTTTTGAAATTTTGTGTCCTTGAGAAAAGGACCCACATGTGCAAAAATATTTATAAAAGCTCTTTTTTTCTGATAGCAAACAATTGGAAAATGATTAGATACACATCAATTGGAGAATGGCTGAACAAGTTGTGTTATGTAAGAATAATGGAATGTTATTGTTCTATAAAAATGATAAGCAAGCAAATTTTAGAAAGTCCTTTAAAGATTTCCATGAACTGATACTTAGTGAAACAAGCAGAACCAGTAATACATTTTACACTATAACAGTAAGAATGTATGATATTCAACTCTGAAAGAGTTGGTTTTTCTCAATGGTTCAATGATCCAAGACAATTTCAATAGACTTTGGACAGAAAATGCCATCTATATATATAAAAAACAAAAAAACAAAAATCTAAAGACATTGAACTAAGGAATATACCATAACTTATTCTGCCATTTTCCAATTGATGTGATTTTACTGTTTCCATTTTCTTGCCACCAAAAAAGGGCTGCCATAAACATTTTTGCATATACAGGTCCCTTTCCCTTCTTTATGATCTCTTTGGAATATAAGCTCAATAGTGAGCCTGCTGTATCAAAGAGTATACACATTTAATAGTACTTTGGACATAGTTCCAAACTGGTCTCCAGAATGGTTGTATCAATTCTGAACTCTACCAATTGTGTATTAGTGTTCCAGTTTCCCCACAGTCCCTCCAATATTCATCACTATCTTTCCTTGTCATCTTAGCCAATCTGAGAAGTATGTAATAGTACCTCAGAGTTGTTTTAATTTGCAATTTTGTGATCAATAATAATTTAGACAACCTTTTCATATGAGTAGGAATGGTTTCAATTTCTTCATCTGAACATTGTCTGTTCTTATCCTTTGACCATTTATCAATTGGAGAATGGCTTGAATTCTTGTAAATTTGAGTTAATTCCCTATAAATTTTAAAAATGAGGCTATTATCAGAACCATTAAATGTTAGAATATTTTTCAGTTTATTGTTTCCCTTCTAATCTTATCTGCATTACTTTTGTTTGTGCAAAAACTTTTTAATTTAATATAATCAAAATTATATATTTGGTATTCAATAATGAGTTTCAATTATTCTTTGGTCACAGATTCCTTCATTCTCTATAGATATGAGAGGTAAACTATTCTATGTTCTTCTAATTTGCTTATAATATCATACTCTTTATGTCTAAGCCATTAACTCATTTCAACCTTATCTTGATATATGGTGTTAGATGTGGGTCAATGCCTAGTTTCTTCCATACTAGTTTCAAATTTTTCCAGCAGTTTTTGTCAAATAGTGAGTTCTTACCCCACGAGCTAGGATCTTTGGGTTTGTCAAACACTAGATTGCTATAGTTATTGACTATTTTGTTCTGTGTACCTAACCTATTTCATTGATCAAGTATTCTATTTCTTAGCCAGCACCAAATGGTTTGATGACCACTGCTTTATAATATTGTTTTAGGTCTGACACAGCTAAATCACTTTCATTGGCATTTTTTCCATTAATTTCCTTGAAATCCTTGACCTTTTGTTCTTTCAGATGAACTTTGTTATTATATTTTCTAGACCTGAAAATAATTTCTTGGGAGTTTGAATGGTTTAGCACTAAATAAGTAGATTAATTTAAGTAGTATTGTCATTTTTTATTATATTCACTCAGTGTGGCCAGGAGCACTTGACATTTTTCCAATTGGTTAGATATGACTTTATTTGTGTGGAAAGTGTTTTATGGTTGTGTTCAAATTGGTTCTGACTCTCACTTGACAGATAGATTCCCAAATATTTTATACTCTAGATCAAATGGAATGCAGTTTGATAATTTTTTGAACATGTTTAGGCATTGCTCTCCACAATGGCTGTATCCATTCATAGTTCCACCAAAAATGTATTAGTGTCCCAGTTTTCCCACATCCCCTCCAACATTCATCATTATGGGACAGATACCAAAACCAGATAGGGTGAAATCAGAGGGAACGTTACTGACTAATTTCACTAAGGAATACTGTTGCAAAAATCTTAAATAAAATGTTAGCAAAGAGATTACAGCAAGTAATTCCCAGGACAATACACAATAACCAAGTAAAATTTATGCCAGTACAAGAGGTTCTGGTTCAATATTAGGAAAACTATTAGCATAATTAAGTGTATCAATAACCAAACTAACTCTATTTTCACCCTCCCTGGATTAATCTGTCAGCACCATGTCTGTGTCATAAAAGGAATTTGTTAGTTCTTTCCCTATTTTTCAAACACTTTATATAGTACTGGAAATAATTTTTCTTTAAATGTTTGGTAGAATTCACATGTATATCCATCTGGTCCAGGAGATTTTTTTTTTCCTTAGGGAGTTGATTAAGGGCTTGTTCTATTTCTTTTTTCTAAATTGGAATTATTTTAGTAATTTATCTCTTCTTCTATTAATCTGGGCAATCTATATTTCACTTCACTCAGATTATCAGATGTATTGGCATATAGTTGGGTGAAATAACTCCTAATTATTGCTCTAATTTCCTTTTCATTGGTGGAAAATTCTCCCTTTTTTTTTGTTTTTGAGGCTAACAATTTGATTTTCTTCTATCCTTTTTCTAATCAAATTAATTAAAGATAATTTTGTTTATCTATTTTGTTGGTTTTATCATAAAACTAACTCTTGATTTTATTTATTAATTCAATAGTTTTCTTATTTTCAATTTTCTTAACCACTTTTATTTTTAGAAACTCAAATTTGGTATTTAATTGGTGGTTTTTAATTTGTTCTTTTTTCTAGCTTTTTTTTTAGTTGTAAGCCCATTCATTGATCTTTTCTTTATTTATTTTATACAAGTAAGCATCTAGAGATAAAAAAAAAAATATTTCCCCAGTAACCACTTTGGCTGTATCCCACAAATTCTGATATGTTGTCTCATTATTGCAATTTTCTTGGATTAAGTTATTGACTGTGTCTTTTAATTGTTGTTTCACCCATTCATTCTTTAGGATTAGATTATTTTGTTTACAAATAATTTTTAGTCTATTTCCCCTGGCTTTTTAATAAATATAAATTTTATTGCATCATGATCTGAAAAAATGCATTTACTATTTCTGCCTTTCTGCATTTGATTTTGAACTTTTTAAGCCCTAATATATAGTCAATTTTCGTATATGTTCCATGAACTGCCAAGAAAAATGTAAACTCTTTTCAGTCTCTATTCAGTATTCTGCAAAGATCTAGCACAACTAACTTTTTAAATATTCTGTTTACATTTTCAACTTCTTTATTATTTATTTTGTGGTCCAATTTAACTAGCTCTGAGAGAGCAAGATTGGGATCTCCCCCTATCATAGTTTTGCTGTCTATTTTTTTTTTTTTTTGAAGCTCTCTTGACTACTCCTCTAGGAATTTGAATATTACACCATTTGGTGCATATATATTTAGTGTTAATACTACTTTATTATCAATGGTATCTTTTAAAAGGATGTAATTTACTTTCTTATTTCTTTTAATTAGATCTATTTTTGCTTTTGCAAAAATTTGGGATCAGGATTGGTAGCCTGTTTTTTTTTTTTTTAAACTTTAGCTAAAACATAATATATTCTGCTCCATTCTTTTACTTTTACTCTGAACGTATCATTCTGTCTTAATTGTGTTTCTTGTATACAATGAATTGTAGGATTCTTGCTTTTAATTCAATCTGTTATCCCCTTCTGTTTTATGGGAGAGTTCACCCCATTCACATTCACATTTAAAATTACTAACTCTATATTTCCTGCCACATTGTTTTCCCCCAAATATTATTTTGTCTTGCCTTTCTCCATTTCCCTCCTCCCTCAAATACTCCTCCACTTTTCAGCCCTTCTCCCTTTCTTATACCTTTCCCCATCTACTTCTTTTCTTCTTTCTATTAGTCTTCTCCTTTCTTTTCACCTTTTCTTTCCTACTATTTTGTAGGATGGGGCAAGCTTCTCTGTGTAGCTCAATGCGTCTGATATTCTCTCTTTGAGCCAAATCTCAAAAAAGAAAGATTAATACAATGCTTATCCTCCCTAACTTGTTTTTTTTTTTTTTTGCAATTGTAATAGGCCTTTTTTGCTTGTTACTGAGATGTAATTTACTCCATTTTATCTCAATTTTCCTCTTCTTCCAATAGAATCCCCATTTTACTTCACCTTTCTTTTCATATCATCATAATACAATCAAATTATACTTACACCCTCTGAGTATACCTATCATAGAGATAGAGTTCTCTAGAGTTAAACATATCATCTTCCCCTATAGGAATATAAACATTTTGACTTTTAAAAGAAAGTTGTTTTTTTTTCTTTCCTTTTTACCTTTTTATGCTTCTTTTAAGTTCTTTATTTGAAGTTCAATTTTTATATTTAGCTGTGATATTTTCATCAGAATTAGATGAAATTTATGTGTTTCATTGACTGTCCATCTTTTTCCTGAAAAGTGATGATCAGTTTTGTTGGATAGTTGATTCTTGAAGGCAATCGAGGTTCCTTTGCCTTTCAGAATATCAGATTCCATGCCCTTTGATCCTTTAAAAAGGAAGCTGCTAGCTCCTGGATAATTCTGATTATGCTCCTTCATATTCGAAGTGTTCTCTTCTGGCTGCTTGCAATATTTTCTCCATGGTTTATAATTCTGATATTTAGCTACATTTTTTTTCTTTGCATTTTCATTTTGGGGTATTTTTCAGGATTTCTTTCTTTCTTTTTTTTTTTTTTTTGACCTCTGGTCCTAGGATACCAGAGCAGTTTTCCATGGTGAGTTACTGAAGATGATGTTGGCTAGGATTTTTTTTTTCATCATGATTTTCAGGAAGTACAATAGTTCCTAGATTGTTTCACCTATACCTATTTTCCAGGTAAGATGTTTTGCCAATGAGTTATTTCACATATTCATTTTTTTTTTCATTTTTGGTGGTATTTGACTGATTTTTGGAGTTTCATTGAGTAATTCTTCCATATCTTCACTTCAAATTTTCGTGAAATATTTTCTTCAGTAAGTTTTTCTTTAATCATCTTTTGCATTTGACCAATTGAACTTTTAATTGAGGTATTTTATTGCATTTTTCCCATTTCACAAATTTTGTACAAATTGATTTCTTTTTCATATCTGTTTTCTAAGGACTTATATGCTTTTTTCCCCATTTCATCAAATCAATTTTAAGGAGTTTTCTTCAAATGAGTTCTATTTTTTTTTCCTTTTTTTATATCCTATTGAAAAGTTCTTATTTCATTTTTCCCATTTTCTTCTCTCTTTTAAGATTCTTTTTAAATTCTTCTAAGAATACCTTGTGAAATGGAGACCAACTCATATCACTCTTTGGGCTTCATCTGAAAATTATTTGCCTTTAGAATCCTCAGGGTTTGAGGACTGTTCTTTTCTTTCTCCATAAAAGCTTTCTATGGTCAGAGTTCTTTTTGCTTTTAGTCATTTTTTTAAAGGTTTATGTCTGCTTTTAATGAAAGGAGCTACAACTGCTTTAGATTGCCCTAGGACCCATGCTGCTGACTGATTTCTGGTGCTGGACAGACATAAACAGATCCTGCATTTTGGGGGGATTCAGAGGTTTACAATTTTCCTTTTATACTTACTTTGAATGTCTCTTAGCTAGTCTGCTGGTCTACTGGCTAGGAACCAGGACAGAGTAGTCTAAAAGTCTCCTATTAGATTCACTGGTCAGCGATGTCTCAGTACCCTGTCTTTCTGTCCTGTCTCCCTGTGCTGCATCTGGATTGGTCACCTGCACCCCTGCCTTACTGAAACAGACTTTTTCTGAAGTTCTCTCAAATTATCTTCAAATATTTGTGGGTTCTGTCACTCCAAAACCCATTCAGAGACTTGATCTGAGGGACACTAAGGATGGACTCAGATAAAGACAGATCTGCTCTCTGCAATCTTGAATACATACCTTTTGCAAAACTCTTAAAGAAAATATTAGCAGTAGATTAGATAAGTTATCCCTAGATAATACACAATGACTGAGTAAGATTTACACTAGGAATGCAGGACAGTGTGAATATTAGGAAAACTAATAGCAGCAATCCTAATATGTAATGTTGATAATCTAGAACTATTCTCAATAAGATCAAGGTGAAACAAGGTTGCCCACTGTCACTATTACTATTCAATATTGTCTTAGAAATGTTAGCTTTGGCAATAAAAGAAAAAAAAAGAAATTAAAGGAAATAGCATAGGTAATAAAGAAACCAAATTATCACTCTTTGCAGATGATATGCTTGGAGAACCCTAGAGAATCAACTAAAAAACTACTAGAAAAAATTCAAAACTTTAGCAAAGTTGCAGGATAAAAAATAAATTCACGTAAGTCCAGCAGCAAGAGATACAAAGAGAAATTCCATTTAAAATAATTGTAGATATTATAAAATATTTGGGATTCTACCTACCAAGGCAAATTCATGTATTCTACAAACACTTGCCACAAAAATAAAGTCGGAACCAAAACACTGGAAAAAATATCAAGTGCTCATAAGTACACTGAACTGAGCTAAATAATAAAAATGATAGTACTGCTTAAATTAATGTATTTAGTAAGTTCCATGTCAAAATCCCAAGAAGTTATTTTACAGTTAGAAAAAATAATGAGTTAATCTGGAAAAACAAAAAGTCAAGCATTTTAAAGAGATTAATAAAAAATGCAAAAATAAAGAGGCCTAGCTGTAACAGACCTAAAACTAATATAAAGCAGCAGTCATCCAATCCATTTGTTACTGGCTAAGAAGTAGAGTAATCGCTCAGTAATAGGTTACTTTCACAAAATGAAATCATCAATGCTTATAGTAATCTAGTATTTGACAAACCCAAAGACCTCAGCTTTTGGATTAGAACTTAGTATTTGATTTTCTTTCGCTGTTTTCAACCTACCTGGTTTAGGTATCAGTACCATATCTGTGTCATAAAAGGAATTTGGTAGGACTCCTTCATTCCCTATTTTTTCAAATAGTTTATAAAGCATTGGGGCTAATTGTTCTTTGAATGTTTGGTAGAATTCACATGTAAATCCATCTAGCCCCGGGGATTTTTTTTAGGGAGTTGATTAACAGCTTGTTCTATTTCTTTTTCTGAAATGGGACTATTCAAGCAATTTGCTTCCTCCTCTGATAATCTGGGAAGCCTATATTTTTGGAGGTAGTCATCCATTTCGCTTAGTTTATCAAATTTATTGGCATAAAGTTGGGCAAAGTAACCCCTTATTATTTCTTTAATTTCCTCTTCATCAGTGGAAAGTTCTCCTTTTTCATTTTCAAGACTACTAATTTGATTTCCTTCTCTCCTTTTTCTAATCAGATGTATCAAAGGTTTATCAATTTCATTGGTTTTTTCATAAAACCAACTCTTAGTTTTATTTATTAGTTCAATAGTTTTGTTTTTGTTTTTGTTTTTGTTTTTACTTTCTATATTATTAATTTCTCCTTTTAATTTTAGAATTTCAAGTTTAGTAATTAATTGGGGGTTTTTGATTTGGTCTTTTTCTAGCTTTTTAAGTTGCAGGCCCAATTCATTGATCTTCTCTTTCTCTATTTTATTCAAGTAAGCCTCTAAGGATATAAAATTTCCCCTTATTACTGCTTTGGCTGCATCCCATAAATTTTGGTATGATGTCTCACTGTTGTCATTATCTTAAGTGAAATTGTTAATTGTGTCTATAATTTGCTGTTTCACCCAATCATTCTTTAAGATGAGGTTATTTAGTTTCCACTTACTTTTGGTCTATTTACACCTAACTTTTTGTTGAATGTAGTTTTTATTGTATTGTGATCTGAAAAGAAAGCATTTACTATTTCTACCTTCCTACATTTAATTTTGAGGTCTTTATGTTCTAATATATGGTCAATTTTTGTGTAGGTTCCATGAACTGCTGAGAAAAAAGTATACTCCTTTCTGTCACCATTCAGTTTTCTCCAGAGATCTATCATTCCTAATTTTTCTAATATTCTATTTACCTCTTTAATTTCTTTCTTATTTGTTTTGCACTAATCTAAATCTGAGAGTGCAAGATTGAGCTCTCCTACTATTATAGTTTTGCTGTCTATTTCTTCTCGCAACTCTCTTAACTTCTCCTTTAGGAAGTTAGATGCTATACCACTTGGTACATATATGTTTAATACTGATGTTGCTTCATTGTTTATGTTACCCTTTAGCAAGATATAGTTTCCTTCCTTATCTCTTTTAATTAGATCAATCTTTGCTTTTGCTTGATCTGAGATAAGGATGGCTACCCCTGCTTTTTTGACTTCATCTGAAGCATAATAGATTCTGCTCCAGCCTTTTACCTTTACTTTGTATGTATCTGCCTATTTTAAATGTGTTTCCTGTAAACAACAGATTGTAGGGTTCTGACTTTTGATCCAGTGTGCTATCTGCCTCCTCTTTATGGGAAAGTTCACCCCATTCACATTTACGGTTAAAATAACCAATTCCATATTTCCTGCCATCCTAATATCCCCAGATTATACTTTTCTTTTTCTTGCCCTCCTTCCCTTCTTCCCTAGTATTAAATTTATTGTTCTCACTTACATCATGCAGTTCGCCCTCTTTAGTATCCCTTCCTCCTCCTTTTGAATCCCTTCCCCTTTCTTGTACCCTTCCCTTATTACTCTTTTTCCTTCTCCTTTTTCCTCTCCCACTTTTTAATGAAGTGAGAGAAATATCTCTGTAAAACAAATGTCAATTATTTCCTCTTTGAGCCAACTCTGATGAGAGTAGGATTCACACAATGTTCCTCCCCCTCTCTAAGTTCCCTCATATATGATAGGTTTCCTTTGCCTCATTGTCGCATGCAGTTTCCCTCTTTTTATCTCTCCTCTTCCCTTTTTCTGACACTATCCCCTTTACATTTCTACTTGCCTTTTTTAGGTTATATTGGTAAAATCAAATTATACATATGGTTTTTATGTATATCCACAACAGATATACAGTTCTCAAGAGTTCCTTTTACCTTTTTCTACTTCTCTTGATTCCTATTGTTGGAGATCAAATTTTTTGTTTAAGTATGGTTTTTTCCTTAGAAACAGATCGAATTCCTCTATTTCATTAAATGTCCATCTTCTTCCATGGAAAAAATACTCAGCTTAGCTGGGCAGTTTATTCTTGGCTGCATTCTAAGCTCTTTTGCCTTTCGGAAAATCTGATTCCAGGCCCTTCAATCCTTTAACGTTGAGGCAGCCAGATCTTGCATGACCCTTATTGTGGCATCTTGGTATTTGAACTATTTTTTCCTGGCTGCTTGTAAAATTTTTTCTTTAGTCTGAAAATTCCGAAGTTTGGCCACAATATTCCCTGGAGTCTTTATTTTTGGGTCTTTTTCAGAAGGTGTTTGGTGAATTCTTTCAACTCCTATTTTCCCTTCTGGTTCTATTACTTCTGGACAGTTCTCTTTGATGATTTCCTGTAAAATAGTATCTAGGCTCTTTGTTTCCTCATAATTTTCAGGTAGTCCAATGGTCCTCAGGTTATCTCTCCTAGATCTATTTTCCAGGTCTGTTGTTTTTCCAAGTAAATATTTGACATTTTTTTTCAATCTTTCATTTTTTTGGTTTTGCTTGACTGATTCTTGATGTCTCAATGAATCAGTCATTTCTATTTGTTCAGTTCTGATTTTTAGTGAGTTATTTTCTTCATTAGCTTTTTTTTTTTTTTTTTTTACTTTTTTTGGTATATGTCCAATTGAGTTATGTTGCTCTATGGAATTTTTTTCCATTTCACTAATTTTTTTTTTTTTTTTTAGTGAGTTATTTTCTTTTTCCAATTTGCAAATTCTGTTTCCCTACACTTCTTGGAAGTTTTTTATCTTTTCCAATTCATATTTTAGGAAGTTGTTGCTCTCTTGCATAGCTTCTCTTTCCTTTCCCCATTTTTCTTCTAGTTCTCTTTTAAGGTTTTTACTAGTCTCTTCTAGGAGAGCCTTTTGTATTGGAGACCAACAATTGTCTGGAGACTGTCTGCTATTAGTCTCTTCAGGGTTGAAAAGCTGTTCTCTTTCTGTATAGAAACTATCAATCATTCTTTTGATTTTTTTACTCATTTTGTTAAAGCCTGTAAGGTCTGCCTTCAGAGCCAGGAGGTTACCAGCTTCCTCTGCAGAGCAGTGATAGGTGTATGGACGGGTAGCTGTCCTGCCAGCCGGCTACAAAAAGCAGAGAGGTACTGGAGTGCTCTGGGAAAGAGTTCCCCACCCAGGAGTAACTCAGGCCTGCAGGGCTGAGCTGGAAAAGTGCCCTGCAAAGAACCCCAGCTGTGTGAGATAATGACTGCCCTGGGGCTAGATGCTGAGCAGTGAGAGTTTCACTACCCCAAGCCAAACCCTGCCCTGGGGCTGCGGGTATTAGCAGTTGAGCAGTGAATGGATTTGCAGGGACAGGGAGTGTCTGCCGGGGAAACACAGTTTGCTGGGGAAGCTCTATTCCCCTAGGCCGAGCCCCTTACTGTGCCAATTAGAGGCTGCCCAGGCCTCTTTCTGACAGCCTCGTTGAGAGACAGGAAGCTGCAGATTTGTAACTGCCCCTGCAAAAGCCTTGAACTGCAGGATGTGGCTGCAGGGCTGTGTTACAGTCTGCCTGAGTCACTTCCAGGTTTGAGTGGTTACAGCCAGATCTTGTTTGGTTTTGGCATTTTTTAAAGGATCCTCTGTTTTAGGCTTTAATTCCTCTGCCAGTTTACTGCCTTTAGTCAAGGCAGAGCAGTTAGCCTATAGCAGAGTCGTCTCTATAACTTCCCTAGCCACAGAGATCACCCCCGCCCCTGGTCTGCTCAGGACACTAGTCTCTCGCTGCCTGTGCTAGTCTGTTCCTGGCCCCTCAGGATAAACCTTTCCTGGTGAGCTTCCAGATTGACTTCGGCTAGTAAATTGTAGTGCTTCTAATCTTCATGAGTTTAAGCAGTGAAGAGCTGTTTTTGAGGCTGGATTAAATAGTTGGTTATGAGGGGAATGAGAGGAGCTCAGAGAGTAGTGTGTGCCTTCTCTGCCATCTTGTCTCCACCCCCAGAAGTACTAGAACTTAGTATTTGATAAAAACTGTTGGGAAAATTGCAAATTAATAGCTTACAAACTAGGTATTGACACACACCTAACACTCTATAAAATAGGTTCATGATTTAGACATAAAGAATGATATTATAAGTAAATTAGAAGGATGAAGGATAGTCTATCTCTAAAATCTTGGAGAAGGAAGGAATTTGTAGCAAAGAAAAACTGGAGTACATTATACTATGCAAAATGGATAATTTTGATTACATTAAGTTTGTATAAACAACACAAATCCAGCCAAATTATAAAAGAAACAATAAATGGGGTGGGCAAATTTCCACCTAACAATTCTGCCAAAGTTCTCATTTCTAAAATATAAAGAGAACTGATTCAAATTTACTAGAATTCAAGTCATTCTCCAATTGATAAATGGCCAAAAGATATCAACAGACAGTTTTCAAATGAAGAAATTGAAACTATTTCTAATCATATAAAAAGTTCCTCTAAATCATTGTTGAGCAGAAAAATACAAATTAAGACAACTCTGAGGAACAACTACTCATCTCTCAGATTGACTCAGATGACAGGAAAAGCTAATGGTGAATGTTGAAAAGGATGTGAGAAAATTGAGACATGAATATATTGTAGGTGGAGTTTTGAACTGATTCAACCATTCTGAAGAGCAATTTTTTAATTATGCCCAAAGGGCTATCAAAATTTGTATCCCCTTTGCTCTAGTAGTGTCTCTACTGGGCCTGTATCTTAATGAGATCATAAGAGAGGGAAAGGGACCCATATGTGCAAAAATGTTTGTAGCAGCCCTTTTTGTAGTGGCAAAAAACTGGAAACTGAGTAGTATGCACATCAGTTGGAAAATGTTTGAATAAGGTATTTGAATGTTATGCAACATTATTTTTCTATAAGAAATGCTTTCAGATGATTTCAGAGAGGCTTGGAGAGACTTGCATGAATTGATGCTAAGTGAAGTGAGTAGAACCAGATCATTATAAATGGTAACAACAAGATTATAGGATGATCAATTCTGATAGATGTGGCTCTTTATATAATTCAGGCCAATTCCAATGGTCTTGTGATAAAGAGAGCCGTCTATACCAGAGAGAGGACTGTGGGAACTGAGCATGGACTATAAAATAATATTTTCATTTTTGTGTTGTTCTTTCTTTGTGTTTCGTTTCTATTTTTTTTCTTTTTGATCTTATTTTTTGTTGTACAGCATGATAATTGTGTAAATATGTATAGAAGAGGTGCACATGTTCAGTATATATTCAATTACTTTGCCATTAGGGGAGGGGAAGGTGGGAAGGGAGGGTGAAATTTTGGAACACAAAGTTTTTCAAGTGTGAGTGTTAAAGATTCTATATCTATACATTTTGAGAATACAAAGCTTTAATAAAAATGAAGTCTTTCTTGAGTTTTTTAGAGAGTTTTTTGGGAGTATGTGACCATTTAATGTTACTCTTTGTAGTAGGAGAGGTTTCCCTATTTCTATATTAACTTTGTATGGTTGGGTTCTTTCTCCTTTGCCTATTCATTTTGTTTTTTATTTGCAGCAAATTGTTTATGCAATCATTTTATTACTATTATAATTATTATTATCATTTTATTATAGCTTTTTATTTACAAAACATATACATGGGTGATTTTTTTCAACACTGACGCTTGCAAAACCTTCTGTTCCAAATTTTCCCCTCCTTTTCCCCACCCCTTCCCCTAAATGGCAGATAGTCCAAGCATGTTAAGTATATTAAAGAATATGTTTAAATACATGTATACATATTCATGCAGTTATCTTGCTGCACCAGAAAAATTGGATCTAGAAAGAAGGTTAAAAAAAAAAAAAAACTGAGAAGGAAAGCAAAAATTATGCAATCACTTTTAATACTGTGCTATGAACTATGTACCTCTGGTCCCAGATCCTCCTTCAGTTTTCCCCTCTACTCAAGAATCCTCAAGCCAGAGCCCCACTTTGGAATAGTTTCCCACAGCCAGCAGCACTTCTGCCTTACTGTTTCTGCACTCATCAAGCATGTTCTATTTCCTTCTCTTCTAGAGCCACATCTACACAGTACAACTAACCTTAGTGTTCATTAAAAGCAGAGGTTCCCTCATTCTTCCCCAACTTCCCATACTCTCTTGGAATGAAAATCTTTGTAGCTGAGATCTAGAATACTTCTCAACCCAGCTAACCTCAAGCCACATCATTTGATATGGAACCATTTTAGAGGCATTTATGCTTCACTCTGGCAAAACCTATCTGGTCTCATTGTCCCAGGAAGACAACTATTCTGTTTGAAATCTTTTTTTTGGTTTTACTGTTTTTTTGCTGCTTTGAGCCCCTATTTTGTCTCATTCATGGAGGAAATCTGGAAAGCTTGCAGTTTTATGATCTCCTATGAAGTCTTGTCAGAATCCTCTCCCTAAGGTCTGTAAATGAAATTTTCATTTCTCCTGTTATTTGTGTTACTTTTGTTCTTCCTCTCCCATATTACTTTGCTTTTATAGAATTATTCCATGTCTGTCTCTTTTCCCTTTAACAATGATTATTCTAAGGCCTTGACTCTAAAGCTATTTTAGCCATATCTATTATTTTCACATATGTTGCTGGCTTCCAGTGCTTGTCATAAGACTTTTAATAAAATGAAAATGGCCTGGTTTGATACATTCTGTTTTCTGTCAGGTCTGAAAGTACCTCTCCCCTTTACTCCCTTTACCCCCATCCTGATGAGTTTTATTTTCTGTTTCAGTATTACCACATCTAAACAGAAGCTTTTTCAAAAAATAGTTTCTTTTTTAAAATTGGTCGGTGATGTTTTTGAAACATTATAAATACTTATAAAAATTGACAATATATTTTAAGTATTTCTTTACATACCAATAATGAAATCTGTATTTACTCAGTTTAATTCTTGAAAAAACCCAACAAGGCTTTTATGATATATAACTTATAGCTTCTTTTAGACTATTCCAGATTTAGTGAAACTGAATTGCCTAGGAATTCTCCTCAAAGCTCTGTGAAAAATAGGAAAAAACACCATTTTTATAAAATATTTAAACACTTAAAAATGACCATAACATGCAAAAAGAAAAAACTTTTAACCTTTTGTAAAATTTTCTCTTGGAAAATAATCACAAATAATTTAATTGATTTTTCTTTGACGTCTTATTCCTTTTTGCATCAAAATATTTTAGCATATTTAAAATATTTGTTAATATTTATTGTTTTGAAGTACACTTTAATATGTTATTTTTTATTAAAGCTTTTTATTTTAAAAGCATATGCATGGGTAATTTTTCCAACATTGACATTGGCATAACCTTTTGTTCCAAATTTTCCCCTCCTTCTTCCCACTCTCTCCCTCAGCTGACAGGTAACCCAATACATGTTAAATATGTTGAAATAATGGTAGATCCAATATATGTATACATATTTATACAGTTATCTTGTTGCACAAGAAAAATCAGAGCAAGAAGGGGAAAAAAAAGCAAAACTGGGATAGAAAACAAAATACAAACAACAACAGAGAGAATGAGAATGCTATGTTATGTCCCACACTCTGTTCCCATCGTTCTTTCTCTGGGTGTAGATGGCTCTCTTCATCACTGCACAAGTGGTTTGAATCATCTCAATGTTGAAGGGAGCTTTTATTTATAATATTATGACCCCATTTTTGCCTTATCCTGGTATACAGTGTTAAGTGTGGATCTATGCCTACTTTCTGCCATATTAATTCCCAATTTTCCCAGTAGTTTTTTTGTCAAATAGTGAATTCCTAGCTCAAAATGTGGGGCCATTGGGTTTGTTAAATACTAGATTGTTAGAGTCAATGCTATTTTGTTCTATGAAACTAACCTATTCCACTGATAATCTTTTTTATTTCTTAGCCAGTACCAAATGGTTTTGATGACTGCTGCTTTATAATATACTTTTAGATCTGGTAAACATAGTCCACCTCCATTTGCTTTCTCTTCATTAATTCCTTTGAAATTCTTGACATTTTGTTCTACCAGATGAATTTTGTTTTTATTTTTTCTAGTTCAGTAAAATAGTTTCTTGGAAATTGAATTGGTATTACACTAAATAAATAGATTAGTTTAGGTAGTATTTCCATCAGTATTATATTCTCTTGAACACTTGATGAGCACTTATATGAGCACTTGATATTTTTCCCATTGCTTAGATCTGACTTTATTTGTGAAGAAAGTGTTTTGTAGTTTTGCTGATGTAGTAACTGACTTTCCATTGGCAGATAAATTTCAAAATATTTTATATTATCAACAGTTATTTTAAATAGATTTCCTCTTTGTATCTCTTGCTCTTGGATTTTGTTAGTGATGGATAAGAATGCTAAAGATTTATGGGGATTCATTTTATATCCTGAAACTTTGCTAAAGTTGTAGATTATTTCTAATAGCTTTTTAGTTGATTCTCTGAGGTTCTCTAAATATACCCTCATATGATCAGCAAAGACTGATAATTTGGTCTCCTCATTACCTACTCTATTTCCTTTAATCTTTTTTTCTTCTCTTACTACCAAGGTTGACATTTCTAATACAATATGGAATAACAATGGTGATTATGGGCAATTTTGTTTCACATCTGATCTTATTTGGAATGGTTCTAGTTTATTCCCTTTACAAATGATGCTTGCTAATGATTTTAAATAGATGTTACTGACTATTTTAAGGAAAAGTCTATTCCTATACTCTAGTGTTTTTAATAGAAATGGGTGTTGGATTTTATCAAATGCTTTTTCTGCATCTATTGAGATGATCATATGATTTTTGTTAATTTGGTTATTGATATAGTTAATTATGCTAATGGTTTTCTTAATATTGAACCAGCCCTGCATTGCTTGTATAAATCCTACTTGGTCATAGTATATTATCCTGGGGATGATTTTCTGTAATCTCTTTGCTAATATTTTAGTTAAGATTTTTGCATCAATATTTTTTAGGAAATTTGGTCTATAATTTTCTTTCTCTCTTTTCATCCAACCTTGTTTAGGTATTAGTACCATGTCTGTCTCATAATAGAATTTGGTAGGAGTCCTTCATTCCCTATTTTTTCACATAGTTTATATAGTATTGGAGTTCATTGTTCTTTAAATGTTTGGTAGAATTCACATGTAAGTCCATCTGGTCCTGGGGATTTTTTCTTAGGGAATTGATTAGTAGCTTGTTCTATTTCTTTTTCTAAAATTGGACTATGTAAGCAATTTATTTCTTCTTTTAATCTGAGCAATCTTTATTTTTGTAGTCATTCCTCCATTTCACTTAGGTTATCAAATTTTTTGACATATAGTTGAGCAAAATAACTCCTAATCATTGCTCTAATTTCCTCTTCATTGGTGGAAAGCTCTCCATTTTTACTTTTAGAAACTAACAATTTGATTTTCCTCTTTCCTTTTTTCTAATCAAATTACCTAAAGGTTTATCTTTTTTTTAATTATTAAGTGAATTTTTTTTTTTTACTTTCAATTTTATTGATCTCTCCTTTAATTTTAAAATTTCAAATTTGTTATTTGATTATGGGGTTTTAATTTTTCTTTTATTTAGTTTTTTTTTTTAGTTGCAAACCCTATTCATTGATTTTTTATTTTTCCATTTTATTCAAGTAAGCATCTAGAGATATAAAATTTCCCCTTATTACTACTTTGGCTGCATCTCATAAATTTGGGTATGTTGTCTCCTTGTCATTTTCTTAGCTGAAATTATTAATTGTGTCTATGATTTACTATTTCACCTATTCAATCTTTAGGAACAGATTATTTAGTTTCCAGTTATTTTTGGTTTGTTTTCCTCTGGCCTCCTTGTAAATGATATTTTTATTGCATCATGATCTGAAAAAAAATCATTTACTATTTCTGCCTTTCTGTATTTGATTTTGAAGTCTTGGTGTCCTAATTTAGGGTCAATTTTTGTATCACTTCCATGTACTGCCAAGAAGAAAATGTGCTCCTTTCTGTCTCCATTCAATTTTCTCCAAAGATCTATAATACCTAACTTTCCTAATATTTTATTTACTTCCTTAATTTCTTTCTTATTTATTTATTTAATTTGTTATTATTATTATTATTTGGTTTGATTTATCTAGTTCTGAGAGAGCAAGGTTAATATCTCTCACTATTGTAATTTAGCTGTCTATTTCTTCTTTCAGCTCATTTAACTTTTTCTTTAGGAAATTAGATGCTATAACACTTGGTACATATATATTTATTATTGATACTGCTTCATTATCTATGGTACCCTTCAGCAAGATAGAGTTTCCTTCCTTATCTCCTTTAATTTGATCATTTCATTTTGTTTTGTTTGATCTGAGATCAGGATGGCTACTCTTGCTTGTTTTTTTAACTTCACCTGAAGCATAATTGATTATACTCTAGCATTTTACCTTTATACTCTGTATGTATCAGTTTATTTTAAATGTGTGTCTTGTAAACAACATATTGTATTCTGGCTTTTAATCCAGTCTGCTATCCATGTATGCTTTATGGGAGAGTTCACCTAATTCACATTTAGGGTTAAAACTACTAATTTCGTATTTCCTGCCATCTTATAAATTATACTTTTCTCTTTCCTTTTCCTGTTTCCCTCCTCCCCCAGTATTTTACTTATGAGCACTACTTGCCTGAAGCAGTCCTCCCTCTTTAGAGTCCCTTCCCCTTTCTTATACCTTTTCCCTACTATTTCTGTTTTCCCTTCTATTTAGAATTTCCCTTCCACTTTCCTCTTTCCCCTCCCACTTTTATATAACATGAGAGAAGTTTCTTGGTGAAACCAAATATGACTAATGTTCTTTCCTTGAGCCAAATCTGATGAGAGTAAGATTCACCCAGTGTTCATCACCCTCTCTTCTTTTCCTCAAAGTTTTCCTCATAGGTTTTCTTTGCCTCTTCCTAAGATGTAATTTCCCTCATTTTACTTCCACATTCTCCATTTTCCCAATACAGTCCCCTTTCCACCTCTAGGTTCCTTTAATATTATAACAGTAAAATCAAATTATACATGCACCCTCTATGTATACCCATAACAGAAAAACAATTCTCAATAGTTCTTTTTACCTTTTTATGCTTCTTTTGAGTTCTATATTTGGAGGCCTTTTTTTTTCTTTAGCTCTGGTCTTTTCATCAGAAATAAATGGAATTCACCTGTATTCTTGAATGTCTATCATTTTCCCTGAAAAAAAAAAAAAAACCCCTCAGTTTAGCAGGGCAATATATTCTTGGCTACATTTCAGGTTTCCTTCAGAATATCTGATTTCAGGCCCTTCTCTCCTTTAAGGTGGAAGTCACTAGGTCCTAGGAAGTCTTTATTGTGGCTCCTCAGTATTTGAATTGTTTCTGATTGCTTGCACTATTTTTTAACTTGGTCTGATGTTTCTGAAATTTAGCCACAATATTCCTTGGAGTTTTGATTTTGGCATCTCTTTCAGGAGGTATTTGATGAATTTTCTGATGGCTATTTTACCTTCTGATTCTATAACATTCAGGCAGTTCTTTGATGATTTCCTGAAAAATGATGTGTAGGCTATTGTTGTTGTTGTTGTTATTGTTTTCAGGGAGTTGAATAATTTTTAAATTGTCTCTCTTCGATCTATTTTCCATGTTAGTTGTTTTCCCAAGTAGATATTTTATAGTTTCTTCTATTTTTTCATTTTTTTTGTTTTGTTTGAGTGAATATTGATATCTCTTTGAGCTATTCATTTGCATTTGTTCAGTTGTGATTTTTAGTGAGTTGTTTTCTTCATTTACTTTTTTAAATTTCTTTTTGCTTTTGTTCAATTGAATTTTTAAGTAACTTGGTTTGTTCTGTGGATTTTTCCCATTTCACAAATTCTGTTTTTTAAGAAGTTATTTTCTTTTTTTCCATTCCACAAATTTTGTTTTTCAAGGGGTTGTTTTCTTTTTCCATTTTGTCAAATCTAACTTTAAGGAGTTGTATTTTTTTTTTCATTTCACTATTTTGTAATGATTTTTCTTCAGATAGTTTCTGTATTTAAAAAAAAAACCCTTTTATAAAGTTCTCATTTCCTTTCCCCATTTTTCTTCCAACTCTCTTTTAAGATCTTTTAAAATGTCTTCTAAGAGAGCATTGTGTGATGAGGACTAATTTATGTCACCCTTTGCAGTTTCATCTGGAGACAATCATCTCTTAACGCTTTCCAGGTTTGAAATCTGTTCTTTTTCACCATAAAAGCTATCTATGGTCAGAGCTCCTTTTGCTTTTTTACTCATTAAAAAAGTTGAGGTCTGCTTTTAGTGCAAGAGATATTGTCCGAGCTTTCTCTTTAAGTGGCAGCAGCTGCACTGAATCCTTGCTAACTCAGTCCTGGTGTTGAGTGAGCATGGTCAAGTCTTGTGAAATTTTGGGGTTTCAGTTCCCTATTTATCTTTTGTATTTTTGTTGAAGATTTATAACTTCTCTATTAATCTACTGAATTGCATCCAGGAAAGTGTAGCCAACACTTCTGTAAATCCCTCCCCATAGATTCTCCAGCATGCACAATTCTGGGACTCCTGATTGCCTACACTCCCTAGCATCTGTGCTCAGCCTGTTTGAACTTAGCTTGCTTCCCTCCATGCCCAATTGAAACAGACTTTTTCTGTAGAGCTTCAAAATTATCTTCTTCTCTTCTGGCCAAGATGATGGAGAGGAGGCACACATCAGCTTAGGCTTCGCGTTTTCTCTCAGAATTTGATTCTTGACAAGCCTTGGAATTAATGCTTGACTGAAAAAAAGGCCCTACAAATAATTGCCAAGAGAAGGCATCCTTGAAATTCACCAGGAAAGGTCTGTTTTTGCTCGAGGGTGGGGAAGGTTTTAGATAGGGTGCAGGCTGAGGGCAGGCAGCAGCAGCGAGAGCACGGCAGACAGTTCACAGCTGAGCAGACCATAGTGGGGTGGGGTGTGATCTCAACCATCTCTATGGGGAGAACGTTACTTCAGTATTGGATACTTTGCTCTGGCAGCAAGCCAGTAAACAAGCAGAGAAGCTAAACACAGGGGGTGAAGAATACCACCCCGAACAGCTAGGGTCTCTTGGGATCTGGCCACCCCTCCCCCATAGTGCCTCAGCACACTCTCAGAATCTCAGAGCACAGGCGCAGCACAGCCATTGCTGTACTGCTAGTGCCTCAATGCTGCCCCACCTCAGCCCCTCCCTTCCCCCCCCAGTCTGTAGAAGAAGCTTGGTAACACCACCCTGTTCCCTCCCCTGCAAAAAAAAGCAGATTCCATTTGTTTTTGTTTTTGTTTTTTTCTTTGCCAGTTTGTCTTCTTTGATTCTTCTCTGACAGAATGAGTAAAAAAATTAAACAGACCTTAACCATTGATAGCTTCTGTATAGTTAGAGAGCAGACTTTGAACCTAAGGAGAGTAAAAACAGACTGTCTTCAGGTGAATCCCCAAAGGAGGACTTCATCTGGTCAACACAGATGAATCTCATAGAAGAAATTAAAAAGGTTCTCACAAGATAGCTAGAAGTAAAATGGGGAAAAGAAAGGGAGGTTTGGCAAGAGACTCTGGAGAAGTCATCCCACTCATTTAAAGATAGAGTGGATAAAGAAATCAAATCCTTGAAAAATAGAATTAGTGTACTGGAAACAGAAAATAGCTCTCTAAAAAATAAAATTGGAGAAATGGAAAAAAATTCCATAGAACAAAACAACTCATTTAAAAATTCAATTGGACAATTAGAAAAGGATATAAAAAAAGTGAGTGAAAAAAATGCTTCATGGATAGGTCAAGTGAATATAATAAAGATGACAATACTGCCTAAAATAATCTATTTATTTAGTGCTATACCACTCCCAAGAAAATATTTTACTGACCATAAAAAAAAAAAAAAGACAACAAAATTCATCTGAAAGAACAAAAGGCCAAGAATTTCAAGGGGATTAATGGAAAAAAATGCAAATGAAGGTAGCCTAGCTGTCGAACATGTAAAACTATATTGTAAAGCAGTAGTCATCAAAACCCTTTATTACTAAGAAATAGAGTAGTCAGTCATGGAAGAGATTAGGTTTACAGGACAAAATAGTCAATAACTACAGAAATCTGGGGTTTAACAAACCCAAAGACCCCAGTTTTGGGATAAGAACTCATTATTTGACAAAAACTACTGGGAAAATTAAAAACTGGTATTACAGAAATTAAGCATTGACCCACACCTAACACTGTATACCAAAATAAGATCTACATGGGTTCATGATCAAGACATAAAGAATGATATTATGAACAAATTAGAAGAACATAGGATAGTTTACCTCTCATATCTGTGGAGGAGGAAAAAAAATTGTCACAAAATAAGAACTTTAAAGGAGATCATTATTGAAAACAGAATAGATAATTCTGATTATATTATATTAAAAAGTTTTGTACGAACAAAATTATGTAGACAAGATTAGAAGGGAAACAATAAATTGGAGAAATATTTTTATATTCAAAGGTTCTGATAAAGGTCTTATTTCTAAAATATATAGAGAATTGACTCAAATTTAAAGAATCCAGGACATTCTCTAATTGAGAAATGGTCAAAGGATATGAACAGACAATTTCAGATGAATAAATCGAAACTATTTGTAGCCACATGTAGCAGCCTTTTTTTTTGCCAAAGAACTGGAAACTGAGTGGATGCCTATTAGTTCAGAATGCCTGAATAACTTATGGTATCTATATGTTCTAGAATATTATTGTTCTATGAGAAACAATCAGCAAAATTATTTCAGAAAGGCCTTACATGAACTGATGTTAAGAGAAATGAGTATAACCAAAAGTACTTTGTACTTTTGCAGGAACAAGAAGATTATAAGGTGACCCATTCTGATGGATGTGGTTCTTTTCAACAGCAAATTAATTCAGGCCATTTCCAATAGATTTGAGATGGAGAGAGCTGTCTGCACCCAGTGAGAGGACTGTGGGAACTGAGTGTTGATTATAATATAGTGTTTTTCACATTTTTGTCATTGTTTGCTTGCATTTTGTTTTCTTTCTCACTTTTTTTCCCTTTTGATCTGATTTTTTCTTGTGCAGCATGAAATTGTAGAAATATGTATAGAAGAATTCCACATGTTTAACTTACATTGGATTACTTGCTCTCTTGGGGAGGAAGTGGGGGAAAGGAGGAAGAAAAAACTGGAGCACAAGGTTTTTCCATGGTCAGTGTTGGAAACTATCTGTTTTGAAAATTAAAAAAAAAGCTTTTATGAAAAGAAAATTTAAAAATAAAATAAAATCCTGAGAAAAATAAAAAAAAATACTTGTTTAAGCCATCAACTTTCTAATATGTGTGAAAACCAGAAAATTTGGCTGTAGATTTTGGCATTTAAATTCTTAGTCTAAAATTGTTGTTTTCTTGCAATATGTTTGGTCTGACAAAATGATAATATTGCATTTCTGTCTGTTTATGGTGAATAAACTAAAAGAGAAAAAGAAAAGAAGAAAGAAAGGAAGAAAGGAAAGAAAGAAGGAAGAAAAGAAAGAAGTGCTTTTATTAAACATGAAAGTAATTAAATGAACATAGTGAAAACTATGGACTATTATTTTAATCATATTAGAATTCAATTGAAGATTCTTAAAACATACAATGCTATTTTTTAAATCTCATATTCAGTAAACAATAATTATTTCTTTTAATTTCCTATACCATAGAAATGTATCAGGCACAGGGTGATGGGCAGTTAACAAAGACATAAATGAACTAATTCTGGTTCTCAAGAAATTGACATTTGCATATAATGTAAAACTCCAATAAATAATTTCAAGGTAATTTTTGGTGAAAACAAGCATATTCTAAAATGGTCTTCAAGAAGAGGCAAATGTTCAAAATATAATACACAACATGCAGAGAATAAAAATCTTATAATAATGTTTATCTAAGAAATCATGAAAAGAAAAATGCTATTAGACAATATATAGAGTGGGTTTTCTAGATTTTTCCCTATTTTTTTTCTTCCTAATGTGTTAAAAAATTGCAAGATAGTAATCTGAGAACAAATGTAAATGATATAGCTGTTCTAATTCAATTATTGTATGCTAGACTTTATCACTGAAATATATTGCCTCATTTGAATATATCATAAATTGCTCATATTTTATAGTGGAGATGAAGGGCATCAAAAAAAAGATTATGGAGAGTTATTTTTATCATTGTGATGAATAAAATATTAGTCTGAGTGTAATGTGTTAATTAAACAAAACAGTACAATAACAATGAATATAATCATAAGAAGGTTAAAGAAGTTACTTCTTGCAAGGAATATTGCATTTGTTTTACTATTCTATATAACAGGAGTAAGTTCACCTTCTTAATTGTAGAGCTGTTGGAATCCTTACAAACTGCTAACTAATTAGAGTTGATCTAATCTTACAAGAAGATGTTTTGGGCAGAACCTGAAATGAGGTACTAAGTAGGACTAATTAATACAAGGCTTGTGTTCACACCTTTACTCATTGGAGTTCAATGAGTTCATACCTCCCTTGAAGCCCTTTGGGCCAGAGAGCACTATGGGAGAAAACCCATAATCCCTCTCTCTAGAAGGAGCATAAATAGGCCAATGGGCCAGTTGAAGAAGTTCTTCAGAGGAAGATGCTACAAGTGGAGATTTCACCGGAATGACATGAAGAGCGGTGCTGGCTCTGGAGGCTGAAGAAAGCAGAGGCAGAAGCAAAGGACAAAGTGGCAAGAGCTCTTGGAACCAAGCAGAGAGATAGGCCTCTAAGCTAACCGGGCTATATTGGAGATAATAAAAGATCTGAACTTTTATCACCTGGCTGCGTTTGGAGAAGAAAAAGCTCACCACATAGAGCAATTATGTTTTGTCTCAGCCTTCCTTTTTTAATCTGTTTACATTTTATTTATCATCATAAAGATAGCATATCTATTTTCTCTCTCATTGTCATTTAAAGTTTTTAGAGCTTTTCTAGTAAAACAAGATCATTTTTTTAATTTTTATTTAATGATTACTTTACATTGAAAACATTATCCCTTGCACTTATTTCTTTTCCGATTTTTTTCCCCTCCCTCCTTCCACCCCCTCCCCTAGATGGCAAGCAGTCCTTTATATGTTGGATATGTTGCAGTATATCCTAGATACAATATATGTTTGCAGAACTGAACAGTTCTCTTGTTGCATAGGGAGAATTGGATTCAGAAGGTATAAATAACCCGGGAAGAAAAACAAAAATGCAGATAGTTCACATTCGTTTCCCAGTGTTCTTTCTTTGGTGTAGCTGCTTCTGTCCGTCATTTATCAATTGAAACTTAGTTAGGTCTCTTTGTCAAAGAAATCCACTTCCATCAAAATATGTCTTCATACAATATCGTTGTCGAAGTGTATAATGATCTCCTGGTTCTGCTCATTTCACTTAGCATCAGTTCATGTAAGTCTCGCCAGTCCTCTCTGTATTCATCCTGCTGGTCATTTCTTACAGAACAATAATATTCCATAACATTCATATACCACAATTTACCCAGCCATTCTCCAATTGATGGGCATCCATTCATTTTCCAATTTCTAGCCACTACGAATAGGGCTGCTACAAACATTTTGGCACATACAGGTCCCTTTCCCTTCTTTAGTATTTCTTTGGGATATAAGCCCAATAGAAACACTGCTGGATCAAAGGGTATGCACAATGTGATAATTTTTTGGGCATAATTCCAGATTGCTCTCCAGAATGGTTGGATTCGTTCACAACTCCACCAACAATGCATTAGTGTCCCAGTTTTCCCGCATCCCCTCCAACATTCATCATTATTTTTTCCTGTCATCTTAGCCAATCTGACAGGTGTGTAGTGGTATCTCAGAGTTGTCTTAATTTGTATTTCTCTGATCAATAATGATTTGGAACACTCTTTCATATGAGTGGTAATAGTTTCAATTTCATCCTCTGAAAATTGTCTGTTCATATCCTTTGACCATTTATCAATTGGAGAATGGTTTGATTTCTTATAAATTTGAGTCAGTTCTCTATATATTTTAGAAATGAGGCCTTTATCAGAACCTTTAACTGTGAAGATGTTTTCCCAGTTTGTTGCTTCCCTTCTAATCTTGTTTGCATTAGTTTTATTTGTACAAAGGCTTTTTAATTTGATATAATCAAAATTTTCTATTTTGTGATTGGTAATAGTCTCTAGTTCATCTTTGGTCACAAATTTCTTTCTCTTCCACATGTCTGAGAGATAAACTATCCTATGTTCCTCTAATTTATTTATAATCTCATTCTTTATGCCTAGGTCATGGACCCATTTTGATCTTATCTTGGTATATGGTGTTAAGTGTGGGTCCATGCCTAATTTCTGCCATACTAGTTTCCAATTATCCCAGCAGTTTTTATCAAATAATGAATTCTTTTCCCAGAAGTTAGGGGCTTTGGGTTTGTCAAACACTAGATTGCTATAGTTGACTATTCTGTCTTGTGAACCTAACCTTTTCCACTGATCCACTAATCTATTTCTTAGCCAATACCAAATGGTTTTGGTGACTGCTGCTTTATAATATAATTTTAGATCAGGTACAGCTAGGCCACCTTCATTTGATTTTTTTTTCATTAATTCCCTTGAGATTCTCGACTTTTTATTGTTCCATATGAATTTTGTTGTTATTTTTTCTAGGTCATTAATACATTTTCTTGGAAGTCTGATTGGTATAGCACTAAATAAATAGATTAGTTTAGGGAGTATTGTCATCTTTATTATGTTTGCTCGGCCGATCCAAGAGCACTTAATATTTTTCCAATTATTTAAGTCTGCCTTTATTTGTGTGGAGACTTTTTTATAATTTTGCTCATATAATTCCTGACTTTCCTTTGGTAGATAGATTCCCAAATATTTTATGGTATCAACAGTTATTCTGAATGGAATTTCTCTTTGTATCTCTTGCTGTTGGGTTTTGTTGGAGATGTATAAAAATGCTGAGGATTTATGGGGATTTATTTTGTAGCCAGCTACTTTGCTAAAATTATGAATTATTTCTAATAGCTTTTTAGTAGAATCTCTGGGGTTCTCTAGGTATACCATCATATCATCTGCAAAGAGTGATAGTTTGGTTTCTTCATTGCCTACTCTAATTCCTTTAATATCTTTCTCGACTCTTATTGCGAGGCTAGTGTTTCTAATACGATATTAAATAATAATGGTGATAGAGGGCAACCTTGCTTCACTCCAGATCTTACTGGGAAAGGTTCCAGTTTTTCCCCATTGCATATGATGCTTACTGATGGTTTTAAATATATGCTCCTGACTATTTTAAGGAAAAGTCCATTTATTCCTATGCTCTCAAGTGTTTTTATTAGGAATGGATGTTGGATTTTATCAAATGCTTTTTCTGCATCTATTGAGATGATCATATGGTTTTTGTTTGGTTGGTTATTGATGTAGTCAATTATGCTAATAGGTTTCCTAATATTGAACCAGCCCTGCATTCCTGGTATAAATCCTACTTGGTCATAGTGTATTATCCTGGGGATGATTTTCTGTAATCTTTTTGCTAATATTTTATTTAAGATTTTAGCATCAATATTCATTAGGGAGATTGGTCTATAATTTTCTTTCTCTGTTTTCAGCCTACCTGGTTTAGGTATCAGTACCATGTCTGTGTCATAAAAGGAGTTTGGTAGGACTCCTTCAATCCCTATTTTTTCAAATAGTTTATTTAGCATTGGAGTTAATTGTTCTTTAAATGTTTGGTAGAATTCACATGTAAATCCATCTGGTCCTGGGGATTTTTTCTTAGGGAGTTGATTGATAGTTTGTTCTATTTCTTTTTCTGAGATGGGACTGTTTAGGATATTTACTTCTTCCTCTGTTAGTTTGGGCAAGCTATATTTTTGGAGGTGTTTTTCTATTTCATTTAAGTTGTCGAATTTATTGGCATAAAGTTGGGAAAGTAACTCCTAATTATTGCTCTAATTTCCTCTTCGTTACTGGCGAGTTCTCCCTTTTCATTTTTAAGACTAACAATTTGATTTTCCTCTTTCCTTTTTTTTAATCAGATTTACTAAGGGTTTGGTTTTTTCATAGAACCAACTCTTAGTTTTATTAATCAATTCAATAGTTTTTTTACTTTCAATTTTATTGATCTCTCCTTTTATTTTTAGAATTTCAAGTTTAGTGTTTGACTGGGGGTTTTTAATTTGTTCCTTTTCTAGCATTTTTAGTTGCAAACCCAATTCATTGATCTTCTCTTTCTCTATTTTATACAAATAGGCCTCTAGAGATATGAAATTTCCCCTTATTACCGCTTTGGCTGCATCCCATACATTTTGGTATGATGTCTCATTATTATCGTTTTCTTGTGTGAAGTTATTAATTATGTCTATGATTTGCTGTTTCACCCAATCATTCTTTATCATGAGATTATTTTGTTTCCAATTATTTTTTGGTCTACTTCCCCCTTGTTTTTTGTTGAATGTAATTTTCATTGCATCGTGGTCTGAAAAGGATGCATTTACTATTTCTGCCTTACTGCATTTGAGTTTGAGGTTTTTATGTCCTAATATATGGTCAATTTTTGTATAGGTTCCATGAACTGCTGAAAAGAAAGTGTATTCCTTTCTGTCTCCATTACATTTTCTCCAGAGATCTATTATATCTAACTTTTCTAGTATTCTATTTACCTCTTTGACTTCTTTCTTATTTATTTTGTGGTTTGATTTATCTAATTCTGAGAGTGCAAGGTTAAGATCTCCCACTATTATAGTTTTACTGTCTATTTCTTCTTGCAGCTCTCTTAATTTCTCTTTTAAGAATTTAGATGCTACACCACTTGGTGCATATATGTTTAATATAGATAGTGCTTCATTATCCATGCTACCCTTTAGCAAGATATAGTGCCCTTCCTTATCTCTTTTAATTAGATCAATTTTTGCTTTAGCTTGATCTGAGATCAGGATGGCTACCCCTGCTTTTTTGACTTCACCTGAAGCATAGTAGATTTTGCTCCAACCTTTTACCTTTAACCTGCATGTATCTCCCCGCTTCAGGTGTGTTTCCTGTAAACAACATATTGTAGGATTCTGGCTTTTGATCCATTCTGCTAACCGCTTCCTCTTTATGGGGGAGTTAACCCCGTTCACATTTATGGTTAGAATGACCAATTCTGTATTACTTGCCATCTTGTTAACCCCAGTTTATGCTTTTCTCCCTTCTTTCCCCTTTCCCCCCTTTCCAGTATTAAGCTTGTGAGCACCACTTGCTTCTCACAGCCCTCCCTTTTTAGTGTCCCTCCCCCCGCCTTAGAGTTCCTCCCCCTATCTTACCCCTTTCCCTCCCAGTTTCCGTATTCCCTTCCTCTTAGCTTATTCCTTCCCTTTTCACTTTTCCCTTCTCACTTTTCAATGAGGTGGGAGAAGTTTCACCATAGATTGAATATGTCTTAAGATTTTTCACTTAAAGCCAATTCTGAAGGCAGTAAGATACCCACTATATTCATCCCCCTCCATTCTTTCTCTCAGATATAATAGGTTTCCTATGCCTCTTCATGAGATGTAGTACCCCCACTTTACCCTTTTTCTGGTACAATGTCCTTTCCACATCAATTTCTAGAACAAGGTATACATGTATTCTTTATACATCTATATAGTCAAAATATAGTTCCCAAGATTAATCTTTACCTTTTTAGATATCTCTTGAGTTCTATATTTGTAGATCAAACTTTTTGTTAAGTTCTGGCTTTTTCATCAGAAATAGATGAAATTCGCTTACTTCGTTGAATGTCCATCTTCTTCCCTGGAAAAATATGCTTATTCTCGCTGAGTAGGTTATTTTTGGTTGCACACAAAGTTCCTTAGCCTTTCAGAATATCATATTCCAGGCCCTTCGATCTTTTAATGTGGATGCTGCCAGATCCTGGGTGATCCTTATTGTGGCTCCTTGATACTTGAATTGGGTTTTTCTAGCCGCTTGCAATATTTTTTCCTTCATCTGAGGGTTCTGGCATTTGGCCACTATATTCCTTGGTGTTTTGATTTTAGGATCCCTTTCAGTGGGTGATCGATGAATCCTTTCAATGTTTATTTTTTCCTCTATTCCTATGACTTCTGGGCAGTTCTCTTTGATAATTTCCTGGAAAATAGTGTCCAGGCTCTTTTTTTCATCATTCTTTTCTGGGAGTCCAATGATTCTCAGATTGTCTCTCCTGGATCTGTTTTCCAGGTCTGTTGTCTTCCCCAGAAGGTATTTCACATTCTTTTCCATTGTTTGATTTTTTTGGATTTGCTTGACTGATTCTTCTTGTCTCCTCGAGTCATTCAATTCCAATTGTTCAGTTTTGATTTTCAGTGAAGTATTTTCTTCACTCACTTTTTAAAAATCTTTTTCTAATTGTCCCATTGAGTTCTTTTGTTCTGTGGAATTTTTTTCCATTTCGCCAATTTTGTTTTCCAGTTCACCAATTTTATTTTTCAAGGATTTTACTTCTTTATCCCCTCTCTCTTTAACTGACTTCTCCAGGCTCTTTTGCCAAGCCTCCCTCTCCTTTTCCCAAGCTTCCCTCTCCTTTTGCCAAGCCTCACTCTGCTTTTCCCATTTTTCTTCTAGCTCCTTTGTGAGAGCCTTTTTAATTACTTCTATGAGGTTCATCTGTGCTGAGGAACAGATGATCTCCTCCTTTGGGGTTTCACATGGAGACTGTCTGTTTTTAGTCTCCTCAGGATTTAGAGTCTGCTCTCTATCTGTATAGAACCTGTCAAGGGTTAAAGTCCTCTTCAGTTTCTTGCTCATTCTGTCTAATAATCAAAGACAAACTAGCAAAGAAAAACAGAAAAAACTGGAGTCTTTCTTTGGGGGAGGGGCTGGGTGTGTTACCGAGCTTCCTCTACAGACTGCGGGTGGCAGCAGTGAGGCACTAGCAAGACTGTGCTGAGCCTGCGCTCTGAGATCCCAGAGCATGCTGAGTCACTGTGGGGGGCGGGGAGGGGAAAGGGAGGGTGGCCAGGTCCCGAGAGACTCCAGCTGTTTGGGGTTGTATTCTTCAGCCCCGGTGTTTTTAGCTTATCTGCTGGGCTGCTGACTTGCTGCTGGAGCAAAGTATCCAGTCCTGTAGCGAAGCTCTCCCCGCAGAGATGGCTGCGATCACTCCCCACCTCCTCTCCAGTCTGCTCCCGTGCTCTCACTGTTGCTGCCCTCGACCTGCGCCCGATCTAAAACCGTCCCAGCCCTCCAGTAAAGACAGACCTTTCTTGGCGAATCTCAAGGATGGCTTCTCTTGGTAACTATTTGTGGGTTTTTTTTTTTTTCAATCAAGCATTAATTCAGAGGCTTGTAATGAAATGGATAGTGAGAGAAAGCATGGAGCTTACACAGCTGTGTGCCTCCTCTCCGCCATCTTAACTGGAAGTCCCAAACAAGGTCATTCTTAAAAATCATTTCTAAGAAGTTTTGTATGTGTTTATCAAAATAAATTTAATTCGGCAAAAGTGATCATGCAGTATGTACATATATATAGTTATAACTGCTATTTGTGATCAAAATTTTGTCTGCTCTTCATTTTAAAGTTTGAAATAAAATGGTCTGATAAATGTTCTTTTTTTCTCAAATAATTATGAAAATAATTATATAAATAATAAATGTTTTAATAATTCATTTCCTAAACTTTGTAATAAGCAATTTTCTCCTCTTCCATTTAAAATATATTTTAAAAATAAAAATAAAACTCTTGTAACAAATGTACAAGCATTTCTATATATTACCCACAAAATTCAGCAGCCAGAGATAGAAAAATAAATTCCATTTAAAATAGCTGTAAACAATATAAAATACTTGGAAGACTACATTTCAAGTGAAATCCAGGAAATATATGAACACAATGACAAAACTCAAATGGAAACAGTTAGGGGAAAATTGTAAGAAAAATATCAATCATTCCTTGATAGTCTGAGCAAATATACTAACAATGGCAATTTCACATAAATTAATTTATTTATTCAGTGTTTTATAAAACTATCACAAATTGACAGTACTTAAAAAAATGCTAACGAAGTTAAAATGGAAGAATAATAGATAAAGATTGTCAGTAGAATAAAAGAAAAAAAGTGAAATGATTTAGCTTATGTATATCAAATCTCAAACTATATAATAAAACAGTAATCACCCAAACAATTTCATCCTGGCTAAGAAATAAGAGTAGTAGATTAGTGATATAGATTAGGTAAAAAAGACATAAAAGTATATGATGATAATAATAAATTCAAAGATGCCATTTTCTAGGATAAGAACATATTATTTGATATAAACTGCTGGGAAAACTGGAAAACAATGAAACATGAACTAGATATCTTATGTCTAAAATAATTTTACATGAAAAAAGCCTCATTTTCTAAATATATGAATCAAATTAATCAGAATAGAAATAATTCTCCAGCTGTTAAATGGTTAAAGATATGAACAAGTACTTTTTAGTGTAATCAAAGTTATCTACAATCATGTGAAAAACCTTCTAAATCTCTATTGATTTGAGAAACACATATTAAAACATCTCTGAAATACCACTTATCATCTATCAAATTGGATAATATCACAGAAAAAGAAAATGATACATATTGGAGAGGATGAAGAAAATCAGCACTTTAGTGCATTATTGGTAGAAGTGTCAAGTGTTCCAAGACTTATGGAAAGCAATTAATAATTATGCTGACAGAGCTATACAACTATTCCTACTCTTTGATCTAGCAACTCAACTACTAAATCTGAATTTCCAACAGATTAAAAAATTAAAAAAAAAGAAAAAGACCTTTTTTTGCCAACAAATATAGCAGCACTTTGTATGTTGTTAAAGAGTAGGAAATTGAGGAAATGAGAAACATTATTTACATAATGGCTAAACAAGTTGTGCTAAATGATTGTAATGATACAAAATCATGCTATACACAATGACAAACAGGATGATTTCAGAGAACCCTGAAAAGGCTTATGTAAACTGATACAAAGTGAAATGAGCAGAATGAGGAAAACATTGTACACAGAAACTATAATATTGTATAACCAATTGTGAAGGTCTTAGTTTTTCTCAGTAAAGTAAAGATGTAAAGTGATATCAAAGTAGGTATAATGAGAAATGCTATCCCCCTTTTGAGAAAGAAGTGATGAAATTGAAAGTATATTGAACCATAATATTTTTCATTTTTTATGTTTTCTTTTTAATTTTGATCAGTTTTCTCTTTCAGAATGTAACTAATATCAAAGTATATTTTGCATAACCACACATGTATAATGGATTTCAAACTGCATAGGAAGAATAGGACAGAGAAGGAAAGAAATTTGAAATCACAATTTTAAAATACAAATCTTAAAACTTGTTTTAATTGTAATTGGGAATAATAAATCATTATTTAAGAAAACACTAACCTAGTTAAGCCAAATAAATTTTTATATTATTCTTGTTTATAAATCTATATTTCATTTTTCATCTTCAGTCTATCATCCCCAGACAGGAATATAATGTCCTCATAAAATGGAAGAAAGGAATTTTCTTCAATTTCAAAAACAAGTCAAAACAAGTCAAATGCAAAGAAGAGAAATTATCTCTTGAAGTAGTCGATATTTTTTAGCTACAGAAAAGAGTTGTAGAGTAGACAAATCTGACAAAAAGGAAGAAAAATACAATACTTAAATATTTCCAAATGTCAAAATAGATAATGACTATTCAATGCTCATACTGCTCTTCAGTACAAATGAAACTATCAGTAACAATCTAGAAAGCATTATTTTATATTATGAAACTCTTAGGTGTGTAGTTGACATTTATATCATTCCTCCTAATCACATGCAATAACTTCAAAAGAGAAAAGGAAAATTTGGCAAGGAAAAAATTGATACCTAAGGATAGAGCTTAAATTGTCTTGCCATGACTGAAAATATAAGCCAAAAAGATGAAGTACATTGAATATGAGCTGGTGATAATACTGTAACTTAGTTTTGAAAATCTAATCAATTATAATTGGGTATTAAAAATAAAGGTAAAATATTAAGCTATGTATTTATTTTTTACTTGGAATCACAGAATATATCAATTGTATAGGAAGAAGATTAATAATATAGACTCTAGAAATTCACAGGCAAGAAAATCTTAAGATAGATAACAAAAATAATCCCATGGCATTAGGCATCTAGATTGTTTTTATTTGTTTAGTTTTTTTTTACTCTTCATGACACAATTTTGCTGTTTACTTAGTAAAAATAATGCTGTAGTATGCCATTTTTTCCAAGCACACTTTACAGATGAGCAAATTGAGATAAACAAGGTAACTAAATGGCATGTAGTTACACTGCTAATAAATTTCTGTGGCCAGATTTGAGCTCAAGAACTCCTGACTCCAGTCCTGGCAAACTATCTAATTTCCCAGATCTCTATACATATCTACATACATACGTATCTACAAAGATATAAATTACTAGTATCATGAAATTGAGTTATAAATCCCAGACTTCACAGAGATTAACATGATTTTTTATGATAAAGTCCATTCCTGAAATAATATTCTATAAATGCAGTTTTCATCAAGGAGGAACCAAATAAGTATAAAACTAAAGTAGCATTATATACCAAAAAGTTATTTGCATATGAAGAAGACCAGAAATTTGGAAAAAGGAACACATTTAGGAACTCTTGGTCTCAAGAAAGCACAAAAAGGAGCAAATATTATAATCAAAGCATATTGGATGCAGAATTCAAAAAAAAAGAAGATATTCATGAGAATTTAGCACAAATATATAGTGATGAGAAGCATCACTTATTTGAACAGCTCTCAAGAAAATCAACTAATAATTTATAAATTTGCCATAGTGATAATTTTATTCATAAAATAGTGAAGGCTTTATTATTTTTATTATTATTTTACAATTGGATTCTTACCAATGGGAGTGTGATGACCACATTAGCACCCTGAATACCTTAGAATGAGCCAGAGTCAAGATAAGCAAAAATCCTTGATCTTTATTTTTGGTCTTTAGAGGTAGGATTGAATTATATGGAAGCAGAATCTCTTCCACTTTCCTTTTTCGTCTCCGACCCAGAAGTGACTCTCACTAGTCTTACTCCACCCCCTTGTCCCTCTTACAATTCTCTATATACACCAATTATCAAGCCAGTACAGGATAATGGAACAGGCCATTTTCCAAGCATATGCTAATAGAATATTGTCCAATAAGTAATTAGCCTTAAATGCTTGGCTGTCCAAGTATATCTGCTAAGTTTCAGCCCATTACATGGAGGCCTCTTTAATTTGGTGAAAAAGATATCCATAGTGATTAGTGATCCCTCCTTATTAGAGTCTGTGACAAAGAGAGGCCAAAATTCTACACAGATTTTGCCTGAGCAAGTTTCAAAATAGATTTAATTTCATGGACATTATGAAGTTTTAGAGTGAATGAAAAGTGTTAAAAAAATTTTAGAAGGCACACAATTGCAATTCAGATGAAGAAATGGAAAGTTCTCTATTTTGGTATGAATATTTAAGGAAGTCACTGATATATTTGGATTTAAATATATATATACAAATGAAGGGCAAATGATGGAGAATGAATAAAAATATTTTATTGTAATAAAAAAGAAATGAAGAAAGATAGAAAGATAGATACACAGAGGATAGAAGATGATGATTGTTGGAATCCTTACTAACTGCTAAGTAATTAGAGTTGATCTAATCTTACAAGAAGTTGTTTTGGCCAGAACCTGAAACAAGGTACTAAGTAGAACTAATCAAGACAAGGCTTGTGTTCCCACCTTTACTCATTGGAGTCCACAAGTATGCTAGCTTCACAAAGTACACTTTCTAACTTCAAGAGAGTCCACACCTTAAAGTTCTTTGGGCCAGAGAGCACTATGGGAGAAAACCCATAATCCCATTCTTTCAGAAGGTTCACATATAAGGCGAGACAGCCATTCCAGAATACATTTTTTCCTCTTGGCTTCAAGGCTAGTGCTCTATCCACTGAGCCATCTCCTCCCCTTCTTTTGTTTTAAAACATTTTTTTTTTTTGTGGTTGGTGAGTTTTTATTTTGGCAAACTAATTATATTGTATCAAATATAAGAAATACATCTCCTAATTTAAATGTGATGTAATGCAGCAAACCTCCTTCTAATGCTGTTTATACAGAATTAGGTACCACAATTTCAACTTTAGGTAAAATTAGAATCAATTGCCATAGAATCCTGAGTTTAGATAATACATTGTCTACTGAACTAAACTTTTCCATTATATAAAGTACAAGTACATGATCACAAGTTGTAAATAAAACACAAATTAAGAAACAAAAAAATTAGATAAAAAATTCATGCTGATCCATCTACCAATAATGAGTATAATCCAGTTTCCAGAAGTACATGTCATATACATATAACTGTATTGTGCTACCATTTCCAAATATATATTTATATGTAAATACAGATCTATGCACAATGTTCACATTTACAGTTGTAATGAAAAATTGAATCCATAGTCTATCTGTTGTCACTATTATACATTTCTCTGTACTGAGGTCTCTAATAGATTTCCATAAATCTGGGAGTACCTGTGAACATACTTTATTGTTCTTTACAGTATTATGGAGAGTTGCTGGTGATGTGTAAAGTATATTTCTATCCTGTATAGGATATTCTGCCAAATGTGCAGCTATTACTAGGGTTCTCTAGAATATTCCTTTCTTCTGCTTGAGAGAATTCTGGAAATTATATAAACCAAACTGACATCATCTTTTTTCATTCCTTTTGTATTTGGCCAATTGAATTTTTAAATGACTTGTTTAGTTCTATGGATTTTTGTTTCCCATTTCACAAATTCTGCTTTCAGGGAGTTGTTTTCTTTTTCCATTTTGTCAAATCTATTTTGTAAGGAGTTATATATATTTTCTTCCATTTCACTAACTCTATTTTATAAGGAGTTTTTTTTAGATTCATTTTCCAAATCCTCTTGCAAAATTCTCAGTTCCTTTGCATATTTTTCTTCTAAATGTCTTTTAAGATTCTTTTTTTTTAATTCTTCTGAGAGAGCATTGGAAGATGGGAACTAATTCACATCATGTTTTGGGGTTTCATCTGGAGATAATCTGCTTTTAATGTCCTCAGGATTTGAAATCTGTTCTTTTCTTTCTCCATAAAAATTATCTATGGTCAGAGGTTATAGAGGGTTTTTGTTTGTTTGTTTGTTTGTTTTGTTTTTTGGTTTTGTTTTGTTTTTTTTTTCATCATTTTATAAAATGGTCAAGGTCTACTTTTAGAGCAAAGGGAAGATTATCCAAGATCTTCTATGGTTGACAATGCCTGCACTGACTAACTTCTGTTGTTGGCTGGATGTGGCCAGGTTCCCATGATATTCTAGGTTTAGGGGCTCACTATTTGCCTTTTATATTTGTGTTGGATATCTTACAACTCATCTGCTGATCAACTGGCTTACAATCAGGACAGAGGAGCCATCACTTATATAGATTCTTCCTCATAGATTCTCCAGCACTGCCCTGGGTTTGTGCACTGCCTGTGCTTGGCCCACTTCTGCTTGGCCCACCTCTGCTTGATCCACCTGTGTTTGGCCCACCTGTGCTTGGCCCGCCTCTCTCCATACCCAATTTAAACAGACATTTTCTGGAAATCGTCCAAATTATCTTCTGCTGGAAATTTGTTACACTCCAAATTTTTGTGGATTCTGTCACTTCAAAATGAGTTCAGACTGGATTTGCTATTAATTTGAAGGACATGGGGAGATCTCAGAAAAAGACTTGTTTCCTCTCTGCCATCTTGACCCTGCTCCCAAATTAACATCATCTTGCAAAAACTGACTTCATTTTGAGACATAAAAATTTCATTTTCCTGAAAATTCTACCAGCTTGCAAATCATGGCAATTGAGGGATATACTATTTCATATCCATAAATGTTCCATTTCTCACTTTCCCCCATTCAGCTCTTGAAATACATTCATTCTTCTCCCAACTTTGTATAGAAATCTGATTACTTAATCTTGTGTCCTGGATTATACTCTACCTATTACACTATTTTTTAAATCCTTGATAACTGTGTCACTTTGTTTTCAGTTTCTAATGCCAACCTAAAAAGGACTGGTCCAAATATGTTATTTAGCTGACGTGCACTATTTAATAAATCAATATGTTTCGAAACTCAAACCTTTGTTTCCCAGGTTATTTCAGATTTTACTCAATAAAAGATTTTTTTTTAAATACCATAGACTGGTCAAAGAGCTAGTAAAAATAAAAGTTACCAGAAAAGTCATTTTTCCTTCTTAAGTTAATTATCTCTGTCTCTTCTCCAGATAGGTGGCAAGAACATATTGCTCAGAGCTTCACCAAAGCCTCAGTATTTTTGATAACCTTGTGAATTTGAGTTTCTGCCGAGGACCTGCAACACTAAAAGTCATGTACCATTCCATCAAAATGAAAATTATCACTATGAGTTTAGCTTCAATACATGAAAAAGCCAATGTTATTTTTTAAATGAAATCAAATTTAAATAAAATCATTCAATAAGAATGTATCATTATGAAAGATACATTTTTCTCAAGGTTTGATGAGTCTAGACATCTGAGGAAAGAATTGAGTGTTCTTTTAAATTTTAAAATTTGCATGGTAACCTTGATTAAATTTTGATACTAAATTTATCTTTCTTAAAATGTGTGTCAAATAAAACAAAACACAAAGAATCATTCCAATACTCTTCCCAGTAGAGATTTCTAATAGTATCATTTTGAAGGTATTCAGGAAAACATTTTCACAATATGACACTTTACATTATGTAGTAAAGAAGACACAAGGTCATTTTCATAGCAAAATACCTCTATATAAACACAGTGCATATTCCTCCTGGCTTAATATATACAAAAGTTACTAAAAGTAAATGAACTAATGGTAGAAATATTTCTTTCTTCTCCATAACCTCAATTAAAAATCCTTCAAACAGAGCAGATTTACCACTTTTTTTTCTTTTTAGACCCAGTAATTATCCTAGTAGTTCACATATAATAACCATTTAGAAATTGATGCCAAATTGAATTAAAGAAATAAAGATTAGATAGGCCAAATGCTATAGATTTTGGTATATATAAGAATTCATATATTTATAGGCATAGATATGGATTTATATGTGTATTTAAGTCATCATAGTTATTGCAATAATTATTACTTCTCTCTCATTTTGTGTAACTGTTTACTATTAATATCTATTAACCAATTCCAACAATTTGTAAGCTTGGGGAATAGTCCTCCTCTTGATATAATCAATGGACTCTGTAAATCATGCATTTCCTCAGGATACAGTGTGGATTTGTAATCAGGAAGATAATCAGAATGTCAGTGTTTAAAAGCAACAGAAGATATTAAATTATATTTATTATTATTCAAATCATGTTTGTAACATTAAAAATTTAAATTTCATTTTACATAAAACATTTATGTGGTTGAAGTGTCTAGATCCTTAAATAATTGTATCATTACCCAAAACATTGAATATCCCAAATCAAGGGGAAGGGAACAGTAATTTATTAAGTGCCTACCATATACCAGCACTGTGCTAAACTTGATCCTCATAGATAGCCTGTGAGGTATATATATTATGATGATTTTTTTTAATTGAGAAAACTAAAGCAAAAAAAAAAAAGATTAAGAACTTAGTAATTATTTGAGGGAAGATTTGAATTTAAATCCTCCTGTTTCCAACCCTAGTTAAGAGGGGTATTGGAGAAAAAAGTAATTCTTATTTTGCCTCTTTATTAAGTGAAAACATGTCTAGAGCTTACTCATACGAAATGGGCTGATTTAATTTACAAATGTTGTGCATATGTATATATGTGTTTTTTTTATCTAACAATATTTATGTAATTGTTTTTAAATGGTATTAAAATAATTCATATATTTCTAAAGTTGTTTCTTTTTATTAGACTTGTTTTCAATATGATTCCTAATATTAAACATTGATACATTTTTGTTCCTTGTAAGATAAATTTAATTCTATAGAATTTTGGGGCCAATATTCCATGTATTCTTTTGTAGTTATTTTATTTGAAAATTTTTTTCAAGAATATTCATGAATAACATTGGTCTACAATTCATCCTATGATTTATTTTATCTATTTAAATAATTTTCATTTCTAGTTATCTTCTCCATTTAACATTTTAAAATAATCCATACAACTTAAAATTATTTCAATTAAGTATATATCTGCTTAAATTAAGTATTTAAAGTTTTGTAGTAGATGGTATCATGATGTGAGGGGGAAAATACAGAATTAAGAAGCCTGAGAACCAGATTTGGCTGCACTATCATCTTGTTCTTATAACCATGGGCTAGTCACTTGATGTTTCTTTATCTAATTCTATCATACTCTAATTTTAGTACATTATGAGTACCTTTTTGGGCCTGATTTTTCCCTCTGAGAAAGGGCAATGTAATTATATCTAAGAGAAGGAAATCAGAAAAGGTTTCACATAGGATATGGTGTATGAGATAAGTTTTAAAGATTTTAAATTTTGATATATCTAAGTGAAAAAAAAATCTTACATAGGGATAATCTTTATCAATTCATGGGGATAGAAAAGGGACAACTAAATTTAGGAAATGAATAAGTAATTCATATTTCATTCTTGAGACAGATTTTTTTTTATCATGTATATGATAAAATGTCTTTTTAGTTGTGTATAAAGTGGCAAAGAAAGGAGGAGAGGGCATAGGAAGTAGGAAGATATTAGTAATATGTTTAAATGATCTAAATAGATGAGCAAAAAATCTTTATGAAATAACAGTAGAGAACAAATATGGTGGGAGGGTAGGATCCCATCTTTGAATGGTCCCAAGATTTCATGCTTAAGTGATATAAAAGTACATGGAAATAAAGAAAAAAAGGAGTAATAAATACATTAATAGATAGAAAGATATGTGTGTAATGTGTGTGCATATATGTCATGTGTACATATGTATTAACACACACATTATATATATATGTAGGTACATATAAACATAGTGTGCATGTGTGTGTGTGTGTGTGTGTGTATGTGTGTGTGTAGTATTTGAACTATGGGATGGAGATGGATACCTAAATCTACTATCTAACTATGTGTATATATACTTACTTTAAATCCAATTATAGCAGTTTTACTGAATTTCTGCCCTGTTATGTCTATCTCTGCAATTTGAGTATAGGATTAATTTCATCTGATGAGAGAACAAATAAGTTAATACAATAAAATAATATACACTGCTGAAAGAAACATACATTTACAAAAGGTGTAGCTTAGGACAACAAAGATGAGACATTAGTAAAAACTGAACAAAACATAAAACATATTTATCATTTTGAAATTTCTGAGTCCTAGAGGGTGGAATCATGATCCCTCAGAATCAACACCAGATCAAGCCTCTGAATGGGTTTTGGAATGACAGAACCTACAAATATTTGGTGCATAACAAATTTCTAGCAGAACAAATTTAGTAAGAATTTCAGGAAAGTTCTGTCTTATTTGGTTGAGGAGAAGGGACCCAGCACAATCACAGCTGCAGTGAAGTCCAGGGGGAATGTCCTCCATGTGTCAGGGGAATCTACTGGGAGACTCTTAACAAAAAACTAGATACATTTGTTACTCTGTCTTGGTTCATAAAACAGTGAATTAACAGAAAGGCTGTGAGACCTCCATGAAGTTACAGAAGATAAATAGTGCATTACTGAACCCCAACATAAAAATCAGATATGCCCACCCAGAACAGGAAGAAAGCAGGAAGCACTGGTCCCATAGCAATGTGAAGCCATTATGGCCTATAGCTTGGGAAAAATCTCCCTTTTGCCCGAAGACCAGTTCTCAATCTTGAAAAATGAACAAAAAAGCAAAAAGAGCTCTCTCCATAGACAGCTATAATGGAGACAAAGGAGAATAGACCTCAAAGCCTGAGGATACTAAATGCAAAATGTCTCTAGTTAAGGCCTCATGAGTTACTCTCCAACTCAAAAAGTTCTCTGGAAGAATTAAAAATGAACCCTAAAAAAGAATTAGAAGAAAAATGTGGGAAGAAATTGAGAATCTGGGAATAGGAAACAGAAATTTTCTGAAAAAAAATTCATTCCATAAAAAACAGATTTTGTGAAATGGAAAAAGAAAACAGCTCCTTCAAAAACAGAATTGGTGAAGTGAGAACAACTTCCTAAAAAATACACTTGGTGAAACAGAAAAAAAAAATCCAATGAGCAAAACAATTCATTTAAAAGTTCAATTGACCAAATACATAAGGAGATACCAAAAAAAAAAACTGAAGAAAATAATTCACTAAAAACTATAATTGAACAGATGGAAGTGAAGGGCTCAATGAGATATCAAGAATCAGTCAAACAAAACCAAAAAATAAAGAAAAAAAAAGAAGAAAATGTAAAATACCTCATCAGAAAAAAAAAATGACCTGGAAAAATCTAAGTTTTGGACTACCTGACACAATGATTAGAAAAAGAACTTAGACAAAATCTTTCAAGAAATCCTCAAAGAAAACTGCTATGATGTCCTTAATCCAAAGAATAAAATAGCCATTGAAAGAATCCTTTGAGGACCTCCTAACAGGGACCCAAAAATGAATACTCCAAGGAATGTAAAGTCTGGGTTAGCTCGCAGGAGATCTGGAGATCTCAGGAACAGCCAGAGTCAGGATAAGTGAAATCCTTGGTCTTCAGGGGGAGAAGTGAAGGAGACAGACAAACTGCCATAAGCTTACCATCAACCTTCCTTCTCCTGGATCCTACTGCAAAGTGTAGTTCTCTCACTTCTCTCACCCCACCCCTTAATCCCTATTTTTAATTAACTGTATACATCAAACATCAAGCCAGCATGGAACAGTGAGAAGGGCCATTTTTTCCAAACACATGCTAATGGAATCATTGTTCAATACATAATTAGTCTTAAGCACACCTTTTAAGAGTTTTAGCCCTTCACAAAAGAATATTTTACCTAATTATGAAATCAAGGAAAAAATACTGCAAGTAGACAGAAAGAAAAAAATTCAGATATAGAAGACACACTATCAAGATTACCCAGCACCCCGCAGCTTCCACTTTAAAAGACTGAAGGGCCTAGAGTATGATATTGCACATGTCAAAGAAGCTTAGGCTACAGACAATAATAAACTACCTTTCAAAATCAAGCGCTCTCTCTCTCTCTCTCTCTCTCTCTCTCTCTCTCTCTCTTTTTATTTTTATTTTTATTTTTTTTAGTAATTATAACTTTTTATTGACAGAACCCATGCCAGGGTAATTTTTTTTTACAACATCATCCCTTGCACTCACTTCTGTTCCAATTTTTTCCCCTCCCTCTCTCCACCCCCTCCCCCAAATGGCAAACAGTCCTATACATGTTAAATATATCACAGTATATCCTAGATACAATATATGTGTGCAGAACCACACGGTTCTCTTGTTGCACAGGAAGAATTGGATTCAGAAGGTAAAAATAAACTGGGAAGAAAAACAAAAATGCAGTTTACATTCATTTCCCAGTGTTCTTTCTTTGGGTGTAGCTGCTTCTGTCCATCATTGATCAATTAGAACTGAGGAAGATCTTCTCTTTGTCAAAGAAATCCACTTTCATCAAAATACATCCTCATACAGTATTGTTATCGAAGTGTATAATGATCTCCTGGTTCTGCTCATTTCACTTAGCATCAGTTCATGTAAGTCTCTCCAAGTCTCTCTGTATTCATCCTGCTTATCATTTCTTACAAAACAATAATATTCCATAACATTCATATACAACAATTTACCCAACCATTCTCCAAGTGATGGGCATCCACTCAATTTTCCAGTTTCTAGCCACTACAAAGAGGACTGCCACAAACATTTTGACACATACAGGTCCCTTTCCTTCTTTAGTATCTCTTTGGGGTATAAGCCCAGTGGTAGCACTGCTGGATCAAAGGGTATGCACAGTTTGATATCTTTTTGGGCATAATTCCAGATTGCTCTCCAGAATGGTTGAATTCGTTCACAACTCCACCAACAATGCATCAGTGTCCCAGTTTTCCTGCACCCCCTCCAACATTCATCATTATTTTTTCCTATCATCTTAGCCAATCTAACGGTGTGTAGTGGTATCTCAGAGTTGTCTTAATTTGAATTTCTCTGATCAATAGTAATTTGGAGCACTCTTTCATATGAGTGGAAATAGTTTCAATTTCATCATCTGAAAATTGTCTGTTCATATCCTTTGACCATTTATCAATTGGAGAATGGCTTGATTTCTTTCTTTTTTTTTTTATTTAATGATTACTTTATATTGACAACATTATTCCTTGCACTCCTTTCTTTTCCGATTTTTCCCCCCTCCCTCCCTCCACCCCCTCCTCTAGATGGTAAGCAGTCTTTTATATGTTGGATATGTTGCAGTATATCCTAGATACAATATATGTTTGCAGAACCGAACAGTTCTCTTGTTGCATAGGGAGAATTGGATTCAGAAGGTATAAATAACCCGGGAAGAAAAACAAAAATGCAGATAGTTCACATTCGTTTCCCAGCGTTCTTTCTTTGGGTGTAGCTGCTTTTGTCCGTCATTTATCAATTGAAACTTAGTTAGGTCTCTTTGTCAAAGAAATCCACTTCCATCAAAATATGTCCTCACACAATATCGTTGTCGAAGTGTATAATGATCTCCTGGTTCTGCTCATTTCACTTAGCATCAGTTCATGTAAGTCTCGCCAGTCCTCTCTGTATTCATCCTGCTGGTCATTTCTTACAGAACAATAATATTCCATAACATTCATATACCACAATTTACCCAGCCATTCTCCAATTGATGGGCATCCATTCATTTTCCAGTTTCTAGCCACTACAAATAGGGCTGCTACAAACATTTTGGCACATACAAGTCCCTTTCCCTTCTTTAGTATTTCTTTGGGATATAAGCCCAGTAGAAACACTGCTGGATCAAAGGGTATGCACAATTTGATAATTTTTGGGGCATAATTCCAGATTGCTCTCCAGAATGGTTGGATTCGTTCACAACTCCACCAACAATGCATTAGTGTCCCAGTTTTCCCGCATCCCCTCCAACATTCATCATTATTTTTTCCTGTCATCTTAGCCAATCTGACAGGTGTGTAGTGGTATCTCAGAGTTGTCTTCATTTGCATTTCTCTGATCAATAATGATTTGGAACACTCTTTCATATGAGTGGTAATAGTTTCAATTTCATCCTCTGAAAATTGTCTGTTCATATCCTTTGACCATTTATCAATTAGAGAATGGCTTGATTTCTTATAAATTTGAGTCAGTTCTCTATATATTTTAGAAATGAGGCCTTTATCAGAACCTTTAACTGTGAAGATGTTTTCCCAGTTTGTTGCTTCCCTTCTAATCTTGTTTGCATTAGTTTTGTTTGTACAAAGGCTTTTTAATTTGATGTAATCAAAATTTTCTATTTTGTGATCAGTAATGGTCTCTAGTTCATCTTTGGTCACAAATTTCTTTCTCCTCCACAAGTCTGAGAGATAAACTATTCTATGTTCCTCTAATTTATTTATAATCTCGTTCTTTATGCCTAGGTCATGGACCCATTTTGATCTTATCTTGGTATATGGTGTTAAGTGTGGGTCCATGCCTAATTTCTGCCATACTAATTTCCAATTATGACAGCAGTTTTTATCAAATAATGAATTCTTTTCCCAGAAGTTAGGGGCTTTGGGTTTGTCAAACACTAGATTGCTATAGTTGACTATTCTGTCTTGTGAACCTAACCTTTTCCACTGATCCACTAATCTATTTCTTAGCCAATACCAAATGGTTTTGGTGACTGCTGCTTTATAATATAATTTTAGATCAGGTACAGGTAGGCCACCTTCATTTGATTTTTTTTTCATTAATTCCCTTGAGATTCTCGACTTTTTATTGTTCCATATGAATTTTGTTGTTATTTTTTCTAAATCATTAAAATATTTTCTTGGAAGTCTGATTGGTATAGCACTAAATAAATAGATTAGTTTAGGGAGTATTGTCATCTTTATTATGTTCACTCGGCCGATCCAAGAGCACTTAATATTTTTCCAATTATTTAAGTCTGACTTTAATTGTGTGGAGACTTTTTTATAATTTTGCTCATATAATTCCTGACTTTCCTTTGATAGATAGATTCCCAAATATTTTATGGTATCAACAGTTATTCTGAATGGAATTGCTCTTTCTATCTCTTGCTGTTGAGTTTTGTTGGAGATGTATAAAAATGCTGAGGATTTATGGGGATTTATTTTGTAGCCAGCTACTTTGCTAAAATTATGAATTATTTCTAATAGCTCTTTAGTAGAATCTCTGGGGTTCTCTAGGTATACCATCATATCATCTGCAAAGAGTGATAGTTTGGTTTCTTCATTGCCTACTCTAATTCCTTTAATATCTTTCTCAACTCTTATTGCTGAGGCTAGTGTTTCTAATACGATATTAAATAATAATGGTGATAGAGGGCAACCTTGCTTCACTCCAGATCTTACTGGGAAAGGTTCCAGTTTTTCTCCATTGCATATGATGCTTACTGATGGTTTTAAATATATGCTCCTGACTATTTTAAGGAAAAGTCCATTTATTCCTATGCTCTCAAGTGTTTTTATTAGGAATGGATGTTGGATTTTATCAAATGCTTTTTCTGCATCTATTGAGATGATCATATGGTTTTTGTTTGGTTGGTTATTGATGTAGTCAATTATGCTAATAGTTTTCCTAATATTGAACCAGCCCTGCATTCCTGGTATAAATGCTACCTGGTCATAATGTTTTATCTTGGGGATGATTTTCTGTAATCTTTTTGCTAATATTTTATTTAAGATTTTAGCATCAATATTCATTAGGGAGATTGGTCTATAATTTTCTTTCTCTGTTTTCAGCCTACCTGGTTTAGGTATCAGTACCATGTCTGTGTCATAAAAGGAGTTTGGTAGGACTCCTTCAATCCCTATTTTTTCAAATAGTTTATTTAGCATTGGAGTTAATTGTTCTTTAAATGTTTGGTAGAATTCACATGTAAATCCATCTGGTCCTGGGGATTTAGTTTGTTCTATTTCTTTTTCTGAGATGGGACTGTTTAGGATATTTACTTCTTCCTCTGTTAGTTTGGGCAAGCTATATTTTTGGAGGTATTTTTCTATTTCATTTAAGTTGTCGAATTTATTGGCATAAAGTTGGGCTAAGTAACTCCTAATTATTGCTCTAATTTCCTCTTCGTTACTGGTGAGTTCTCCCTTTTCATTTTTAAGACTAACAATTTGATTTTCCTCTTTCCTTTTTTTAATCAGATTTACTAAGGGTTTGTCTATTTTGTTGGTTTTTTCATAGAACCAACTCTTAGTTTTATTAATCAATTCAATAGTTTTTTTTACTTTCAATTTTATTGATCTCTCCTTTTATTTTTAGAATTTCAAGTTTAGTGTTTGACTGGGGGTTTTTAATTTGTTCCTTTTCTAGCATTTTTAGTTGCAAACCCAATTCATTGAGCTTCTCTTTCTCTATTTTATACAAATAGGCCTCTAGAGATATGAAATTTCCCCTTATTACCGCTTTGGCTGCATCCCATACATTTTGGTATGATGTCTCATTATTATCGTTTTCTTGTGTGAAGTTATTAATTATGTCTATGATTTGCTGTTTCACCCAATCATTCTTTAGTATGAGATTATTTAGTTTCCAATTATTTTTTGGTCTACTTCCCCCTGGTTTTTTGTTGAATGTAATTTTCATTGCATCGTGGTCTGAAAAGGATGCATTTACTATTTCTGCCTTACTGCATTTGAGTTTGAGGTTTTTATGTCCTAATATATGGTCAATTTTTGTATAGGTTCCATGAACTGCTGAAAAGAAAGTGTATTCCTTTCTGTCTCCATTACATTTTCTCCAGAGATCTATTATATCTAACTTTTCTAGTATTCTATTTACCTCTTTGACTTCTTTCTTATTTATTTTGTGGTTTGATTTGTCTAATTCTGAGAGTGCAAGGTTAAGATCTCCCACTATTATAGTTTTACTGTCTATTTCTTCTTGCAGCTCTCTTAGTTTCTCTTTTAATAATTTAGATGCTACCCCACTTGGTGCATATATGTTTAATATAGATAGTGCTTCATTATCCATGCTACCCTTTAGCAAGATATAGTGCCCTTCCTTAACTCTTTTAATTAGATCAATTTTTGCTTTAGCTTGATCTGAGATCAGGATGGCTACCCCTGCTTTTTTGACTTCACCTGAAGCATAGTAGATTTTGCTCCAACCTTTTACCTTTAACCTGCATGTATCTCCCCGCTTCAGGTGTGTTTCCTGTAAACAACATATTGTAGGATTCTGGCTTTTAATCCATTCTGCTAACCGCTTCCTCTTTATGGGGGAGTTTACCCCGTTCACGTTTATGGTTAGATTATACTGGGACCAAATGGATCTTGGTCCCAGGGCTGGACGAGACTATCATCTCAAAGAGTCCAGCCCAAATTTACTTTGAAAGGAAAAAACAATCCCACTTTATAGGGAAGTAAGAACTGAAAGGGGAAAGAAAAGAAGGAGGCTAATAGAAGAGAGAAAAGAAATAGAGGGAAAAAGAGATAAGAAAGAGGAAGAGTGTAAAAAGTGAAGAGGGCAGATTGAGGGAGGTGGTGAAAGTCAAAACACTGGGAAGGAAGGAAAAGGGGAAAGGAAAGTGAAAAGTACACCCTGAGAGAAAAATGGCAGAAAATACAAATTATTAATATCAACTATGACTGTGAAAAGGATGAATTCTCCAATTTAATGAAAACAGATAGCCAATGAGATTAAAACCCAGATTCCTACAATATGTTACTCAAAAGAAAGCCATTTAAAGCACAGTGATACATACAGAGTAAAAATGAAAGACAGAAGCAGAATCTGTCACTCTGCAGTTGAAGTAAAAAAAAAAAAACAAAAAACAAGGATCATTACCCTGATTTCAAATCAAAGGAAAAAAAATCTAATTAAAAGATAAGGAAGGTAATTACATTTTGCTAAACAGTAAAATAATTAATGAAATATCAACATTAAACATATATGCACCATGTTTGATAGCATTCTAATTCAAATGTGATTGCTATGGAATACTATTCTTCTATGAGAAATGATCAGGAGGATGATTTTATAAAAGCCTGGAAAGACTTACATGAACTGATGCTAAGTGAAATGCGCAGAGATCATGGAAAAATGAGAAAAGAAACGAGAGGTATGCAAGAGAGTGTCAACAGCTTGGAAAAGGAAGCCAATTCTTTAAAAAATATAATTGGTCAAAATGCAACAACAACAAAATCCACTGGAGAAAACAACACCTTCAAAAGTAAATATATATATATATATATATTTAATTAAAGTTTTTTTTTTTTTATTTCCAAAACATATGCATGGGTGATTCTTCAACATTGTCCCTTGCAAAGCCTTCTGTTCCAAATTATCCCCTCCTTTCCCTACTGCCTTCCCCAGATGACAGGTAGTCCAATATATCAAAATATGTTAAATACAGTATATGTATGCATACTTATAGTTATTGCACAAGAAGAATAAAATCAAGAAGGTAAAATAAAACTGGGAAAGAAAACAAAATGCAAGAAAATAACAACAGTGAGAATGTTATGTTGAAATCCACATTCAGAGATCCAAGCTGTTGACTCTCTCTTGCATACCTCTCATTTCTTTTCTCATTTTTCCTTCTGTCTCTCCTTTTTTTTTTCCTTTTAAAGTATTTTATGAATACTTCTATGAGGTCTCTTTGAGCTTGAGACTAATTCATAACCCTCTTTGTGATTTCTTATGTGGACTTTTTTTTCTCATCTGATTTGATGTTTTGGTCTTCCCAGTCATTATAAGTAGGTTTCTAGGATGATGATTCTTTTATGTTTCTTGTTCATTCTCACTAATTTTATTTTGGTATTTCCCCTTTTTAAAATTTTTATGGTCAAGCTCTGCCTTTGTGGAAAAGTGTCCTGTCCCAAGATTCCTGTGCAGCTCTGAGCCTTGATTTTGTGTATTGGGACACCTTGTGTTTGCAGGGGTTAATGTTATCTATTCTTTTCAAAAAAAAGCCTGGTTTCTCAGAATTTGCCTTCTAAGCTAGAACTGGGGACTGTGTTACTGGTTTGCTCCACCATTGAATAAGAACCACGGGTCTCCTTGCTAATCTATGTGAATAAGACTCTCTTAGTGCTGTTCTCAGACTTTCTCAACTGGGCTCAAAACTCTTATCACTCCAGAGGGAATGACCTTTCTTGAAGTTTTTCCAATCTAATTTGACCTGGAGAGTGGTTTCATTCCACCAGACTCTCTTTAGATGCTTATTTTCATGTGGTTTTCAAGGGAAAATGGGAGAACTTGAGCAGCTTCCTGGCTTCACTCTGCCATCTTGGCACCATCCCTGGATATTTGTTCCCAACATTTTAAATGAAATTTTATTTTCAATGGCTTCCATTATTGTATAGCTTTTAAATTTGCTTTTATTTAAATTAAAACAATGAAATATTACTTGGAATCTGGATTCTGAGCTCTAATATTATTTTACCCATCTGAGTCTTAGTTCCTCCATTCAAGATGTGGGGGTAACAATCTATTGATTGCATAGCCTATTTCAAATATTATTTTTATGTTAAGAAATTTGTAACCTCATAGTAGCACTCAATTTTAAACAATTCTTATCAATCTTATAGTAGATTGCAACCTGTGTTTATTACAACTGAAAACTCTGAGATAATTTAGTTCCAACTTATCATTCTAAAGATCTTTGATTTTTAACATATATATTACAAGAAGCTTGGTTTTTTGAAGTTGCTAAAAGTTTTGAAATCTAAAACCTATCATAACCTTCCAATGGCTTTACTTCAATAGGGATCGCTCAGAGCCATCACTTGAAATAAAATTTTAAGATCTCAAAGATATCAGCCTTTTGGAGAAATTATAAACATGTACACATACATGTGCAGCTCATTTAGTTTGCATTCTAGTAGTAGGATCCAAGTAAATTTGAAGAGTAAAATTTCATGCAACTTCCGATTAACGTTACTTCAAGTAACAATGTTGAAACAAGACAATCCATTTTTTGACTTATTCAGTTAAAAAAAAAAAAAACTTTTGTAAAAGTGTAGGGAAAATGTTCATTATTAAATGAGTGATAAGACTTTCTTTTTCATAATGTGTATGTGTGTGAACCACTTGTAACTATGCCTTTTTCAGAACTGATTATTCTGTACTTAACATGACTAAATTCAGGTCACAAAGAAAATATTCATCCTCTCTTATTTACTAGGGTACACAACATTAATTCTACTTTCAAACAAAGCTTCTGTATTAATTGATTTTCTTAAATTATGTCTTTTTTATTCTGTATTACAATGCACATAAGGACAAATTGGTAGTATGGGGAGATTTGTGTTGTAAGCAGACACTAAAGTGTGGATTAGAGATGATAGATAAGCAAATAAATAGAAGTGTTACTCTGATGAGAACCAGAATTACTTACCATGAATTCTAGATAAGTCAAGGAAAAAAAAAAAAAACATTTTAATTACTTCTTCTTACTTTCTAGGTATTAGTATGTGGAGAAGTCCCAAAAACTATTTGAACTTCTAACAAAAGTTGAAACAAAAAGTTTTAGACAGCTTTTTATCTTTTTTCAATGTTTATTTCTGCCCAGGAAAATTTAATGACTTTGGTATAAAATGTAGCCCTTTGATTATTGATGGTGATTGATTCATAATGCAAGAAAGAATGCAATAATTGCTAAGGAGTAAAAATGCCTACATTTGTTATGGACTTACTCTCCTATTTTAGAAGGAATGTTTCAATAAAGCATAACATTTATACTGTTTACTTTTAGCTTTACTAACTTCTAAATTAAGGCTTTGTGCAGAAGGCAGACTTTTTTCCCAGTACAATTTTGGGAGGTGAGTTTAGATAGCCTTGGTCTTACTTTGGATCTAATGAGTTCCTGGATGAATCTATTCATTGAATTTTGTACCCTGGTTCTCTTCATTCCTACCCATATCAGTCTCCTATTTTCTGCCATTAAAATTAATCACAAAATAAAAAGTAAAACAATGACCTGTCAACTTCTAGAAGGCCTGATCCAATTCTGGGATAATTTCTCATTGGATTTCATGATCATTTTCAGGACATCTGGACATTTCTGGTTTGTGGTGCAGATATAAACTTTGTGTTATGTATCCATTCAAATAACCATCTTAAGCAAAAGTCCTGTTCCTCCTATCCACACACATTCTATAGAAGATATGCTTAAAATTGTCTGTCAAATGTTATGTCATTTTTGAATGAATTTCTCCTCTTCTCAGCTGGTCTGGGATGCCCATGGCATTATATTACTTTAGATAGTTAATTGACTGCTAGAATGGGTTAAAGGGGTCAAATGCTCAGTTGCAAAAATAGAGCCTTATAAGGTTGCTGCTAAAATAGACCAATTGCATCTTTTAGGCTTACACATCACAATTACTAAACAAAACAGAGTACACATTATACATATGTATGTGTGTGTATATATATATGCATCTTGATTATATATTTATATGATATGCATATATGTGTATACAAGCTAATGTGCTTTCTATTTTTCTTATTGTATTGTAATATTGTGCTGTAAAAATGACAAAAGTGACAAAAAATTTTTCATAAAATGAAAGTGGGGAAAAAAGAAATCAGGAGAATAAAGTATACATAATAACATTGGAAGGGAAAAAAAAACTCATAAGACTTTAAGGCCTGTGATTGTTGTAATGACTAACCACAAATTCTGGGGCTTGACAAAAAAGTGATACCAGCTTCTGACTGAAATTTGATAGACTCAGGAATGCAAGAATAAGGTATCTTTCTCTTCAGACATTATGAAATTAAGAATTTATTTTGGTAAATAGAAGCATACATATATAGATAAATCACACATCTATATGTGAGTATGTATGTGTGTAAACACATAGGCATGTATGGTATATATATGAATGTTACATATGTGTGTATGTATATATGTATAAATCTGTGTCTATGTATATGCATATGGGTATATACATGCATGCTTATGTGTGTGCATATACACACATATCACATATTGGCTGGATGAATGTATATGTGCAAGTGTATATTTTATATCTTTCTATACACATGTATTTCTAAACATATATAAGTATATAATATTATAATTAATAATAATATAATTAAATAATATATAGTTTTATATGTGTGTGTGTAACAAAGAATTTTTTTCTTTCAATTTGGACAAGGAGGAAGAAGGTGAAAAGGACTGAGGACATATTAGTACAAATAGAAAAGAGACAAAATCAGGTCACTGAAGCATTTAAAGGCACAGATAAGAGCAAAAGCAAAGCCAGATTAAATCATAAACAAGCACAATTTATTTGAAACTTATATACTGAATTTTCTGATTTTTAAATACAAAATGCACATAACATAATTTAGCATGGTCATTCAGCAAAATATTAATTTTTAAAGACTATAATATGTCACATACTGTGCTAAGTGCTTAGGTTACAGTGAAAGGCATGAAGGGCAGGTAGGTGGCACAGTGGATAGAGCACCAGCCCTGAATTCAGGAGGACACTTAGCATGCCCTAGCTGTGTGACTCTGTGCAAGTCACTTAACCCCAAAGTTAAGGGAAAAACAAACAAACAAGACAATGAAAGTCAGGAGTAAGGTTCTTGCCCTTAAGTTATTCACATTGTTATGGGAAAGACAGCATGCAAATAAATATATTCTTTTATAATATATATTAGGGAAATGGGAGATAATGTAAAATGAAAGGTTTTAGCAGAGGTGGTGACAAATGAAATCCTCTTTTAGAAGAAAAAAATTTCTGTGAGTTTAAAAGAAATCAAAAGTTAGAAGACAGCCTTAAGGAGACATGTAAGATAGTCTTTTAAAAGGTATAGATTAAGGAGGCAGGAGTATACTTTGAAAGAAATAGCAAAAAAAGACTATTTTTCTCCATTATTCCCTCTTTTCCCTATTATTTAGTGCATATGGAAATGCCCATTTTACTTTTATTGTTGTGTCATTTTAGTTGTCCCTGATTCTCTGTAATCCTTTTTAGGGGTTTCCTTTCCAAACAGTTGGATTGCATTTCCTTCTATAAGTCATTTAACAAATGAAGAAACTAAGATAAAAAGATTAACTGATTTGTCCAGGGTCACTAGCTAATAATTGGTCTCAGTTTAGATTTGAACTCATGAAGATGACCTGTCCTTATTGCAAATGCTCTATCCATTGTGTCACTCTAGATGTACAATCTGCTTTATTATGTTTTTGCTAAATGTAGAATAAAATTATAGAATCTTAAAAAGAAAAAATTTAAATAGTTTAAAAATAGAATTGAATATACACAATTTCAAAAATACAAGATACACACAAACATATGCATGTAGGTAAGCTTACCTAATAGTTTATTTATTTTGGGAACACGAAATTCAGTTTAAAATTTATATTGAAATTTCTATGAAAAATATAGGATATCACCTTATTCGGTATAATGATCTAAGAATAAAATGCATTGTTAATTAATTCTGCAGATGGTTTTGAGTTAACCTGTTAAAAGCAGACAAATAATGTAAACTGTTAACATCAAAGGTCATATATATATTCAATATAAAACAAGAGGAAATTCAGTTTGGGCTATCTGCAAACTAATACATCTAGAAAATAGCAATACTCATTGTGCTTATTCTTTTCCTTCCTCCCCCTTATTTTTATGAAATGAAGATAGTTAGAAAGCAGCAGTGCTTAACAAAACATTGTAGTGATACTAGATGGCAAATTAGATGTGAACTTGCAAGGTGTTTTCAGCCAAAGAAAAATGAATACAATTTTGGGGATGCAAATATAGGACATTATGTCATGGAAGAGGAAATTGATAGTCCTTTTTAAAACACTTCCGATGATCTGCACCTGGTATTCTGTGTTCAGAGCTGATACTTGAAGTGCCAGAAAGATGGAATGAATTGGATGGGAATCAGAAAACAGCAGAAATGAAAAATGGATTGATAGTTTTGATTTTCCAAATCACTAAAAGAACACACCAGATAAGAAAACAATTATAATTACTTTAACTATTAGTTTCAATATGTGACTTCATTATCTAAGGTCCAAATATTAGGATGCATCAATTAACAGTTTTTGTCTTCCACTTATTACCAACATTCTTGTGTAATCTATTATAAAATGGAATGCAGAGATTTTTATTAACATGTTCAAAATTAATTCAATGATATGTATATGTTTGAGTATTTACTGCTCTATTGATTGAGTAAAAAAAAGCAAAGAGGTCAGCTTTACACAGTACCTAAGAAAAAAGGAAAAAAAAAAAAAAACAAGTTTCCCTTATGGAATATTTATGAAATAAATATATATGGAGAACTTTGGGGTCATATGACCAACAGATGGAAGCCCATATTTTTTCTCCAATACCTAAAACTGTTGAAACCTTCTGCAAACAGAAATTAATTTTTGATCCTTTTGGTGTTTTTTTGGCAAAGAAATTAGAGTATTTTTTTTTGCCATTTTCTTCTCTAGATCATTTCATAGAGGAGAAACAAATAAGGTTAAGTGACTTGCACAAGATCAAATGGTTAGTAAGTATCTGGGCCTAGATTTGAACTCCAATAACTCTGACTCTAAGGCAAGTTCTGTATGGATTGCAATATCTAGCTGTCCCTTCCATGGTTTAGGATACCAAGAATCCAAAATAGAGTTTTAAAAATCTCCAAAACCCAGAAATTGATGCTCACTGACACCGAGGTTTCATAGGACTTCTTTCTTACCTCTAACCCCACCAGAAGGAAGTTACCCTAGAAAATTCAAGGACACAACAGAAGCTTACATTAAAAAAAAAAAAAAAAAAAAAAAAAACCTTTAAATCTTTGTATTCATGCCGTATTTGAAGTATTATAGAGGAAATAGCTCCATCATGTAGATGTTTTCTTGAGGCTTGACAACCATTTTGGCACAACCTTTCAGGAGCAAAAAAGTTCTGAATACCTGGTGCCAAGAAAGACAGGCTCTGAACTGCTAGTCCCAAGGGGAAAAAAAAAAAAAAAAAACTAAGGAAAAGAAAGTCAAACAGGTATTTTGCATGTCAAAAGTGAGTGCTATACTACTTTCTGGAGGATAGCACTCCATAAATTCTGAGGATGAAACAGAAAATCTAACTAGAAATAGTTCTGTCCATTGGAAAATTAATTTGGAGCAGAGAAGGGATCTAGGGATCCAGGAAAGAGGTGATAATCAAAGGGAAGAATTTAGAAGTTAGCAATAAAGAAAATAAATCTGAAAAAGGATAGAATAAAATTACCAAAGATTTCATGAAGTAGAAATTACAAAGACCTTGAACAGAAACAAAACAGGAAAAATCTTAATAGAAGAAAAATATTACCTCTAAATGGAATGAATAATTGATTTATTTATATTAATTCATGTGTACTGCATCTATATATACTGCAAAATAGAAAATGATCTAACATTCAGCAAGGTAGATAAGATTGCAGAAGATTCTCTGAAATTCTCTTTTTGAGAAGAATTGTTCTTGAGTGATTTTAAAGAGAAATGTTTATGTATATCCTGCATGATAAAAAATAATTAATAGAAGACAAAAAATCAAATCTACAATGATGAACTTAGAACAATACATTACAAACACAAATACATAGAAAAAAAGAAAACCCAGAAGAAGAGAATCAAGAAAATAAAAACTTCAAAAGAAAATAGACTCACCATGCAAGCAAAACATATGAACTTACCACTAATGAAAAAGAAATTATGGCAATAATTAGGAGTCATTTTGCCTAATTGTATGGCAGCAACTCTGATAATTTAACCAAAATGGATAAATATTTAAATATATATATATATATATATATAAATCAGGACTTCTGGCCAAGATGGCAGAGAGTGATACACATCTACTTAAGCTCCACATTTTCTCTCAGAATTTATTTCATGACAAGCCTCAGAATTAATTCTTGACTAAAAAAAAAAAAAAAAAAAAAAAACAATTACCAAGAGAAGACATCCTTGAAATTTTCTAGAAAAGATCTGTTTTTGCTTGAGGGTGGAGACAGTTTTACATCATATGCAACCTGAGGGCAGGTAGCAGCTTTGAGAGTTGGCAGGCAACTCACAGCTGGCAGCTCACAGCTGATCAGACCAGAGGGGGGTGGGGTGTGATTTCAGACATCTCTGCAGGGAGAGCTTTACTATATTATTGGATACTTTGCCCTGGCAGCAAGCCAGTAGACAAGCAGAGAAGCTAAAAACACAGGGGGTGAAGAATACAACCCCTGAAAAGCTAGGGTCTCTCGGGACATGGCCACACCCACCTGCAGTATCTCAGCTCTCAGAGTCTCAGAGCACAGATGCAGCACAGACATTGCTGTCCTGCTAGTGTCTTGCTGCTGCCCCCCGCAGTATGTAAAGGAAGCTCGATAACAACATCCACCACTACCCCCTCCCCCCAAAAGCAAATTCAATAGTTTGAATTTTTTTTTTGTTTTTTGTTTTTTTGCTAGTTTGTCTCTTTGATTCTTCTCTGACAAAATGAGCAAAAAATTTAAATGGACCTTAACAATTGATAGCTTCTATATGGATAAAGAGCAGACTTCAAACCTTGATGAGAACAAAAATGGATTGTCCTCAGATGAATCCCCAAAAGAGGATATGCTCTGGTCCTCAACACAAAATACTCTCATAGAAGAAATTAAAAAGGCTCTCACAAGAGAGCTAGAAGAAAAATGCGAAAAGGAAAGGGCAGCTTGGCAAGAGAGTCTGTATAAGTCATCCCACTCATTTAAAGACAGAGTAGATAAAGAAACCAAAACCTTGAAAATCAGAAATAGTGAACTGGAAAAAGAAAATAGCTCTCTAAAAAATAAAATTAGCAAAATGGAAAAAAAAATTCCATAGAACAAAACAACTCACTTAAAAACTCAATTGCACAATTAGAAAAAGATATTTAAAAAGTGAGTGAAGAAAATACTTAATTGAAAATCAGAATCAAACAAATAGAATTGAATGACTTGAGGAGACACCAAGAATCAATTAAGCAAAACTAAAAATAAAAAAGAAACAATGGAAAAAGTGTCAAATACCTTCTTGGGAAAACAACAGACCGTGAAAATAGATCTAGGAGAGACAATCTGAGAATTACTGCACTTCCTGAAAAAAATGATGAAAAAAAGAGCCTGGACACTATCGTCCAGGAAATTATCAAAGAGAACTGCTCAGAAGTTATAGAAACAGAGTGTAAAATAGACATTGAAAGAATTCATCAATCACCTAATGAAAGGGACCCTAAAATCAAAACACCAAGAAATATAGTGGCCAAAGTCCATAACTATCACATGAAGGGAAAAATATTGTAAGCTGCTAGAAAAAATCAATTCAAATATAGAGGAGTCACGATAAGGATTACTCAAGACCTAGCAGCATCCACATTAAAGGATCAAAGGGCCTGGAATATAATATTCCAAAAGGCTAAGGAACTTGGTATGCAACCAAAAATAACTTACCTAGCCAAAATGAGCATCTTTTTTCCAGAGAAGAAGATGGACATTCAACAAAATAAACAAATTTCACCTATTTTTGATGAAAAAAAAAAAAAAAACAGAACTTAACAAAAATTTGATCTACAAATATAGAACTCAAGAGAAACCTAAAAAGGTAAAAAGAAATCTTGGGAACCATATTTCTGCTATAAAGATATATAAAGAATACATGTATAACTTGTTCTAGAAACTAGAGGTGGAAAAGAAATTGTACTGGGAAAAGGGTAAAGTTGGGTACTACATCTCACAAAGAGGCAAAGGAATCATGTTACATATGAGAGAAAGAATGGAGGAGGGTGACCATAGTGTGTATCTAACTGCCATCAGAATTGGGTTAAAGAGAAAAATTTTAGACATATTCAATTTATGGTGAAACTTCTCCCACCTCATTGAAAAGTTGGAGGTGGAAAGTGAAAAGGGAAGGAATAAACTAAGTGAAAGGGAATACAGAAATTGTGAGGAAAAGGAGTAAAATAGGGAAAGTAACGTGGGGGGAGGGATACTAAAAAGGGAGGGCTGAAGCAAATGGTGCTCACAAGTTTAATACTGGGGAGGGGAGCAAAGGGGAAAGAAGGGGGAAAAAACATAAACAGGGGTTAACAAGATGGCAAGTAATACAGAATTGATCATTTTAACCATAAACGTGAAAAGGATAAACTCTCCCATAAAGAGGAAGCGGTTAGCAGAATGAATTAAAAGCCAGAATTCCACACAATGTTGTTTACAGGAAACACTCCTGAAGAGGGGAGATACATACAAAGTAAAGGTAAAAGATTGAAGCAGAATCTACTATGCTTCAGGTGAAGTCAAAAAAGCAGGGGTAGCCATCCTGATCTCAGATCAAGCAAAAGCAAAAATTGAACCAATTAAAAGAGATAAGGAAGGGCACTATATCATGTTAAAGGGTAGCATAGATAATGAAGCAATACCAATATTAAATATATATGCACCAAGTGGTGTAGCATTTAAATTCTTAAAAGAGAAATTAAGAGAGCTGCAAGAAGAAATAGATACCAAAACTATAATAGTGGGAGATCTCAACTTTGCACTCTCAGAATTAGATAGATCAAACCACAAAATAAATAAGAAAGAAGTCAAAGAGGTAAATAGAATATTAGAAAAATTTGGTATATAGATCTTTGGAGAAAACTGAATGGAGACAGAAAGGAATATACTTTCTTCTCAGCAGTTCATGGAACCTATTCAAAAATTGACCATATATTAGCATATAAAGACCTCAAAATTAAATGCAGGGAGGCAGAAATAGGAAATGCTTTCTTTTCAGATCACAATGCAATTAAAACCACTTTCAACAAAAAGTTAGGGGTAAATAGACCAAAAAGTAATTGGAAACTAAATAATCTCATGATTGGGTGAAACAGCAAATCATAGACATAATTAATAACTTCACCTAAGAAAATGGCAATAATAAGACATCATAGTAAAAAGTGCGGATGCTGCCAAAGTGGTAATAAGGGGAAATTTCATATCTCTAGAGGCCTACTTGCAGAAAATAAAGAAAGAGAAGGTCAATGAATTGGGCTTGCAACAAAAAATGCTAGAAAAGGAACAAATTAAAAACCTCTAGTCAAACACTAAACTTACAATTCTAAAAATAAAAGGAGAGATCAATAAAATTGAAAGTAAAAAAAAAAAAACTATTGAATTAATTAATAAAACTAAGAGTTCTATGAATAAAACAGCAAAATAGACAATAACTTACTAAATCTGATTAAAAAAAGAAAAGAGGAAAATCAAATTGTTAGTCTTAAAAATGAAAAGGGAGAATATGCCACTAATGAAGAGAAAATTAGAGCAATAATATTTTGCCCAACTTTATGTCAATAAGTTCGATAACTTAAATGAAACAGAAAAATACCTTCAAAAATATAGCTTGCCCAGATTAACAGAGGAAGAAGTAAATCATTTAAACAGTTCCATTTTGGAAAAAGAAATAGAAAAAGATATTAACCAACTCCCTAAGAAAAAAATTCCCAGGAGTAGATGGATTTACATGTAAATTCTAACAAACATTTAAAGAACAATTAACTCCGATGCTATATAAACTATTTGAAAAAAATAGGGATTAAAAGATCCCTACTAAATTCCTTTTATGACACAAACATAGTACAGATACCCAAACCAGGTATGTTGAAAACAAAGAAAGAAAATTATAGACCAATCTCCCTAATGAATATTGATGTTAAAATCTGAAATAAAATATTAACAAAAAGATTACAGAAAATCATCCCCAAGATAATACATTATGACCAAGTAGGATTTATACCAGGAATGTAGGGCTCTTTCAATATTAGGAAAACTATTAGTATAATTGACTATATCAATAACCAAAATAACAAAAAAAAATATGATCATCTCAGTAAATGCAGAAAAAAGTATTTGATAAAATCCAACATCCATTCCTAATAAAAGCAGTTGAGAGGATAGGAATAAATTGACTTTTCCTTAAAATACTAAGGAGCATACTCTAGTAGGTAATGAGTAAACCAAATTATCATTCTTTACAGATGATATGATTGTATACTTAGAGAAACCCAGAGATTCTACTTAAAAAAACTATTAGAAATAATTTACAACTTTAGCAAAATTGCAGGATAAAAATAAATCCACATAAATCCTCAGCATTTTTATACATTACCAAGAAAATCCAACAGCAAGATTTACAAGGAGGAATTCCATTCAAAATAATTGTCAATAACATAAAATATCTGGGAATCTATCTATCAAAGGAAAGTCAGGAATTATATGAACAAAATTACAAAACACTTTCCATACAAATAAAGTCATATTTAAATAATTGGAAAAAAATATTAAATATTCTTAGATAGGCTGAGTGAATATAATAAAGATGACAATACTCCCTAAACTAATCTATTTATTTAGTAATACACCAATCAGACTCTCAAGAACCTATTTTAATGACCTAGAAAAAATAACAACAAAATTCATATGGAAGAACAAAAGGTTGAGAATTTCAAGGGAATCAATAAAAAAAAAAAATCAAATGAAGGTGGCCTAGCTGTATCTGATCTAAAACTATATTATAAAGCAGCAGTCAACAAAAACATTTGGTATTGATTAAGAAATAAATTCTTTCATCAGTGGAATAGATTAGGTTCACAAAATAGTCAATAACTATAGCAATCTAGTGTTTCACAAACCTAAAGATCTCAACTTTTGGGATAAAAATTCATTATTTGACAAAAACTGCTGGGAAAATTGGAAATTAATCTAGCATAAATTAGGCATGGACCCACACTTAACACCATATACGAAGATAAGATCAAAATGGGTCCATGATTTAGGAGAACGAGACCATAAATAAATTAGAGGAACATAGGATAGTTTGCCTCTCAGACTTGCAGAGGAGGAAGGAATTTGTGACCAAAGAAGAACTAGAGACCATTATTGATCACAAAATAGAAAATTTTGATTGCATCAAATTAAAAAGCCTTTGCACAAACAAAAATAATGTAAACAAAATTAGAAGGGAAGCAACAAACTGGGAAAACATTTTTACAGTTAAAAATTCTGATAAATGACTCATTTCCAAAATATATAGAGAATTGATTCTAATTTATAAGAAATCAAGCCATTCTTCAATTGATAAATGATCAAATTATAAATGGATAAATTTACAAATTGATAAATAATCAAAATGGATAAATTATCCAATTGATAAAAAGGATATGAACAGACAATTTTCAAACGATGAAATTGAAATTATTTCCACTCATATGAAAGAGTGTTCCAAATTACTATTGTTCAGAGAAATGCAAATTAAGACAACTCTGAGATACCACTACACACTGTCAGATTGGCTAAGATGACAGGAAAAAATAATGATGAATATTGGAGGGGATGTGGGAAAACCAGGACATTGATGCATTGTTGGTGTAGTTGTTCTAACCATTCTGGAGAGCAATCTGGAATTATGCCCCAAAAGTTATCAAACTGCATACCCTTTGATCCAGCAGTGCTACTACTGGGCTTATAACCCAGAGAAATACTAAAGAAGGGAAAGGGACCTGTATTGCCAAAATGTTTGTGGCAGCCCTTTCTGTAGTTAGAAACTGGAAAATGAATGGATGCCCATTCATTGAAGAATGGTTGGGTAAATTGTGCTATTTGAATGTTATGGAATATTATTGTTCTTCTAAAAAATGACTATCAGGATGAATACAGAAAGGTTTGGAGAGACTTACATGAACTGATGCTGAGTGAAATGGCCAGAACCAGGAGATCATTATACATTTCAACAACAATACTCTATTGTTGGAATCTTTACAAACTGCTAACTCATTAAAGTTGATAGAGACAATAATTATCTAATTTAGCATGGTTCAGTATTATTGATCTGATCCTACAAGGAGATGTTATGGGCCAGAAGAAACAAGGTACTAAGTGGACCTGACTCATTGGAGTTCACACGTTTGGGATATTTCAGGGTTTGGTATGAGATATCTGAATTCATACCTCCCTTGAAGCTCTTAGGGCCAGAGAACACTCCGGGAGAAGACCCATAATCCCACACTCTCAGATATAAAAAGTGGACAGAGGCCTAGTCGAGAGAGTTCAGCTGAATTAGATTGGAGAGGAGCATGCTGGGACAGACACAGAGCACTCTGGGAGATTGAGAGCCAGAAGCCCTCTCTCAGAGGCAAGAGAGATTCATTCCATTTTCCAGTTGGCTGGCTGGTCGCTGGAGAAAGCAGAGGCAGAAGCAAAGGACAAAGCTGCAAGAGCTTTTAGAACCAAGCAGAGAGATAGGCCTCAATTAACCGAGCTATTTTTTTTTTTTTTAAATTTTTTTATTTAATAATTACATTATATTTACACTCATTTCTGTTCCGATTTTTTTTCCCCTCCCTCCCTCCACCCCCTCCCCTAGATGGCAAGCAGTCCTTTATATGTTGGATATGTTGCAGTATATCCTAGATACAATATATGTTTGCAGAACGAACAGTTCTCTTGTTGCGTAGGGAGAATTGGATTCAGAAGGTATAAATAATCCGGGAAGAGAAACAAAAATGCAGATAGTTCACATTCGTTTCCCAGTGTTCTTTCTTTGGGTGTAGCTGCTTTTGTCCGTCATTTATCAATTGAAACTCAGGTCTCTTTGTCAAAGAAATCCACTTCCATCAAAATATGTCCTCATACAATATCGTTGTCGAAGTGTATAATGATCTCCTGGTTCTGCTCATTTCACTTAGCATCAGTTCATGTAGGTCTCTCCAAGCCTCTCTGTATTCATCCTGCTGGTCATTTCTTACAGAACAATAATATTCCATAACATTCATATACCACAATTTACCCAGCCATTCTCCAATTGATGGGCATCCATTCATTTTCCAGTTTCTAGCCACTACAAACAGGGCTGCTACAAACATTTTGGCACATACAGGTCCCTTTCCCTTCTTTAGTATTTCTTTGGGATATAAGCCCAATAGAAACACTGCTGGATCAAAGGATATGCACATTTTGATAATTTTTTGGGCATAATTCCAGATTGCTCTCCAGAATGGTTGGATTCGTTCACAACTCCACCAACAATGCATTAGTGTCCCAGTTTTCCCGCATCCCCTCCAACATTCATCATTATTTTTTCCTGTCTTCTTAGCCAATCTGACAGGTGTGTAGTGGTATCTCAGAGTTGTCTTAATTTGCATTTCTCTGATCAATAATGATTTGGAACACTCTTTCATATGAGTGGTAATAGTTTCAATCTCATCCTCTGAAAATTGTCTGTTCATATCCTTTGACCATTTATCAATTGGAGAATGGCTTGATTTCTTATAAATTTGAGTCAGTTCTCTATATATTTTGGAAATGAGGCCTTTATCTGAACCTTTAACTGTGAAAATGTTTTCCCAGTTTGTTGCTTCCCTTCTAATCTTGTTTGCATTAGTTTTATTTGTACAAAGGCTTTTTAATTTGATGTAATCGAAATTTTCTATTCTGTGGTCAGTAATGGTCTCTAGTTCATCTTTGGTCACAAATTTCTTTCTCCTCCACAAGTCTGAGAGATAAACTATTCTATGTTCCTCTAATTTATTTATAGTCTCGTTCTTTATGCCTAGGTCATTGACCCATTTTGATCTTATCTTGGTATATGGTGTTAAGTGTGGGTCCATGCCTAATTTCTGCCATACTAATTTCCAATTATCCAGCAGTTTTTATCAAATATTGAATTCTTTTCCCAGAAGTTAGGGGCTTTGGGTTTGTCAAACACTAGATTGCTATAGTTGACTATTCTGTCTTGTGAGCCTAGCCTTTTCCACTGATCCACTAATCTATTTCTTAGCCAATACCAAATGGTTTTGGTGACTGCTGCTTTATAATATATTTTAGATCAGGTACAGCTAGGCCACCTTCATTTGATTTTTTTTTCATTAATTCCCTTGAGATTCTCGACTTTTTATTGTTCCATATGAATTTTGTTGTTATTTTTTCTAGATCAATAAAATATTTTCTTGGAAGTCTGATTGGTATAGCACTAAATAAATAGATTAGTTTAGGGAGTATTGTCATCTTTATTATGTTCGCTCGGCCGATCCAAGAGCACTTAATATTTTTCCAATTATTTAAGTCTGACTTTATTTGTGTGGAGACTTTTTTATAATTTTGCTCATATAATTCCTGACTTTCCTTTGGTAGATAGATTCCAAATATTTTATGGTATCAACAGTTATTCTGAATGGAATTTCTCTTTGTATCTCTTGCTGTTGGGTTTTGTTGGTGATGTATAAAAATGCTGAGGATTTATGGGGATTTATTTTGTAGCCAGCTACTTTGCTAAAATTATGAATTATTTCCAATAGCTTTTTGGTAGAATCTCTGGGGTTCTCTAGGTATACCATCATATCATCTGCAAAGAGTGATAGTTTGGTTTCCTCATTGCCTACTCTAATTCCTTTTATATCTTTCTCGACTCTTATTGCCGAGGCTAGTGTTTCTAATACGATATTAAATAATAATGGTGATAGTGGGCAACCTTGCTTCACTCCAGATCTTACTGGGAAAGGTTCCAGTTTTTCCCCATTGCATATGATGCTTACTGATGGTTTTAAATATATGCTCCTGACTATTTTAAGGAAAAGTCCATTTATTCCTATGCTCTCAAGTGTTTTTATTAGGAATGGATGTTGGATTTTATCAAATGCTTTTTCTGCATCTATTGAGATGATCATGTGGTTTTTGTTTGTTTGGTTATTGATATAGTCAATTATGTTAATAGTTTTCCTAATATTGAACCAGCCCTGCATTCCTGGTATAAATCCTACTTGGTCATAGTGTATTATCCTGGTGACAATTTTCTGTAATCTTTTTGCTAATATTTTATTTAAGATTTTAGCATCAATATTCATTAGGGAGATTGGTCTATAATTTTCTTTCTCTGTTTTCAGCCTACCTGGTTTAGGTATCAGTACCATATCTGTGTCATAAAAGGAGTTTGGTAGGACTCCTTCAATCCCTATTTTTTCAAATAGTTTATATAACATTGGAGTTAATTGTTCTTTAAATGTTTGGTAGAATTCACATGTAAATCCATCTGGTCCTGGGGATTTTTTCTTAGGGAGTTGATTGATAGTTTGTTCTATTTCTTTTTCTGAGATGGGACTGTTTAGGATATTTACTTCTTCCTCTGTTAGTTTGGGCAAGCTGTATTTTTGGAGGTATTTTTCTATTTCATTTAAGTTGTCGAATTTATTGGCATAAAGTTGGGCAAAGTAACTCCTAATTATTGCTCTAATTTCCTCTTCGTTAGTGGTGAGTTCTCCCTTTTCATTTTTAAGACTAACAATTTGATTTTCCTCTTTCCTTTTTTTAATCAGATTTACTAAGGGTTTGTCTATTTTGTTGGTTTTTTCATAGAACCAACTCTTAGTTTTATTAATCAATTCAATAGTTTTTTTACTTTCAATTTTATTGATCTCACCTTTTACTTTTAGAATTTCAAGTTTAGTGTTTGACTGGGGGTTTTTAATTTGTTCCTTTTCTAGCATTTTTAATTGCAAACCCAATTCATTGACCTTCTCTTTCTCTATTTTATACAAATAGGCCTCTAGAGATATGAAATTTCCCTTATTACCGCTTTGGCTGCATCCCATACATTTTGGTATGATGTCTCATTATTATCGTTTTCTTGGGTGAAGTTATTAATTATGTCTATGATTTGCTGTTTTACCCAATCATTCTTTAGTATGAGATTATTTAGTTTCCAATTATTTTTTGGTCTACTTCCCCCTGCTTTTTTGTTGAATGTAATTTTCATTGCATCGTGGTCTGAAAAGGATGCATTTACTATTTCTGCCTTACTACATTTGAGTTTGAGGTTTTTATGTCCTAATATATGGTCAATTTTTGTATAGGTTCCATGAACTGCTGAAAAGAAAGTGTATTCCTTTCTGTCTCCATTACATTTTCTCCAGAGATCTATCATATCTAGCTTTTCTAGTATTCTGTTTACCTCTTTGACTTCTTTCTTATTTATTTTCTGGTTTGATTTATCTAATTCTGAGAGTGCAAGGTTAAGATCTCCCACTATTATAGTTTTACTGTCTATTTCTTCTTGCAGCTCTCTTAGTTTCTCTTTTAAGAATTTAGATGCTACCCCACTTGGTGCATATATGTTTAATATAGATAGTGCTTCATTATCCATGCTACCCTTTAGCAAGATATAGTGTCCTTCCTTATCTCTTTTAATTAGGTCAATTTTTGCTTTAGCTTGATCTGAGATCAGGATGGCTACCCCTGCTTTTTTGACTTCACCTGAAGCATAGTAGATTTTGCTCCAACCTTTTACCTTTAACCTGCATGTATCTCCCCGCTTCAGGTGTGTTTCCTGTAAACAACATATTGTAGGATTCTGGCTTTTAATCCATTCTGCTAACCGCTTCCTCTTTATGGGGGAGTTTACCCCGTTCACGTTTATGGTTAGAATGACCAATTCTGTATTACTTGCCATCTTGTTAACCCCGGTTTATGCTTTCCTCCCTTCTTTCCCCTTTCCCCCCCTTCCAAGTATTAAGCTTGTGAGTACCCCTTGCTTCTCACAGCCCTCCCTTTTTAGTGTCCCTCCCCCCGCCTTAGAGTTCCTCCCCCTATCTTACCCCTTTCCCTCCCAGTTCCCGTATTCCCTTCCGCTTAGCTTATTCCTTCCCTTTCCACTTTTCCCTTCTCACTTTTCAATGAGATGGGAGAAGTTTCACCATAGATTGAATATGTCTTAAGATTTTTCACTTAAAGCCAATTCTGAAGGCAGTAAGATACCCACTATATTCATCCCCCTCCATTCTTTCTCTCAGATATAATAGGTTTCCTATGCCTCTTCATGAGATGTACTACCCCCACTTTACCCTTTTTCTGGTACAATGTCCTTTCCACATCAATTTCTAGAACAAGGTATACATGTATTCTTTATACATCTATATAGTCAAAATATAGTTCCCAAGATTAATCTTTACCTTTTTAGATTTCTCTTGAGTTCTATATTTGTAGATCAAACTTTTTGTTAAGTTCTGGTTTTTTCATCAGAAATAGATGAAATTCGCTTACTTCGTTGAATGTCCATCTTCTTCCCTGGAAAAAGATGCTCATTCTCGCTGGGTAAGTTATTTTTGGTTGCATACCAAGTTCCTTAGCCTTTCGGAATATCATATTCCAGGCCTTCGATCTTTTAATGTGGATGCTGCCAGATCCTGGGTGATCCTTATTGTGGCTCCTTGATACTTGAATTGGGTTTTTCTAGCCGCTTGCAATATTTTTTCTTTCACCTGAGGGTTCTGGCATTTGGTCACTATATTCCTTGGTGTTTTGATTTTAGGATCCCTTTCAGTGGGTGATCGATGAATCCTTTCAATGTTTATTTTTTCCTCTGTTCCTATGACTTCTGGCAGTTCTCTTTGATGATTTCCTGGAAGACAGTGTCCAGGCTTTTTTTTTCATCATGTTTTTCTGGGAGTCCAATGATTCTCAGATTGTCTCTCCTGGATCTGTTTTCCAGGTCTGTTGTCTTCCCCAGAAGGTATTTCACATTTTTCTCCATTGTTTGATTTTTTTGGATTTGCTTGACTGATTCTTCTTGTCTCCTCGAGTCATTCAATTCCACTTGTTCAATTCTGATTTTCAGTGAAGTATTCTCTTCACTCACTTTTTTAAAATCTTTCTCTAATTGTCCAATTGAGTTCTTTTGTTCTGTGGAATTTTTTTCCATTTCGCCAATTTTGTTTTTTAGAGAGCTGTTTTCTGTTTCCAGTTCACTAATCCTATTTTTCAAGGATTTTACTTCTTTATCCACTCTCTCTTTAACTTTCTCCAGACTCTTTTCCCATTTTTCTTCTAGCTCCCTTGTGAGAGCCTTTTTAATCACTTCTATGAGGTTCATCTGTGCTGAGGAACAGATGATTTCCTCCTTTGGGGATTCACCTGGGGGACTGCCTGTTTTTAGTCTCCTCAGGATTTAGAGTCTGCTCTTTATCTGTATAGAAGCTGTCAAGGGTTAAAGTCCTCTTCAGCTTCTTGCTCATTCTGTCTATTAATCAGAGATAAACTACCAAAGAAAAACAGAAAAAACTGGAGTCTTTCTTTGGGGGGGGGGGGGGGGCTGGGTGTGTTATCGAGCTTCCTCTACAGACTGCAGGGGGCAGCAGTGAGGCACTAGCAGGACTGTGCTGCGCCTGTGCTCTGAGATCCCAAAGCGTGCTGAGTCACTGAGGGGGAGGGAAGGAGGGGGCGGCCAGGTCCTGAGAGACTCCAGCTGTTTGGGGTTGTATTCTTCAGCCCCGGTGTTTTTAGCTTCTCTGCTGGGCAGCTGAGTTGCTGCTGGTTCCAAACCTGTAGCAAAGCTCTCCCCGCAGAGACGGCTACGATCACTCCCCACCCCCTCTCCAGTCTGCTCCCGTGCTCTCACTGCCGCTGCCCTCAGCCTGCGCCCGATCTAAAACCGCCCCAGCCCTCCAGTAAAGACAGACCTTTCTTGGCGGATCTCAAGGATGGCTTCTCTTGGTAACTATTTGTGGGTTTTTTTCAGTCAAGCATTGATTCAGAGGCTTGTAATGAAGTGGATAGTGAGAGAAAGCGCGGAGCTTATGCAACTGTGAGCCTCCTCTCCGCCATCTTAACCGGAAGTCGCCGAGCTATTTTGGAAGGAGAAAATAAATGTTTGCATTTTTACCAGCTGGCTACATTTGGGTGATTATTACTTTTGACTGAAACTAAGGTTGCCTCCAGAAAACCTCCCCAGGAAACCTGCTCTCACCCAGAAAGAACCATCTATATATTATATTTTAAAGAAGAAAAGCACCACATTTTGGTGCCCTGAACATGGGACTGATTTCAGTGGAAAAGCTCCAATCCTGATCCAGTAGAAAAGCCAATGATCCTGATCCAGGGGAAAAGTCTCTTCAACCCAGAAATTAGGGTGAGTACAACAAAGCAATTTTGTTAAAAGAGTTAAAGTAGAATTTCAGCTAAGATGGGACAGATGTTTAGACTCTATGAGGATGTACTCTGATGGAAATGAACATCTTCAACATAGAGAAGATCTAATTCAATTCCAATTGATCAGTGATGGACAGAATCAGCTATACCCATAGAAGGAACACTGGAAAATGAGTGTTAACTGTTTGCATTTATGTTTTTCTTCCCAGGTTATTTTTATCCTCTGAATCCAATTCTTCCTGTGCAACAAGAGAACTGTTCGGTTCTGCACACATATTGTATCTAGGAAAAACTATAGCATATTTAACATATATAAGACTGCTTGCCATCTTGGGGAGGGGGTAAAGGGAGGGAAGGGAAAAATTGGAACAGAAGTGAGTGCGAGGGATAATGTTGTAAAAAATTACCCATGCATATGTATTGTCAATAAAAAGTTATAATTATTAAAAAAAAAAAAGTTCAGCTAAGCTCTAATGTCTTTAAATTCCAACCAAGAAATTTTGGATTTCCTGTATGGTCTCTTATTACATTTATTTATTTATCTAAATGGAAGGAGAAAGGATGGAAGAAGAAACAATAATGTAATACCTATTTTTTTATTTAGCTGTGATACCTTACTTTAAGGCCACACTGAATTGAAAATAAGAGAGATGGCCTTGACATATAATTCAGTGTCAAGTAAATTGTATTAATTCCCCTTATAAATCTGGACCATTTTCAGCCTTTCAAAGCATAGCTCAGATATCTGAATTCTGAAACAATGAGTAAAGTACTTTTTTTTAATTTTTGAAAAACATTTAGGGGAACCAAAAAGAAGCTCAAAGTTGAGAATGAAGCAATATATTTTACAAATAGCAATAAACAATTTCTACTTCTAGATGAAAGATGAGGACAAAAGAAATAACACTATTTGAATAACAGATCTTTGTCCAAACATCTAAATCTAGCAGCAAGGTATTCATAGTAATCTTCATGGAAGTTACAGATTTGTCCTTTTGGGATTTTTTTCTTTTTTAAATGTATTTCTGACATTTCAAATTCTTTGAAGTAACTTTTGACACTTCTGGGCTTATGTTCTTGGGTGAAATATTATCAAATATACTTTAAGAATAGAAAGCTGAAAAATTAAATAGTGGCTTCTCAGGAGGATAAAACAGGGTGGGACCTCAATGACAGTGGTTTGGCAATATAAAGAAGTAAAAGAATTATCATCCTAGAAGTCTATAATATAAATTTAAAATAAGTTAAACTGTCTTATGAAATTTTCTTCTTTATTGTTTGACAAAGCAAGCAAAATTCATGTATTTCTTTCATTTTGAGACATTTGGAATATTTTCAGAATAAGTCCTTAAGAAAAGTGCAGGTTAGAAGAGATTTTGTTTATTTGAATCATTTGCTACTCTTATAATAAACCAGAAACACAACAAAAATAGTTATGCGAGGTTATTTTGTTTTTGATTAATCAACAATGAAGTACATTTTTAACTAAAAAAATTGTGTCTTTTCCACATCATTTGGCAATCAAGGGATTATTGATGGAGTAGCTTTTTGTGTGTTTATTTGTTCTTAATGTGATTAGTAGAATGATCAGGATAATTCAACATAAAAAGGGTTAAGGAGAAAATGAGTGATAAAGTTTTTCAATATATTTATTAGAAAACATAATAGCTAATTGTACTTCAATATAAATCTATATAAGGCAATAAGAAATGCTAAATTGTCCATCTGTATAGGTTATTCCATTTTGAAGATAAGTAGGAATATCCCTAAATTTTATCTTTCAAAGTTATCCCTGGAAAATCACAATACTTCTAAGATGTATGTCGAAGAATTAAATGTAGCTGAAGTTTATCAAAAATCAGTAAGGAATCACATAAGGAGAGATGAAGGAGGACCTGGTAGGAAAATCTACTTTTTGGCTATCAAACTGTGCATAGCTTTTGATTCAGCCATGTCACCAGGAGACCTGTATTCCAAAGAGAACACAAAAAGGGAAAAGGATCTACATGATTAAAAATGTTTGTTGCATCCCTTTTTGTAGTGGTAAGAAACTAGAAACTTAGTAAATGCCTATCAATTGGAGAATGCTGAATAAGTTATGCTATATGAATATTATGGAATATAATTGTTACATAAGAAATATCAGCAAGATGATTTCAGAGAGGCCTGGGAAGACTTTCATGAACTAATGCTAAGTAAAGTGAATAGGACCAAGAAAACATTGTATGTGACAACAAGATTACACATTGATCAATTCTGATGGATGTGCCCCTTTTCAATAGTGATGTGATTCAGGCCAATTCTAATGATCTTGTGATGAAGAGAGTCATCTGTACCTAGCGATAGGACCCTGGGAACTGAGTATGAATCCCAGCATAGTATATTCACCTTTTTTGCATGCATTTTGTTTTATTTTTCTTTTTTTTTTCTTTTTGATTTGATTTTTCTTTTGCAGCATGATAATTATGGGAAATTGTGTAGAAAGATTATACATATTTAACAGATATTGTGTTCTAAAGGAGGAGCTGGGAGAAAAGAAGGGAAAAATTTTGGAACACAAGATTTTGGAAAGGTGAATGTTGATAATTATCAATGCATATGCTTTGAAAATAAAAATATTTAGTAGAAGAAAGAAAAATCTAGCTTCTCAATGAAATAAGAAACAAGACCATGATGTGAAGGGGGTATTGTAGGTGGAGGAATTTAAAAGAGAGTAATGAACTGGTAGAATTGATATAAAGAATGGATATAAGGCATCATATATTTAAATCAAAAAAATAACTTTAAAGATGATAAAGCCAAAATCCATTCCAAATGAGAAAACCAAGAGAGAAGTGTCATAATCGGGTAATGCAACTAATCATACAACTAAGTGTAAGGTGGGATTTAGGTCCTGCATAAGTTTAATATTTAAAATAAGTTTAATCAAGTTTACTATAATATATTGACTTTCCCAATCAATATTTATAAAAACAAGAACATTTTTTCAAAGAACTCATTGTCATGTTCCCTCTCCTGATAAAATCAGTGATCACCATTCTATCCCCTGCCTCTATCATGATTAACTGCCAGGACAGCTTTCTTTTAAGCTACACCTTCTAAGATGTTAATTCCACAAATGGTAACATATACATGAGGAAGTAAATTTTCTTCATTTATGAAAAATATAAACTAAAAACTCTCAAATCTTTAGTAACTATCTATGGATCCATTCAATCAATCTTCATACCATAAACTGACTCATCCTGGGAAGTTTTCATGAAGCAGATTAAATCCCTATGGGAAACCAGTTTTTGGCTCCATCCAATTCCACAAATTCAAACAGAAATGATTAATCTGAAGAGCAATTTCCTGTAACCTCTAGTCTATTCTGGGCTGATGGAAAATTGTGGAAGTGAACTTCACTGATACACATCAAAAGAGATTCATTGTGCCAAGGATGTTTGGCATTTGGAGTCATCCCAGAATTGGATTGGATGATATTTTTGCTCACAGGTTATCCATTGATTATTTTTGGAACACAATAAAACAGGATTTTATGGAGGCTGAATTGAAGTTACTTATTAAGGTCCTCATACTAGTGAAATAAGCAATAAGGTAAGGAAGAGAGCTAACTTTCATGCAGTTATGTCTCCTAATCTAGATTATTTTTTAAGGTTATTTAAACAATATGTGATTTTCCTAACTTCAGGATGATTGTTCCTTATGAAGTTTATATGTATGTATATATGTATGTATGTATGTATAGATAGATAGATAGATAGATAGATAGATATAGATATAGATAGATAGCAATATATATATATATATAGAGAGAGAGAGAGAGAGAGAGAGAGAGAGAGAGAGAGAGAGAGAGAGAGAGAGTAACAAATTAGTTATTACTTACCTAAAGGTAATTATCCTGACTGTCACATTTTATCACTATGAATTTGAACAACTTAATCTCTCCAAACCTCATTTTTCTCATTAATGAAATAAAAGTTCTGGAGTAGATAGGCTTTTAATGTCATTCCATCTCTATGTTCAGTATTGTTTAATCTTAATTTTTAAAAATCATTCTAAATATCCTATTATCTTTAAGATATTTTATAAGGTAGTGAAAAAGTAAATTCTGAAAGTCATTTGCTTGGTGTCTTCTGTCCTAGATAGTATGTGCTTGTAACATAAAATAATTAGCTTATATTTCTAAACAATATAGAAATAATAGGTGAATGCTACAGAATAAAGCCATTCAAATAAGTGAATAGATTTTCATTATTTGTCAGCTGAAAGAATCACAGTCTTAATAATTAAATTTTGTGTCTTGTGTTCCACAAACATCACCAAATACTTCATATATATTGCAATTTACCTTTTCAAACCTATACTTACTTGTAATATAGTAATGGAAAAAACTAAATAAATCCTCCCACCCCATATTATTTAATAAATCTTCTGGCTATAAGCTCTCCAAATGGAACACATAATTTATTCCTATTACTAGGTCAAATCAATTAAACTATTGGATGGATAATTAATGCTGGTGGTAAATAATGCATAGTTTGTCTGGCAAGAATTATCTTTCTTCAGCATGTATCTATATGTTGGTGACAAATAAAGAATTTATTCTCTCAAATTGAAGTAAGAAATGCAGATCAACTAGGAAAGTCACACATTGATTTGTCCATTAACAGATAAATCAGGGTGTATTTTGATGAAAAAATAATATATTTGAGTTATTGTTAGAGAGTAGTTTGATGAATAGAGGACTGTGTGTCAATCCTTAATTGCATTTTCTAGATACAACACCTTATTAACACATGTCTATTTCCTCAATTTTTGTGCAAATGTGAATGTGTAGATATATAGATTCAAATCTACTTTAATTCAACTCCAAATCAGGGAGGTCATTGAAGTTCTATGTAAACCTGTCCACATAACCATTTATATCAATTTTACATTTACATTAATCTGTGATTTGCTTTCAGGAACCATGAGTTCATCTCATTAAAATAAAAAAAAAAATGTAAAATATAATCTGAAAGCATACATCCAGCAAATGCTTCTTTAAGAGCAAAGGCACTCAGCAAATTATAGCATTCAAAGTGCATTTTGGAATATTCATAGAAATGAGTTTATAGTTTAGATTAAATAATTTTTGAAATGATCTTTAAAAAAAGAGTGTTGCTATGGAAGTGATAAAGCTTAGAATAGAGTGTAGCAAACATAAGAAGAGGATGTTATTGTCATTTAAATTAATGTAAATCTCCTCAGAATTTACATCTGCTGTTTTAGCCAGAGTATTTTGATGAAATAGAGATGAAAAATTCTTATAAAAAGTGCTTCCTAACAAAGAGGTCTTTGTACAAATATAACAAATAATGTTAAACATGATTGAACACATACTATTAGAAGTCTATAGTTTAGGAATTTAAACAATATATAAAATTATCCTACTTAAAATTTAAGTGATACATAAAATAGTAATTAAATAATATTTATTTAATATTGGATAGGTAAATATAGTATTATTAAAGAAAAAAGGAGATTTTGTCTTTAAGCTAAATGAGAAAGGGAAAACTAGATAAAAGGGGAAACAAAAATGAAAAATGATAATTAAAAAAAGAATAATAATTAACAGATCAACAAAATCCTGTGTATAAATTTTTCAAAAAACAATATGGATCAAAGTGGTCATGTACTTTGAGATCCATAAAGAAGAGTATTTATGTACAATTATCTGAATTTTATGTATCTTGCAGTAGCTAGAAGAGTACATTGTAAAAATATAAGCCTCAAACCAATTTATTTATAACCATTGTTTGGATTGAATTACTAGAGTAATCAATCCATTACTACAGTAATCAATATCTAAAAGATATCTGCTATAGAATTTAATTTGAAAAAAATGGAGAAGGAAAAATTTTAATGAGTCAAAACTTGTCATTCTAGGTAAAACATAACATGAGGTAAGAAAGCAGTAACAGAAAAGGACAGAAAGACAATAGAGAGAGGAAAAAACAGGACAAGGAAGAGGAAGAGAGAAGGAAAAAGGAGAGAAAAGGAGAGAGACAGAGAAATAAAAAGAATACATAGAGAGAGAATGACCTTCAAAGTGGAAAAAAAAATCTACTTGATTTTCTTTAAAATAGATTTAGACTGTCTACATGCTTTAAACTATATATTTTATTTGCAGACTAGTTATTTCATGGAATTCAATGTTGTTTTCACTTGAAATCATTGATCCAATAACCTCATGTACATGTAGCCTAGTGTGATAAATTACCAACTTCACATTCCTTTTTACAAGGCACAGTATTCCTACTTCTATTAAGGCATACTTTTTAAATTATAACAAATCTCTGATTTCTTCAATATAGGGATTTGGCAGAGTACCTATGTGTGTTAAACTTAGTGGATAAATCACAGAGAATTACCTCAGGCCCATAGAATTTAAGTGCCATGTGTAGGGTAACACAGACACTAAGTTAATGATTTTACCTATGATTGTCTTTTAAAGTCATAGACACTGATAATTTATACACCATCTGAGTCAATTATCCCTATATTTTTTATATAATTCAATTTTTTTCATGTTAATTAAATATTATACTAAGTCAGCTTTATCAATCATAAAATCCATTTACTTAAACTCACTCATTGAATATTCAGGGAGATATTGGCATTCATTTAACAAAGATGATGATTGTGCTATATGACAGTATATTGATGAAGATGATTCCTAATTTTGTGCTAGTTACTAAAATGTGGCATTAAGCAATCTTTGAGGAATCTGTGATAACACATAAATCTACTTGAGATATCTAAGAAACATTCAGGAGGAAGAAATAATAGAAAAGTAGAGTAGAAAAAGTAGAGTAAGAGAAGTATATAGAGAAGAAAAATTAAGAATGACATATAATTCTTATTTTTAATAATTGAAAAAATATTTTTGTCCTGGGGGCCCCGTAAAGCAATTAGTATAAGTTTTAGATTTTGGAAGGGAACTTTGATTGCATTAGGATAGGAAATTCCTAGGTAATGAAACTCCTACAAACTATGGTCATTAACATCTCTGCAATATAAAATCTGAAGAAGTTGCTTGGATTATTAATCAACTAAATGATTTGTCTAGTGTCACACAGCTAATGTGTTTCAGAAGTGGGACTTGAACCCATATCTTTTGGTTTTAGGATCAGGGTTTTAATCTCTATGGCAATCTGACTCCCCATTTTATTAGCTCCATTTTACAGATGAAGAAACTGAGAAGTTAACTGATTTGCCCATGGTCATTCAGCCAATCTCCTCTATAGGAGAAATTGGAAGTCATGCCTTTTCCTTACAATTCTAGTACACTATCCATTACAAGATTCTATCAATCAATGCTTACTTAGCATTGTGCCTGGCTCATGATTATTGATTGAAATTTAAATGAGGGAGAAAGTGAGTGAGAAGAGTAAAAGAAGGGATAGTACACTGCAAAGAAAAAAAAAAAACAAAATTAAAAAGATAGAAAATAGAGAATAAATTTCTAAAGTAATTAAAGAGGTGTTGCAATAGGCTAGTGGCAATCATTGTTTCCATAGAAACAGATCTTAGAACAGTGACAAACAATTATATCAACTATTGGCAACACAGTGTTCCAAGATAGTATCATATAATGTGATAGTGTGTTGAATATATTATTATCATCGTAAAGGTTACAGTCCCCACAAACTAATGATGTGACAATGGGATGAAAGAATGGTGTATAGTGGAAAATAAATGAGTGCTATATAATTTCAAATGGCAAATTTGTTCATACAAAACATACATATGTGATTGAGTGCTCTGCACCAGAGTGAAGGGTTTCTCTGTCAAGTTCAAGCTCTTAATCTTATTTTCTCTTTTCACATTAATTTTCCTTTTTCCTTAACATATTGCTCTTTTGTTCTCTTATCTCTTGCTCCTTTTTCTTCCACTTCTTCTCTCCAGGGTATATTAACTCTTTCTGTTCAATTTATGTATAACTAAAATTTTAATCTTAATTTTATATCAAACTTTTAAATTAAATCATTTTTCCATCCCTCAACCATTTCCTGAACAACTAGTAGAAGGCAAAAACTATGCTATAGAATTTTTAATCCCTATTACAGAGGAACACTGAAACTGCTGTCTTATTATTACTCCCAAATATTTAGCTACAGTAGGAGTAAAGATAGATGTACATAGTAATTGTGGGGATTGTGGCAAGGTGATGAGGACTGAACCTCCTCAGTTTTTTTTTTTTTTTAAGAAGTTCAAAGCTTTTGAGCCCAATACCATGAGAAAACTAAGCCTCTATATCCACATCCTGGATGAGCTAGGAAGAGTAAAACTTAAAAAATAAAACACCTACTAGAAGTAATATACTGTACCAGATTATTTCTTTTCCCTCTATTGAGTACTGCCCCATTCTCATGTGGAAAATCCCCTCCCAATTTGTATATGCTATTACAAGTGGCATTCCAACTTTCTTGACCTACCTGTTGGAATAGATATCAATGTTCCACTATTCAGAACATGTTTTTTCTTTTCATAGCTATGATTTTTAGAATATCACATACTCAAGGGGACTTTTTATCCTCCTCCAATATTGTTAGGAATAAACAAATTTGGAAACTCAGGGCATTGGAAAATAATAACTTGCCAGAGGTCACATAGCTATTTAATATAAAAGCTAAAAAATGAACCAATTTTAGTTTCTGCTGTATAGCAAAGGAATGAAATTATCTATATCATAGTATAGAACATTGTGAATCTAGCATAGTATAGAACAATGTGGATCTTCAAAGTTAAGGTGGACATCATGTCTGAAACATAATCTAGCTGATATTAGTGTTAGCCAGAAGAACTTGAAGTGAATATCATTAGATCAGTATGTATAAAGATGATCAATTATTAGCACTTCAAATATTTAAGTGACAATTGTCAAAGGTCAGTGGGTGAGTAAACCTCATAGTTCTCAAAATATATATTTACCTTATGTCCAGGATTCCCTGGCTAGTTAGAATTAGGAAACTAATTAATTCTAGAGTTAGAACTTAGGCCTCAGTATTATAAAGCTGTTCTCTTTTTTGTCCCTCTGGAGAAATCCTAGAATGGGTTCTTAAGGAGTTATTTGGACAATGCCCATAAAATGAAACCCTGATCACAATGAGTAAATATGATTCCATCAGAAACAGGTCACAATATATCTCATATTGTTCTTGTGAGATAGGTGGCAAGAGGAAAGGGAGGTTACACTACTGTAGGATTATATGTAATGAACTAGAAGGAAGCTCTGTGGTCATTTAGTCAAATGCTATATTTTTATTTATTTATTTTTATTTTATTTTATTTAATAATAACTTTGTATTGACAGAATCCATGCCATGATAATTTTTTACAACATTACCCCTTGCACTCGCTTATGTTTCGTTTTTCCCCCTCCCTCCCTCCACCCCCCCCCCGCAAGATGGCAAGCAGTCCTATATATGTTAAATATGTTGCAGTATATCCTAGATATAATACATATTTGCAGAACCAAACAGTTCTCCTGTTGCACAGGGAGAATTGGATTCAGAGGATAAAAATAACTCGGGAAGAAAATCAAAAATGCAAATAGTTCACATTCGTTTCCCAGTGTTCCTTCTTTGGGTGTAGCTGTTTCTGTCCAACATTTATCCATTGGAACTCAGCTAGGTCTCTTTGTCATAGAAATCCACTTCCATCAAAATACATCCTCATACAATATCGTTGTCGAAGTGTATAATGATCTCCTGGTTCTGCTCATCTCACTTAGCATCAGTCCATGTAGGTCTCTCCAAGCATCTCTGTATTCAACCTGTTGGTCATTTCTTTTTTTTTTTTTTTTTTTAATTTAATTTGTAATTTATTTATTTATTTATTTATTTACTTTTTAATAATTACTTTATATTGACACTCGTTTCTGTTCCGATTTTTTTTTCCCCTCCCTCCCTCCACCCCCTCCCCTAGATGGCAAGCAGTTCTTTATATGTTGGATATGTTGCAGTATATCCTAGATACAATATATGTTTGCAGAACCGAACAGTTCTCTTGTTGCATAGGGAGAATTGGATTCAGAAGGTATAAATAACCCGGGAAGAAAAACAAAAATGCAGATAGTTCACATTCGTTTCCCAGTGTTCTTTCTTTGGGTGTAGCTGCTTTTGTCCGTCATTTATCAATTGAAACTCAGGTCTCTTTGTCAAAGAAATCCACTTCCATCAAAATATGTCCTCATACAATATCGTTGTCGAAGTGTATAATGATCTCCTGGTTCTGCTCATTTCACTTAGCATCAGTTCATGTAAGTCTCGCCAGTCCTCTCTGTGTTCATCCTGCTGGTCATTTCTTACAGAAAAATAATATTCTATAACATTCATATACCACAATTTACCCAGCCATTCTCCAATTGATGGGCATCCATTCATTTTCCAGTTTCTGGCCACTACAAACAGGGCTGCTACAAACATTTTGGCACATACAGGTCCCTTTCCCTTCTTTAGTATTTCTTTGGGATATAAGCCCAATAGAAACACTGCTGGATCAAAGGGTATGCACAGTTTGATAATTTTTTGGGCATAATTCCAGATTACTCTCCAGAATGGTTGGATTTGTTCACAACTCCACCAACAATGCATTAGTGTCCCCGTTTTCCCACATCCCCTCCAACATTCATCATTATTTTTTCCTGTCATCTTAGCCAATCTGACAGGTGTGTAGTGATATCTCAGAGTTGTCTTAATTTGCATTTCTCTGATCAATAATGATTTGGAACACTCTTTCATGTGAGTGGTAATAGTTTCAATTTCATCCTCTGAAAATTATCTGTTCATATCCTTTAACCATTTATCAATTGGAGAATGGCTTGATTTTTTATAAATTTGAGTCAGTTCTCTATATATTTTAGAAATGAGGCCTTTATCAGAACCTTTAATTGTAAAGATGTTTTCCCAGTTTGTTGCTTCCCTACTAATCGTGTTTGCATTCGTTCTGTTTGTACAAAGGCTTTTTAATTTGATATAATCAAAATTTTCTATTTTGTGATCAGTAATGGTTTCTAGTTCATCTTTGGTCACAAATTTCTTTCTCCTCCACAAGTCTGAGAGATAAACTATCCTATGTTCCTCTAATTTATTTATAATCTCATTCTTTATGCCTGGATCATGGACCCATTTTGATCTTATCTTGGTATATGGTGTTAAGTGTGGGTCCATGCCTAATTTCTGCCATACTAATTTCCAGTTATCCCAGCAGTTTTTATCAAATAATGAATTCTTTTCCCAGAAGTTAGGGGCTTTGGGTTTGTCAAACACTAGATTGCTATAGTTGACTATTCTGTCTTGTGAACCTAACCTTTTCCACTGATCCACTAATCTATTTCTTAGCCAATACCAAATGGTTTTGGTGACTGCTGCTTTATAATATAATTTTAGATCAGGTACAGCTAGGCCACCTTCATTTGATTTTTTTTTCATTAATTCCCTTGAGATTCTCGACTTTTTATTGTTCCATATGAATTTTGTTGTTATTTTTTCTAAATCATTAAAATATTTTCTTGGAAGTTTGATTGGTATAGCACTAAATAGATAGATTAGTTTAGGGAGTATTGTCATCTTTATTATATTTGCTCAGCTTATCCAAGAGCACTTAATATTTTTCCAATTATTTAAGTCTGACTTTATTTGTGTGGAAACTTTTTTGTAATTTTGCTCAAATAATTCCTGACTTTCCTTTGGTAGATAGATTCCCAAATATTTTATGCTATCAACAGTTATTTTGAATGGAATTTCTCTTTGTATCTCTTGTTCTTGGATTTTGTTGGTGGTGTATAAGAATGCTGAGGATTTATGGGGATTTATTTTGTAGTCAGCTACTTTGCTAAAATTATGAATTATTTCTAATAGCTTTTTAGTAGAATCTCTGGGGTTCTCTAGGTATACCATCATATCATCTGCAAAGAGTGATAGTTTGGTTTCCTGATTGCCTACTCTAATTCCTTTAATCTCTTTCTCGACTCTTATTGCAGAGGCTAGTGTTTCTAATACAATATTGAATAATAATGGTGATAGTGGGCAACCTTGCTTCACTCCAGATCTTACTGGGAAAGGTTCCAGTTTTTCCCCATTGCATATGATGCTTACTGAAGGTTTTAAATATATGCTCCTGACTATTTTAAGGAAAAGTCCATTTATTCCTATGCTCTCAAGTGTTTTTATTAGGAATGGATGTTGGATTTTATCAAATGCTTTTTCTGCATCTATTGAGATGATCATATGGTTTTTGTTTGTTTGGTTATTGATATAGTCAATTATGCTAATAGTTTTCCTAATATTGAACCAACCCTGCATTCCTGGTATAAATCCTCCTTGGTCATAGTGTATTATCCTGGGAATGATTTTCTGTAATCTTTTTGCTAATATTTTATTTAAGATTTTAGCATCAATATTCATTAGGGAGATTGGTCTATAATTTTCTTTCTCTGTTTTCAGCCTACCTGGTTTAGGTATCAGTACCATGTCTGTGTCATAAAAGGAGTTTGGTAGGACTCCTTCAATCCCTACTTTTTCAAATAGTTTATTTAGCATTGGAGTTAATTGATCTTTAAATGTTTGATAGAATTCAGATGTAAATCCATCTGGTCCTGGGGATTTTTTCTTAGAGAGTTGATTGATAGTTTGTTCTATTTCTTTTTCTGAGATGGGAGTGTTTAGGATATTTACTTCTTCCTCTGTTTAGGCAAGCTAAATTTTTGGAGGTATTCTTCTATTTCATTTAAGTTGTCGAATTTATTGGCGTAAAGTTGGGCAGAGTAACTCCTAATTGTTGCTCTAATTTCCTCTTCGTTAGTGGTGAGTTCTCCCTTTTCATTTTTAAGACTAACAATGTGATTTTCCTCTTTCCTTTTTTTTAATCAGATTTACTAAGGGTTTGTCTATTTTGTTGTTTTTTTCATAGAACCAACTCTTAGTTTTATTAATTAATTCAATAGTTTTTTTTGTTTTTTTTTTTACTTTCAATTTTATTGATCTCTCCTTTTATTTTTAGAATTTCAAGTTTAGTGTTTGACTGGGGGTTTTTAATTTGTTCCTTTTCTAGCATTTTTAGTTGCAAACCCAATTCATTGACCTTCTCTTTCTCTATTTTATACAAATAGGCCTCTAGAGATATGAAATTTCCCCTTATTACCACTTTGGCTGCATCCCATACATTTTGGTATGATGTCTCATTATTATCGTTTTCTTGGATGAAGTTATTAATTATGTCTATGATTTGCTGTTTCACCCAATCATTCTTTAGTATGAGATTATTTAGTTTCCAATTATTTTTTGGTCTACTTTCCCCTGGCTTTTTATTGAATGTAATTTTCAATGCATCGTGATCTGAAAAGGATGCGTTTACTATTTCTGCCTTACTGCATTTGAGTTTGAGGTTTTGATGTCCTAATATATGGTCAATTTTTGTATAAGTTCCATGAACTGCTGAAAAGAAGGTGTACTCCTTTCTGTCCCCATTACATTTTCTCCAGAGATCTATCATATCTAATTTTTCTAGTATTCTATTTATCTCTTTGACTTCTTTCTTATTTATTTTGTGGTTTGATTTATCTAATTCTGAGAGTGCAAGGTTGAGATCTCCCACTATTATAGTTTTACTGTCTATTTCTTCTTGCAGCTCTCTTAATTTCTCTTTTAAGAATTTAGATGCTACACCACTTGGTGCATATATGTTTAATATAGATACTGCTTCATTATTCATTCTACCCTTTAGCAAGATATAGTGCCCTTCCTTATCTCTTTTGATTAGATTAATTTTTGCTTTAGCTTGATCTGAGATCAGGATGGCTACCCCCGCTTTTTTGACATCACCTGAAGCATAGTAAATTTTGCTCCAACCTTTTACCTTTAACCTGCATGTATCTCCCTGCTTCAGGTGTGTTTCCTGTAAACAACATATTGTAGGATTCTGGCTTTCCATCCATTCTGCTAACCACTTCCTCTTTATGGAGGAGTTTACCCTGTTCACATTTATGGTTAAAATGACCATTTCTGTATTACTTGCCATCTTGTTAACCCCGGTTTATGCTTTTCTCCCTTCTTACCCCCTTACCCCCCTTCCCAGTAATAAGCTTGTGAGCACAACTTGCTTCTCACAGCCCTCCCTTTTTTAGTATCCCTCCCCCCCTTAGAGTTCCTCCCCCTATCTTAGCCCTTCCTCTCCCAGTTACCGTATTCCCTTCCACTTAGCTTATTCCTTCCCTTTTCACTTTTCCCTTCTCATTTTTCAATGAGGTGGGAGAAGTTTCACCATAGATTGAATATGTCTAAAATTTTTCTCTTAAAGCCAATTCTGAAAGCAGTAAAATACTCACTATATTCATCCCTCTCCATTCTTTCTCTCAGATATACTAGGTTTTCTTTGCCTCTTCATGAAATGTAGTACCCCCACTTTCCCCTTTTTCTGGTACAATGTCCTTTCCACATCTAGTTTCTAGAACAAGGTATATCTGTATTCTTTATACATCTTTATAGCCAAAATATAGTTCTCCAGATTAATCTTTACCTTTTTAGATTTCTCTTGAGTTTTGTACTTGTAGATCAAATTTTTTGTTAAGTTCTGGCTTTTTCATCAAAAATAGGTGAAATTCACTTACTTCGTTGAATGTCCATCTTCTTCCCTGGAAAAAGATGCTCAATCTCGCTGAGTAAGTTATTTTTGGTTGCATCCCAAGTTCCTTAGCCTTTCGGAATATTATATTCCAGGCCCTTCAATCCTTTAATGTGGATGCTGCCAGATCCTGGGTGATCCTTATTGTGGCTCCTCGATACTTGAATTGGGTTTTTCTAGCTGCTTGCAGTATTTTTTCCTTCATCTAAGGGTTCTGGCATTTGGCCACTATATTCCTTGGTGTTTTGATTTTAGGATCCCTTTCAGTAGGGGATCGATGAATTCTTTCAATGTCTATTTTACCCTCTGTTTCTAAGACTTCTGGGCAGTTCTCTTTGATAATTTCCTGGAAAATAGTGTCTAGGCTCTTTTTTTCATCATACTTTTCTGGGAGTCCGATGATTCTCAGGTTGTCTCTCCTGGATCTGTTTTCCAGGTCTGTTGTCTTCCCCAGAAGGTATTTCACATTCTTTTCCATTGTTTGATTTTTTTTGGATTTGCTTGACTGATTCTTCTTGTCTCCTCGAGTCATTCAGTTCCAATTGTTCGACCCTGATTTTCAGTGAAGTATTTTCTTCACTCACTTTTTAAAGATCTTTTTACTAATTGTCCAATTGAGTTCTTTTGTTCTGTGGAATTTTTTTCCATTTCGCCAATTTTGTTTTCCAGTTCACCAATCCTACTTTTCAAGGATTTTACTTCTTTATCCCCTCTCTCTTTAACTGACTTCTCCAGGCTCTTTTGCCAAGCCTCCCTCTCCTTTTACCAAGCCTCCCTCTCCTTTTCCCATTTTTCTTCTAGCTCCCTTGTGAGAGCCTTTTTAATTTCCTCCATGAGATTCATCTGTGCTGAGGAACATATGATCTTCTCCTTTGGGGATTCACCTGGGGACTGTTTGTTTTTAGTCTCCTCAGGATTTGGAGTCTGCTCTTTATCTGTATAGAAGCTGTCAAGGGTTAAAGTGTTTTTCAGTTTCTTGCTCATTCTGTCTAATAATCAAAGACAAACTATCAAAGAAACAGAAGAAAAAAACCCTTGAATGGAGGCTGCTTTCTTTGGGGGGGGCAGGGTAGCTGTGAGGCACGGGTCCTACTGTGCTGCAGCGCCTGCACTCTGAGATCCGAGAGTGTGCTGAGACACTGTGGGGGAGGGGTGGCCAAGTCCTGAGAGACTACAGCTGTTTGGGGTTATATTCTTCACCCTCGGTGTTTTTAGCTTTTCTGCTGGGCTGCTGACTTGCTGCCGGAGCAAAGTATCTAATCCTGTAGCAATGCTCTCCCTGCAGAGACGGCTGCGATCATGCCCCACCCCCTCTCCGCTCTGCTCGGCTCTGAGCCGCCTTCTGTGCTCTCGCTGCCTCTGTTGCCCACAGCTTGCTTCCGATCTAATAACCGTCCCCGCCCTCGCGCAAAAACAGACATTTCTTGATGAGTCTCAAGGATGGTTTCTCTTGGTAATTAATTGTATGTTTTTTTTCAGTCGAGCATTAATTCAGAGGCATGAAATGAAATGGATAGTGAGAGAAAGACGTGGAGGTTACACAGCAGTGTACCTCCTCTTCTCCATCTTGAAATGCTATCTTTTTTTAAGGATGAGGAAATTGAGGGCGTTAAATGGTAAAATGAAATGACTTATGAAAGATCATACATGTTTAAAGTATCAGAACTTTGATTAAGTTCTGGTCCTCTACCTTCCAAGAGATTGTTTTTTATACTAGATTCCAAATTGTTTAAATCAATGGATGCGAAGAATAATTATTAATAGCAATATCAATATGACAGGTTGTCAGGAATGTAGTGATTCAAGGCTCTGTGTTTGGTCTTGGATGATTAATATGTTTCTTAATGACCGAATAATTACTAAATGTAATGCTAGGAGGAATTTTTTAAAATTTAACAGTGATATCTGTAATGTTCTGGTTAGCTTTCTGGAGTTCGTGGGACCAGACTTCGTTTCAGCAGAGTAATCATCACGAAAATAGCCAAGGATAAAGTCTAAATTCTTTATTATTTTCTTCACTGTCTGTATTCTTTAAGTGGGGCCTGGCTAGCTTTCTGCAGGGACTTCAATCTGGACTTCAGTGAAGAAATGAAGGAGAGCCACCAGGAGCCTGATCAAAGATGGAATGTCTCTCTTCCAGTCCTTGTTGGCTCTTATATTCTCTATTATAATTACATCATCATAGGTGTCAATCTTGTAGAACTATATTAAGTACTAAGTGCATGTATTGAACTAGAAAACTATTAATTACCATATTAAACGAGATAACCATTGTCTTATCAATTCCACTGAGTTAAACCTTGTAAGAATCCTTGTTTCAAGTATATTTATGCAGAATTCTGGCCCATTACAGAGATCCAAAAATATCTTGACAAATCCAAACAGACATGATCTAGCAAAATTAGAATCAATAAGAGTAAATATAATCTTAACATTTATTTTCTAAAAAATTTCACACATGTAAAATAAGAAGTTCCTAGATAGGACATTACCTTGAAAAAATAGCAGTTTTATTATATTGAAATCTCAGTGTGAATGACCAATTTAATATAGCAGCCAAAGTGTCTACAACAACAAAATTACTAATGCAGTGTTTGGATTATATTGAAAATTATAGTTTGTAAACTCAAGAAATGAAATATCTTGTAACATTTTACCCCAGTGAGAACACATCTGAAATTTGTCTTTAATTCTAAAAATCACAAATGAAGCAAGTTCATTTATAAGCTAAAAAGGGTTGAGGAAAAACATTAGAATCATATTTTGTTGGAATCCTTACTAACTGCTAACTAATTAGAGTTGATCTAATCTTACAAGAAGATGTTTTGGGCAGAACCTGAAACAAGGTACTAAGTAGAACTACCCATAATCCCTCTCTCTGGAAGGAGCATAAATAGGCCAATGGGCCAGTCGGAGAGTTCTAGAGAGTGAAGACGCTACAACTCGAGATTTCAGCGGAATGACATGAAGAGTTAGAGCTGGCTGGAGGCTGAAGAAAGCAGAGGCAGAGGCTGAAGGACCAGACCTTTGGATTTGGTGACATTCGGAGAGAGCTCTTGGAACCAAGCAGAGAGATAGGCCTCTAAGCTAACCGGGCTAAATAATAAAAGATCTGAACTTTTATCACCTGGCTGCTTTTTGAGAAGAAAAAGATTACAACATTTTGGCGCCATGAACGTGGGACAAACAGACCCCTCAGTGGATTTCAGTGGAAAAGCTCCGATCCTGATTCAAGTGGAAAAGCCTCTGATCCTGATCCAGTGGAAAAAACTTCAACCCAGAAATTAGGGTGAGTGCAACAAAGAAATTTTGTTAGAAGAGTTAAAGTAGAATTTCAGCTAAGATGGGACAGATATTTAGAAAACAGTCTGTTTCTGTTCAAGGAAAATGTTTAGAGAGCATTGTCAAAATTATGGAAAGCCAAGGTTTAATTATAAGTTTACAGCAAATCACTGAACTTTTACAAACTGTAAAGGACATATGTCCTTGTTTCTCTCTTGATAAGGAATTAGATCTAAATGAATGGAAATTGGTTGGAGAGGATCTTTGTCAATTCTATGATAAAAATGGGCCTAACTCAATAATTAATACATATATGTAATACAATTGGCTATAAGAAGTTATTTAAGTGATAGAATGATGAAAAGGAAAGTACAGGAGGAAGTGCCAACTTTACTAGGTGAAAAGGAGGACAAATCAGATGAGAATGGAGTTAATTACAATTCTGAGTATGATACTTCACAGCAGGAGGAATTAGGTGATTCCACATCTCATGACCCTCCCCCCACAATTAACCCTTCATGGGTGGAACAAGGGGGAGGGAGAGAGACAGAAACACAGTCAGCTTCTCCTGTAAAGCAGAATTTAACAAGATTACAAAAAGCATTAATTAAGGCAAAAAATGAAGGAGAAGATATATCTGATTTTATAAATGCATATACTGTGATTGAAGAGCTCAACTCCTCAGGTCAAAAAGAGAGAAAATACACTCCTTTTAATTGGGGAAAAATTAAAGATTTGAAAAAGGGTTGCACTCTTTATGGGGCTACATCATCTTATGTGAAGATGTTACTGGATAATTTGTCTTATGAAATCTTAACCCCGAATGACTGGAAATCCATAGTGAAAACCTGTCTAGAACCGGGACAAAATTTATTGTGGCTTTCAGAGTTTCGTGAATTGTGTAGGATTCAAGCCCAATGCAATAGGCAAACAGGAGCTATTGTACAAGTTGCTTTTGACCAACTAACTGGAGAAGGTCAGTATGCAGAGAGTTCAGAACAGATTTATTATCCCATAACAGTGTATGAGCAAATTTCTAAGGCTGCAATAAAAGCTTGGAATTCTCTCCCTGGACAGAAAGATGGAAATAATGCTTTCACAAAAATAGAGCAAGGTCCCAATGAACCTTTTGCAGATTTTGTGGGACGTTTACAAACAGCTGTAACAAGAACCATTGGAGACAATGCAGCAACAGAAATAATGACTAGACATTTGGCTAAGGAAAATGCCAATGAGGTTTGCAGAATTATATGGGGGCTAGACAAAGATGCTCCTTTAGAGGAAATCATAAGACACTGTGCCACAGTGGGTACAAATGCTTATTATGCCCAGACTATGATGAACATGGAAAGACAAGGTCCTTCTTGGCAGAGGAATTCTAGAGAAATTCAAGGATGTTTTCAGTGCGGAAAAATTGGACATTTGAGAGCTCATTGTAGATATGGAGATAGAGTGAGAAGACAGGGTGAGAGAAAACCCAAAACCCCATGTCCAAAATGTAACCGAGGCTTTCACTGGGCCTCTAAATGTATATTGACCCAGAGGAATGAGAGGCAGGCCCAGCTCTAAAGTATCATCAAAGGACAGGTGGGGCATGATAGCAGCTGAGGTTACACCCAGAGAGACTTTAGAAATTCAGAACTCTGATGTCATCAACCAACAGAAAAGCAATCAGGATTACAGTTGGGAAGAATACACCCTTTTAAGACAACAAGACAATATCCAATGCAAACAACTCCAATGTAATTACCAGATGATGAGGAGAAATCCCAAACTTGGTAAATAGAAGGGAATTAGATAACTGTTTGGGGAAGAGGATCTGCTTATATTTCCACAGATGGAGAAAGAATCAAATGGCTGACAAGGAGACTGTTAAAAAAAGACTTTTAAAATCTTCAGGAATCATTGGATTTCCTGACACAAGAGGAAACTGTTTTAGTTCTTGAAAAACTAGCAAGAATCATTGGGTTCCCTGAGATGAAAAATTGTTGATGAGACCTTTTGCAGTACTTCAGAGCTTACAGGAATTATTAGATTCCTGGCGCATGAACTAATGGACAATGGATTCCTTATGGACTATTTCTAGGACTTATGGACATTTGTAAATTTTCAGGTCGATTTATGTTGTTACATTACTACTAGCCTGTGTTATATTACTATGTGCTTATGTATTTTAAGCAATTGCAAGAATCATTGGATTTCTTGAGATGAAAGATTGTTGATGAGACTTTTGCAGTAGTTAAATTTTCATGTTGATTCATGTTATTTGTTACATTACCACTAGCCTGTGTTATATTGCTGTGTGCTTTTGTAAATTATGTATAATGCCTCCATATTGATGGATTTATGTATACCATGTATATCTGTTACAAAGTTCTGGCCCATATTGATGGATTTATGTGTACCCCCTCAGAAACCCCCTATGTTTTAAAACAAAAGAAAGGGGGAGATGTTGGAATCCTTACTAACTGCTAACTAATTAGAGTTGATCTAATCTTACAAGAAGATGTTTTGGGCAGAACCTGAAACAAGGTACTAAGTAGAACTACCCATAATCCCTCTCTCTGGAAGGAGCATAAATAGGCCAATGGGCCAGTCGGAGAGTTCTAGAGAGTGAAGACGCTACAACTCGAGATTTCAGCGGAATGACATGAAGAGTTGGAGCTGGCTGGAGGCTGAAGAAAGCAGAGGCAGAGGCTGAAGGACCAGACCTTTGGATTTGGTGACATTCGGAGAGAGCTCTTGGAACCAAGCAGAGAGATAGGCCTCTAAGCTAACCGGGCTAAATAATAAAAGATCTGAACTTTTATCACCTGGCTGCTTTTTGAGAAGAAAAAGATTACAACAATATTTGACTGAGTCTATCACGTGCTTTAACAAGTGGTTGCAAGTGAGGACATTTATCCTGGAGAAAAGTAAGATAATGGAAGACATGATATCTGTTTTGGTGGATTATAAAAGCTGTTACCTAGAAGAAGGATTAAATTTGAACTCATAACATTTGGCACCCAAACAGGGACTGATTCAGATCCATCTGAACTAGATCACAACAGATGGGCATTTTCATCCCCAATTTCCATCCCCCTGCCACTAGAAAATAGCCCCTATAAATATTTTGATACATACAGTTCTTTTTCTTTTTAAAAATTTCTTTTGGTATACACAGCTAGAATGGCGTTGCTAAATTAAACGTTATTCATAGTTCTATAATCCTTTGTTATAACTTCATATTGCACTAAAGAGTAGTTGAATTGTTTTATAATTCCACCAACAGTACAATTATTTCACATTTTTCTCACATTCACTCCAATATTTGTGATTTTCATTTTCTGTCCTAGTAGTCAATTGAAAAAAAAAAAAAATGAGGTACTATTTCAAAATGATTTAAATTTCTATTCATCTAATCAACAGCTATTTACAGCCTCTTAGTATATAGATATAGATAGCTTTGATTACTACATCTGAGAATTTCATATCTCTTAATTTTTCATCTATTGGAAAATGGCTTCTATTTTGATTAATTTTATCTAATTTTCTATGTTTTTAAGAAATTAGGTTTTTATCAAAGGATCTTACTTTAATTTTTTTCACAATTATTATTGTTAAATGAATTTCCTTCTATCCTATCTTCTTCCCTAGTTATTCTATTCTTTCTTTCCTTTCCCTCTTCCCTCTTCCCCAATACTTAGCTTTTGATGACCACCTCAACCAAACAGCTCTCCCCGTTTAGAGCCCCTGCCCCTTTTTTACACCTTTACCCTAATACGTCTGTTTTCCTTTCTATTATTCCCTCTACTATTCCCTTTCTTTTCCCCTTTTCCCTCCCACTTCTCTATAAGGTGAGACAAGTTTCTCTGTGAAATCAAATATGTCTGGTATTCTCTCTTTGAGCCAAATCTGATGAGTAAGAATCACACAATGCTCATCCCCCTCCCTTCTTTCCCTCAATTATAATAAGTTTTCTTTGCCTCTTTGTGAGATGTAATTGTTTTATTTTAGCTTTTTCCCTCTTTTTGCAGTATAATCCCCTTTCCACCTCTAGTTTCTTTTTTATATTAACATAATAAAATCAAATTATACCCACATTCTCTATGTATACCCTTAAAAGAAATATAGTTCTCAAGACTTCTTTCCTTTTTACCTTTTTTGTGTTTTTCTTAAGTACTGTGTTTGGAGATTAACTCTTTTGTTCAGTTCTGATCTTTTCATTAGAGATAGGTGAAATCCACCTATGTCAGTGAATGTCCATCTTCTTCCTTTAAAGATAATGCTCATTCTACTAATTTTTATTCTTATTCTTATTAGAATTCTTAAAGTTTATTCTAGGCTTTACAGCCAAGTTCCTTTGCCTTAAGAATATCAGATTCCAGGTTCTTCTATCCTTTATAGTGAAAACTGCTAGGTCCTGGGTAATCCTTTCTGTGGCTCCTTGATATTTAAATTATTTATTTCTGGCTGCTTGCCCTATCTTTTCCTTGGTGCAATTGTTCTAAAATTTAACCACAATATTCCTTAGAGATTTAACTTTGGGGTCTCTTTCAGGAGGTGATTGGTGGATTCTTTTGATGGCTATTTTACCTTCTGATTCTAAAATATAGGGCAGTTTTCTTTTCTGATTTCCTCTAAGATGATATCTAGGTTCTTTTTTTTTTTCCATAATGGCTTTTCAATCCTAAGATTGTCTCTCCTAGATTTATTTTCCAGGTCAGTTGTTAGACCTAGGAGGTATTTCATATTTTCTTCTATTTCTTTTTCATTTTTTTTGTCATTTTGTTTGACTGATTCTTGAAGTCTTATTGAGTCATCCACTCCCATTTGTTAAATTCTAATTTTTAGTGTATTATTTTCTTCAGTTACCTTTTTAGCTCCTTTTGAAATTGGCCAATTGAATTGTTTTGTTCATTGATTTTTTTTCCATTTCATAAATTTTGTTTTTCAGTGAAATGGTTTCTTTTTCATGTCTATTTTGTAGGGCCTTATATCTTTTTCCATTCCTTTTTGCAATGATCTCATTTCCTTTCCCCATTTTTCTTCTACCTCTTTTAAGATTCTTTATGAAATTTTCATTGTGAATCCTTGTGAAATGGGGAACAGCTCATATCTCCCTTTTGGGCTTCGACTAGAGTTGCTTTGTCTTTAGGAAGCTCAGAATTTGAGGTCTGTTCTTCTCTCTCTTTATAAAAGTTGGATTGTTTTCTTTTTACTTTTTTTACACTCATATTTTTAAGGCTTGAGGTCTGCTCAATGAAAAGGAGTGACAGGTGCTCTAATTTGCCCTGGCCCAGTTCTGCAGATTGACTTCTGGTGATGGGTAATCCTGGCTAAGTCTGGAGTTCTTCCAGGGCTCAGTGGTTTACAATTTGCCTTTTGTAGCAAAATGGCCAAAACACCTGCTTACAACCAGGATAAAGTAACCTAAGAGGTTCACAGAAGATTTCCAGGTGTGTGGAAACTGCAACAATCTGACTCCCCACTCCAGCTCCTTGCCCTGGTCTCCCTGTGCTGTGGTCTGGGCTCGGAAGACTTTCTCCCTGCACATTTGAAACACACCTATTATGAAATTCTTTCAAGGTATCTTCTTCTGGGAATGTGTTATTCCCCAAAATATGCATGGGTTTTTGACTCTAAAACCAGTTTGGAGGCTTATTCTGCTATTGGTTTGAGAGAAGGTCTGAGGAGGTAACAGAGGGTCTTGTCTGCTGTTCATCATCTTGGCTCTATCCCCATCTATTTTTTTCTCTTTTTTCACTTTGTCCCTTCTCAAGAGTGTTTGTTGGCTTTTGACTACTGCCTCACCCAATCTGGACTTCAGTGAAGAAATGAAGGAGAGCCACCAGGAGCCTGATCAAAGATGGAATGTCTCTCTTCCAGTCCTTGTTGGCTCTTATATTCTCTATTATAATTACATCATCATAGGTGTCAATCTTGTAGAACTATATTAAGTACTAAGTGCATGTATTGAACTAGAAAACTATTAATTACCATATTAAACGAGATAACCATTGTCTTATCAATTCCACTGAGTTAAACCTTGTAAGAATCCTTGTTTCAAGTATATTTATGCAGAATTCTGGCCCATTACAGAGATCCAAAAATATCTTGACAAATGCAAACAGACATGATCTAGCAAAATTAGAATCAATAAGAGTAAATATAATCTTAACATTTATTTTCTAAAAAATTTCACACATGTAAAATAAGAAGTTCCTAGATAGGACATTACCTTGAAAAAATAGCAGTTTTATTATATTGAAATCTCAGTATGAATGACCAATTTAATATAGCAGCCAAAGTGTCTACAACAACAAAATTACTAATGCAGTGTTTGGATTATATTGAAAATTATAGTTTGTAAACTCAAGAAATGAAATATCTTGTAACATTTTACCCCAGTGAGAACACATCTGAAATTTGTCTTTAATTCTAAAAATCACAAATGAAGCAAGTTCATTTATAAGCTAAAAAGGGTTGAGGAAAAACATTAGAATCATATTTGACTGAGTCTATCACGTGCTTTAACAAGTGGTTGCAAGTGAGGACATTTATCCTGGAGAAAAGTAAGATAATGGAAGACATGATATCTGTTTTGGTGGATTATAAAAGCTGTTACCTAGAAGAAGGATTAAATTTGATCTGACTGACCACATGTGGCAGAACTAGAACAAATTTGCAGACATTTCACACAAGCACGTTTAAGTTTGATGTTAGAAAAAGACTTACTGAAAAGTAGAATGTTACATAAATTGAATGGGCTGCATAGGGCAGTAGGAAGATGACCTTTGACTGGAGCTCAAAGAAACACCATACAATCATTTGTCAGTAACATTTTAGAATACATCTTTTTGGGGTATGGTTTGGATTAGAAGATCACTGAGATGCCTTCAAGTAATGCTGTGTTGTCATTCTTTGATTCAGATGTTCAGTTCATGATGCTGATGGGGTCTTGAATATCTGATCTTATCTAAGGATTAACTGTAAGAAATGACAAAAAAAAAAAAACTTAGTTTCTATACTACTATCTTGATATGGATATCCAAGAAATGACATTTTTTTCTACAAAGAGGACAAATGAACAGATTAACTTATCATTGTTAGCTTTTTCTGAAAAAAAATATCAAAATCTACATCTTTCTATGAATGGTTCAATAATGTACTTCATATAAAAATTACAAAAGAAGATACTGATGATTTTTGTATAAGATAACAGAATAAAATTCTTGAATTTTATATGATCTTATATAAATGTCTATTTTAATTAAAGGAATGAAATATGCTACATAAAATACAAATATTTCAAGCAAAAAAAATTAGATGTAACCCTCTACTATATATATATATATATATATATATATATATATATATATATATATATACATATATATATATATATACATATATATATACATATATATATATATATATATATATATATATATATATATGGAGGGAGTGTGTAAGATAGATAGATAGATAGATATATCTTACACACTCCCTCCTTACACCTCACTAGTGACTGAAGAAGTTGAAGTAATCAAAAAAGATCATTTTAGACCTAAACAATTTTGTGACTTCTTACTGTTGATGAGATATGAAAAGCAAAAGTCAATCTTTTTTTAATTACTTAGTATTTTATTTTCTCAAATTACACGTGAAAAATTCTAACATTTGTTTTTAAAACTTTGAGTATTAAATCTCTTTCCCTCTCCAAAGGCAATATAGGTCATATATATGTAGCCATGAAAAACACATTTCTTTATTAGTTCAATTGTAAAAGAAAATATAGACAAAAAAAATATCTTAAGAAAAAATGTAGTTAACAAAAAATAATCAAAGCAAAAAAAAAACAAAAGTATGTTTCAATATGTATTCAGCCACCTTTGTTCTTTGTCTAGAGATGGAATTTTTTTTTTTTTTTTTTTTTTACCACAAGTCCTTCAGAGTTGTCTTGGATCATTGCTGAGAATATTTAAGTCATTCATAGCTGGTCTTCTTAAAATATTAGTTACTTTCTAAATAATACATTTCACTTTGCATCAGTTCATGAGCATCTTTCCAGCATTTTCTGAGATCATTCAGCTCATCATTTCTTATAGCACAATAATATTTCATCACAATCACACACAGCATGATTTGTTTAGTTGCTCCCAAGTTGATGGGTGTTAGAATCCTTACTAACTGCTAACTAATTAGAGTTGATCTAATCTTACAAGAAGATGTTTTGGGCAGAACCTGAAACAAGGTACTAAGTAGAACTAATTAATACAAGGCTTGTGTTCACACCTTTACTCATTGGAGTTCAATGAGTTCACACCTCCTTTGAAGCTCTTTGGGCCAGAGCACTATGGGAGAAAACCCACAATCCCTCTCTTGAAGGAGCATAAATAGAGCTTCAATGGGCCAGTCAAAGAAGTTCTTCAGAGTGAAGAAGCTACAAGTCGAGATTTCAGCGGAGTTACGCCAGAAGCCCTCTCTCCGAGGCAAGGCAGAATATTTTCCACTTGGCTGGCTGGTGGCAGAAGAAGTTCTTCAGAGTGAAGAAGCTACAAGTCAAGATTTCACCGGAATGACATGAAAAGTGGAGCTGGCTGGAGGCTGAAGAAAGCAGAGGCAGAGGCTGAAGGACCAGACCTTTGGATTTGGCGACATTCAGAGAGAGCTCTTGGAACCAAGCAGAGAGATAGGCCTCTAAGCTAACCGGGCTAAATAATAAAAGATCTGAACTTTTATCACCTGGCTGCTTTTTGAGAAGAAAAAGATCACAACATTTGAACTCATAACATTTGGCACCCAAACAGGGACTGATTCAGATCCATCTGAACTAGATCACAACAGATGGGCATTTTCATCCCCAATTTCCATCCCCCTGCCACTAGAAAATAGCCCCTATAAATATTTTGATACATACAGTTCTTTTTCTTTTTAAAAATTTCTTTTGGTATACACAGCTAGAATGGCGTTGCTAAATTAAACGTTATTCATAGTTCTATAATCCTTTGTTATAACTTCATATTGCACTAAAGAGTAGTTGAATTGTTTTATAACTCCACCAACAGTACAATTATTTCACATTTTTCTCACATTCACTCCAATATTTGTGATTTTCATTTTCTGTCCTAGTAGTCAATTGAAAAAAAAAATGAGGTACTATTTCAAAATGATTTAAATTTCTATTCATCTAATCAACAGCTATTTACAGCCTCTTAGTATATAGATATAGATAGCTTTGATTACTACATCTGAGAATTTCATATCTCTTAATTTTTCATCTATTGGAAAATGGCTTCTATTTTGATTAATTTGATCTAATTTTCTATGTTTTTAAGAAATTAGGTTTTTATCAAAGGATCTTACTTTAATTTTTTTCACAATTATTATTGTTAAATGAATTTCCTTCTATCCTATCTTCTTCCCTAGTTATTCTATTCTTTCTTTCCTTTCCCTCTTCCCTCTTCCCCAATACTTAGCTTTTGATGACCACCTCAACCAAACAGCTCTCCCCGTTTAGAGCCCCTGCCCCTTTTTTACACCTTTACCCTAATACGTCTGTTTTCCTTTCTATTAATCCCTCTACTATTCCCTTTCTTTTCCCCTTTTCCCTCCCACTTCTCTATAAGGTGAGACAAGTTTCTCTGTGAAATCAAATATGTCTGGTATTCTCTCTTTGAGCCAAATCTGATGAGTAAGAATCACACAATGCTCATCCCCCTCCCTTCTTTCCCTCAATTATAATAAGTTTTCTTTGCCTCTTTGTGAGATGTAATTCTTTTATTTTAGCTTTTTCCCTCTTTTTGCAGTATGATCCCCTTTCCACCTCTAGTTTCTTTTTTATATTAACATAATAAAATCAAATTATACCCACATTCTCTATGTATACCCTTAAAAGAAATATAGTTCTCAAGACTTCTTTCCTTTTTACCTTTTTTGTGTTTTTCTTAAGTACTGTGTTTGGAGATTAACTCTTTTGTTCAGTTCTGATCTTTTCATTAGAGATAGGTGAAATCCACCTATGTCAGTGAATGTCCATCTTCTTCCTTTAAAGATAATGCTCATTCTACTAATTTTTATTCTTATTCTTATTAGAATTCTTAAAGTTTATTCTAGGCTTTATAGCCAAGTTCCTTTGCCTTTAAGAATATCAGATTCCAGGTTCTTCTATCCTTTATAGTGAAAACTGCTAGGTCCTGGGTAATCCTTTCTGTGGCTCCTTGATATTTAAATTATTTATTTCTGGCTGCTTGCCCTATCTTTTCCTTGGTGCAATTGTTCTAAAATTTAACCAAAATATTCCTTAGAGATTTAACTTTGGGGTCTCTTTCAGGAGGTGATTGGTGGATTCTTTTGATGGCTATTTTACCTTCTGATTCTAAAATATAGGGCAGTTTTCTTTTCTGATTTCCTCTAAGATGATATCTAGGTTCTTTTTTTTTCCATCATGGCTTTTCAATCCTAAGATTGTCTCTCCTAGATTTATTTTCCAGGTCAGTTGTTAGACCTAGGAGGTATTTCATATTTTCTTCTATTTCTTTTTCATTTTTTTTGTCATTTTGTTTGACTGATTCTTGAAGTCTTATTGAGTCATCCACTCCCATTTGTTAAATTCTAATTTTTAGTGTATTATTTTCTTCAGTTACCTTTTTAGCTCCTTTTGAAATTGGCCAATTGAATTGTTTTGTTCATTGATTTTTTTTTCCATTTCATAAATTTTGTTTTTCAATGAAATGGTTTCTTTTTCATGTCTATTTTGTAGGGCCTTATATCTTTTTCCATTCCTTTTTGCAATGATCTCATTTCCTTTCCCCATTTTTCTTCTACCTCTTTTAAGATTCTTTATGAAATTTTCATTGTGAATCCTTGTGAAATGGGGAACAGCTCATATCTCCCTTTGGGCCTTCGACTAGAGTTGCTTTGTCTTTAGGAAGCTCAGAATTTGAGGTCTGTTCTTCTCTCTCTTTATAAAAGTTGGATTGTTTTCTTTTTACTTTTTTACACTCATATTTTTAAGGCTTGAGGTCTGCTCAATGCAAAGGAGTGACAGGTGCTCTAATTTGCCCTGGCCCAGTTCTGCAGATTGACTTCTGGTGATGGGTAATCCTGGCTAAGTCTGGAGTTCTTCCAGGGCTCAGTGGTTTACAATTTGCCTTTTGTAGCAAAATGGCCAAAACACCTGCTTACAACCAGGACAAAGTAACCTAAGAGGTTCACAGAAGATTTCCAGGTGTGTGGAAACTGCAACAATCTGACTCCCCACTCCAGCTCCTTGCCCTGGTCTCCCTGTGCTGTGGTCTGGGCTCGGAAGACTTTCTCCCTGCACATTTGAAACACACCTATTATGAAATTCTTTCAAGGTACCTTCTTCTGGGAATGTGTTATTCCCCAAAATATGCATGGGTTTTTGACTCTAAAACCAGTTTGGAGGCTTATTCTGCTATTGGTTTGAGAGAAGGTCTGAGGAGGTAACAGAGGGTCTTGTCTGCTGTTCATCATCTTGGCTCTATCCCCATCTATTTTTTTCTCTTTTTTCACTTTGTCCCTTCTCAAGAGTGTTTGTTGGCTTTTGACTACTGCCTCACCCAATCTGCACTCCCATCACCCCCTCTCATTTTGTATCCACTTCTTTTCCTATTTTCCTGCAGAGATAGATAGATTCTGTACCCAACTGAGTGTGTATGTTACTTCATCTTTGAGTGAATTTTGATTAGAGTAAGGTTCACTCACTTTGCCATCTTTCCCTCCATTCTAAAAATTACAAAAGGCAACCTTAAAGTAATGAAGGCATTTCTAGAATTCAGCATCCTAAGGGACTGAATCTATCTCCAAATGGGGTAAGAAGGTTAATGCTTTGCCATTTGCAAATGCCTTTAGCATAAGAATGATCAGTGTCTTCCTTTGTATCCTTCCAGTCATATTCCCCATATTCTCCATCTATAGATTCTGTGTTATGCCATAATGCTTTTGTAAATACATATTTCCTAAATCATGCCAACTAGAAAGGAAGGGCTGCATAGAAGGGATAACATCTACCTACATTACTTATCATGTCAGTGTGTTTGAATGAGAAGTGAGAGATTATGTTCAACTAAAAGAAGGAGCAAACATTTATACACCATCTGCTTATTTTTCATTTTGCTTAGTTTCTTCAGGGGACTCATGAAAGGGAGCAAAAGAAGATATCAGAAAAGTTCATTTTGAAGAATGTCAAAATGTTTTCCTGAACATGATTTTTTTAATAGCTTTTTATTTACAAGTTATATGTATAGGTAATTTTACAGCATTGGCTATCGCCAAATCTTTTGTTCCAATTTTCCCCTCCTTTCCCCCACCCCCTCCCTTAGATGGCAGGATGACCAGTAGATGTTAAATATGTGTATAAATTAGTATAAATTAAAGTATAAATTAGATACACAATAAGTATACATGACCAAACCATTATTTTGCTGTACAAAAAGAATCAAACTCTGAAATATTGTACAATTAGCCTGTGAAGGAAAACCAAAATGCAGGCAGGCAAAAATATAGGGATTGGGAATTCAATGTAATGATTCTTAGTCATCTGCCAGAGTTCTTTCTCTGGGCATAGCTGGTTCAGTTCATTACTGCTCATTGGAACTGATTTGGTTCATCTCATTGCTGAAGATGGCTAGGTCCATCAAAATTGATCATCATATAGTATTGTTGTTGAAGTATATAATGATCTCCTGGCCCTGCTCATTTCACTCAGCATCAGTTCATGTAAGTCTCTCCAGGCCTTTCTGAAATCATCCTTTTGGTCATTTCTTGCCAAACAATAATATTCCATAATATTCATATACCATAATTTATTCAGCCATTCTCCAATTGATGGGCATCTACTCAGTTTCCAGTTTCTGGCCACTACAAAAAAGCCTGCCACAAACATTCATGCATATACAGATCCCTTTCCCTTCTTTATGATCTCTTTGGGATATAAGCCCAGTAGTAACACTGCTGGATCAAAGGGCATGCACAGTTTGATAACTTTTTGAGCATAGTTAAAAATTGCTCTCCAGAATGGTTGGATGTATTCACAATTCCACCAACAATGCATCACTGTCCCTGTTTTCCCACATCCCCTCCAACATTCGGCATTATCTTTCCCTGTCATTCTAGCCAGTCTGACAGGTATGTAGTAATACTTCAGAGTTATCTTAATTTGTATTTCTCTGATTAATAATGACTTGGAGCATCTTTTCATATGGCTAGAAATAGTTTCAATTTCTTCATCAGAATTGTCTGCTGAGCTTGAATCTTTTGAACAATGAGGTGATTCAAGAAAAACCCAATAGACTTGTAATAGAAAGAGTCATCTGCATACAGAGAGAGAATCATGGAAAATGAATGTGGATAAAAGCACAATATTCTCACATTTGTTGTTGTTATTGTTTGTTTGCCTTTTTCTCATGCTTTCCCTCTTGATCTGATTTTTCTCACACAGCATGAAAAATGTGGAAATATGTTTAGAAGAATTGCATATGTTTAACCTATATTGGATTGCTTGCTGTCTGGGGGGGAAAAGAGAAAGGAGGGAAGAAGAAAATTTTAGAACATAAAGCTTTGCAGAGTGAATATTGAAAACCATTTTTGCATGTATTTTGAAAAATAAAGTTATTGTTTTTAAAAAATATATGTTTTTTTATGAGTGCAGGGATAAAACCAAAACCATGAGATGAAATTTTAAAATTCAAAAACATAAAAATTTCAAATTTAGAACTAATTTAGCAAAATCTAGAAGGATTTCAACAATAGTGGAAATGAATGGCAAGGGCTTCTAAAGTATATACACATGTTTTGAATTCCCCATCAACTAGGATGGGATTTTTGAACAGGGACAAATAAAAAAGGAATTTCAGAAATAAAAATAATGAGATGGAAAATAATAGGATCATTGATTGAAAGCTGAAGAAGACTTTTAAAAAGTTATTATGACCTACCTCCTAATTTTACAGATGAAAGAACTGAGACGGGAATAGATTAAATAACCTGCCCAAGTCAAAACATAGAAAATATCTGAAGCAGGATTTGATGTTTTTCTTGACTTTTAAGATGAACACTCTATGCACTGTTGCAACTTTCTTAATTGTTTACATCACTTAGCATTATCCATTGGCAGCAAGATGATTCCTGACAATAACCCTATATCCAGCGATCCAGTTGTCTTAAGGATAGGATCTGTCTCTGAAAAATAATCATAAAGATTTTTTTTCCCTCTCAGCAGGATGCAAATTGGTATGACTATGCACTAATCATGGGATTGTGCTTCTTTGACTCTAGACAAATTTTCATACTGCATAATCCCATTAAATTTATTAGAAACTCTCCTGCTCAATGAGTTCCATACCTTTTTCCAAATGCATTTTTAGGGGGAGTGATGTTCTGAATAGAAAGAAGGGGAGTGTGGAAAAACTTTAGTTTGTTTAAAGCATTAGGATAATAGAATTTAGAATTGAAAAGTAATAAAGTAATAAATATTTCCCCTTCATTTTTCAGCAGAAAGAATGAAGTCTTGGATGATCAAAGACTTGCTTCACTTTATGCAAAAGTAAGTATAAATGGGGCTTGGACCCATTTTGAAGTATCAAAATGAGTGATGTTTCTACTAGATGAAATTTCTTCATTTTGAAATACTTTCACATTAAAAGTGGTATAAATATTTCTCTAAAGTCTGATAATGTGTTGTTTGGGCCAGACTAGGCAATCTAAGAAAATTGAAAATGACACTCTATTATTTTTTAAATGTGCATTTAAAAATTATCTAAATACTTTTCTGCCTCCTTTCCCTTTTCATTTTCTTTTCTCTTATAATACCTTCCCATTCCCTTCCTCATAGTATTCATGATCACTGATTAGCATACTACTTACCACTAAATAATAAATGTTTTCCAATATTTGAGATCAATTTAAATATCCTTTCTTTTCTTTTATGACTTTTTATTTTTATCTCTTCTCTTCTCCCTTTTTCCTTGTTCTATCTTCTTTACTTTCATTTTTTTAAATTTTAGTTGTATTTTAAAGTCATTCTGTGGTATGTTTTTCTTATAGTGGGATAATTATATTATAATATAATATTTTATTATAATAAGTCCTCTGCTATTCTATAATTTCCAAATGTATGTTGTTTTATAAATTATATTAAAAAGAATAAGAGTTGTGTAGCAAAGGATACTGCAAAATCAGCATCTGCTTTCCATCTGATAAAAGCATCTTATCTTTACATTCTAGCATTGTTGGCCTTGAGAAAACACGATGAGGGCAGAATTCTTGGATTTTATTGGGCAAGACTTTGACATTCTAATAGATGTCTCAGTCATATATAGAGCTAGGGACAAATTATTGTCATAGTTTGGAAGTAGGTGAATGTTCAAATGCTTTTCCCATAAATCCTATAGAATCACAATCTCAAATTAATAATGAAAGCTTCACACACACACACACACACACACACACACACACACATATATTTTTCTCTTAATTTCATGGAGGAAACATAGGCTGAATTAATGAATCTATTAGTTGCTTATAAGACATATCTATGTATATATCTATGTGTGTGTGTGTGTGTATATATATACATATACATATATATATATATATATATATATATATATATATATATATATATATATATTCATATATGTTGGAATGTTTACAAACTGCTAACTCATTAGAGTTGATAGATTATTGATCTGATCTTACAAGATGATGTTTTGGGCCAGAACCTGAAACAAGGTACTAAATAAAACTAATTAATACAATGCTTGTGTTTGCACCTTTACTCATTGAAGTTCACACGTTTGGGAAATTTCAGGGTTTAGTATGAGATATCTGAATTCACACCTCCCTTGAAGCTCTTAGGGCCAGAGCGCACTATGGGGAAAAACTCATAATCCCATTCTCTCAGATGAGTCATATATAAGCCAGTGAAGAGTGATTCATTTGAGATTATTTTCCACTTGGCTAGCTGGTGGCGGAAGAGTTTTCAGAGGAAGAAGCTATGAGTCGAGAGTTCAGTGAAGATTGAGAAGGCTCTCTCAGAGGCAAGACAAATTCAACTTGGTGCTGGCTCTGGAGGCTGAAGAAAGCAGAGGCAGAGGCTGAAGGACAAAACCTTTGGATTTGGAGACATTTGGAGGGAGCTCTTGGAACCAAGCAGAGAGAGAGGCCTCAACTAACCAGGCTATTTTGGAAGGAGAAAATAAACATTTGTATTTTTACCAGCTGACTGCATTGGGGTAATTATTGATCTGAACTGATAATAAGGCTGCCTCCAAGAAAACCTCCACCGAGAAACCTGTACCCTCTCCCCCAGAGAGAACTATTCTACTTATTTTAAAAGATCACCACAATATAGATATTGATGGAGAGATAAATAGATAGATACTGTCTTTAACATTTTTTTTCCATGAACTTCTTAAGAAGATTGAGGAAACCTATTAATCCTTTCTTGCAAAAGAATTTTCAAAAGCATAAAATAAAATATAGAAGATTTTAAAAGAAACTATGTTGTTAGGAAACAAATTGCATTGAAATACAGTTATAAAAAAAAAAAAAAGTACTAATTCTTGTTCGGTAAGAAATGACCAACAGGATGATTTCAGAAAGGCCTGGAGAGTCTTACACAAACTGATGCTGAGTGAAATGAGCAGGGCCAGAGATTATTATAAACTTCAACAACAATACTATATGATGATCAATCTGATGGACCTGGCCATCTTCAGCAAACCAAATCAGTTCCAATGGAGCAGTAATGAACTGAACCAGCTATGCCCAGCAACAGAACTCTGGGAGATGACTAAGAACATTACATTGAATTCCCAATCCCTATATTTTTCCCTGCCTGCATTTTGGATTTCCTTCACAGGCTAATTGTACAATATTTCAGAATCTGATTCTTTTTGTACAGCAAAATAATGGTTTGGTCATGTATACTTATTGTATATCTAATTTATACTTTAATATATTTAACATCTACTGGTCATCCTGCCATCTAAGGGAGGGGGTGGGGGAAAGGAAGGGAAAAATTGGAACAAAAGGTTTGGCAATAGCCAATGCTGTAAAATTACCCATACATATAACTTGTAAATAAAAAGCTATTAAAAAATACTAATTCACTCACCTCAGATTAAGAACCACTGTTTTAGGAGACTATTCCCCAGAGTTAAAAGAAAACCATTGTTCCTAAATAGTTGGGATGAAATTATACAGAAATAAATCAGAAAAGGCCAAAGAACAAATGAACCATGAAGCAATCTGCAAGAGATAAGGAATTCTATCTAAATGGGCACAAGCAAATCAGATATGACTAAAAATAATTTTAGCTCACTGAAGCTTGTTGAAATAGCTGTATGGGCGATAGCATCAAGATGTTAAATATTTTAGACCCAAATAGGTGAGAAAAAATCAAAATAAACAAATTTCATAAAGTCAAACATCTGTTGAAGCCAAGTTTGTGTTCATGAGCAAACAAATACTTTGGCAAAATGTAGTTCTCATTTGGAATTATATTTGGAACAGTAGGACTTCCTGGATAGTCAAACTAAAACTGATAGAAAGGAAGAATCATTTTTTTCTTCTTCCTTTTTTTTCAGAGGAAATTCAGAAAACAACTATATCAAATATGAGGCCTGTTTCTGTGACATATATGAATCTAGGGCCAAATTAGTATGTTATTGGAAAATATTTAATGAAATGAATAAAATACAATAAATCACAATTAATGTTAAATTCTGGTTACATTTATATTTGAGTTTGATATACTTGGAATGAAAAGATTGTGTGGAGAACATGTCTATTTCATATCTATAACTGCTCTGCAATATATGCTCTTTTCTGTAGAATTGAGTAATTAAAAAAGTTGATTAGTGTGGGAAAGTCAGGATGTCAGAATTAGTGAAATGATTTCTTCCTGGTGTTGAGGCCAATAATTTATTCACTCTGCCTATACTGCACAGTCTCTTATTTTTTTAAGCTTCTTATTCTTTTTAAAAGATGTGCTTTGTAAATGAAGTGAATAGAACCTAGAGAACATTGTTCATTCACTAATAAGACTATGTGAGGATCAATTCTGATGAACTTGGCTATTTTCAACAGTGAGATGATTCAAGTCAATTTTGATAATCTTGTGATGGAGAGAGCCATCTGTATACAGGAAGATGACCATGAGAATTGAATGTGAATCACAAATTAGAATTTTCACCAATTTTGTTGTTTTATTTGCTTTTTTCTCCATTCTTTTCTTTTTGATCTGATTTTTCTTGTGCAGCATGATAAATATGGAAATATGTTTAGAAGAATTACACATTTAACCTATTTGGGATTATTTGCATTCTAGGGGAGAGGCTGGCAAAAAGAGGGGGAGAAAAATTTGTAACAAGGTTTTGCAAGGGTGAATGTTGAAAACTAACTTTGCATGTATTTTGAATAGAAATACCTAATTTTATTTTTAAAGATGTGCTTTTATTAAAGTTTTGCCTCTACTTTGAAGATTGCAATTTTGCTAAAGGAGAGCAAGTAGTTAATGACAGAGAGTTGTCAATCAATCAATGATAAATACAAATGCCACTCTAAGACTTTATTCATTGTAGTTGTGTTTCTAAAGGATATTAGACATTTATTTAAAATGTCATATTACTAAAGTTGTTTAACAAAAAGATAAAATTTTGTAAAGACTATAAAAGTGGTCCAATATCTATCATTGGAGTATGACTTTTATTTTACTATTTGAAAAAAATGCTTATTTTTGTCATCATGTATTCTTCCTTCTCAAAAAGAACCAATGATATCATGAGAATGATGTCCTCACCTATGCAAAAATTGGATTTAAGTGAGCCAGAGCTGAGTGAGCATCATTCTCATTCTTTCCTTCAGAGCTTTATGTTTAAAACAACATTGCAAATAAGCTTTAAGAAAATGTGTATCATCTAGAAGCATTCTCAACTATTCTTCACATCCTTCAATAAGTAGATAAAGAACCACATTCAAGTAGTTTTTTTCTTATGCCCCGAATTCTAGTGATGTCCCTCACAATCCATCTTGCATTTAATGAATATTTCTCATGTGTTAGCGTATGTTTATTCCATGTAAAATTATATATGGTGTCCTGTCTTTTAGAATATAAGCTTCTTGAGAATAAATAATTATTAATTCTTTAACTAATTTGCTTAGTTACTAGCTGGAGATGTAGGAAAATAAAAGAGATAGAAGAGAAAGAAATATAGAAAAGAAAAAAAGAAAGATAGAAGAGACAAAGAGACAAAAATAAAGAGAGACAGAGAAAGAGAAGGAGGAGGAGGAGCAGAAACAGGAAAAAGAGGAGGAAGAGGAGAGGAAGGAGGGAAGAAGAAGGGAAAGAGAAAGAGGAGGGAGGGAGGAAGGACATAAGAGAAAGGTGAGTAGTGCTTAAGGAATCTTATTATATGTCTCCTATCCTATTATTTGAAACACATCTTATATTGTCTAATCAGATATGGAAATAGCATGATGTTCTCAATCATATGAACTCATTTGCAGTTCAGTCCAATTACTACAATAAGCTTTATATATTATCCTTTTTGTTTTTTTAATATATTTCATTGAGTAAAATTCTACCTCTCCTCTCATCCTCCTCAAATTGGGAAGAAAAGAAACAGAAAATCTTCATTACTTTTTGCATAGGAAAGCAAAAATAATTAAAACCTCTGCATTGGCCATGTCCAAAACATCTGTATTCTCTCCACATGAAAACAGATGACAGCAATGTTCAAGTATCAATAACTTATCTCACTCTATTTCTTTCTTATTTGTATAAATGGTTACTTAGAGATTTTAATTGTGTCAGATAATTCTTTCTAACTTATTTTCATTCCACTATCCATTCCCCTGCAAGGGCATGTCTATTACCCTTTCTTTTCTATTCTTTTAATATTATCAGGACATAATAGAATCATTCACTAACCTGCTATATAACGAGGATCCTTCTATAACTCTTGATGATAGGGTTAAGAGGGACTAATGCATCACCTTTCGATATTAGAAAAGCAGTTTATTCCTGTATATTATTCTTACTTTGAGATGCAAATATTCCATAAATTCCCATTCCTATGGCAGAATCAAAGAAGTTAGGATCTTTCATTCATCAAAAAACAACAAAAGCAACAACAGCAATTGAGTTTATTGATATTTTTCTTCCTTTTCTCTTTCCTCCTTTTGCTCTCAGGATAGGTCTGCCAAGGCATTCAAATATTTAATAAGTCTGCTTTATACATAGCAATAGAGTTATGCAAGATCCAAAATTTCAAGACTGTCACTTGATTTCAAGGAAGTTTGAGCTTTCAATGTCAAGATGATAGAATTCAGGCATCATCTCAGCTGAAGTCTAAAATTTCCTTGTAAATGACTTTATAATAAGTTTTCAAATCAAATTCTGACTCACATAAAAGAGTCCTACATTTGAGTCTATCACTGGAAAAAGGTAAATAGCATGCATTATCATTGTATCCTTAAGATTTCACACATAAGATATGATTATTAATGCCTATAGTAACTTTATCACAAGGTGATGGTAAGAATAAGTAATTCCATCAATTTCTATGTGTTGTTATAAATTCTATGTAAATGATTCCCAAAACTATGTACTCAGTTTTCATCTCCTAAAATCAGTTTCACATTACCAATTTACTATTGAACATTTTTCTTTTACAAATGTCAGAGACACATCTAACTTAAGATGTTCAAAACACAACTCATTATATTTCCAAAATGCACTCTGCTTCCCAATTTCTCTTTCTTTATTGAGAGTGTTAACACTCTTCTATTGACTTGGTTTCACGAACCTAGAATCATCTTCAATCTTTTGTCTTTCCCCACACCCAAGATAGATTCAATTCTCAAGTTTGTTGATTATATTTCCACAATATATTTTACATCTTACCCCTTTTTTCCCACTCAAATGTCCATCATTCTAGTTTATCATCTCATTATCTCTAATGTGAACTCTTGCATTAGATTCCCAATTAATTCGATTTCTTCACTTTTCTTCTCTTTTCAATCCATTTTCCACATCATTGTCAATTTTATATTCCTAAAGTGCAGATCACATCATGTTCAAAATTATCAATAACTCCTTGTTGCCATTAGGATTAATACAGACCATTCTATTTGACATTTAAATGATTTTAAGGTGACTTCAATGTCCTTTTTGACAATTATATGTAATCACCTTTACAAACTATGTTCTAGTTAAATTGGCCTTTTTATGTTTTTTTCCCCCCATCATCATTCTATCTAATCTTTCTATACTTTGGTATAGATTGTTGAAATGTACCTCCTTATTATCTCTGTCTTAGAGTCTTTAGTTTTCTTTTTGTTTTGGGTTTTGTTTTCAAAGTTCATGTCACATGTCACCTCTTATTTAAGGCCTTTCTAGAGGTAACACCATATTGAGTAATATACACATGGTGTTTTTTAAAAAGTACTGTGTAAATATTTGGTGATTATATGGGTATGTATATATAGAACTTATGCCCATTAGAAGGTTAGCTGTTTCAAGTCAGGAACTATTTATTATTGAAATTATATTTTTAAGGCCTTTGTATGGTCCTGATCTTTGATGTTAATTATTATAGGAAATATCTGATAAAGTAAAGCAATTCCTTTTACCAATGCAAAGGAGAAAATCCTGAAACTTTAAATCAGACAGAGGTCCTTGGACTATTAAGGTACTGGAGTGAATTGGGTAAGATTGCAATCAGAATATATCATGACACCATTTAATTTCAAGTTTTACCAACTCTGAAAATGGCCCTCTTTCTATTATGTCATGTTGCCTTGCTTCCCATGTAAATTATCTCATGAATTATACAATCATTCAAATTGATTTTGTTGCTTTTCCTTGGTTCACCAGATATCCTGTTTCTATGTACACAGGCTGTCCCCAATGCCTTGAATTTACTTCTTCATTTTTTTCTCTTAGAATCCCTTATTTTCTGTAAACTTTATCATAAGTGCCTGACATGTAGATACAATAAATGATTAATTAATAAGATATGAAATATCCTTAACAAAATAGTTTTAATTACTGTTAATATTTTAATTTGATGATTATAAAACTAACTTCAAATTAGGCATAGTTATGATATAGAGGAAATAAGGCTAGACAACAATTCATGTGAAAAAGATATGTTTGTAATTGGATTGTAAAGTTATTCAACAAGTATTTTACATATATATACATATATATATATATATATATAGAGAGAGAGAGAGAGAGAGAGAGAGAGAAGAGAGAGAGAGAGAGAGAGAGAGAGAGAGAGAGAGTATATTTCTTGTGCATGATGTAGTACCATTAGGAATTTACAACATAAAATATGCTAACATGGAAAATAACATGGAAAACAGAAAATATGAGTAGAAGTTTTGATATTCAGAATGAGAGATAATATTTTCCCTCAATATCCTCTTTGATCAGTTGCATCTGTTGCAATATGGTCATTTCTAGTCTTCACATTTTAGGAAATACACTAATAAATTAGATGATGAATAATAATTTAAAAGCTCCTTGATGATAAGGAATGACTTGTCTCTTTTGTGCCCATAACGCTTACCACAGTGCCTGACATGTGATATGTGATTAATAAATGTTTTTACTGACTAACTGATTGACCCAAAATTGATATATAAAAATGGTAAGTCACAAAAAAATTATACTATATAAATAAATAAAGGAATTGGGAATTTTTTGTATGAAAAGAGAAGACTTTTTCAAGGCTGTGAGCAGATTTGGATAGGACAGAAAGGCAAGATAATTTTTTTTGTTGTTCAAAAGAGGTATTCATGTTTTGCTTGAGTTTTGTTTTATTTTTGTTTATTTTTCCTAAGAATTAGGAAAAATGTTTGAAACTTCCAAGGAATTATATTAACTTGATTAAAGGAACCAATTCCTAAGGATGAAATCTTCCCCAAACTGAAATGATCGGCTTAAGAAGGTGCTGAATCCTCCCCTCACTAAAAGACTTCAAGTGCCTTGCTGAAAGACTTCAAATGAAGATTGGATGAAATTTTATCTATAACTGTTATATGAGATATTCCTGTTCAAATAATAAAGAGGACCCCTTCAAATTCATATTTTGTTATTAATCTTTCTTGCTAGGTCAAAATAGCTGGCATACTATGACATACTATTCTGAATTTTTGTTTCTCCTCCCACATCTCTGTAACAATCCTTGAATACAGCTTTTTCTTGTATGAAAATAAGATAATGGAGCCTTATAAACGATTTCATTCCAAATACTCTATAAAAGTTATTCCATTTTATAAATATGCAGTTTGATACCCAAAGCCCATATGTCTTCTAAATATGTAATCAATTAGTAGATTTAACTATAATGGAGTTTTTAATCATTTTAAAATCACTTTGAGAGAATGATGAAATATTATCACTTTTTAAATTGATAATTTCTTGGGAAGTATATCATTCTCAATTGCTGAAAGCAACTTATAAAAATTAACTGACTGGAAATGTTCAAAAAGGGAGCCTTATAATTCTAATGCTCCTTACAATTACGTAATTTTGATTAAGTTATTTATTTTCTCCCATTAGATCCCTGATTTTTTAAAATTCTTTTTTGAATTTTTAGTCTGCTTTGAAAACTACACACTGCATATTCCCATATATATATGGAATAACATCATAGTAAAGGATAACAGAAAGTTGTAGGGCTACATTTTGCCCCAGAACCCTGCTCTGAATTTGTTTTTGTGCTTTCCCAAATGCATTTGTTTTATTCTCAGAGATAAGTCATATAATCTTTCATCAAGTTCAGGCTTACAATTCTGCTAAATCAATAGGAAAAATAAGAATTTTTTTTTAACAGATTGTCAGAGTTTCCTAAAACGCACAGTTGAACTTCATTAATAGAACAACTTTCCTATGTTTGTGATTCTCAGAAGATCTGCTGAAAAAAAAATCACAGTCAAAGCAAACAATGATAAAAAAAATTTAATGTTAGGAATAGCTAGCTGCATTATATCCAGGATTATGCACAATAACTGTCAGAGTCCTGTGTAAGCCTTGAATGGAAAGGCTGAGATATATGGAAGGAAGAATATAGCCTGGTCTTACTTGATATTGAGAACTTTACTTCATATTTTACTGAAAAAAAAAAATGAAGTCATTCACTAAGAATTTCTTCTCTCATATTCCTCAATTCAGATGTCCCAGATGTCTTCTCTTACTCTTCAAACACAAGTGTTCCTGTTTTGTCTTATTCTATCTAAAATACTTCCTTTTCTATCAACCTTATTCACTAAGTTTTCTTTAATCTCTCCTTATGTACTGTCTATTTCCCTACTACTTACAAATCTGACAATGTCTTCCTTATCCTTAAACACAACAACAAAAACACTGACTTAATCCATTCATTTATGCTCAGCTTTACTGCTTTCTTTCTTAGTGACTAAAATTTTTGAACAGGACAGCCATAACAAGTGATTCCAATTCCTCTCCTCACTCTCTTAAATTCCCTTTAAAGTGGATCCCAAATTCATCATTGCAACAAAATTGGATCCTCCCACATTATTAAAGATCTCTTAGTTGTTTGTTTTTTCTCAATATTTATCTTTCTTTACCTCTCTGAAAATTTCAACAATGTTAATATCAAAAAAGAAACAAGAACAAGGTAAGATATAGAAATCTCATAGCTGACCCAGAACTTATGCTTCCCTAAACCACAGAAGCAGCTAGACAAGTCCTATACATAAATGAACCCATATAATCTGCAAATCACAAGGAGTCAAAGTATTTAAATTTTTAACATCTTTTTTTTATTATTATTTTGAGCTTCAGATTCCCTTTCCTGCTTTCTCACTTTAAAAAGGCAGAGAACTTCATACTGATTATGCTAGTAAAGTTATGCAAAACATATTCCCATTTTAGCCATATTAAAAAAAGCAGAAACAAAGCAAAACAATAAAAAGCAGAATGTTTAAAATACCCTTCAATTATCATTCAGAACTCATCAGTTCTATTTCTGGAGGTGTATGGTATTTTTTGTCATTCATCTTTTGGAATTGAAAGCCAAACAATTCTTTAAAAATTTGAAAGCTAATCTTAAAAACTGCTCTAAGGAATATGAAGAACACATACATTCCAGAATATGGCAGCAGAGTTTGACATAAGCAAAATCTCCCACTCCAAAGAGTTGAATAAAGAAACTAAAAACTTGAGTAAACAGAAAATAATGCGAGACACAATGACAAAATATCTTAGAGTGTATAAGAGATATTTTTTAAATGGAATAGAACTACCAGGTCTTAGGGATAAAAATATTCTGTTTTCAATGAATATATAGAATAAATTTAAAAAGATACAAAACTACTTAAGTTACGAAAAAATAATGCTTTTAAGTGCCAAGGATATGATAAACTCATTTTGACTTTTTCTTGTTATATGGTTGTTATATTGGTTGTGCTTATCCTAGTTGATTGAAGTTACCCTGAATTATAAGACTTTTTGGCACATTGATAATAAAGGTCTTCAGGTATTCATAAATTTTTCTTTGACCTTATCAGTATTCATAGTGGTGAGAGGATAGGTACCAAAGATGGTGTGTAATGGGCTGAAGCTCGAGTTCATGCACTGAGGTCCCAAGCATGTGAGACTAAATAGTAATTGGACCATACTTTATTAATATATATGCTTGGAGAAAGAATGGCCCCCACACACTCTTTGTGCAAGTCCTGATGTGTTGTATAGGAAATGACAATTTTGGTGGCTAGAGACAGAGGGGCAAAAAGAGAGACAGAAAGAGACAACTGGCTGGTTCCTGTAGCAGCTGCTCATATTACTATTGCGATCCCCACAAAGAATAAAGATTGAAGATTTTCCTTTAACCTGAATTCCTGACTCCGGCTGATTTTAAAGTACATGGTCATTGGTGCCCAAGGGTAGGAACCAAGGACCCTACTTTCACTAAAGAAGTCTCTGGTGACCAGGAATTTAGATGAATATTGTAATAGATAAACAGGGAACTTATTTTCTTAATGGCTAAACTAGTAACCTTTGTTGGCTGAAATGGGACAGATACTAGCTAAAGATTCTCCATCCTTCACCCTAACCTCCCCCCCCTCCAACTCCACTCAGGAGTGGCGCTACAGAAAGCATGCTTAAGCTGATAGAAGGACAAGGGCTGCTTATAACTTGGGAACAGATAGCTAGACTTCTAGGTACACTAAAACACACCTCCCCTTGGTTCTTAGAGGAAGAGCAAATCTCTCCAGATAATTGGACATTAATTGGGCAACAGTTCTCTACATATTACAATGAAAACGGTACTCATTCAATTTCCATCGAGGCATTCTATTTATACAATATAATACAGTTGGCCTTAAGATACCATATAAGTTTTAGAAAAAAAGGAAAAGACTCTAGGAATAGCCAAATAGGGAAGCCTGAGATAAAGGAGGAAGACAAAGAACAGATTAATGACCATATCCCCACAGGGCATGGAGACTTAAGTGAGGCTCAAGGGTGGGGTGAATCTGAGGCAGCTTCAGCCCCACCTAAGGAACAGGTAATTGACTCTCCTCCATCAACTCCACCCTCCAGGATTGAGGGAGGAGGGGCAGTGGAAGGAGGGGGGAGTGACAGCTCCAGCACCTCCCCCCCAGCATTCAGCTGCTCCTATGACTAGATTGCAAAAGGAACTAATTAAGACCAAGGTGGAAGGGAGAGATGTAACTGAACTTCAAGATCATATTATTCCTGTGATTCAACAGTTTAACTCTTCAGGTTATGAAAAGTAGAAAATAAGCTCCTTTTGAAATAGAAATCCTCAAAGACCTGAAAAAGGCTTTCAATCTTTATAGGGCTACATCAACTTATGTTAATATTTTATTACAGAATTTGGCTTTTGAAATCTTGACCTCTAATCACTGGAAATCTATAGCAAGGGTATGCCTTGAACTTGGACAAAAATACTTGTGGCTTTTTGAATATAGTGAGCTCTGTAGGATACAAGCCCAACAAAATAGTCAAAGTGGAATTCATGCTGCAATCATCTGTGATCTACTAACAGGTGTAGGTTCCTATGCAGACATCGCAGTACAGATTAATTATTCCATAGCAGCATATGAGCAAATTGCTGCTAATGCTTTCAAAGTGTGGGCTTCTCTCCACAATAAAAACGACAAGGGTGAGGCCTTCACAAAAATAACACAACAGCCAAATGAACCCTTTGCTGATTTTGTGGGATGTTTGTAGACAGCTATCAAAAGAACTAATGGTAAAAATGCAGTAACAGACATTTTGAAAAGGCAACTTGCTAAGGAAAATGCTAATAATATTTGCAGAAGAATTATACTAGGACTGCGCAAGGATGCTCCTTTAGAGGAGCTCATAAGACATTGTGCCACAATGGGCACAAATGCCTTTTATAGCCAAGCTATGATGCAGACTTCTCAAGATCCCAACATGGAAAGACAGGGTCCCTTCTGGCAACGGACTTCCAGAGAGACTCGTCAATGATTTCAGTGTGGTAAAGTAGGGCATGTAAAAGCTCAATGTTGGTATAGAGACAGAATGGGAAAACAGGGTGGGAGAACAAGACCCAATACCCCATGTCCAAAATGCATTGGAGGCTTCCATTGGGCCTCAGAATGTAGACAGATTCAAGGAAACAGGATGAGGGGCCCAGCATCAGGACCCTGGGCAAAAAACACTTGGGGCATGATGGCAACCAATGGTGCACCCAGAGAGTGCCTAGAAGTCCAGTACCCAGACATGACCAATCAACCAGGAAGCCATATGATGGGAGAAAGGGATTACACAATCAATCAATCAGCCAGGAAACAACCTGATGGGAGAAAAGGATTACAATTGGGGAGAATAGACTTGTATGCAGCTGGGACAACTGAGATATCCCCTGGAAAGGTGAAATCTGTTCCTCTCCAGTCTATGGATCCCTTGCCTCCAGGCACAGTAGGCTTGATCATTGCCTTTTTGTACGTACAAAACAGTATCCATCCACACACTGATGTGGGAAACTGGGGAATGTGTAGATAATATCCCAGTCACTAATACAGGTAGATAATGTGTGATTTATCACCCAGGAGAAGTAGTAGCATCAGGTTTACTCATACAGAATCCTAATAAGCAACCTGGTGATAGTCATCCAGATTCTGACTCCAGGCCACAAAATCCAGGAACATACTAGACAGCAGCTGTAATAGCTGACTGACCTATGCTCACAATCCACATAAATGGCCTACCATTAGAAGGATTGGTAGACACAGGTGCAGATCGTACAGTCATTAGAGGTGACAATTGGCCCAGTCACTGTCCAAAGATTAAAGCAGACACCTACATGTTTGCCGTAGGAGGATCAATAGCAGCTGAAATTAGTGCTACCTCTATGAGATTGACTTTTGAAGGCAAAACAGGAGTTTTTACTCCTTTCATAGTTGAAAAAATCCACATCAATCTATGGGGAAGAGATGTTTTACAGAAATTAGGGTTAAAAATTAGTTATTCGGTTTTTTAAGCAGGGCTGCTGTTGAAGACCTGCCAACATTTTCACCTGTTCCTATCCAGCGGAAACTAATACAGCAGTGTGGATAGAACAGTGGCCCTTAGGTAGAAATAAAATTCAGGCCTTATTAGATATAATACAGGAGCAACTTCACCAATGACACTTACAACCTTCTCTAAGTCCTTGGAATTCCCCAGTGTTTGTTGTAAAAAAGAAATCTAGAAAATGGAGGATGTTGATTGATTTAAGAAAGGTGAATGAACAGATGGAAACTGTAGGAACTCTTCAGCCTGGACATCCATCTTCTACTCAATTGCCTCTTGGGTCATAGGTATTAAGGACACCTGGATACTCTGGATAGGGAGCATATGAAAAGATTTGCCTTTTCAGTGCCCAGTGTTAACTTAGCTGAGCCTTATAAAATATATGAATGGATAGTTTTGTCACAGGGAATGAAAAACAGCCCCACTATGTGTCAAATGTATGTTGCTGATGCTCTTGCTCCAGTAAGAAAAGCATTTCCAAAAAGTTATGCTATTATATGGATGATATATTGGGATGTGCACTTGAGGAACAAATGTTAGAAGCATGTCTACAAAAGACCATAGAAACACTAAAGAATTACAAATTGTACATAGCTCCAGAAAAAATTCAAAGACATGTTCCTTTTCAATATTATATAGGATATGAAGCATACCCTAAGGTACTTACAGTACAAAAACTGTCCTTAAGAACAGAGAAGCTAAACACCTTAAATGATTTTCAGTTATTAATAGGAGATATACAATGGATGTGACCAGTGTTAGGCCTGACTTCCTATCAATTGCAACCATTATATGATATTTTAAGGGTAGACAGTGCTTTAAATTCACCACGTCAGCTTACAAAAGAAGCTCAAGAGGCTTTGAGAAAAGTTAAACTGGCTTTATTCAATGTGGTTGAAAGAGACACTCAATAACCCTTGGAAATATCAGTTTTTGCCCCACAAGAGGCACCCACAGCAGTCCTTCATCAAGGAGACAGTGTGATAGAGTGGGTGAACCTCCCAGCATAACCAGAAAAAAGCCTTACTCCTTACCCAGTGCTTGTAACTAGAATTTTATTAAAGGCCATTAAGCGAGCAGTACAATTATCTGGGACAAGACTTGACAAGAAACACACCTTTTATACCAATACACAAATTAATGTGTTCTGTGAGACCATCTCAGAGTGGCAAATTTTATTAGCCATGGATCCAAATTTTACACATGGGTCTCCATTAAAGATAACCGGACAATTACATAAATGGTGATGGATTCTTGAAGAAAATGTTTCGAAAGTTCCCCTTAAAGGACCAACTATCTTTACAATGCATCCAAACATAATATTTGTGCTGTATACTCTCATGACTTAACTATAAAGAGAGTAGTCAGAACTCCTTTTCAGTCCACTCAGCAGAATGAATTGTATGTGATCATTCTAGCTCTTACTTATTATCCAGGAGACATAAATATAATATCTGATTCTGCCTATTCAGTAGGTGTGGTACAAAGAATTGCCACAATCCAAATAAAATTTGCAGCCTCTAATATATATCAGCTCTTTAAGAAACTTCAAGAGCAAGTGAGAAAGAATCCAGGTAAGATTTATATTTTTCATGTCCAGTCTCATAGTGGACTTCCAGGTCCCATTTTTGATGGGAATTCAAAGGCAGATAACTTTCTAACTATATTGATCAATACTCCTTTATTCCAAGAAGACCAGGAATCTAATTCTAAATATCATTAGGCTGCTCGAGCTTTACATTTACAATTTGAAATAACAAGAGAGGAAGCTAGGAGCATAGTACAAGCCTATAATGGCTTGCCTTCCTTTCCACACTCTTACACTGCCTCCAGGGAAGACGCTTTGTGGTTTGAGACCCAATGAAATCTGGCAAATGGATGTGACCCATTATAAATCTTTTGGTCCTCTGTCTTTTATCCATGTTGTGGTAGACACCTTTTCAGGATTTACTTTTGCAATATCAGTAGCAAAAGAGACAGCCCATGTGGTCACTGAATTCCTCACAAAAGTATTTGCCATTATGGGTGTGCCACAAGCAATAAAAACAGACAATGGTTCTGCATATACCTCCAAACTTTTGCACACTTTTGTGCACAGTATAAGATTTTACACACCACTGGCATACCCTTTAATCCTCAAGGACAGGCAATAGTAGAGAGGAGAATCAGAGGCATTAAGACACTCCTCCAAAAACAAAAGAAAGGGGGAGCACAGGTAACCCTAGAGAACTTCTAAATCTAACCCTTTATACTATTAACTTCTTGATTTTTGACAAAGATGCACTGGCTCCAGCAGACAGGTCTTATAACTCACTGGAAGGGCAGTGTCCAGTGCGAGCAGCTCCACTATCTTTAAATAATCGCCAGGTGATGTAGAGAGACCTGAATGGAAAGTGGTGAATGGAAGGTACTAGATAGGCTAGCTTCTTGGGGGAGAGGGTTTGCTTATAACTCTACAGATGGAGAAAGAATCAGATGGGTGCCATCGATCCATATTCGCCTTGTCTATCACAGAGAGATGGAAAGACCCTTGAAACGAAGGAGAAGACACAAGAAATATCCGGTGGTTCTGATGCTGATTGTGCTCACCATTGAAAGAGCATGGCAGTTATGGCATTTTGGCTCATGGACATCAAAAATTGTTGGACTTCAAAACCCTCAGGAATCATTGGATTCTCTGAGATATGATAAGATGGATTTGAAAACCCTCAGGAATCATTGGATTCTCTGAGACATAAGATTGTTGTAGGATTTGAAAACCCTCAGGAATCATTGGTTTCTCTGAGACATAGGACTTGAAAGCCCTCAGGAATCATTGGATTTTCTGAGAAATGATAAGACTGTTACAGGACTTCAAAATCTGCTGGAATCATTGAATTCCCTAACACATAAAAAGACTTTTGCAGGACTGCAAAAACTTGGGGGTATCATTGCATTCCCTGACACGTGAAGCAATGGACAATAGATTGGTTTTGGATTATCTCTTGGTTGCTGAAGAAGGCATATGTGTGACTGTTGTTTACATACCCTCCTTCTAGGACTCCTGGCAATCTTTTACAACATCATGTTGATTTATATTGTTTGTTATACCACTACTTGCATGTACAATTCATGTTTGTTACACCACATCGAGCCTGTACTGACTGAGGGGAGGATCATCACTAATAGCCTCTGCGCTATTGCTATGTACTTATGTAATACCTCCCATGCTGATGGGTTTGTGAATACCTGTTTCTAATAAGACCCTTCAGCCCAGAGATCTGCTAGTAACCCCCACTTTCCTTTGGTGCTTTTCATCTCCCTTCCTAAGATGTCAGAGGAGTCATGATCACCTCTTTTTCGGTTCTTTCACCTCCTTTCCTGAGAAGTCAGGGAGGGTATGATCACCTCCTCTTGGGGTCTCTGACCTCCCTTAGGAGTCAGGGATGGCATGACTACCTGTGTTCTAAAACAAAAGAAAGCAGGAGATGTAATGGGCTGAAGCTCAAGTTGATGCACTGAGGTCTCAAGCATGTGAAGCTAAATAGTAATTGGACCATACTCTATTAATATATATGCTTGGAGAAAGAATGGCCCCCGCCCATTCTTTGTGCAAGTCCTGATGTGTTGTATAGGAAATGACGATTTTGGTGGGTGGAGGCAGAGGGTCAGAGAGAGAGACAGAAAGAGAGACTGCTGGCTGGTTCCTATGGCAGCTGCTCACATTGCTATCATGATCCCCCTTCACCTCCACAAAAAATAAAGATTGAAGATTTTCCCTTAACCTGAATTCCTGACTCCGGCTGATTTTAAAATACACGATCATCACAATGGTGGCATGGCATTTTCCTATAAGTTGTAATCACATTGTCATGAGTCTGTCATTCACTCTTTTTGGAAACCACAAGAGCTGGATTGAAAAACCTACACTAGCTTCACAGCACTCTCTTTCACATCAGCCACTCTAGAAGTGGTGATCTTCCTGCAGAGCTGCTATTTAGATGATATACCTGTTGGATTCTCTCACAACAACAAAGATTTAGTACATAGTACTGTATTTGATCAGATCATCTGAATCAGAACTCTCACAAGCATCAAGACTGGTTTGATAAAAATTATGATGACATTCAGAAACTAATAAATGAAAAATGAGAATTCCACATGATGTAACAGTAGGATAGTTCTGCCATCTTCAAGAAGGTAGCATTCAATTTCATCAAAAATAAAGTACAATCAAAACTTAGAGATGCAGCATTCTGGACTCAATAAGAAGACAGATGAAATTCAATTTTATGCTGATAGTAATAATCCAAACATTTTTATGCACTAAATACCATTATGGACACAAGACCTGTGGTGCATCTCAATTACACAGTGCTGATGTTGCCACATTGAATAGTGATAAGGACATGATCTTATAAATATGGGCTGAACACTTATATACTGTTCTCAACAGACCATCATCAATCAATGCTAAAAATACTGACTATTTAACTAAAGTTGAAATCAATTACTCCCTACCTGAAATTCCAACTGAAGAAGAGGTTTGGAATGTCATTAGGCTAGAGTGGTAAAGCACAGGGTGCTGATTTTATTCCATATGAGATTTACAAGGTAGGGAGTTCATTGCTCATATAAAAGCTGGCTGAAAATTTCTAGACTATATGTTAAGGAGAGGCTATTGCTTAAGAGTTCAAGGAAGCCTCCAGCTTCCTTTCCCTAAAGGGAAAAATTTATTTGCTGCCCATCAAAGTGGGACTTCTCTCTTAGTCCTTTTTGGCAAGATTCTTGCCAGAGTTCTCCTTGATATACTGACCCTATTTAGAGCCAGTGTGACTTTGGAAGGGGTCAAGGAATAGTCAATTCTGATATAAGTAAAGGAAAACCTCAATAAAAGTTTGAAATCCAGGAATTTAGGGGTGAAGCCAAGATAGCAGAATAAAGTCAGGGAGCTACTCAAGCTCTCCCAAGTTCTGGTGAAAACCATATGAAACTAAGTCTCTGAACAGAATCTGTTGGAAGAGGATCACTTTCCAGGTAAAGGTAGACTGAAAAAATGTCAAAAAAAAAAAAGGTTAGTCTCACTGGGGTGAAAAGAGCATTTAGCCCAACTCAGATAGATTCTGGGAAAGTCAGTGAGAGGATTTTAACAACAGCAAATCAGCAAATAAGATCTTCAGTCCTGGCTCAGTAGAGGAGTAAATCGGGGGGCGTGTCCCTCTCAGCTCAGAAGGTAAATTATGGAAAATCATGCCATTTCCTGAACAGAGAAGGCAAAATTACCCTTTACAAACACAAGGACCCCCTTTGCTTAAAGTTAAGGCTTACTGCTGCACAAGAAACTTGGGACATTGCCCACTTTACCTCAGGAGCAGAGTTCCACCTTAAAAGTTAAAACAAACAAACAAAAAAAAACAAACAAACAAAACAAAACAAAACAAAAACAAACAAAAACAAGGGATTACCAAAAGAAAAGTGAAAAAATGAGCAAGAAACAGAAAAAAAAATAACCTTGTTCATAGATTATTACTATGTTAACAACACAGACCAAAACACAAACTCATAGCAGAACAGAATGTTCACACAAGAAATCTCAAATAGTGAGATAAATTGGTTTCAAGCCAAAAGAGCCTTCTTGGAAATGTTCATAAATGACTTTTTTTTATAACTATAACTTTTTATTGACAGAACCCATGTTTTTACAACATTATCTCTTGCACTCACTTCTGTTCCGATTTTTCCTCTCTCTCCCTCCACTCTCTCTCCCAGATGGCAAGCAGTCCTATACATGTTATATATGTCACAGTGTATCCTAGATACAATATATGTGTGCAGAACCAAACAGTTCTCTTGTTGCACAGGAAGAATTGGATTCAGAAGGTAAAAATAACTCTGGAAGAAAAACAAAAATGCAAACAGTTTACATTCATTTCCCAGTGTTATTTCATTGGGTGTAGCTGCTTCTGTCCATCCTTGATCAATTGAAACTGAATTAGATTTTCTCTTTGTCAAAGAAATCCACTTCTATCAGAATACATACTCATACAGTATTATTGTTGAAGTATATAATGATCTCTTGGTTCTGCTCATTTCACTTAGCATCAGTTCATGTAAGTCTCTCCAAGACTCTCTGTATTCACCCTGCTGATCATTTCTTACAGAACAATAATACTCCATAACATTCATATACCACAATTTACCCAACCATTCTCCAATTGATGGGCATCCATTCACATAAATGACTTCTGAAGACAAGTAAGAGAAGTAGAAGAAAATGGAAAAAGAAACACTAGGAAAAAAGATAAGAGAATAGAGGGAGGGATGATAGAAGATTAGTGAATGGAGTGAGTTTAAAAAAATACTATTAAGGGGGAGGGATAATAGGAGAAAAAGTAGGAGATGGGATAGGTAAAACACATACACACACACACACACACACATAAGGACAGGGTGGAAAAAGAGAACAAAAATATATATATAGGGGAGAAAATACAATGGAGGGAAATACAGCGCTGGTAACTATAACTCTAAATGTGAATGGGATGAACTCTCCCATAAAACAAAAGCAATAGCAGAGTGAATTAAAAAAAACAGAATCCTAAAATATGTTGTTTATAAGAAACACATTTGACACAGAGAGCCACATCTGCCGAAGGAAGGATACATCTTGATAAAGGGTAGCCTAAACAATGAAGTAGTAATGCTACTAAATGTGTATGCACCAGGTGGTAGAGCAGTCAAATTCCTGAAGAAGATTTTAAGCCAGTCACAACAAGAGACAGCAAAACTATTCTTGTGCAGAATGTCAACCATCTCCATTCAGAATGAGAAAAATATAACCACAAAATCAATAGGAAAGAAACTAGTAATGGTAATAGAATCCTAGAAAATCTAGATATAATAGACTTCTGGAAAAAAAATTTAATAGAGACAGAAACAAATATAACTTTTTTGGCAGTTCTTAGGACCTACATACCTATATAAAAATTGAATGTATATTAGAGCATGAAAACCCGAAAATCAAATATAAAATCAAGAAACAATAAACGCTTCCTTTTTAGATCACAATTATATTCAATAAAAGGCCAGGGAAGAAAAACCAAATGGGAATTAAATAATCTAATTCTGAAGAATCAAACAACAATTCACAGAATCAATCCATAATTTCATCTAAGAAAATGACAATAATGATATAATATCCCAAAATCTATGAGATGAAGGCAAAGTAGTTTTTAGGGGAAATTTTATATCTCTAAATAGCTACATAAATAAAATAGAAAAAGAGGAGATCAATTAAATTAGACAAACAACTAAAAAAGCTAGAAAAAGGACAAATTAAAAACTCCCTATTATATACAAAATTAGAAAATTTGAAACTAAAAATAAAGATTAATAAAATAGAGACTAAGAAAACTATTGAACTAATAAACTAAACTATGAGTTGCATATATATATATATTATATATATATATATATATATATATATATATATATATATATATATAAAACAAAGTAGGTAAACCTTTGGTTTCTTTGATCAGAAAAAAAAAGGAAAGAAAAAAAAAAATCACCAGCATCAAAAATGAAAGGAATGAACTCAACACCAATGGAAAAGAAATTCAAGCAACAATTAGGAGCTATTTTACACAACTCTATGACAGCAAGCCTGACAATCTCAGTGAAATAGATGAATATGTATAAAAATATGAATATTCCAGGTTAACATAAAAGGAAATAAAATTCTTAAGTAGTCCCATTTAAAAAAATAAATTAAATAAGTCATTAATGAACTCTCTAAGAAAAAAACCTCCAAGGCCATATGGATTCACTATTGGATTCTGCTAAACCTTTAAAGAACAATTAATTTCAATAATATATAAACTATTTGGAAAAAATAGGGAAAGAAGGCATCCTGTGAAATTCCTTTGATGAAACAAATATGTCACTGATATCTAAATAATGAAGGATCACAACAGAAAAAAATACAGATCTGCCTAATAAATATTGATGCAAAAATCTTAAATAAAAATTTAGCAAAGAGATTGCCACAACTTATCAGCAGGATAATGCACTATGAACAAATAAGATTTATACAAGAAATACAAAGCTTGTTCAACATCAGGAAAACTAATATCATAATTGACCATATCAACAATAAAATCAAAAGAAACCATATGATCTTAATAAATGCATTAAACACTTTTGACAAAATATAGCACCCATTTCTATTATCCATACTAGAGAGCATAGGGATAAAGGAAGTTTTCCTTAAAATAATGAGTAGTATCTAACTAAAATCTACAGCAAGCATTATTTGTAATGGAGAGAAGCTGGATTCATTTCCAATAAGATCAGGAGTGAAACAAGGATGCCCATTATCGCCACTATTTTTCAACATTGTATTATAAATGTTGACTTTCACAATAAGAAAAGAAAAAAAGAAACTAAAGGAATTAGAATAGGCAATAATGAAATAAAATTATTACTCTTTGCAGATGATATGATGATATTATACTTAGAGAATCCTGGAAAATCACCTAAAAACCTACTAGATACAATCTGCAGCTTTAGCAATGTTATAGAATATAAAATAAATCCACACAAATCACCAGCATTTCTCTATATTACTGTTGAAGCCCATCAGCAAGATATAGAAAGATAAATTCCATTTAAAATTACTGTAGACATAATAAAATACACAGAGGTCTACCTGCCAAGATGAATCCAAGAACTATATGAGGAATCAGCATTATGGTATTTACTGCCTGACAATTCCAGGTATTCATGCACAAATTTAGAGATAGAAAATTTCCCCTAAAAACTGTTTTGGCTACTTACCACAAGTTTTGGTATCTTGCATTCTTAGTGTCAGTCTCTTAGATGAAATTATTGTTAATTTCCAAGATTTGATGTTTGATCCAGCCATTCTTTAGAATTGGACTATTTTCACAAGAACAATATAAACAAAATTAAAAACCATTTTCACACGAATAAAAAATATCAATTATTCATAGGTAGGCTGAGATAATATAATAAAAATGGCGATTTTACCTAAATTAATCTGCTTTTTCAGTGTCATACCACTCAAACTGCCAAATATTCTTTTATGCAGCTAGAAAAAATAATAACAAAATTTATCTGGAAGAATATAAAATCAGAATTTGAAGAGAATTAATGAAAAGTTCAAAGAAAGGTAGACTAGCTATACTAGACCTAAAACTATATTATGAAGTAGTAGTCATCAAAACCATTTGCTACTAGTTAAGAAATACAGTAGTGAATCAGTGGAATATTTTAGATACAGATGACACAATAATCAATGACTATAGTAATCTACTGTTTGATAAAATCAAATGCTCCAGCTTCTGGTCTAAGAACTCAGTATTTGACAAAATAGATGGAAACAATAAAAAAAGTCAGAAATTTGGCATAGCCCTCCATCTTACACCCCACATTCAAATAAGGTCAAAATAGGTAGTGATATTATATGCAAATTAGGAGAGAAGGGATAGTGAAGAAAGAGGAATTTATGGCCAATGAATATATTGAGAATATTATGAAGTGAAAAATGGGTAATTTTCATTACATGAAATTAAAAAGTTATTGCACATACAAACCCAAGGAAGCCAAGATTAGTATACAAAAACCATCATAACTGCAAATGGGAATGGGATGAACTATCCCATAAATCAGAAGCAAAGAGGAGAGTGGATTAAAAGCAAGCATCATATAATACGTTGTTTACAAGAAACATATTTGAAGCAGAGAAATACACAAAGAACCCATTTAATTTAGTGTTGTTTTTGAGGGAAACTGGAAATGATCCTAAACTTCCTGGCTTCTCTCAGCCATTTTGCTAACCTGTTATTTAAATTTCTAATGAAACAGTTCATTAAATTCCAAGACAGTAAACTATAAGAGCAAGAGATTTCAATAAACCTCTTTCAAACCTAAGGGAATCTGCCAAAAATAAAAGAAACAAGAAATTAATTATAGACCTTTATAGAGCTTTAGAAAAATTAGAGATGGTAGATGTATGACAATTGATGAAAGGAAATACACCACATATCTATTTCCATGTTATGAGATAGAATTATATGAACATCAACACCTTTTTTTCCTCGTAGAATCACTGTTCTTACCTGCCTTGTATTTCATGTATAAATAAAGTTTTTGATAGCTCTCAACTTACCATTATGAAACTTCAACCATTAAATTTCTTTATCTGGTTTTCTACTTCTGGGAATTTATCACATATGTTGTTTTGGCATATTGGGAGTTAAATATTTCTAGCCGTTATGGAAGTGCAAAAATAAAACAGGATATAGAAGGGTCTTGCAGACATTGATAAGAATATGAAAACCATAGCCATTCACCACCTAAGCTGTTTGTAGAATAAAAAATACCAACTGGTAGTCAGCCTTTTTTTGGCCAGTTTCATATCATTCTGTGTACTGTGTAACTGCTTTGTTTTTCATGAATTATCTATCTTACATAGGTACATTCATCTTCATCTCTATATTAGAAATCTGTAGATTCCTTTAAATTTCAGTTTAAGTGCCATCTTATATATGTGATTTTTTATAAGCCAGCTTATTGGCACTCCCTTGCTTGCAGTTTTGATTGTTACTTTTTCAAGGCCAGTTATGGATGTTTTATTTACATAATATTCATGCTGGTGTTGCTCTTGTTATTTTATTTTTCAATCTTTTTATTTACATTGTTTTTTTCCTAATGACTTGTTTCATTGTTATAATTATAATTTTATTAAACATGTTTATATTATTATTAGCAAGACATTTATTTTATTCACATTTCTGATTGTTTCAATAAAAATGTTTTTGATTTGATAAATTTGGCAGTGCTGTTAGATAATGTCATTTTTTTCATCTTTTTAAACTTTCATATCCAACAATTTTGACCCTGCATTTTTAGTATTTAACTCTAATTTTTTATGATTTTTTTATTCATTTGTTTACTTTCTTCCAGTATTCTAAACTCTGATGACAGGTTTATCACTGCTAGAAAAAAAAATAAACATGATTTTTCCTATTGATATATTCATAACTATTATATTGATTAAAACTCCCTGAACTCCACCTCTATATGTCCAGTGTTTTCTGCAATCTTTTAAATAAACTTTTAATATTGTAGACCATGCAAATGTCTCTGTAGTACTCTCCTTTGCTGGATGATGAGTCTTTGGTTGGGATCACTATTTTATTAAATATCAAGATCATCCATGTATATTTATTTCTATTCAGTTCTTGACAGTCATTTTCCACCTCTTTTTATTTGCATTCCTTCTCCCTCCCATAGTATTTACTAGTCACCTTTCATGTGTTATGCTATATTTCCATTAAAATGTAGGTTCCCTGAAAGTAAGGAATATTTTCCTAGCTTTTATTTTTATTCTGTTTACCACAATGCATGACATATAGTGAGCTTTCATTAAATGGTCTATTTTAATCCATTATTTATCAAGCTAGATGACTATATAACCATTTTTAATTGTCTAATAAGAGGAATAGACTTAAAAGCAACATTATACATTTAATATCCATCTTACATATCACTTATGATGGTCAGAATTCCTACAAATCATTTAATCTCTCTGGTTTACTTATAGAAATAATGAATTGGATTAAATTCTCTTCCAATTTAATATTTTGATGAAAATCTATCTTTCACATCTCAATGTGAAAAATTGAGATTATAATACATACACTTTACCTTTTCTATTTATACTAAGAAGCTAGAAAACCTCTTTGTGGCAACCCAATGTATGTTTAATTTAAATTATTTGTGTGTGTATGTATACATATACACACACACATAATTTAAATTAAACATACATTGATTCAATTTGGCATGGTATATATATACCATGCCAAATTGAATTAATTCCTTTAATTTTTTTTTAAGATTCCAAATTACTTCAGTGTCTAAATTCAACAATTACAGCAATGCAAACAGTTTAGCCCCTTGCTAATAGATGTGATTGAATAACTCTTAATAGCTAAATGTAACTTGATAGTATATTAAAAATCCATCTAACTAATGTTACCAATCATGACTGAAGACAGTTTAATAATGGATTATACATGCACATACACAAATATTTTAATGTCCAATCAATCGGCAGTTCCTTATTCAGTGACTACTAGAACAGCTAATCTATCTTTAAGAATGAACCAAAAACTCACTCAAATTATTGATTTTATTGCTGTCTACTTCTGTAGACATGTATAAATATCACTTAATAGTTCCTGGCCTCAATTTCCTTAGTTATGCAATGAAAAAATTTGAACTAGACAATCCCCAAGATATTTTCTAGCTATAAATATAATCTAGAAATTTCACCTTGACTATTGTGAAAGTCTTCTAAATGAATGCCATTCTTTCCTTATTTCATACATCCTAGGAAGCTAAGTGTTATACAGCACCAGCTCTGGAATCAGGAAAACATGAGTTGTACAACCACAGACACTTACTAGCTCTGGGAACTTAAATAAATTACATAATCTCAATTTCCTCATTTGTAAAAGTATAATACAATGCCATTTATTTCTCAGAATTATGATGATCAATATAAGTGTAAAGCATTCAGTATCATGCCTCACATATACTAAACACTATACAAATATTAGCTACTATTATTATATTATTACCAAAGTATTTTTTCTAATATATAAGTATGATTACTTCACTCCCTCCTAAAAATAAAAAAAATAAAAAATAAAATAAAACTTTAATTGTTCTCCATGAGCTCCAAAACAAAATGGACTACTTTATATGGAAATTAATCCCATCTGTAATATACCATTTCAATCTGTCAAATAGATTATTAACTCTATAGAGATGGGGGATGTTACTTTTTATTCATTGATCCCCAGAATCTAATATAGTGGAAATGATGGCAGTTGGAACATAAAAATAGCTATGACACTTAAAAGTCATGTAAAATATGAGCATTCAATCTATTTAGAATTATTTTTAATATTGGATAGGTAGTGGATATATATGTTCTTCATACTTAATGATTATTTACTCTTATTCCCCCATTTTCCTGATAAAAATAAAAAAAATATTCCATTGAAATAAATTGACATGTTCAAGGTTACAATGGTATTGCATTGCAAAATCAATATTTTAGCCTGTCTTCTCACTCCAAATCCAAATTCCCCAATACATTAATGCGAATAAATGTTCCACAGTGAGTACAATGTGATTATTCTAGTATAATTGTTTTTTCTAAACTTACATGAAGAAAAAATTTTGGAATCTCTCCATTTCTGCTGTCAGACTGGATCTTCAGAACACAGCTGCATGTCTTCCATCGCCAATAAACAAAGTGATTTTTTTTCCTGAAGTTTTGGATAGATGTTTCAACCACAAGTGGGCATATTTAAGTTCTCAAATTCAAATTAGATAAAAGGTTTTACATATATTGGAACCAGAGGCTTTACTCATGTCTCTGATTATTTCAATCAAGATAGGTTTTTCAATTGATAAATTTATCAAATCTAAGTGAGGTTGGGTAACGTCTCCACTCCACCACAATACAACCTCAAACACAACATAACTTTGATACTGTATTTTTAACATTTGCCTCTAAATATTTTAATGGCTGTTTTTCAAATGTGTCATTTCTTCCAGTAAATCACAAACTCTGTGAGCAGAACAAATATATTTTATTAATGCTAATATTCTTCTCCTAGCTAAATACAAAATCTTGGACATAGGATGCATTCAGCAAGTGCCTATGCCATGTAGAGATGGTTCCCTACTCTTAAATCCCATTTTCTTCCTATGACATATTTTTTTTCAAGAGACTTCAGAATGAATGAGAATGTAAGAATTTATGATAGAGTTGTTCATAACAATGGGCATTATATTCATGATTACTGGATAAAAATTAGAAAAAATATCATTTAAAATTTTATTTTGTCTAAACAAGATATGTGATTGTATGTGGGTATGTGACATGATCTCTCCATTTTCATCCCATTTATCATGGGTCTTTTTCACATGGACTGATTTAACTTAGTCCTGTGTTGATTGGGTCTATGAATATCCTGCTTTCAGGAGCAGAGCTGTATTTTTCTCTTTTATTCTTTTGTTAGAACATACTGCACATTGGTACAATTCTGAGCTTAAACAAATTCAAGTCTGGCTATTATATATCAATTTATTTCCAGTGTGTTTCAGACATTTTAACCTAACCTCTAAAACCTTTAAATTTCTCTCTAAATATAGATGAGAACAAGAAATAGAGATACTGCATAATTAGCCATTTCACTTTAATATGGAAAGTGCATATTAAAATGTAGATGTTCAATTGGACTAGAAAATGACTAAGATAATGTTTTCCTTCAGTCCAATATATTGCCAGAAAATAATCAACTAAAGAATCACTTTTCCACTTGCAGGAAGATCTCAAGCTCTTTTGGCAGCACCTACAGCTTGATAATGATCTAATGATGAAAATGAGGTAGATTAGTGAATAAGGCATTAGGAGGATAGAAAGGGCAGATGTGGTGAGCATTGGCTCATAATCAGAGAAAATAATAGCATGAATTTCAATCACTTCTCTCCTTCTTTTTCTAGACCCTACTTTTGGAGGGTAAGGGGCTGCATATTTCCCATTACTTGGAATCGGGCTGAACAGAACATATTAAGTATAGTATTAAATTAAATTGAAGGAAGCATCATGGCATCATGTAAATTCCTATCTTACTTTCCCAGACCTTCTCAACAATGTCCCAGAAAACACTTCACTCCTAAACTCACACCTTCACTGGACATTAAACTTGAAAGCTATGTTCTAGTTCTATTGTTTTCACCATCTGATTGGTTGGCTTTTCCGAGAACCTCCATTTTAAGGAGAATCAGGACATCCATGTCTATATTCTTTTCCAAGAAACACTTGACTCTCCCAGATTTTCTCTAAAATGTTCCAAATATCTTTTTTCTCCATCTATCTTCTTTTCAGTTGCTTTTCATCTGTCTTTCCCCATCAGAGTATAAGTTCTTGAGAACTTTTTATTTTGTTTATATTTATATTCTCAGTACTTATTTTATTTGTGACTATTTGATGGGGATATTAAGACCAAAAGGCACTTTCTTAGATTTGATTTGTCGTCTGGCAATTTTCTTTTATTACATATTAAATTTTGTAGTAGATTAATTAATTAATTAATTTTTATTTATTTATTTTTAATACACATTGTTTTATGAATCATGTTGGAAGAGGAAAATGAGAGCAAAAGGGGAAAATCATAGAAGAGATTAAAAAAACAGGAAAAAAAAAAGAAGTGAACATAGCATATATTGCTTTATATTCAGTCTCCTTAGAACTTTTTTTTCTGGATGTGAATATCATTTTCTGTCCAAAATCTATTAGGATTGCTTCAGATAACTGAATCACTGAGAACCAAGCCTTTCATAGTTGATCACTGTACATTCTTGCTGTTATCATGTACAATGTATTTCTGATTCTGCTTATTTTGCTCAGCATCAGTTCCCTTAAATCTTTCCAGGCCTTTCTATAATCAGCTCGTCCATCATTTTAATAGAACAATAATATTGCATCCCATTCGTGTAGCACTATTTGTTCAGCACCTCCTCAATTGTTGGGCATATACATTCCTTTTGCAATTCTTTACTGTCACAAAATGTTTACTGCTACAAATATTTTTGCACATGTGAGTCCTTTTCCTTCCTTTTTAATTTCCTTGAGCTACAAATCCAGTAATGGTACTGCTTTGTAAAAGGCTATGCACAGTTTGATAGCCCTTTGAGCACAGCTCCAAATTGCTCTCCAGAATAGGTGATCATTTCACAACTCCACCAACAATGCATTACTGTACTAATTTTCCCACATTCCCTCATCCATTTATCATTATCTTTTCCTGTTATCTTTGCCAATCTGTTACTTCAGGGTTGGTTTAATTTGCATTTATCTAATCAACAATGATTTAGAGCACTTTTTCATATAACTATAACTGGCTTTACTTTTGTTATCTGAAAATTGTCCATTCCTATCTTTTGACCATAAATCAATTGGGGAATGAGTTGTATTCTTATAAATTTGACACAATTCTTTACATATTTAGAAATGAGACCTTTATAAAGAATACTGTCCATAAAGATTTTTCCCAGATTTGTACTTCCCATTTAATCTTGTTTCTGTTCATTTCGTTTGGGCAAAACCTTTTTAATTTAATGTAATCAAAGTTGTCTATTTTGCCTTTCATAATGTTTTGTACTTCTTTCATTATAAATTCCTCCCATCTCCAAAGATCTGATGGGTAAATTATCCTTTGTTCTCCTATTTTTTTATGTTACCATCTTTTATACCTAAATCATGCATGCTTTTTGACCTTATTTTGATATGGGATGTGAGATGTAAGTCTATGACAATTTTCTGAGATATTGTTTTCCAGTTTCCCCAGCAATTTTTCTGTTCAAATAGGGAGTTCTTTTCCCCAAAAAATGTTGGAGTCTTTATCAAATTCTGACCATATTAACTAAAGGTTTTGGTGCTGGAGATGAAAGGGGATATGTCATCAATTATGCCATTGCTTCTTCTTAATTTCATTAATTCATGACTATTAAATGTTTAGATTAATTTATTTAACTTTTTTCTTTTCCTCTCTTTTCTTTTCTTTTCTTTTTTCTTTTTTTTTTTTTTGTGGTCATTTAAAGATGACCAAAATATTTGAAATTGGAAATCTAGCTAATTTCTGCTTAGGGGAAATAAATAATGATACAAAAATATTCAGTAGAACAAGATAATTCTTGAAGGTTTTCTATAAAACTGAAATTTCATGAACAATAATATAATTGAATACAGCCATAATAATGTAGTGTAAACAATACTAGAATTAATCAGGATGATTGGGATGCAGTACTTCTGATGTTTATTTTATTTTTGAATCATATTTCCTTTCTTCAAAAGAATGCATGCTATTATTTGCAATATCTAGCTCAAAGGGTTTTTGTAAAATAAAAAGTATTCTAAAAAATATAAAGAAATAAAATTAGAAGCATTGTCACAAAACCAAAGTATAACTTATTGAATTAATGTGGGTTTCAGCCTCACTTTTCTGAATAGGAAATCATGTATCCATTTTGACCTTATTTTGGTATAGAGTGTGAAATACAGATCTATGCCAAGTTTCTGAATATAATTTTCCAGTTTTCCCAGAAATTTTTGTCTTGGTGCCTGAAGCTGGAATTTAAGCATTTATCATATATGTATTAGATTGCTTTAAGCCATTATTGTGTAATGTGTATCTAATCTATTCCACTGATACACCATTCTATTTATAGCCAGTATCAAATGGTGTTGATAACTACTGCTTTATAATATAGTTTTAGGTTTTGTACTGCTAAGTCACAATCCTTTATATTTTATTTTTCATTAATTCCCTTGATATTCTTGACCTTTTGTTCTTCCAGATGAATTTTATTATATTTTCTGATTCTACAAAATAGTTGTTGTCAGCTTGACTGATAGGATACTGAACAATTAGAACAACTTAGGCATAATTGTCATTTTTATTATATTAGCTCTGCTTACACATAAGCAATTGATATTTTTGCAATTGTTTTGATCTGTATTTATATGCGTGAGAAGTGTTTTATAATTGTGTTCATAAAGTTTTGTGTTCTTAGGTTTGTCTTGGCAGGTAGACCCCTAGGTATTTTATTTTGCCTGCAGTAATTTTAAATGAAACTCCTCCTTCTATCTCTTACTAATAGGCTTTACCAGTAATATATAGAAATGTTGATGATTTGTGTGGTTTTATTTTGTATCCTATCTTTGCTAAAACTGTGAATTTTGTCAAGTAGGTTTTTGAATGATTTTCTAGGATTCTCTAAGTATATCATTATATCTGCAAGGAATGATAATTTTATTTCCTCATTCTATTCTATTCTATTCTGATTCCTTTAGTTTCTTTTTTCTTATTTCTTATTGCTAAAGACAACATTTCTAGTTAATGTTGAATAATAGTAGTAATAATGGGCATCCTTGTTTCACCCCTGATCTTACTGAGAATGCATCTAGCTCCTCTCCCTTACAGATAATGTTTGCTCTTGTTTGTAGTTAGATGCTGTTTATTATTTTAAGGAAAGCTCTCTTTAACCCTATGTTCTCTAGTGTTTATAATAGGATTGGATACTGTATATTGTCCAAAGCTTTATCTGCATCTATTGAGATTATCACATAATTTCTGTTGATTTTGTCATTGATATGGTGGATTATGGTAATAATTTTGCTGAAATTGAACCAGGCCTACATTCCTGGTAAAAAATCCACTTGGTCCTAGTTGTATTATCCTGCTGATAAGTTGCTGTATTCTCTGCTAATGTTTTATTTAAAATATTTGTATCAATATTCATTAGGCAGATTGATTTGTAATTTTCTTTCTCTCTTTTGGCTCTTCTTGGCTTAGATATAAGTGCCATATTTATGTCAGTAAAATAATTTGGCAGTACCCCTTCTTTCCCTATTTTTCCAAATAGATTAAATAGTATTGGAATTAAATGTTCTTTAAAAGTTTGGTAAAATCCACTTGTGAATCCATCTAGCCTTGGAGATTTTTATTTTTTTGGGGGGTGGGGAGACTTCATTAATGATTTATTTGATTTTTTTTTCTAAAATGGGACTATTTAAGTAGTTCATTCCTTTTCTCTTAATCTGGAACATTTATATTTTTATAAATATTTATCCATTTCAGTTAGATTGTCAGATTTGCTGTCATAGAGTTATGGAAAATAGCTCCTAATTTTACTTTAATTTCTTTTTTCATTGGTGGTGAGTTCACTCCTTTCATTTTTGATGCTGGTTATTTTCTTTTCCTTTTCTTTCTTTGATCAAATTAACCAATGATTTATCTATATTTTTAAATCTACTCTTAGTTTTATTAGTTCAATAGTTTTCTTAGTTTCAATCTTATTAATCTCTCCTTTGAGTTTCAGAATTTCTAATTTAGTATTTAATTAAGAACTTTTAATTTGCTCTTTTTCTAGCTTTTTTTTTTTTTGCATAACCATTTCATTTATCTCCTCTTTCTCTATTTTGTTCATATAGCTATGTGCAGATATAAAATTTCTCCTAAGAACTTTTGTGGCTTCATCCCACGGGTTTCAGTATGTTGTTTCATTATCATTCTCTTGAATAAAATTATGGATTGTTTCTGTGATTTGTTGTTTGAACCATTCATTCTTTAGGAGTAGATTATTTAATTTCCAATTGTTTTTTAATCTATCTTTCCCTGGCACTTTATTGAATATAAATTTTTGTTGTATTGTAGTCTGAAAAGGCAGCATTTACTATTTCTGCCTTTCTGTAATCAATTATGCTTTAAGATATGGTTAAATATGTGAAGGTGCCATATACTGCTGAGAAAAAAGTGTATTCCTTTGTATACCTTTTCAATTTTCTCCAGATCCCATATCTAGGTTTTCTAGAATCTTATTAACTTCCCTAGTTTCTTTCTTATTTATTTTGTGGTTAGATTTATCTGATTCTGAGAGGGAAACATTGAGGTCCCCCACTAAAATGGTTTTGCTGTCTCTTTCTTCCTGTGACTGCCTTAAAATCTTCTCTAGAAATTTGGTTGCTCTACCACTTAGTGCAAAGATATTTAATAGCATTTCTACTTCATTGTTTAGGTTACCTTTATTAGGATGTACTTTCCTTCCTTATCTCTTTTAATAAGATCTATTTTTACTTTTGTTTTATCTGAGATCAGAATTTCTACCCCTGCTTTTTTTTTTTTAACTTCAGCTGAAGCATAATAAATTCTGTTCCATATATATAATGCGTCTCTCTGTGTCAAATGTGTTTCTTGTAAACAACATATTGTAAGATTCTGCTATTCACTTCTGTTTTATGAGACTTCACCCCATTCACATTCACATTTATGATAAACAGCTCCTTATTTCTCTCCATCCTATTTTCTCTCTTACATTCACTTTTATTCTCTCTTGTATTCACTTTTGTTCTCTCTTCCTACCCTGTCCTTAGTTGATTTTTTTAACCACACCAGCTACGACTTTATATTCTATTTTCCCTTCCCTCTTTCTTTTATCTCTTTTCCTAATGTTTCTGCTCTTTCTTCTATCCTGTCTCTTTCTCTTCTTTTTTCTTTCTCTTTCCACTTTTTATAGGGCTAAAAGAGGTACTATGCAGCTCTGAGTGATTTGAATGTAGAGGATGCTTGTGTTTTCAGGGGGCAGCTTTGGCTGCTTTTCTTAAGAAGAAACTTGGTTTCCAAGAGTTTGCCTTCTTATCCGAGACTGGAAGCCCTCCCACCAATTTGCTCCTTTAGTTAGCCAAGACTGAGGGTTTTAGTTCCTGATTTGCTATGATCATGACCCTCTCAGTTTCTTTCCCCAAGTATATATGAGCTGGGCTGAGGACCCTTTTCACTTTAGTGAAACTAAACTTTCTTAAAGGTTTTCCAGTCTATCTTGAGCTAGAGAATGGTTTCATTCTGTCACTCTTTGTTCAGAGACTTGCTTTCATGTGGTTTTTGAAGGAAATTGGGAGAGCTCAAGCAGCTTCCTTACTTCTCTCTGCCACTTGTCTTCACCCTCAGAAATCTAATGAATATTTTAAAAAACTTTGGAAAGGACAAAATCAAGGCAATAGTTCTTTGCAGCTGAGTTGGACTAGAGAAATGTCATGGAAGATGAATAGGTTGAAAAAATGGAAATTTATGATATTTGAAAAAATATTATGCACAATATGAGGACAAAAGTTGGAGAACAAAGAAAGACTTTGAGCCAGGTATTGAACTCATTAAACGTGAGGATATCTTGGGAATATAAAAATTATAGTGACAAGGATCTACATTGAAATTTTTAAATTTCTGAACCTCAAAGGATGAAAGTTTGCTGAATGATGGCAGAGCAAGTGTCTTTAAGTAGTAATAGAGAGTAAAAGAATGTTTAAATCCCCCCACTATGTTTACTGATTCAGAGAGAAATAGTGAATATATAACTAGTACTACAAGGAATAGCTGAATTTTTTTGTCAATAAGATAAAGTCATCTCTATCAATGTTATAAGATTAAAGACTGAGAAATGAAAATAATTAAGATTTAAGTTAGTTTATTAATTATTGAGCAGTCATTTTACAGAGCACAGTGGAAATACAGGGAAGATCTGAACTGGGACATTTGTAGAATAATAGGATTGTGAGATATTCAAGTGAGAGAGCTTGCATTTGGAAAGGAAAACAAGATGCATATTTCAATAACTGTGGGCTCCCAGTTAATAGGATTAAGAGAGTTTGAGGGCATATAAGTGTGCTAACCATTGTGGAATTAAATTCAGCAGACATTTTTCATATTCTACATTCTAGGCAAGTGCAACTGGAGATATCTTCTAATTCCTCTAAAGTTTTAAATGTCCTATACCTGGATTATTTTTCTTCTTCAACTCTCCATGTTGGGAGTTCTCTTACTTTTCCCAATACCTGATACAGGTAATATTTCTTTCAGACACACTTTAATTCTACTACATGAAAATTATCTCTTTGAATTTTCTTAATGTATCTTTTAAAATGATCACATTTTACTGTATGTGTGTGTGTGTGTGTGTGTGTGTGTGGGTGTGTGTATGTATCCTTTTTTTTTTTCCCTTTGCAAGAATATCACTTCTAGTCAGGGACTATGGAATTTTCTTTCATCAATCATGATCACTGAAAAATCAATAAACTAAGCATGATTTTCTCTTATTGTAAATCATTGTACCTGCAAAGATGTATAAAAAAAAGAGCTGATCTTTATCCCTTTCTTCTTCCTAAAGATTTGAGACACTGATGGTTCTTTAATTAACACTGGCCAATTGTCTTAGAAGGAAATGGGAGATAGAAGATAAATGGGATGATAGAAGGAATAAACCTATATAAATATCAGAGGATTACATTGAATGAGTGGGCCTACACTTTTTAGATACTAGAAAAAGAAAAAAAAGAAAATAGAGTGGGCTCATCATGAATTGACCTGGAGTAAAAGTGAGAGATCCTTTAAAGTCATCTATTAAAGAAAGTTCACTCACACTTTAAGGGATACAGTGGGAAACAATAAAAAATTAAAATAACATTCTGGACCAAGAAACATTAAAAATTATAATATAATTTCTCATTGCAATACTTTTATAATCTAAGTGTCAAAAAATGTGCATCACTTTTTTGAAAGGTGAACTGTACATCCAGGAGCAAAACAGAATAAAACAAAACAAAGAAAAAAAAATGAAAGACAGACCAACACCAAAGGACAGAAACTGGCAAGGAGTGCCTTCTGGGTAATAAACAAAATAGTAAAAGGGAATCATATGAAAACAAATACATAAGGACAAGAGAATTCAGAAGAACAGGAGGCAAAAAAGGAGTTGCCTTCTCTCCTTAGGTCAAGGAAAGAGTGGGAAAAGGGCCCATGCTAGAGGTATTGTTTATCCAGCTGAGATAATAGATATAAGCTTCTGAGACAATGAAGCAGCTATTGACTCCACAGGGCTTCCAAAACTGCTGCCTGTGTTACTGCTGCTACAGCTAAGATTTCTGCCTATGAGAATTCACTATCCCAATTTCTATAACTATAACCCTAATGGAACTTCCATTGCTCTGATAGAGGCCAACTTCACCAAGATATCACTTACCTATCTCCCTGTCAATGTCATCCTTCACAAGCTTTCAGAGAAATTAGTCATGTATTAATAATTGAAATCTCAGTTACTCACTGAAAAAAAGATGAAAGCTAATGCCTTTGACAGCCTCCTCGATTTGCATGAAATTTCGATCCAGAATACCAAAAAGATCGTATACATTGAGCCTGAAGCATTTACAAACCTTTTTTGGTTAAAATATCTGAGTATCTGTAATACAGACATACAAAAGCTCCAGGATTTTATAAAGATTTTCTTAGCTGAATTTAATATTATTTTGAAAACTTGTGAATATGCACATAACCAGCGTCCTAGAACATGCTTTTCAAGGGAGGAATAATTGCCCAACACTCAACTTTCATGGATTTGAAGAAATACAAAGCCATGTGTTCAATAGAACATTGATCTCATTGGACTTAAAGGAGAATAAGATCAAAGGAAAATGCACAATGATGCCTTGAGAGGGGCTGCATGATCCAAAGTTTTGGTAGGAACTACTCAGCTATAGGGTGACATTCAGATTTTAATTGCTGCATTACCTCATTCCCTGAAGTAATTGTCATCTGGTCAAAAAAAGTGTCAAAATGTCAACATTCCCAAAAAATGTGAAAGCATAAGGAAACCAAATGAAACATTGTATTCTGCCATTTTTGTGAATAGTGAACTAAGTATCTGGCCTTATGACTATGACTTTTGCTCATCTAAAATATTTTGGTGTGCTCTTAAACCAAATGACTTGAATCCTTGTAAAGATATGATGAGTTATAACTTCCTTTGAGTCTTGATATTACTCTAGCAATCATGGGAAAAATTCACTGCTTCTGATCAGTTATTATAAAATGACAATATCCTGATTTCTCATGTGCAATCTCTCCTATGCATTTGTTTACATGGGGCCCTATCAGCTGATTATTGCTTCAGTTGATTTTAAAACCAAAGATCAATATCATAACTATACCATAGTTTAGCAGACAGGAAGTGATTGTAGTGCTGCTGGTATTTTTCACTGTATTTGCAAGTGGACTTTCTATTCATACTACACACTCATTATAATTGCTCTAGAAAGATGGCACACTATTTCATATACCATGATGCTAGATCAAAAGCTATAATTGAAATGTGTATTATGCTTGACTATGCTTGGAGGCTGGCTATTTTCCACAATATTTGCAGGGTTGCATCTTGTGCTTATTAGCAATTTCATGAAGATCAGGATTTGTTGCTTTGTGGGTCTTTAGACCACTCTCTCCCAAGCATATATACTGATCATTTTTGCAATCGACAAAACTGCTTTCATGGTAATTTGTGTATCTTATATACAAAAATTACTTTCAAGACCAAAATCTGGATGTTTTAGGATCAAAGAAGGTTGTAAAGATTGCAAAAAATTACAATACTAATATTCAATGATTTTAGCTGCATGATCCTTATCTTATTTTTTATCATATCATCTACAATGAATGTATCCCTCATCACAGTGATCCCTAAAAAATTTTAATGGTGTTATTTTATCTGCTTAATTCCTTTACAAATCCATGCTTTATTCAATTTTCAAAAAAAGGCCTTCCAAAGATATGTTTTTCTTTAATGAACAAATTTGGTTACTGTAAAAACTGAGCAGAAATGTGTAGAATGTAGAATTTTTCAGCTTATACCTTCAATGATAAAAATAGTCCCCATGGAGAAAACAAGGATCCTCAAAACATTGAAGTTGTCCACTCTCAAATTCCAGTATAACACAGTCCTGGAAGATACTGCAAAAGATGCTAGATATAATGCAATTATAGAAGTATAGGATTATAACTATATTGATAGTACTGAAATTAACATATGTTTCTACCAAAAAAAAAAAAAAAAACGATGGCTTCATGACCACTTCAGAGACTGGAGAAAAGACCAAGAGAATGATTCTCATCTATGTATAATAAATTCATTATTAAGACAGATTATATTGTTCTTTATCCTAGTAGTGTCTGGCACATATTTAGTTCTTGATCAAATGATAGATTTATTGATACCCATAGTTCCTTGGGACATGTCATTAGTTTTATATCTAGTCTCTTATTAAGAAGAATCTGATCTTTAAGCCTTACATTCCTAGATGTGGATTTTATAGAATTTCACGGGACTCACATTAAATTATTACATAATGAAATTTTCTTAGATAACAAAAATATTCATTCAGAAACTTCCAATATAATGGTTTATAAAAATATTGATCTCAAAGTCCAGATACATTTTACTATGGAATCAAAATATAACAATTTATTTATTCTCAATATATATTTCATTCTTTGGATGAAAAAAAAAAGTTTCCCAGCTTTTTCACTTAAGGCAGGGAAAGTTATTGGAAATCTCATGAAAAGAAATATAAGTTATCTTGCATCATTTAAAGAACTTCATACATTTTATTTTCACAAGATTAGTTGCATTTTCGGGAAAACTGGGACACTAATGCATTGTTGGTGGAGTTGTGAACGAATCCAACCATTCTGGAGAGCAATCTGGAATTATGCCCAAAAAATTATCAAACTGTGCATACCCTTTGATCCAGCAGTGTTTCTATTGGGCTTATATCCCAAAGAAATACTAAAGAAGGGAAAGGGACCTGTATGTGCCAAAATGTTTGTAGCAGCCCTGTTTGTAGTGGCCAGAAACTGGAAAATGAATGGATGCTCATCAATTGGAGAATGGCTGGGTAAATTGTGGTATATGAATGTTATGGAATATTATTGTTCTGTAAGAAATGACCAGCAGGATGAATACAGAGAGGACTGGCGAGACTTACATGAACTGATGCTAAGTGAAATGAGCAGAACCAGGAGATCATTATACACTTCGACAACGATATTGTATGAGGACATATTTTGATGGAAGTGGATTTCTTTGACAAAGAGACCTGAGTTTCAATTGATAAATGACGGACAAAAGCAACTACACCCAAAGAAAGAATACTGGGAAACGAATGTGAACTATCTGCATTTTTGTTTTTCTTCCTGGGTTATTTATACCTTCTGAATCCAATTCTCCCTATGCAACAAGAGAACTGTTCGGTTCTGCAAACATATATTGTATCTAGGATATACTGCAACATATCCAACATATAAAGGATTGCTTGCCATCGAGGGGAGGGGGTGGAGGGAGGGAGGGAAAAAAAATCGGAACAGAAACAAGTGTCAATATAAAGTAATTATTAAATAAAAATTAAAAAAAGATTAGTTGCATTTTAATTATTTATGATAATATTTCAAAGCAATGCAGGGAATTTTTCATGTTGAATTTTTGTCAGAAATGAAGCCATCATCATGTGACCTCCACCAGAATATGTGACCATCAAATCTTTGAGATATTGTGTCAAATTGCTATGATTTTCCTGAGAATTCTCAAGATTCTAAAATAAAATAAAAACAAACTTAAGCTAGCCTATACTGTTTGTAAAATTTTCAAATTATGCTACTCTAGAACTGTGCCAAGAAATCCATATGAAATATATACTCCAAGTTGAAGATTAACTCCAGACTAGTTTGTATGAAGTCTAGACAAATTCTCCTCTTAATATTTTTTTTAATTTAATTTTATTTAATAATAACTTTGTATTGACAGAATCCATGCCAGGATAATTTTTACACAGCATTATCCCTTGGAATCATTTATGTTTTGTTTTTTCCCCTCCCTACCTCCCCCCCCCAAGATGGCAAGCAGTCCTATATATGTTAAATATGTTGCAGTATATCCTAGATACAATACATATTTGCAGAACCGAACAGTTCTCCCACTGCACAGGGAGAATTGGATTCAGAAGGTAAAAAACACTCGGGAAGAAAATAAAAAATCAAATAGTTCACATTCATTTCCCAGTATTCCTTCTTTGGGTGTAGCTGTTTCTGTCCATCATTTATCCAATGAAACTCAGTTAAGTCTCTTTGTCAGAGAAATCCACTTCCATCAGAATACATCCTCATACAATATCGTTGTCGAAGTGTATAATGATCTCCTAGTTCTGCTCATCTCACTTAGCATCAGTCCATGTAGGTCTCTCCAAGCCTCTCTGTATTCATCCTGCTGGTCATTCCTTACAGAGCAATAATATTCCATAACATTCATATACCACAATTTACCCAGCCATTCTCCAATTGATGGGCATCCATTCATTTTCCAGTTTCTAGCCACTACAAACAGGGCTGCTACAAACATTTTGGCACATACAGGTCCCTTTCCCTTTTTTAGTATCTCTTTGGGGTATAAGCCCAATAGTAACACTGCTGGATCAAAGGGTATGCACAGTTTGATAACTTTTTGGGCATAATTCCAGATCGCTCTCCAGAATGGCTAGATTCGTTCACAACTCCACCAACAATGCATCAGTGTCCCCGTTTTCCCGTATCCCCTCCAACATTCATCATTATTTTTTCCTGTCATCTTAGCCAATCTGACAGGTGTGTAGTGATATCTCAGAGTTGTCTTAATTTGCATTTCTCTGATCAATAGTGATTTGGAACACTCTTTCATGTGAGTGGTAATAGTTTCAATTTCTTCATCTGAAAATTGTCTGTTCATATCCTTTGACCATTTATCAATTGGAGAATGGCTTGATTTTTTATAAAGTTGAGTCAGTTCTCTATATATTTTGGAAATGAGGCCTTTATCAGAACCTTTAATTGTAAAGATGTTTTCCCAGTTTGTTGCTTCTCTACTAATCTTGTTTGCATTCGTTCTGTTTGTACAAAGGCTATTTAATTTGATATAATCAAAATTTTCTATTTTGTGATCAGTAATGGTCTCTAGTTCATCTTTGGTCACAAATTTCTTTCTCCTCCACAAGTCTGAGAAATAAACTATCCTATGTTCCTCTAATTTATTTATAATCTCGTTCTTTATGCCTAGGTCATGAACCCATTTTGATCTTATCTTGGTATGTGGTGTTAAGTGTGGGTCCTTGCCTAATTTCTGCCATACTAATTTCCAGTTATCCCAGCAGTTTTTATGAAATAATGAAATCTTATCCCAAAATTTAGAATCTTTGGGTTTGTCAAACACTAGATTGCTATAGTTGACTATTCTGTCTTGTGAACCTAACCTTTTCCACTGATCAACTAATCTATTTCTAAGCCAATACCAAATGGTTTTGGTGACTGCTGCTTTATAATATAATTTTAGATCAGGTACAGCTAGACCACCTTCATTTGATTTTTTTTCATTAATTCCCTTGAGATTCTCGACTTTTTATTGTTCCATATGAATTTTGTTGTTATTTTTTCTAAATCATTAAAATATTTTCTTGGAAGTCTGATTGGTATAGCACTAAATAAATAGATTAGTTTAGGGAGTATTGTCATCTTTATTATATTCGCTCGGCCTATCCAAGAGCACTTAATATTTTTCCAATTATTTAAGTCTGACTTTATTTGTGTGAAAACTTTTTTGTAATTTTGCTCAAATAATTCCTGACTTTCCTTTGGTAGGTAGATTCCCAAATATTTTATGCTATCAACAGTTATTTTGAATGGAATTTCTCTTTGTATCTCTTGCTCTTGGATTTTGTTGGTGGTGTATAAGAATGCTGAGGATTTATGGGGATTTATTTTGTATCCTGCTACTTTGCTAAAATTATGAATTATTTCTAATAGCTTTTTAGTAGAATCTCTGGGGTTTTCTAGGTATACCATCATATCATCTGCAAAGAGTGATAGTTTGGTTTCCTGATTGCCTACTCTAATTCCTTTAATCTCTTTCTCGACTCTTATTGCAGAGGCTAGTGTTTCTAATACAATATTGAATAATAATGGTGATAGAGGGCAACCTTGCTTCACTCCAGATCTTACTGGGAAAGGTTCCAGTTTTCCCCCATTGCATATGATGCTTACTGAAGGTTTAAAATATATGCTCCCAACTATTTTAAGGAAAAGTCCTTTTATTCCTATGCTCTCACGTGTTTTTATTAGGAATGGCTGTTGGATTTTATCAAATGCTTTTTCTGCATCTATTGAGATGATCATATGGTTTTTGTTTGTTTGGTTGTTGATATAGTCAATTATGTTAATAGTTTTCCTAATATTGAACCAGCCCTGCATTCCTGGTATAAATCCTACTTGGTCATAGTGTATTATCCTGGGGATGATTTTCTGTAATCTTTTTGCTAATATTTTATTTAAGATTTTAGCATCAATATTCATTAGGGAGATTGGTCTATAATTTTCTTTCTCTGTTTTCAACCTACCTGGTTTAGGTATCAGTACCATATCTGTGTCATAAAAGGAGTTTGGTAGGACTCCTTCAATCCCTACTTCTTCAAATAGTTTATTTAGCATTGGAGTTAATTGATCTTTAAATGTTTGATAGAATTCAGATGTAAATCCATCTGGTCCTGGGGTTTTTTTCTTAGGGAGTCGATTGATAGTTTGTTCTATTTCTTTTTCTGAGATAGGAGTGTTTAGGATATTTACTTCTTCCTCTGTTAGTTTAGGAAAGTTATATTTTTGGAGGTATTCTTCTATTTCATTTAAGTTGTCGAATTTATTGGCGTAAAGTTGGGCAAAGTAACTCCTAATTATTGCTCTAATTTCCTCTTTGTTAGTGGTGAGTTCTCCCTTTTCATTTTTAAGACTAACAATTTGATTTTCCTCTTTCCTTTTTTTAACCAGATTTACTAAGGGTTTGTCTATTTTGTTGGTTTTTTCATAGAACCAACTCTTAGTTTTATTAATTAATTCAATAGTTTTTTTACTTTCAATTTTATTGATCTCTCCTTTTATTTTTAGAATTTCAAGTTTAGTGTTTGATTGGGGGTTTTTAATTTGTTCCTTTTCTAGCATTTTTAGTTGCAAGCCCAATTCATTGACCTTCTCTTTCTCTATTTTATACAAATAGGCCTCTAGAGATATGAGATTTCCCCTTATTACCGCTTTGGCTGCATCCCATACATTTTGGTATGATGTCTCATTATTATCGTTTTCTTGGATGAAGTTATTAATTATGTCTATAATTTGCTGTTTCACCCAATCATTCTTTAGTATGAGATTATTTAGTTTCCAATTATTTTTTGGTCTACTTTCCTGTGGCTTTTTATTGAATATAATTTTCAATGCATCATGGTCTGAAAAGGATGCATTCACTATTTCTGCCTTACTGCATTTGAGTTTGAGGTTTTTATGTCCTAATATATGGTCAATTTTTGTATAAGTTCCATGAACTGCTGAAAAGAAGGTGTACTCCTTTCTGTCCCCATTACATTTTCTCCAGAGATCTATCATATCTAATTTTTCTAGTATTCTATTTATCTCTTTGACTTCTTTCTTATTTATTTTGTGGTTTGATTTATCTAGTTCTGAGAGTGCAAGGTTGAGATCTCCCACTATTATAGTTTTACTGTCTATTTCTTCTTGCAGCTCTCTTAATTTCTCTTTTAAGAATTTAGATGCTACACTACTTGGTGCATATATGTTTAATATAGATACTTCTTCATTATTCATTCTACCCTTTAGCAAGATATAGTGCCCTTCCTTATCTCTTTTGATTAGATCAATTTTTGCTTTAGCTTGATCTGAGATCAGGATGGCTACCCCTGCTTTTTTGGCTTCACCTGAAGCATAGTAGGTTTTGCTCCAACCTTTTACCTTTAACCTGCATGTATCACCCCGCTTCAGGTGTGTTTCCTGTAAACAACATATTGTAGGATTCTAGCTTTTGATCCATTCTGCTAACCACTTCCTCTTTATAGAGGAGTTTACCCCGTTCACATTTATGGTTAAAATGACCAATTCTGTATTACTTGCCATCTTGTTAACCCCGGTTTATGCTTTTCTCCCTTCTTACTCCCTTACCCCCCTTCCCAGTATTAAGCTTGTGAGCACCACTTGCTTCTCACAGCCCTCCCTTTTTTAGTATCCCTCCCCTCCCTTAGAGTTCCCCCCCAACTTACCCCTTTCCCTCCCAGTTACTGTATTCCCTTCCACTTAGCTTATTCCTTCCCTTTTCACTTTTCCCTTCTCACTTTTCAATGAGGTGGGAGAAGTTGCATCATAGATTGAATATGTCTAAAATTCTTCTCTTAATGCCAATTCTGAAAGCAGTAAAATACTCACTATATTCATCCCTCTCCATTCTTTCTCTCAGATATACTAGGTTTTCTTTGCCTCTTCATGAAATGTACTACCCCCACTTTCCCTTTTTTCTGGTACAATGTCCTTTCCACATCTAGTTTCTAGAACAAGGTATACATGTATTCTTTATACATCTTTATAGCCGAAATATAGATTCCAAGATTAATCTTTACCTTTTTAGATTTACCTTGAGTTTTGTGCTTGTAGATCAAATTTTTTGTTAAGTTCGGGCTTTTTCATCAGAAATAGATGAAATTCGCTTACTTCGTTGAATGTCCATCTTCTTCCCTGGAAAAAGATGCTCAATCTCGCTGGGTAAGTTATTTTTGGTTGCATACCAAGTTCTTTAGCCTTTCTGAATATCATATTCCAGGCCCTTCGATCCTTTAATGTGGATGCTGCCAGATCTTGGGTGATCCTTATTGTGGCTCCTTGATACTTGAATTGGGTTTTTCTAGCCGCTTGTAGTATTTTTTCCTTCGCCTGAGGGTTCTGGCATTTGGCCACTATATTCCTTGGTGTTTTGATTTTAGGATCCCTTTCAGTAGGGGATCGATGAATTCTTTCAATGTCTATTTTACCTTCTGTTTCTATGACTTCTGGGCAGTTCTCTTTGATAATTTCCTGGAAAATAGTGTCCAGGCTCTTTTGTTCATCATACTTTTCTGGAAGTCCGATGATTCTCAGGTTGTCTCTCCTGGATCTGTTTTCCAGGTCTGTTGTCTTCCCCAGAAGGTATTTCACATTCTTTTCCATTGTTTCATTTTTTTGGATTTGCTTGACTGATTCTTCTTGTCTCCTCGAGTCATTCAATTCCAATTGTTCGACCCTGATTTTCAGTGAGGTATTTTCTTCACTCACTTTTTTAAGATCTTTTTCTAATTGTCCAATTGAGTTCTTTTGTTCTGTGGAATTTTTTTCCATTTCGCCAATTTTGTTTTCCAGTTCACCAATCCTATTTTTCAAGTTTTGGTTTCTTTATCCACTCTCTCTTTAACTGACTTCTCCAGGCTCTTTTGCCAAGCCTCCCTCTCCTTTTGCAAAGCCTCCCTCTCCTTTTGCCAAGCCTCACTCTGCTTTTGCCAAGTCTCCCTCTCCTTTTGCAAAGCCTCCTTCTCCTTTTGCCAAGCCTCCTTCCACTTTTGCAAAGCCTCCCTCTCCTTTCCCCATTTTTCTTCTAGCTCCCTTGTGAGAGTCTTTTTAATTTCCTCCATGAGATTCATCTGTGCTGAGGAACATATGATCTCCTCCTTTGGGGATTCACCTGGGGCCTGTTTGTTTTTAGTCTCCTCAGAATTTGGAGTCTGCTCTTTATCTGTATAAAAGCTGTCAAGGGTTAAATTCTTTTTCAGTTTCTTGCTCATTCTGTCTAATAATCAAAGACAAACTATCAAAGAAACAGAAGAAAAAAAAACCCTTGAATGGAGGCTGCTTTCTTTGGGGGAGGGGCAGGGTATTCGTGAGGCACTGGCCCTACTGTGCTGCGCCTGCGCTCTGAGATCCGAGCGCTCTGAGACACTGTGGGGGAGGGGTGGCCAGGTCCCGAGAGACTCCAGCTGTTTGGGGTTGTATTCTTAACTCCCGGTGTTTTTAGCTTCTCTGCTGGGCTGCTGACTTGCTGCCAGAGCAAAGTATCTAATCCTGTAGCAAAGCTCTCCCCGCAGAGATGGCTGCAATCACCTCCCACCCCCTCTGTGCTCTGCTCGGCTCTGAGCTGCTTTCTGTGCTCTTGCTGCAGCTGCTGCCCGTAGACTGCTTCCGATCTAATAACCGTCCCCGCCCTCGCGCAAAAACAGACCTTTCTTGACGAGTCTCAAGGATGGTTTCTCTTGGTAAGTAATTGTATGTTTTTTTTCAGTCGAGCATTAATTCAGAGGCATGAAATGAAATGGATAGTGAGAGAAAAACACAGAGGTTACACAGCAGTGTATTTCCTCTCCGCCATCTTGGCTGGAAGTCTCCTCTTAATATTTTGAAGAAATTCCAGGAGAGTTACAATAGTCTTCTTTGCATTCACTGCAGTTTTCTGCTATATCTTCTGAATGCATCCTTGTTTTGCAAATAGGCATCCATCTGGTACAATGCAGGGAACTCTCCTTTCCTCCTTAGTCTTCCATTTTTTCACATTAGAAAAATCTAGGAGAGGAAATTAGCTCTGTGTTATGCTTTTGATTTATTACAGAAAGAAATACAGTTTACCCAGAGCAAAGAACAATTTAAATTTAATATCTTTCAATTACCACACATACATATGTTGAACCTGTAGATAAAATCAAAAAGGATGATTTGAAGTGGTTCAAGCTATAAAAGGAAAACAGAAACATAACTCCACTTCTAATGGTATTATTGTAGAATTTGTTATGCAGAATTAAGGGATGGTTTATAATAAATTATTTTCTTTAAAAAAATTGGCAATTTTAGGACTCTGTGTCACAGAATTATTTGCATATGCCCACCTATAATCTCATCCTTCTTATACTCTCCATACATATGACATGTTTATTATGATCAAACAAGGTCTATTATGATTTTTTGAATCCTGTTAATGGTTCAACAAATTGACATAAATCCTTGCCACTTTTTTTTTCCTGTAATCAACCCTTTGAAGCGACAATACTGACTTCCCCCTATTAGTGTAATATATTTTGCAGTAGTGTTGCTTCAGGAAATTCTGATTCATAGAGTCAAGTTTTTTTTTTTTTTCTTAAGTATGTTGTCAGCTGGTATTTGTCTTATATCACACATTTATTTATTACTTTAGAGTTAGAATGTGCTTTTTATTGGAAGTTCAGTGAATAAATGTTTGGCATTGGTTAAAAAAATGGCATATGGCTGGCACTGAAGCAGAGAATGTTTTCAATTAGAACTCTCAAACAACTAAAAGGAAATGGCTTTCTTAATATCATGTTTCAGCAGCGTGGGCTCCTCTGACATATTTCTTTCCTACTTATTCGTCTTAAGAAATAACTTTAATATCTTCAAGTGAATTCGGTAGCATTTGCATATAACTCATGTTAAGTACAATTTCAGATCAAATCATGGTAGTAAAAAGCCTAAGAATAAAGGCTCTTTCTGGTGCAAAAAAATATGATGTGATAATATAGCCCATAATAACAACAATCTTAATAAATATTAAGGTCTTAGGGTCAAATATTTTCACTAGGATTTCAGAAAAGTATAAGGTGACTTGATTCTGTAATTGAATTTGTTTTGTTATATATGACAGTATAATAATGTAGATATACTAGAGAGGAATTACTTTTTCCAACCAACTATATGGTTTCTAAGAGGCAATGTTTGACTTGTAAAGCATATAACATCATGTTACAGTCTTGTGAGAAAGCTGATTTCTACACTATTTACTTAGTCCCTGCAACTGTGCCTGGATCTCTTGAAGTCATGGTGATAGTAGTGAATATGGTAGATGGAATATTTTCCCATTTATTTCAAGATCTATTCAAAAATGTTTAATCTGTACAAGCAGCTAAGCTCCTTGTCACTGAAGAACAAAATGACTTCCTTTATCAATGATTTTATATTAGTTCAGAAGTAGGCAACATATAAATATTAAAAGCAAAATAAATTTTGATATATAGAAATATTTGTATACATACACACATACAAGTACATACATGAATATATTGTGTATATATGTATGTATGTGATATATAGGATATGTATAAACATAACAATTATACAAATTAAAGTAAAATAAGAGAGATATTTTTGAAAAGAAGGAAACAATTATTAAACAACTATGTTCTGAGCACCATGCTTAGTACTTTATAAATAAATCACATTTGATTTTTGCAAAACCATGTGGGAAAAGTGTTTAGTGACATTGTTGTCTATATTTTATGATTGCCCAAACTTAAGAAGACAGAGTTAATTAACTTAACCAGAATATATACTTAGTAAATGTTTGAGTTCACAATTGATTTCAGGTCTTTCTGACTCCAAGCCAAGTGATCAATTCACTTTATTTGGAGACAGAAGGACAGTTCTTTTGGCCAGAATGGGATAAGTAAGTTTTAAACTGTTTTTACTTTATTTTATTGTCTTGCATTTATTTTCTTGATGTATCTGCAAGATACAGACAGGATTGAAGGTGAACACAAAAGGCATTTATTTCATTTCCTCTTTTTTTTTTTTTTAATTTTGTTCCAAAATTATTTCCAACTCAAACAGAATTAAGGTATAAAAGTAGGGTACATAGATTATCTTTCATATATCTTATGTGTGTTTTCTTTAATATAATTGCCTGAAAATAAGTTTAAAGCTTCAGAATCACATAACAGAATAAAAATTATAATGGAAGGAATTTTTAACACTATTGTTTGGGACAATCTGCAAATCAGTCAAAAAAAAAAGTACTGACTGTGTACTGAGCAATGTGTTACATATAAATAATAAGAAAGAGCTAGATTCAAGCACACATGGGGAAGGAGAAGGAGGAGGTGGAGAAGAAAGAAGAGAAGGAGGAGAAGGAGGAGGAGAAGAAAAAGGAAGAGGAGGAGGAAAGAAAAGAGAGAGAGAGAGAGAAAGAGAGAGAGAAAAAGAGAGAGAGAGAGAGAGAGAGAGAAGAGAGAGAGAGAAGAGAGAGAGAGAGAGAGAGAGAGAGAGAGAGAGAGAGAGAGAGAGAGAGAAGAGAATATGTCCTAAAAGAATCTACATGCTTGCTAATTAGTAAAAACAACCTTCAAAAAAACTAGATCTGTACAAGATACATACAGAATAAATCAAGAGGATAACATGGAAGGAACAGGCATTGGTAACTGAAGGGCCAAAACATGTCTCCTGAACTGTGCCTTAAAGAAAACAAGAAAAATGAAAAATAAACAAAGAAAACAACAACAAAAAAGAGGTGAAAGGAATGTTTTCTAACAATGAAAGGCAGTCATTTAAAAAAGTGTGAAGATATGGAGCATCATGTTCCAGAAGATAGAAGTCAGCCAATATAGCAGTATATAATTTGTAGAGAGGATAATATGCAATGATGAAGAAAAGGTGGGAAATGATTACATTATGAAAAACTTTAAATGTAAAAAATATATTTGATCTTAGGAGTAATAGTCATAGAGCTCATATGACAGGAAAGTGACATGATCAAAATTGTTTCTCAAAAATTCCTTTTGCAAATGAGTGCAACATCATTACCACCATCCTCATCATCATAGATGGCATGTATTTAGCAAATACC